>NC_086171.1:102026178-102705345 GCF_023053635.1 Elgaria multicarinata webbii | reverse complement strand
TGGACACAAAAGCCTCTCTGACATACTATCTGGATAGTATGTCAGAACGTACTAGATTCGCCGAATCCTGCAGAACGTACTAGGATCCTGCAGAACGTACTAGATTTGCTGCTATTAAATATTCTACAATATTCTGTTAAACAGTCTTAAATTTTCTATTCAAAGCTATTATGGTCTGTTTACTCCTACTTCAGAAGCCAGTGCAGTACAACCAATTGCAGAGCAGATTAACAGAACATAGAGCAAGTAGAGAAGAGATAGTGATGCTTGGTGTAAGAAGAGGTGTTACAAAGTGACATCAGCTCAATGTTGATGAGTATGGGCCTAATTGCCAACTTGCTGTCAATTCAGCGAAAATATGTTTTCCCCACAACCTTACTGCACGTGGAAGCTGAATGGTTTGTGTCGCTTTGCAGCAAGTGCTAGTTGGAAAGGCTCTGGTTACAATAAAAATATAAAAAGGATTCTGCTGAATCAGTCCAAGGATCCATATTTCCTGTTTCCAATACTTCCTGTTTTGTTTTGTTTTTTCAAAATACTCATGATTTATTTTCTACCACAAATAGTACATTCAGCATTTCAAGGAACATGATATTGCAGTCTTGGGTCAAACCTGCTGCACCCACCCTTCTGCCCCAGGATTTTCACCAATTCTCCTTCACATGATTATAACATTTAAAGGCTTATTTTTCTCCTGTTCAGGCCTCTGAATGGCCTCCCTTTTGGTTTTCCCTATATTGGCTTCACGTGTTTTAACTCCTGGTCTAACACAGCAGTTACACGCAACTCCCTGAGTATCCACAGATCAGTTGGCTTAATGAGTAGCTGCACTTGGTTTCTAGCAGAACATGGAGACATTGAAATGCAGCAAGGAGTAGGAAGGCCCACCAAACTCCCTTGATGAGCCAGTGTAGCTACTCAAGGTTAAGCTCACGGCATGGATTAGCTGTAAGGCTTAGACGTGCACCTTCTGAATGAACTAATTAAACCACATGTAGGAGGTGACTGCACACAAACCGTACCAAGTAATGATATATTTTGCTTATGCTCATTGTGTAAGGTCACTCTGGTCTGGCCTCCAATCAGTTATGGCCATCAGAGGCAGTGCTTTAAAGTTAATCATGTGCTGTGTGAAGAAGTATTTTCTTTTGTCTTACTTTCCTGATACTACTGTCAGTCAGTTTCATTTGTTGCTACTGTCTTCCAGTACTTGGACATGAATCAAGGGAGGTGGAGTAATCTCTTTATCCACTCTGTGTTGTTCATAGTCTCATAAACCCTGGCAAGCACCTCCTTAAACTTTACACTTCCTTCAAATTTTCTAGCCTCCTTCCTCCCAAGGGCTCTATGTATGTAACAAAAATAGAACATACATAGTAGAAATAAACACATTTACCTTCCGCCTTTTTAATCCTGGCTGTAGATTGCCAGCCCCCAAAGCAAGGTTTTATAGCACTTCTTGAAAATGTACAGCTCAGCCTTTGATGGACCTCTAAGGAAAATGCGTTTCACAGTTGCGATGCAGTCACGGAGGAGAGCATTTCTTTATGTGGCTTTGCTGTTGAAATATGCAGATTTATTAAAAGGTAGATGTTGAATCAACTGAAAATGTCTTAATTGCTAAGTAGTTAGATTGTATGCCTCTATTTATGTGAGCTTTCTCTTCACAGAGGTGATTAGTATGCAGCTTGTTACTAGTCCTTTTGAGATCTATGAAATGTATCTTTGTGGCTGGGTGTAGGGAGGGAAGAGAGCTAGAGGGTGTGAAATATGCATGGTAAATGTGCACAGAGCAGATTGTGCTGGCAGTAGCTTATCCAGTCTTGGCATAATGCAGGGTTCCAGCCAAAGTAGTCCTTTCCTGCCTCCCATCCACCCACCCCACACCAAAAATTGCCCACATTTATTTCTACATATGAATATACCTCTAGTTTGCCACATGTATGCTTGTGTCCACGGCTCAGTTGTAGCAATGGGGAGGTTGTGAATCAGTGCACTCGCTATGGTCTCTGCTGCAAAAAGTCCTGGTGAGGTTGCCATGGTAACTCACAGCAGAGGCCTGTACTGGCCAGCCAGGCAAAGGTTTTCCCACACAACGTTCTACCTATACATCAGCCTTCCTCGACCTGGTGCCCTTTTGCTGTTTGGACTACAACTCACATCAGTCCCAGCCTGGATTATAGGAGTTATAGTCAAAAGGCATGAACTTGGGAAAGGTTCCGATAGGTGCATAATTCCAGCTTCAGTGCAGAAGTATATTTTGAGTAAGCCATCAAATACATTTCCCCTCCTCTTTAAACTGCGTTTCCCTAAACATTCAGAGAGGAGGAAGCAAAAAAACTTGCATGCTGGAGAAGCCATATCTAATACTCCACAATTCAAGAAGGATGCAGACAAGCTGGAGCATGTTCAGAGGAGGGCAACCAGGATGATCAGGGGTCTGGAAACAAAGCCCTATGAAGAGAGACTGAAAGAACTGGGCATGTTTAGCCTGGAGAAGAGAAGATTGAGGGGAGACCTGATAGCACTCTTCAAATACTTAAAAGGTCGTCACACAGAGGAGGGCCAGGATCTCCTCTCCATCCTCCCAGAGTGCAGGACACGGAATAACGGGCTCAAGTTACAGGAAGCCAGATTCCAGCTGGACATCAGGAAAATCTTCCTATTAGAGCAGTACGACAATGGAATCAGTTACCTAGGGAGGTGGTGGGCTCTCCCACACTAGAGGCCTTCAAGAGGCAGCTGGACAACCATCTGTCAGGGCTGCTTTAGGGTGGATTCCTGCAATGAGTAGGCGGTTGGACTTGATGGCCTTGTAGGCCCCTTCCAACTCTGCTATTCTTTGATTCTATGATATGAAGACTTTGCCACATGCTCTGATGCTGGCATAAATGTCTGAATGGCTTGATTCTTAGCTGTTCTCTTTTTATTTCCTACTGTTTAACACAAGTGTGGTGTGGTCCTTGCCAGGATTAGTTGTCATAGCCAGGTAATACTCATAATCAGTAAGAGACAATTTTTTCACCCCTAGCAGGAAATAATTGGAAGGAGGGTAGATCATAGTTCTTTAATCTATGCAGATATTCACCATCCACATGTTCAATTAATGTGCAGAGAGGGGAATGAGATTGTGCATGCTGCCCCTGATGTAACTCAGCTTGACCCTTAGTGCACAAATATTGGGCCAACATATAATCACACTCTATCACTGCATTTATGTTGTGTAGTTGTGTGCTTTTGTTGTAAAAATAGCTCGTTCCCTGGCGTACCAAGTCCAATACAGCACACAAGGAGGAGAGGAGATGAAGTATGGGTCTAACAATGTTTATTCTGCAGAATAACAGACACAAGGAGCTAATTGCTGCAAAGTGTGTGCCTACCTCGCAAGGGAGGTAGCTAGGTTTTATATACTCACTTCTTTGGTGCTGCATACGTAGACACCATCTAACAGGAAATTTCTAGCTGAAAAAGAGAATACATAGCATTTTCTTTTGGCAAGCATCAGCACAAAGAGATAGGTACTCACTGTTCCTTAAGAGAACATTAACTTGGTTTCTGGTTAACTAGGAATGCTCCGGCCCAGATATTCCGACTTTGCAACATTTCGTTAGCAAATACCGTAGCAACTCTGCCTCAGAGAGGGCACTTTTCCAAAACTTTGAGCACTCTATATACATTATATAGACTTCTTAGCATGCAGAGACCCAGGAGGTGGCCTCCTCTGTGGATGGGTATGTCTGTTTAATTATTTGTTGAAGCTGGATCTTGTGCCTATACATTTAGGATATATAGTCAATGTAGAATTCAATGCCACAATAAACAAGGATTCTGCATATACTTAGAGGAACTCTTTATTACTACCTCTTATGTTCCAGTGCTGGAGTCCTGGCACTGACAGCAGATTAAAAAAACAGCTATCAACACATTGGAGCTAAATTCCTAGCTGAACTTAAATTGCCCATTAATCAGTATCCATTGTTAATGCAAAGCCACAAAGCAAGACAGCATGTGGCTCAAAATAGTATGTATGGATGAATGTAACGGTCTTAGGGCCTTGCTAGACCTGCCGGCTTACACCGGCAGGGAGGCGGGGCCGAGGCGCGCTACCGTTAGCGCGCCTCCCCCAGGCTTCTAGTCGGCAGAGACGCAGGGAGGACGGAAGTCCTGCGTCGTCTGCCATTTTGTTTGTTTGTTTGTTTAAAGGGGCCGCGTTTGGCCCGAAGACTCCAGAGACGGTAAGTGGCTTTTTGAGTTATTTTTTTAAAACGGGGGGGGAGGATGGGAGGGTGGGTGGCACGGGGGGAGGGCGGGGGCGATCGCGCCGCCGCCGCCCAAGCAAGCAGGCGAGCGGCGCTTGCCCGGGCAATGCCTGGGATGGGGCAGCATTGCCCGGACAAGCGCCACTCGCCTGCTTGCTCGGGCGGCGGCGGTGCGATCGCACCCGCCCTCCCCCCGTGCCACCCACCCTCCCATCCTTGCCCCTGCCATCCTTCACCCCCCCCGCCGATGGGCACAGCGCTCCTATGAGCGCTGTGCCAGGTCCGCGGCTTTTCGCAGCGCCTCGCGAGTAAGCGAGGAGCCGCGAAAAGCCGCAGAAGTCTCCACACTTTCCCCAGCTCCGGCCTGAGGCCGGAGCTGGGGAAAAAGCGCGCCATAAGCGCATTGGCTTATGGCGCGTAAGACCAGGCCTCAGCGCGGCCTGTCTCCGGATTCCCCTGTGCGTCATCTGGACGCACAGCAGGGAAGCCGGGTCAGAAGGCGCGCTAAGGCCTCGTCTAGGAAGGCCCTTAATGTACCTGACCCTGCACTTCTATCCGACAAGGAAAGATAGAGTGAAACTAGAATGTATTAAATGTCCTTTGAGATCTTGGACCTTTAGGGTCTTTGATGGGATATGTTCATCCATAGGCCAGAAAGGAAGGCATGTGTGATGTTGCTAACCTCTTCTAGGGAGAGGCCACCTTAATTGGTTCAGCAAACATCCGGGTCCACGTTTGTAGCCTGAGGCCTTTGAGCGAGTTACATTGTATATAAAGAGAAGCTGTGATTTGAAGAGAAGTTGGGTGTTAGAACAGAAACTGCATTTTCTTCTTTGGAGAGATCTGGGGAAGCTGATCTACTGGAGGCCAAGGCAAGGAAGTAGTCCAGTAGATAGCCGTAAAGCTGACTGCTTCCAGCTCATGGAAAAGGGACTGTGTGAGATTTAGTTACACAGAATTCTGTGTTGTCCGTGTGTGTTTAAAATCCAAAAGCAGGGTTGGCAAGTTGCCAGTCTGAGCAGAAGAAAGGCAGGTAGAGAGAAGCTGCTGAACCCTTTACTCTCCAGTTGTTTTTCAGCTCAAAGTTGCCCTTGTGATGTTTTACTGTTTACTGTAGTGGGCTGGAGGTAGCATGGTGGGGAGCACAATTTCCAACTTCACAGATGCGGACTCTTTAACCTGGAGCTGTGAAAGCAACAGCCACTGTCTCATGAACTACAAGCCTAAGGACCAAACTAGATGAAATGGGTGTGTGTGTGTGTGTGAATCTGTAATCAAAACACTTGATGTTTTCCTTTTTTAAAAAAATGCAGGCAAGAATTAAGTTGGATTGTGGTGCTGGGGAGTCCGGGGAGGTTAACTTTCCCCCCTATACCGTTTTCCAAATTACGCCTTTCCAAACTGTTATTTGCCCAGCTGTAGAAAACATGCAGTGACCCCAATGTTTTTCCCAACAGCTCCTTGAAGTTGCGGAAAATTAGTTCGGGAAACAGAAGGGGGAAGTGTTAAGTCCCCTTCCCCAGAATTGCAGCCCTGATCATATTCAGTACCCTCCACCCTCCATGATCATGGATTTCCCTCAACTTGTCTAGTTTGGCCCTTAGTGGTAAGGTGCACTGCACCAGCATAGTGAAGTTAGTGTTGTGATCTAGGTTAGAGATATATGGGAAATTTGTTTCAGTTCGTTTTTGATCAGGACTTTACCTAGTTTGCACCTTCAGGACCAAACATGGACTTGGGTGCAATCTGCGGTGGAGGTCTGAACATTTTTGACCTTGCAATATGACTCGCAGGACACCCACCCACCGCAAAAGCAGTCAACAGCATGCATAGATTTCAAATTAAGTTCATTTCAAAGATGTGCACAAATATGCTTTAATCATGGGAAAAGAATTCATACATTTCAAAATGAGTACATTTCAAAAGCGCATATAGATAAAAACTACACACAGTTGATATGTGCATTTGGAAAAAATATGCACAGAAAAATGCAGAGATTTTCATTCAGAAAAAACAACAACAAAGCTTGCAATCTGATGTGGACTCAAGTTATAATGAGCTTTGTGATGGAATTTGGAGAATTTCGTCCAGTTTGAGTTTTGCTGATTCACACATCCTTAACCTAGGTTAAGGTTATCTAGGTTATCTGTCCCCCATTCAAAACTGCTTTGCAGAGGTGGCCTAAGGGCTAGAATCATAGATATTTATAGAAAGAGTGAGGTGAATGCATGCTCACAGGATGATTCATATCCAAGGCTTTATAAAAAGCTCAAGAAAATATATATACAGAAACTGTGTCAATGATACTTGAATTATGGGAAGCAATGCAATCCAGACATTGCTTCTTTTGCATAACTTGCTCAATTTGAATACTTTGTTCTAAATTTAACATCTATGAAGGAAAACTTGTGGAGGCAGAAGGAGAGGTCAAGAGAATGGCAGGAATAATAGAACATGACTGAACCCATGAGGAAGAGACAGACATCCGTGTCGAACTCAGGAGCCTAGATAACTTGAACAGAGGAGCCTGGTTTCTAACTTATTTCCACAACCAAGAGGGCTAGAAATCTGTTGTTAAAAATAGCTGGGTTTCTCAGATGTTCTGTCCCTTGTGAAATTCGACATATGCAATGGACGTGTTTATATGGCTAGCACAGAGGAATAGCACACTTTTAATTAGTGTTATATCATGGTATTGTATTAGACTTGGAACAAACCTTTGCGTGCAGTCAAGAGAGTGAAGATTGGCCCTCATGGTGGGTATGAAATCTGGAAATCCTTTCTCCAATGTTTTGGTGTCTCCATCTGCTGCTGTTCTCCAACTGAATGTCAAATCCAGAATGCATTTAAGGAGCATAAACTGTATGCAGTAACAATCTAGATAGATTAGTAAGCATGCTGAACAGGATTTTAAACCTTGCTATTAAAGCTATTTTATAGGAGTTTCATGTTTTCAGTAGTTGAGTTGTTTTGCGTTTGCACTGTGGTTTTGACAATTTGATAGGCCTATAGAGGAAAAGACTACTTTAACTAGTAAGTTCACTATGAAGAAGACAAACTAACCCAGATGTCACTTATTAGTAGGGATGCTTCCAAAATTTACCAGAATGGCATGGGAACCCCATATAGAGAAGCAGCAACTACACCACTCCAATAACGTATGAAGAGTGAATTTTAGTTGCCTAGGCCCTGTTTGGAAGTACTTCCCAGACACCTGTGACACTTCACATAAATGTCCTACATCCACAATAGAGTCAAGGGACACCAAAGCTTGACCTCTGACCACTGAAAAACTTATTTGGTTTTCTCAGCAGGTGAGGATTTGACAATTGTGTTAAAAAGGAAGTGTGGGGGCTAAATTATATTCCTAGTACCACATTCTATGCTCTTTCTGTGATTGGGTGGAATGGCATAATCTATGAAAACCTGATGAGTGAAGAAATATGTACCGTTCCCCCTCCCCCAAATGGAGAGAGTTGTATAAAGGTTTCAAGAAAAGGAGACCAGATATCCATATTGCAAACTTGCAATTTGCATCTCTATAACACTCATTCAAAAGTTGATAATGTCAATAAGAAAAGAAGGATAAAGCCCACACCCTTAATTAAGCTACATTTGAGAAAGTGAGTGGAAAATAGCAAACTTTCTGTTGAATCAGACAAGTGGGAGGTGGGTGGGAGGCTCACATGCACAAGAGGCTGCCACAAAATGTTGATGTAGGCAGAGGGTGGGAATAGTCCTGTAGGGCAGGGGTGAGCAGAAAGTAGATCTCAATATGTTTTTGACTTTGACTTCCAGTGTTCCTCACCATTGGCCAGGCTGGCAGGGACTTCTGGGAATTGAAGTTCCAAACATCCAGAGATGTTTCTCTCTGCCCACCCCTGCCGTTGCAAACCAGAAATGGAGAGAAAAGAGAAATTCATGCAGTGGGTACCCTGCCACAGGGAACCAAGGCATCCTTTAGGGATGGATGCAATCTTGGAAGTCCATGGAGCCTTCCTGGGCCTGCATATTTTGCATGTGGTTCTATAATGAAACAAGTCAGTGGTTCCCAAACTTTTTCAGGTAACCCGCCCCCTTGGTCTCACAAACTTATGCCTAGTGCCCCCTACCCTACACTATAAAAAACATTATTCAGAATAGCAGTTTTCAGCAACCCACTAAGGAAGATAATAACAATAAAATTCAAAACAGTAACAATTAATTGAATATTTATTCAAAATCCAATTAATTTTTTTAGTTTATTCAAGTAAACATAATTGATGAACTTGATACAGTGATATTATCTTTTCAAAGTCTGATAGTCATTTAGCAAGTATATTAGATATTACATTTAGTAACTAGGGTAGATTTGATTTGATTTATTGCATTTATATACCGCCCCATAGCCAAAGCTCTCTGAGCTGTAGAGTACCTCACTATTTTGTAAATTCTCAATGTGATGGATGGGCTTGATGAAGTGATACCAGTTTTCCAATGTCTGGTTTAAAGTCACTTAACACGAGTCTTAAATCAACACGTTTAGTAATCTGTTTTGCAGCCGGCCTGGCAGGGCACACCAAGAAGGGTATGTCTCTTCATTAGCGTTTTGGTGCTTTTGAAACATTTCAATTCACCGTTAAAAGGACTCTTCTTAAATGGTATTAATACATGTGTGGATTCTTCCCCTATATGGCTTGGGACTAAACTACCTTCTTCCATTAAAATGTCCCTGGGTTTTAAGACCTTCTAGAGAGGCGCTTCTCGGAAAAGACTACCTTGAGTGCCCCCTGCCGCCCCTTTGCCTCTTAGCACCCCCCTGCCGCCCCGTTGCCTCTTAATGCCCCCCTGTGCAATCCCACCGCCCGCAAGGGGGCGGTACCGCCCTCTTTGGGAACCACTGAAACAAGTAATCACAAACAAGGAAGTGGTTTGGAAATTCCTGGTGACTCTAGGAAGGGGCAAAGAAGAAATGGGTGTAATTATTTTTCATTATAGAATTTGGGCTTCCTACAGATATAATTGAGATTCCTCCTTCCATCTGCAGAATACATAATTCTGTGAAGGAATTTTTTTACCTACTAGGAAAAGACACCAATTGCCACATACAATTCAACAGCAGGGAACAAACTTGGCCATACTGCACCAGGCCCTTTCTTTACCCAAGAAGATGATTTGCATCTCCTCCCAGCGTTGCTGTGTCTGCCAACTGGCTGTAATTATTTTCTGCTTCCACCAGCTACTTTTAATGAGCTGAGCCTGCTTGTGCCACTGCTCTCTGCTGCTACTTGTCCTCAGAGGTTTTGGCCCCCTGCAAATCCATTTCCTTACGGCCAGAAAGAACCACTGGCTGGAAGCCTGGCAGTGAACTGAATGTTCTTGACAAGGGTGACAGGGCCTGTCCGCAGCTCTGTGATGGCAACGCGAGAAGGTGACATGAGGAATTAACCTGTCCTCGGAACATCCGCCAAAGTGACAGTGGGATAGGAAAAAGGGAATAACACATGCATATGTCCAATGAAAGCCTTCCTTTTGCATGACCTTGTAGAATTAACAGGTGTTTCAGATCTTGTTTGCAGCTACTTTAAAAAAACAAACACCCTGTCTTTCGGTTTTGTGCCACTAATAGCAGTCAACTTATAGACATTAAGGAGAAGATTTTCTTGGCATAGTGATAAAATGATGCGGAAAAGCTTAATGTGTGTGTGTGTGTGTGTGTGTGTGTGTTTCAGACTGTTGCTAAGACACATAGAAATTAAGTTTATCCCTTTAGTCTGTGCTGGCCAACGTGTTCAGGATGGGATTTTGGTATTTGTGTATTTTTCTGTGTGAGAGTGAATTGACTGAAGCTCCACAATTAGTCAGTGGCAGAGTGTTACTGTCTTTCCAGAACTCACCTCAGAAATGTGCTGCTGCTGCTTGGAAACTGACCCTGCTGTTTTAAAAACGTTTGGCATGAAACCTGTTGATATTCCCACATTGCCGTCTTTCCATAGAGTTCTCTCCAATAGGGCTCTGGTTACACACAGTTGAAACTGGTAATCTTAGAAACATGCGCCAATGCACATTTTTCCTTTGGTGGATTATAACTTGTAATTTTGTAGCTACTCAAAATTGATGGCTGCTGGATCTGCCTTACAAGCACTCATCTCCAAATGGAGAGGGCTACATTTGATGGTGTGTGCTGCCTCATTTCTCATTATTTTTCCTTCTTGCTGGGAAGGACTCTCTTTGTTCTGCAAAGGAGCCCTTTGGTACCTTGTCATCCTGCCCCCCCTCCCCCGTAATTTATTTTTGTAAGGGAGTGAATTCAGTGTGCAGGCAATCAACAAGTACGTGCTACTATCTCAGGGGTCTCAGGGTTAGCCCAGGGGTCAAGCTGCAAATTGAAGGACTGATAGGTTGCAACCTGTGTTGGAGTTTGGTATACAACTGCAATGTAGCAACCTGGGTAGCAGTGGGCTTTTTGTTGCCATTTGGCTCTATGAGTTGGTGTTTCTGTTTATCTATTTGGGAAGGCGTGAGCTCAAGGAAATGACAATCATGGTGCACGTGGTAGTGTGGGGGTGGGACACCCAGAATGTGCATGAAATTAGTTCTAGCATTTTCTGGCCCAAAATAAGTCACACAAGTCAAAGCGAATATGTGCATGCCTTCTGCATTTTTACAAGGTTGCTCAGCTTGGACATCCATGTTGTGGTGAGGCAGTAGAGTTATGATTGCCATATACCTACAGGAGGTGGCTATCTCTATAATGCCCTACTTTTGAGCTTTCCAGGGCACCTGGCTAGCCATTATTGGAGACAAAGGCTCCAATCCAGAGAAGAAGAGTCATGCTTAGTCTTAGTGACATTGGTTGCAATCCTACTTAAATCCCATTGATTTCCACGGGACTGATGTTGTCTCGGTTGAAGCCACTACATTGCATGGGCTGGTGGTGTGACTCAGCCAGGGAATTCTGAATTGTGCAAGTTGAGTTGAACTAGCTAATCTAATCTGCAGAGGAAGGTGGGTGGTGAGGCTATTCCAGAGCACGGCTAGTTTTGGGTCCCTAATTAACCATATCCACCACAGAAAGAAAGAAGAAGGTGAGTGTGATGAGAGGCTGCATTGCTCTGTGCAGGTTCCTTCATCAGGGCACAAGAGATCAGCCTACAGACCAGTAGCAGCAGCACTAAATTTCCCCTGTGCCCCAACTCACTCTTTCCACAAAGACAGCAGCAGCAGCAGCAGAAGAAGAAGCAGAAGCAGAAGCAGAAGAAGCAGAAGCAGAAGAAGCAGCAGAAGAAGACGGGCCAGGCATAGAATTATCTAACTTGCCTGACTTAGGATGTGTCTCTCTCATGGCAGTCTATAGGTGGGTGGCCTTGCTCTTGTAGTATATACTAGACCAGCCATAGCTGTGCTATCTGGGGGTGGGGGGAGGATTGGAACTCTAGTCCAGCACATCTGAAGGACACCAGTTTGGGGAAGACTGTACTAGATGTTTCTTATGGATCCTGGCATCAAATCTATAAGCTTTGCACTGTCTCTGGGAACTGGCCCCATTTATTTATTTATTTATTACATTTTTATACCGCCCAATAGCCGAAGCTCTCTGGGCGGTTCACAAAATAAACCCCATAAACTCGGCACACCGATCAGACACAGCCGTAGCTCTTGCTGTTTTGCCCCCTCCCTCCCCACTTTCTCTTGGTTGGTTACCTGTGCTTTTCTGTCTTAATCCGTTACTTTTATATTCTGGCACCTAGCAGAAACCCATCAGTCGCTGAAAGCTGGTACATTATTTCTGCTAGTACCTCCTCCCATGGAGCAGAGATGTCATGGATCTCCCATGTTTCAATGCCACTTTTCTTCTTAAGGGCCATTGTGTGGGAAGTGGGTTCTTCTCCCCCTTCCTCACTGCCTCCCAAATCTCTCTTGTTCGGAGAGCCTCCCTTCACGAGCCTGACTTGTTGTACCTCTACTTGCTAAATTGAAATGGAGAGGAGAGTCTCCCCTGGAGGTGATGCTGATTCCCCTTGGCAGCATGGGGGGGGGGGGGTGCCACAGGGGCTCTATGACATGTGGGGGGGGGTCTCCTGAGGCAAGCCTTTGGCTGCAAGGTTGGTTATTTTTCTGCACAGCACAGCGGGGGCGGAGGTGGAAGAGTCTGTGCAGTATCAACCTTCATTTGTTTTTCCCGTAGCTATTACCATTGCTAACAAACTAGCAAATACTGAGCATGTGGGAGCAAAGGGATTCCATTCAACCCTCACCCCCCCCCAAATTCTCTCTTGTATAAACTCACGTACCACTATTGGTACTCTTTGCTGTGCAGAAACAGTATCCACAGGGATCACAACATTTCCCAAAGAGACCATTGACAAGAGGCACAAGGTATTTTATAGATAAATATGCAGAAACGAAGTCACACACACCATCTCCCATGAGTGTGCAGAGACCTAATATTTCCCAGAAGGAATACTGTCCCATTGCCAATTTTTTTTCTGTTGTGTGTTTGCATTTCTTTAGCTACTGTTGTTAACAAATTAGTGAGTTTTGAGTGCACAGGAGCTAAATGTCTCTATTCCACACATACTTTTTATGTACAAACTCTCAGTCTCATCTGTCATTTCGGAAAGAGATGGATGGAGTCACAGAAGAACTGCGTGGGAAAAGGCCCATTATCCTGATGCACAGATCAGGATAATGGGCTTGCACCTAACATTTTGTACAGTGACCTAACATTTCACAATATGTGGCCCTTACAACTTCACAAAAAGATTACTGAGTACACTGAGTACAGGAAAATAAAGAATGTGTTATTTTAAACAAGCACATGTTTCAAGCTCTGCTATTCTTCAGGAAAAAATAATATAGATAAAAGCAGACAAAGAGAAAAAAGAAAGGGTTTAAATACTTGTTTCAGGTTTCCCTCAAGATGAGCATAGCAGTTTGTGGAATGTTTTAAAACTAATTTAATAAATGCTTTGTTGACCTGCAGCTGTGGATGTCTCAACATGCCACTTTTGTGTTTCCATGTGGGAAGTAAGCCTTCCCCCCTCCTTTCCTTAAAACGTTGCCCCATCTCTAGGTTTTTTTTTTTTAAATCTACCAATGCATTCTGTGATCTTTGCCACCTTGATGTGTCTCTACTTTGTTTGCTGGAACGTGATTGCTTCCCCCCTCCAATTTTTGCTGCTTGTCTGATTGCAGGTGTTTTGATGTTGATAGTTTCTTTTTATTCATAGAGCTCTTTGCCACTTGTGTTTTGCTCTTTTGAAATGCAGCCAACTAGGTGAGCTGCTTCTCTTTGTCCTTTAGTACCCATTTTGTCTCAGGCTGCTGGGGATTTGCATCAGCAAACGCAAGAAGGCTTGATGCCATGGTACCTGAACTCCCATCTAAGAATAGATTTCATCTCAAGTGAGGACAAGTTTTGGCCAGATGGTAGTCCAACTTTGTTAAATTGTTTGGAAAATGTCACTAAATCACTAGAAAACAGTTATGTTGTGAAATCACTGGTAAGATGAAAAGGATGGGTTTCCGGTTGCCTTGCAATCAACATCCTAAATCTGCAAATGCTTCTCTCAAGCATTTGGCAGCATGTGATAAGGTTTTTAATCAGGTTGCGGGTTTTCTTATTGTTGATTGCCAAACTTATTTGAGTGCGTGTGTGCGTGTGTGGTGTCTGTTTATATCTTTGTACAAAAACAGTTTTTATATTATGTACAATATTGTATTTTAAAGTTTTTTTTATCTTTGCAAACCGCCCAGAAATATTGGATATTGGGCAGTCTAGAAATATAATGAAAATAAAAATCGCCACCACCAACCATACTCACTTTGGCGGCAGTTACGCACATGGAGGCGGCCCAGACAGACTCCAGGGTCTCTGAGGCAGGCTTCTCAGGAAGCAAAGGAGCCACCGATCAGGGCTTGAAGATGGTGCAAAAGCAAGATCAGTGCCAGGGCACAGAGGTGAGTCCAACCCCCCCCTCCCCTATGCCAATTGTCCAGGGAGGAAATGATGATTCAAGGCCTGCTGTCCCAACAGGTCAGCAAGGCCCTTCCTGCCAGATGAAAAGGAGACTCTCGGGACCAGTCTAGAGGCATTTCCCCCTCAGCCCCAAAGAGAAAGAAGGTGAAAAGGAAGAAGACCCACATGAGTAAAGACAGGTCTTCTCAGAAACCCAAGAAAGACCTCATGCACAATTCTACATCTCTTTCCTCCTCCTGCTCTAGGTCTTCAGAGGGGTCTCTCCATCTGTGCCCTCAGGGAGCCTTAGCCCCCCCCCCCTTCTTAGTCTGCTGATCCAAATCCTGCAAAACAGGGACAAATGTCCTTTAACTTTGGGACATATCTCCCCTTGAATCCATGTGATTAAGGTCCTAAGCAACCCAGTGCTCAGGATTCACATGTCAGACTCAACAAGCTATGAATGGGCTGGGCATAGGTTGTTGAGTAAAAGCACACCCACCCTCTCTCACACGTGCACAACAGCACATGGATTGTTTAACATGGGTTGGCTACTAGGAGGAGGGCTTTCTCCGCTGTGGCACCCCGGTTGTGGAATGAGCTCCCCAGAAAGGTCCGCCTGGCGCCTACACTGTACTCCTTTCGTCGCCAGCTGAAGACCTTTTTATTCTCTCAGTATTTTAACACTTAATTTTAACTTAAATTTAAATTTTACTGTTCTAACTCTGCATTTTAATCTTATATCAATTTTTGCTGCGTGGTTTTATCCTGGTTGTACATTTTATACTGTATTTTGTATTTGTGCTTTTAACCTGTTGGTTGTTTTATTTTGGTTTTAATTTTTGTGAACCGCCCAGAGGGCTTCGGCTATTGGGCGGTATAAAAATATAATAAATAAATAAATAACCCAAGGGATGTTGTTACATGCAAACCATGGTCTTTGTTTGAAAACCGATGACTTTCCTGTAGAATTCAAAATTTCAAGATGCAACTATAATTTTGATTTTCTCTCTCCTTTGATGTAAAATCTTGATCTGCAAGTTTGCTTTTCTGTAGTCATTAGACATGCAGCTTCTACTTACTTTCCATATAGCTAGCCTATGGCATTCAACACTACCTTAGCTAGAAGGAACATCTGCCTTAGGACAAACAATAGTGCTACTTCTGGGCCTCCCAGAAGCTTCTGGCCAGCCCCTGTTTGAAACAGAATGCTGGACTAGATTGGTCCAGCGTTCCTATGCTCTTCCTATGCTCTTACTATAGTTAATGTCTTCCTGGTCCTGGTGGCGTTTCCTCTGCTCCATTGCTGCAAAGTAACTCTAACCTCCTTTGGAAATCTGTATGAAAACTTGCAATTAGGGAAAAGTGGGACAGGCTTGCTAGAGGAAAGCTGCTTTCTGGAAAGACCTAGAGAACGACAGGCCTGGCTCCTGATCAGCTGGACTTGCTAACCTGTCGCTCTTCAAAATTTCCAGTCCTGCTTGTTCCTGCTAACCATCCTGACAGGCAGCAAAGGCATTTACACTCTTTGGGTCTCCTTTCGGGCTGTATAGAGCTTTGCTTCTGCGGGAGGCAGTGAGACGTGACACGCGTCAGCTTTCGTCCACATCACCCCTTCCAGTCTGCCTCGCCGTCATCTCTATTAACTCTGTAGTGGACGGGAGATGGCTGTGGGTTGTGCTTCCTTTCTCTCCCCTCTGCAAATCCAATTTACCATTGTGCAAACATGAGTTGGCAGAAGCCAACGGCTCTTGAGCTACTTTCTTATTTAACTCTTTGGTTACCCAAGGAGCTTTTGGCACTTTTTTTTTTTTTTACTGTTGCTTCCTTTTAAGAGTGTTTCCACTGATTTTCTCTTCCCGCCCAAGCAATTACATCTGCTTCTATACTGTTTTAATTAATTGTTTCATATTATCAACTGATTTATTTTTTATAATGCATATAGGTTGCTACCAATCACACCTATATTTCTGTATTTCAAACTCTCCATGTATTTTGTGCCTCTTCAGACTCCAAATAATTTCTTCTTTAACAGTGTATTGTAAGTGCAGAGAAAATTGAGTAATGTTTCTTGGTATTTCATGAATCTTTTTTTTTAAGTCCTCATTTAGTTTCAGAAGTTTCTCTTTTGTTCTAGCTAGTGATGCTGCATAAGTTTTTGGGAATTCAAGAATGAACTGATCTGCTCTGTACATCCTGGATCAGAACATAGTGATTCATAGGATTTTGCCATGTTTGGCTGAAGATTTGAGGGGGGAAAGTATGAAAATGCATTTTAAAGGGCATATTTTGAGTGGAAAAATGCTGAGAAATGTGTGCCTTGAGAGAAAAGGTATTTAGAATACATATTTAAATACAGTTTTTCATGTGGGTTGTTAAACTTTGCAGATTAATGTGGAAAGTGAGCACGTGAGACCATGATATAGGGTGATTCATGCATCCCTATTTTTTTTTTTATCATTTCTAATTCTCACCAGATTGGTTAATTTAACAAACTCCACCATGTCCCCTGTTTCCTACGGAATTTCACTTTAAGTGGAATTTCTGCTACTTTCCATATTTATGTAATTTTTGACCAACCAGTGTCAACGTATTTATAACTAATTCTTGATTTTCTTCAGTTGCTACGTTCTGTAAACATTCCATTAAAACACTAATGGGTTCATGTTTGATTCTGTTCTGGCAGCAACATCCATGATAACTACCTTATTTTAGTTTCAGCTTTAATTAATTCCTGTATGATTATTGCTCCTTATTACATAAATTATTTATTCCAAAAAATTCTATTACAAAAATAACTCTGCTCACAGGATGGAAATTGTATAAGGGCGTCTACTTATTAAAAAGAAAGAACTTAAGAATGAAGGGTCTTCAGCACTTTAGAGATGGCATCTAAAATATATAGTCATTATGTGCTTAATAAACTGAAGGACTGGATAGATTTTTTTTATAGCTAAGGAACAGGAAAAGTACAAGAAAAAGTACTTTGTGACCAGTGTCTCCCCACACCAAGTTATCTGATTTATCTTTATATGCAATAGAGAATGGACTTTATGTGACATTTCTAGATGTTACAGCAGCTTTGATGTGGTGAATGGAAACAGAATTCTGGACTAAACCATCATCCTCTCTAATACTGATCTTGGGTGATCCTGTCCTATCACTTTGGAAGTTGAACAGGGACACCCTAAAACTAGTTAGCAGTTTCTTCATACTTGAGGGACTCCATAGGCATGCAGAAGTATATTCACTTTTTTAAAAGGCCAGTAAGCAACTGTAAGTTTGCAGGATATAGCAGTGGTTCTCAACCTTTTTTGCTCCATTCCCCCCTTTCACCATTGTTCAGAATTCCCCCCTTCCCAAGATAGTCTAACTCAAAAGGTGCATTCCAAATAATATGCATATAATATTGAAAATCTTTTCTTTTTTTCTATATTAGTCCCATTTCAAGGGGCAACGCAAAGCATGGCCCCTTTTACATTCTCAGTTCCCATGCTTTGCGTTGCCCCTTTAAATGGGAAGCTTGAAACTTCTAGGATTGCGAGGAAGGGAGGGAAAAGAGAGCAAAGGCCTGGCTTTTGCAGATGACATGACACTTTTCTGGGACGTTTTTAATAACGTGTAGGAAGACATAATCTACAGGACCTCATACTTTGCTGAATAGTGGTCCCAATTCTCCCCATGGAACCCTAAAATTCCCCCCCGGGGGGGAATTCCCTTCTTATTGAGAATCCATGATATAGAGAACGGGTGGTGGGGAGAAAATGGAGAGAAAACAGGGAATTGTGCTAGTCAAGCTCTCTAGCAGTGTGTAATACTGTGAACTGCCTAGAGAGCGTCAGCTATTGGGCGGTATAAAAATGTAATAAATAAATAAATAATACCTTGGAGCTAGGGATTAGGATTGGGGGATGCATGCCCTGATATTCTCTCTCCACACTATTTGTTATTACATTTATATCCTGTCTTTTTTCCTCTTGCAAGAAGCCCAGGATGGCTCATGTGAACCTCCCTCTCTCCATTATATCCTCACAGCAACTTGGGAGGTAGGTTAGGATGAGAGTCAGTGATTGGCTCAAAGTCACCCAGAGAGGTTTATGGGCAAGTAGGGACTAGAACCCAGGTCTCCCGAGTCCAGTCCAACTCTCTAATCTCTACACTATACTGGCTGTCGACCACATTCTAGCTCTGTTTGGACAACACAATAGTCAATGGTGGGTTAATAGTCAACACGGTACTCCCCACATGACATGATTATAATCAACCATGGTGTGGATTAAGGCCAGTGTCGAGTTGACTTTTAGTCAATGTTGTGTTTGATGGACACATCACCCTTTCTCTCCCTGCCTCAGTCCGCCCGCTGGTATGCCATCAGCAATTGCAAGTTCTGCTAGCTGGACTAGAGTGGCAGCTGCCGCTTGGTCTCTCTTGCCAGAGGACTCTGTAGTCACCAAAAATAACCAACTGTGTGCAACAAAATAGTCAATGGTGCCCAGCATACAACACAATAACCAGCAGTTGTTCAAATAGTCAACTCTGCACAGCATTGGTTATTTCGATCAAATAACTAACCATGGTGTGAAAACGTCCTCCCAGCATAGGTGTGCACAGCACATTTCGTTAGGATGTACGCCCTGGGAATTTTATTTATTTAATTATTTATTTATTAAAGGCGAACATTTATTGAATACTCACTCATAAAGGACATTATTTTTATTTATTTATTTATTAAACACTGTAGACACTGATGCCTTACTCTGTGTTCAGCTTGCCTAACCAGGGAAGGGCCATTGTAGGTGTGGGGGGTTGGAATGAAGACACACTCCTCAAGCCCCAAAATTTGGGGGCGGCGGCTTTGTGGTGACACTGGCTGAGGAGGGTCTTATGAGGTGATATTAGCCTTTGGGGGCCCTCTTCCTGGTGTCTTTGAAACAAACATGGCTTCTGACAGAGAGACATTAAGGTGTGCCTGGGCACACCCTGCACACCCCTTGCGCATGCCTGACAGATGACAGTAACTAACCATTGACCATTCAACCCACCATTGACTATTTACCCACCGTTGGTTAGCGTGTCATCTAAACCCAGTCACTATGTGGAAAGATTTCAGAATGGAGAAAAGGAAAAGGCCTTGTCTTGATGAGGGAAAAGACCTGGGGTGGCTCTGCAGTGGCACTAGGTCATTTATACGATGCAGCAGATGGGGGGCGGTGCACGGGACGGCCACTCTCCCCCTCGCATGCAAACCCCGTGTTCACTCCTTAGGTGGGGACAACCCGAAGGAGCGCAAGCGTAGGGTTTGGGGGGCTCGAGGCGCCAATGCACCCTTGTCAAGTCAGCCGTTAGAAAAACGTTTCCCTTTCTCACTCTTCAGAATCTTCCCTCCCCACCCCAGTAAAGCAATAAAACACTCATGCTTGGGACAGGCAGCCAACTCTGAACCCAAGCCCTTGACCACCTTGTAGTACAGTTGGGGAAGTCTTCTAGAAGGGTGGGGCGAGATAGTCTCTTTCTCTGTTCCTGAAACCTCTCCCTCTCTGTGAACCTTGAACAGCACAGAGCAGTACTCCCATTTGGGGCTAAGGATACACTGTTAACATTTTATTACATACTAACATTGAAATGAGACTATTAGCTATGACCTTATATAGGGATATACGTTTTCAACTTAGGTTGTGCCTTCCTGCTTGCTGGGCACACTTTAAATTTTTTATGGCAGTAATATTATTAACAAACTTCAGAGTCCAAATTTCTCCCCCACCCTGTGTCATAAACTATTATAATTATATGGTCTCAATATTGCTATAGGGATGGGATGGCACTTATTTGCATAGCAGGTATGGCTGTAGTAACTTTTTAGAAACTCTGGAGATCTCTGCCAGAGACTAAGGAAGGATTAGAGAGCAATCTTGTGGGGGTTCAGCCCATAGGATGGAGGATGAGAATCCAACACAGGTACAGGATCTACACTACTGCTTATAATGGTTTATAATGGTCATGACAACTGTTCAGGCCCAGGACACATTACATATACAGTTTTCACACCGTTTTAAAAGTGTTATATCCTGCTTGGTGTAGATCGGGCCCCTGTTAGCAAGAACCTGGCAGGGTGGGAGGGATGGCAGAGCTTTCTGAGCTTCTCCATTCTCTGGTTTAGCTATTTTTCCCAGCCAGACCTCTGAGCCTATGTAGCTCATTCACCTTGGCAGTGGTGGGGACAGTGGCTGAGAGGCCTTTGGATGCAGCGGATCCACAGCCTTTCCTCTCTCTTTCCCACCCCATCCACCAGCACCCCCATACCGCCTTGTCCTTTTTCCTGAGGTTAGAGCTCAGACCTCAGAAGAGGGGGCCACACAGAGCTTTTCTCCCTCTGAGGTTGTGGCTCAGCCATAGGGCTCTTAGGGATGTGCTAAAACTAAAGTGGAAACACAATGTGGGTGCTGAGCACTCAGCCACAAAGACTCACTCGTGAAAGATTAGCTAGATGCAATCTATTACAAATGTGGGTGATATATACAGAATTCTTACATATACAATTTGTAAAAAGTATACAAAACACTTTCTCCTTGCTGATACACCGCCTTAAAACCCTTCCAATTAAATCCAACAGTGCAGAAGCTTCCACTATATAGAAAATAAAAACCCCCAATAACATTAATCGTGTCCAATGTGTCAGCACTAAAGTCACAATAACAAGTTACAAAACAGCATATGGGGAAAATATTTTTGCAGTCAAGGGTACAGAATAGTATCCCCACACACATTCACTAATCAGGGCGTCTAAATAAGTATTAACATATCTAGGCGTCTAAAAAGTTCTAGGCGTCTAAATAATACAGGTGTCCGGTACAATTCCCATTTCGAAGAGTCTTCATCAGTTGGACACTGTAGAACAACACGATATCTCTCTCAAATATTGGTAAAAATCATATGAATTATCATTCAGTAAGAACAATACAGAGTATATTGGCCTAACTACCTTATTCATAGAAGGAGCCATGGCTGTATGTTTGGGGTGGAGCCCTCCAATATTATCTATATAAGAGCATAATAAAGATTATAATTATAAGGTACCCAAAACACAAATTAGTTATACAATATTATACTTGATGCTATTTGAGCTTACCACCTTGTAGTTTTCCTGTTTAGATCAACCACAGTGTTTCTGCTATTTCAACCACAGCCTTCTATTTTCTCTACCAAAACTAAAGTGGTCATCTTCAGGAAGAGACCCAAATGGTCTCGGGATGGTTTTAATAAGGAAAAGGCTTCCAACTTTAAATATCTTGCAGTGTAATGTAACAAGAAACACTCGTAGACTGGGAAATATTAGCCTCTGTATTAAACACCTCAAAGTCAGCACAAGCAATTTAAAATTTCACTTGTGGCAAAACAGGGAATTTGATAGCCCCTGCATCAAAAATCTATACAGCAAAAGTTGCAGCACAGTTAATGTACGGGGCAGAACTGTACGGCATAGAACAATTTCAGTGCCCTTAAAATAATTCAGAATCAGTTCTTGAGAGCAATTTTGTCTCTTCCCCATGGTGATGAAGTAAATCATGCTTGTTTCGAATCCCATTAAAGTCCATATCATATACAGTGTAGATTTTCAAGAAAGGTGCCAGTTGTTAAAAACAGAAACTACTGATGCAGGAGACATTCTACATCAAGAATCCATTCATTTCGTATGCAGAATAACTCGCTGTATGCGAGTTACAATATTTTTGAGAGGGACTGGAGGAAGTGAGGTGCAGGAGTCCACCGCCAATTCCTCCATTTCCCATCTATCAAATTGTGAAGCCATTATCTAATCATGAATAATATGTCAGTTGCTGACTGTCACAGAGAATGATGGGAATATAAATTGTACTCTCAAAGTACAAGGCTTAATCCAGCATTGTTCATGACCATAACCTTTAGCGGAGAGAGGGACAATCAACTTCAGTAACATATAAACTAGTTAGATGCTAAGTGGGTGAGCTTTCTGCTAGAACTTGTAACCAGTTAGCTTGGAGGACATATATAGACTTCAGTAAGACGATTGTGAAGAAGAGCTTCGAATACCAGATTACTCAGTATGAACAAGTATCAAGAGTGTGTAAGATAACACTATTGTGATGACATTTGGCATTGAATCGTTACAGCTTCAGGCAAACCTTGGCCCATGTGAAACTCAATGCGTAGTTGGTCTCATTGTGTGTGCCCTGTAGGTTTTTTTCCAATGTCTGCTTGGGCAAGTAGTATAACAAGCAATTTCGAAGCCAAAATTCTGTTCATTTGGGTGCTGTTCTTATTCTGTAATTGTTATGTTTTATTCTATTTAATGTATTATTTTATTGACTCAGTATAAGGCGCTTCCTATTTTTCTATGATTTAACTAATTTCAATTTTCTCTGTAAGCCACCTTGAGTGCCATTTTTTGGTAGAAGGGCAAGGTACAATTATAATAAAATCAATAAAATTGGAGATCTAGCCAAGGCTGTCAGTGCTGTGAGAAATCACACAGTAATATTAGAAGACCAGACACGGTGTTTGGGAGGCAAACGGCCAAGAAAATCTCGAGTTCCACATCCACAGGATTAGCTTGGCCTAATCAGTCAAGTTTAGAAACTTTAAGAAACTGTTTTCTGTAATTTGAAATAGCCCTGAATGGACCTACATGTTCTACCTCAAACTCCTGTTCTTAAAGCCCACCCACTGCTTTTCCTGTGCAAATCATAGCCATAAAGCTATGACAACACAGAGAAGCTTTGGGCAACAACCCCCCTCTCCTGCCTGCCTGTTCACCCCCTCCCACGAGACGCTATTCTTCCCTCTTCCAAATGCTTTTACCCCTCCCCAGGTTCCAGACCTGTGTTTGCAATGGAATCTGGATTGGAAGAAGAGCAGCTGGTAGGGGGAGTTCTGAGGGAAATGAGTAGCTGAGGAAAGTGTTAAGTACCCTACCCTCCTATTAACACATTATATCCTTTTGATTAAACCAGTGGTTCCCAATTAGCTATGTAATGCAGACCCCTTGTTTTTCAAATGCCAAGCCATGGGCCCCCTACTTTTGAAAAAAATGTTATCTCTAGGGTAGTTACCTGTGCGAAGCAATTTTTTGGAGAAAATAAGGGGTAGCCCCTAATAAGCAAAGGATTTTAGGGATACTAAAAAACAGACCATAAAATTTGTGATATTACCATGCAAAAATGACAATGATTTAGCTAGGAATATAAAGACGAATTTAATTTTACTAATGTCTAGTTTACAACTGAACAAATTATGACATGTCTAGCAGCTACTAAACCTAAATGTGATGGGAGAAATCATGCCTCTTTTTGTCCCGAACAATCCCTTCCACATCCGGTTCAATATTTCCTACTTTTAATCTCAAAACTGGATCAACGTCGAGCCGATTTCTATGCTTGTTCTTCACATAACAAAATGTCGAAAATGCTTGTTTACAAAGATATGTGGAACAAAAGGGAACTAGATGTTTCAAAGCTTTTTCACCTAACTTCTTATAATCAGGAAAAACCATCACCCAGAATTGGTTCAGTCTATATTCTTTGAAAAATAATTTCAACGAACCATCACAAGTCACGTCAACAAGTGCATCTTGCTGTTCCGCAGATAGAGTTGTTAGTTGTACATCACTACATTCAAAAGCATTCCTTCTCCATGAGTTTTCAGGATTAGGTGCAGGGAAGTAATCTCTGAAGCTAGTTGCTAAATCATGCAGGTGCTCAGTGATGTTATATTTTACTTCTGGTAGGAATTCGTCATCAGTGGACTCCAGAAATGAATGATGAATATGTGAATGGTGCCACGGACCCCCTGGGTGGGTTACACAGACCCCCAGTTGGGAACCACTGGATTAAAGCATTTTAGCTTTAAAAACATTAAGTTGAGGCAGAACACGTAGCTCCACACTCTCAAAAGCTTACAGTTCCTTAAGATAGGAGCTCATCTCATTCGGAATTAAACACGGACATAAATTTTGTATGCCTCAAACTACTGAAAAGTCTGTTTTGGGGAACTCTGATGAGCCTATATGGGTGGAGGTGGCATATTTTGTGAACCACTTACTCCATGATATGGATATGTGATCCTAGTTCTCTGTTAGCCTTTCATTTTGGCTAGCCATTCAAGGAGTTGAACTAGGAACTTCCATAAGAATAGTATGTTTTGCAAGGCTCCTTGAGGGAAGGAGCATGTGTGACTAGAATGGCTCTTCTTTAGATGTCAGTGGGAGACCTGATGGAAGGGGAAGCTCAACTAGGGATGGGGAGGAGGGATTGGATAGTAAAACTACTCCAGGATATGCCTCTGTTCAAGTGTTACCTCAGTACATGGACCACATGGTGAGGAATGGGAGAACCAAAGCAGGTCAATTGGGCCTACCCAATGTCCCATTGTGCAGTGAGTTTGAACATTTACATAGGGCTGAGAAAAGCTTCCCTTTGTCAGTTAAGGCCTGGCTTACTTGCTTGCTGGATCGCATTGCACTCCAGGAGCTTTCTTGTGTTCACTTGGCCTTTGAGGGGAGAGACCTCCACACATTGCAAGCTGTATTTGGGATGGGTAGCAGGATGGCTCTTCCTTGTAGAATTGGGTTGGGTTAGATGGTCTTTGTTCCTTTTCATCTCTGTAACAAACAACAATAATAGGCAGGAGCCCATTTTGGGGAGAAGACCATCCTCATGGTCTCTCTTTTCGGAGGTAATGTGCGTTTCTGCTCCTCCCTATTGCTTCATTTTCTTTCATATATAAAACTTGGGGATGTCACGGTCATCTGGCCTCAAACAAGGAGAAATGCAGAGCAGATTTGCTCCAATTGTTTCTTTAATGCAGCCAAACAGTTTACTTGCTCTCCATCTGCATTCACCTCACTGTATGTCTGTTCTGCATACTACTGAGGCTGGAACCTCAGTATTAGTCAGTGGCAGTGTAACCTTTTAAGTTGGGGAAATCTTGGCTTACTGGAGCTCACAGGCATCTATTCCATTGCTAGTGAACAGTTTTAGATTATAGCAGCCTCTTAATATTTTTCCTTCCATCCAGTCCCATTTGAGCTCATATACCAATTTGATGGCCTCATTTGCTGCAGCCACAACAAGATGCTGAGCATAGAACAAAATTGCCAGTGGTGCATTACCCGTAGCTCAGTACCACTTTCAGTGTGGCAGGTGCATGTATGTTCAACATATGCATTGTAAGCAAGCATTTAACTATTGACTATTGATGATTCAATTTGACTATTGAATCATCTCTCTCTCTTTGCTGTGGAAGCTGTGATTAACAAATCCCGATGGGTGGCTCCCGTTCCAGTCTAGAGCCTGTGTGGTAAGCTCCAGGTCAGGCAACCGAAGGCCGAAACAACAGAGAGCTCCCAAGCTTTAGGACTAGGCCAGATACCAGACTCACTGAAGGCCAACCTATGCTAAATGCATCATTGCATTTAATGCGACAAAACAGCAGCTGCTGTGTGATGGGCTGATCAGGACTGATGCTCTGTAAATGGGGTGAAGTTTAACCCTGTCCCGCTGTGCCGCATTTGCAGTAGAAATGCCCCCCCCCCCAAGCTGCTGTTTGGTTTGGGAATATGATTTTCATTGGGAATGTAGCTTGGGGGGAAAGTTAACTCCACCTCCCCATGGTGCACCATGGTCCTAATCCTGACCGAGGGTCCTTCATGCTGTTGTTGCTGTTATTATTATTATTGTACATGTTACACAGTCACACACATTTAACCTATCGTCTGCTTTGGCCCTCACTAAGTTCAGGTGGGCTTGCGTCTTCCAAGTAAATGTGCATACCAGTAGCAGCCTTAGCTGGTTTTACACTCATATTTTTGGCAGCAATATATGAATGCTGACATTGTGACAGTAGACTTCCCTTTGATATGTTGGCATATGGCTATAATGTAATGATATTGCTATACAACTTTTTTTCCCCTTTGATAGCAAGAGCAAGTAAAATTGCTGCAGTAATTTGATTCAAATTCTGGGAATTGGCTGAATCGTAATCAAACTTCATTGGACGCTTTTGATATAACCTTTAATTTGCAACAAAGCCAGGAATGGAACATAGTTGCCCTGTTTTATAGGTCACTACCTAATCCACCAGACAGCAATTTATGTGAATCCTATTTGTGCCCACAAATAGTTGTCATTGCCTGATAGCTAACATAATGACACAAACATGATGGAAATCTTTAAGAACCGAGAGACTAATAGTGCCCAAATTATGTCAATGGAACTTGATAGCTTTTTTTTTTTTTTTTGACTGATTGAATTACTAAATGAGCACGACTAATGGAAAGTAGCGGCTGTATCTGGACTTCAGTAAACCCTCTGAAATAATGGTTTGCAAAATCTTATTAAAGAAATTAATTGAACTTGGCTAGGATTGAGGTTTCTGTTGCTTGAATTGAAAACTAGCTAAGCGACTACAAGAGAGCACCAGTACTTTCATTAAGGGGGCCCTAAGTTAAATCCACAAGCCCCAACCCTCAAATCATGTTGTTATCAAATCATGTTCCCCTGCTAGCCTTCTTAAAACAGTAGCTAGCATGGCTGTTAAATTGGGTAAGGGGGACAGGATGTTATCCCCTGTAAATTGAGCACCCTGAAAAAACTGAGCCAGAACACCTTTCTGAATACATGGTTGCAGAATAGCTTGCTCTGTCTTCCTCAAACTGGCTGAACCAAAAGGCATCAGTGGCCAGCACTGGGGGTGGGGCTGAAAATCTTTCTTTTAAAGTGGTATCTAAGCCAGGCTTCCCACCATTTTAGAATTATCTCCCAGTGATGGCCATTAGGTTACAAGTTTTTAAAACAGAGTTAGACAAATTCATGGAAGATAAGCCTATTAATGGCTGTTGGTCATGAAGCTTTTATGGAACATCCATGTTTAGAGGTCATATCTCTCTGTTGCTGTGAGCAATAGCGGGAGAAGGCTGTTGCTTTGTGCCCAGCTTCTGGGCTTCCTAGAGGCTTCTGTTTGGCCACTATGATAAGTATGGTGGTATGCCAGATGGGCTTCTGATTGGATCCAGCAGGCCTCTTTTTATGTCCTTCCCTTCAGCTTTCCAGGCAGGGTGCACCTTGTAAAGTATGGAGGCCACATGTAACTACTAAGGACTTTCTGTTCAGCCCTCAGAGTTGGTAAAATTCTTCACTTATTTGTGTAGAGAAAGGGGCCACAGCTAAACTCTTAAGTGAGAACAATTGAGATGGTTTGAGTCCTGCAAAGAGACCATGGGCTGGTTCAAACATGCATGTTCATCCCTTGATTACCATACATTTGATGACTGGTTCTTGAATATATAGATGGACTTCATTGAAGTGTATTGTATCTGAGGGGATATGAACATTTGGTCTGTGGTATTATTAACTGTGATGGTCCCTTTACACACGTAAATCATTCCAAGGTTACAGTGGTCAAGTTAGGAGCATATATGAGCCAGCTGTGTATAATATGTCTTTTCAGATTTCCTGTGGATAGCTAAGATGATGATCTAATAACAATGCCTATAGACATCAAATATAAGCACTTAGAGCATAGCACAACTTGTTTTCTCTTGGTTAACCTGCTGTGCTGGAACTGTTTCCTTGGAGGTTTGCTGAAGCTTGTTTCGTAGGTCCAAATTGCAAAAGTGCAATTATAGGTGCAGTTATTTCATTCAACAACAATTTTTGGAAGCTTAAGACCTTTTTATTTGCCTTCTCTTTAGATAGTCTATGTGTACGATTCATATTTCTTACATTCAGACTATGGTTAATGAATATGTACACATTACTTTGTACAATTTTAATAGGAATAAAATAAGCTCTAAATAGCCACAGTTAAGCTGATTTTTTACATTTTAATGGGAATAGTTTTGGTCTCTTGATCAAAGTCTTTGAGATGGTGCAGCATAAGAATTTAATTACCCAGCAAACTACAGTCTATTGTCCATGTATGGCAGCTTAAGCGAGACATGAAAAACTTCCTGGTTTTGCTGCCTTTCTGTTGCTACAAGTAGAGAGGGTTGGGGTTATTATTAGCATAGTCCTATTCACGTCTGCTCAGAAGTATGCCCCATTGGATTCAGTGTTGCTTACTCTCAAGTAAGTGGGTATGGAATTCTAGCCTGAGGCTATGAATGTAATCAGCTCTATGTTTTAATGTTTGCATTGCTGACAATGGATGAAACTTAAAATTCTTTGGAAGTGAAAAAATGTTACTCCCATTGTTTCTAAAAAAAAAATAGAACAAATGAAGGAAGAGGGAGGTAGCCATAACCTAAATGGTACACACTCCGTATGCAGAAAGTTCCTCCAGGTTCAGTTCCTGGCTTCTCTCTAATTGCAAAAAGATCTCAGGCAGAAGAGCTGAAAGAGACCACTGCCTGGCATCTAAAGAGCTACTGCCAGCTAGTCTAGATGGATCAAAGAGAAAACAACAACTTACTTTATAAAACACACAGTAAGAACCTCAAACAATTCAATAAAATTACAAGTCAACCTCAGATAAATCAATTAAAAACAATTGTAAACAGCTAGGTCTTTGGACCCCCATTTAAAAGCAATCACTAAACACACTTTCCTTGGGAGAGACTTCTGCAGTGATGGAGACACCACTAAGAAGGTCCTGGTGTTGAGCTCACTAGTCTGATTGACCTTATCTTTCAGTCTGATGGCCCATGAGCAGGACCACCATAGCTAATCTTAAGGCTCATAGATGCCAGTGTTCCTTCAGATAACCTTGCCCCAATTTTGAGAGAAAAAATCTCCCTTCTCTCTCACACAGGAGAGAATGCCTCTTCTAAAATGGAGCGTTCCATCTGCAGTTTTTAGAAGTACGTCTATCAAAAACAGTAATTCTACTGCCTGATTAATCAGTACCTTTTTAGCCAATCAAATGATCAAATCAAACTACAAATCAAACTACGAGCAATCAAACTACAAACGAGAAGGATCTTGGAATTGTTGTAGATCGCAAGCTGAATATGAGCCAACAGTGCAATATGGCTGCAAGAAAGGCAAATGCTGTTTTGGGCTGCATTAATAGAAGTATAGCTTCCAAATCACGTGAGGTACTGGTTCCTCTCTATTCGGCCCTGGTTAGGCCTCATCTAGAGTATTGCGTCCAGTTCTGGGCTCCACAATTCAAGAAGGACGCAGACAAGCTGGAGCGTGTTCAGAGGAGGGCAACCAGGATGATCAGGGGTCTGGAAACAAAGCCCTATGAAGAGAGACTGAAAGAACTGGGCATGTTTAGCCTGGAGAAGAGAAGATGGAGGGGAGACATGATAGCACTCTTCAAATACTTAAAAGGTTGTCCCACAGAGGAGGGCCAGGTTCTCTTCTCGATCCCCCCAGAGTGCAAGACACGGAATAACGGGCTCAAGTTAAAGGAAGCTAGATTCTAGCTGGACATCACGAAAAACTTCCTGACTGTTAGAGCAGTACGACTGTTAGAGCAGTACGACAAAGGAATCAGTTGCCTGGTGAGGTTGTGGGCTCTCCCACACTAGAGGCCTTCAAGAGGCAGCTGGACAACCATCTGTCAGGGATGCTTTAGGGTGAATTCCTGCATTGAGCAGGAGGTTGGACTTGATGGCCTTGTAGGCCCCTTCCAACTCTGCTATTCTATGATTCTATGAAAATAGTTATAATTGATTAGTCTAACTGATGAATTGAGAAAACACTGCAGCCCTACTTTCTTGCAATCTAATCTTGAAGATACCCCAAAAGGTGTCTCAACCTTGTGAAGAAGCTTGCCCCATGCAAAACTGAAATGGCACCCCTGCTATTTAGCCCCACTCAATTCAGTCGATATAAGCTACGAACATGCTTAAGGCTACAATCATATGAACACAGGCTTGGAAGTAAGCTGCACTGTGTAGGCACAGTAGGACTTCCTTCCAAGTAGGATTTGGAAGGTAATAATACGCCACATTGACTTTAAAGGGACAAGTGCTTAACTTTAGCTTGGTATATGCAACTAACAATAATAAATGGGTTGGGTTCTACATACCAGCAAGACTGCTGTGTCCCAGACAGTGGTCTAAAAGCATATGATGTATTTCTGGGTTGAAGCTAACAAGTGTGCTCTGTGAGTTGCTTAGATAGGAAACTGCCAGGGAACCACTGCTTCATTGCCTTGTTTAATTTCTGCTTGCTAATGCCAGTTAAAATTAAAACGTGGCAACAGAAATTAGGTCCTTGATCTGTATGTCTGATTTTCTCCAGTAATGTACGTGCAACAGCATGGCCAAAAGGCTGCTGAGCCTAAAATTAGCCATGTCAGCTGTGTATATGTTAGGTGGGCACATGGAGATGTCTTGCTTATCCCTCTGCTCTGCCAGTCTGCTCCATCTTCTGGCATGTTGAGTAGCAAAGCTCATACTGTGTGCTGGGAGAAGCAGTAGGCTGGGCTTCTGGCATTTAGACAAAAAGAGCCCAGAGCTGCTCTCCAATGAAATGGTGTTTTTGTTGGAAATCATCTCTAAAATTGCAATTTTAGAGTTGGCCAAGGGCTGAGAAGGCTCTTCTGCCTCCAGATAGAGAAATTGGCTGAGTTGGTACAGATTAAGCATGATAGTCAATGCTAGGAGAGTAGTAAGAATGAATGAATGAATACATGAATGAATATGTCTTTGCCTACTCAGAAGACCGAGTCCCAAGCATGGATGATTAAGTAGCAGCCTATGTGCTGAAACACACACATTAAACAATTTTACAAGGCGTCTGGAAATCATACCAAATGGCAAACATTTTGCCCGTATTTTTGCATGTAAGAAAAAAAAAAGTTATTTTCAATATTTCTGTTTGGAGGAAGAATTTCATGCAGCTTTTTGGGGTGGGGTGGGATGGGGAGATTTTGTATGTAATGTACAGTTACAGAGTACATTTGCTCTGAACTAGGAAGCCCTTACTGACTTTATTATAGAGCCTCACCACTTGCCTTGCAAGGGGTTGTATTGTGCAATAAAATGCATTTCTGTCCAATAAATCAGTGACTGGAGTAAAGTGACCTATCTGGAGTTTACAGTTGCTAACTGTGCCTGGTAAAGACCATGTATGATTCAACAACATGCAGCGCTAGAGGTGGGTTTTGTGTCTAATGTCTGTTGGCTGTAGTCTGAATCCAAACACACCCAGCATTTCTTCTTCTTGTAAACCGCCCAGAGTGAACCACCCATGTGAACCGCCCAGAGAGCTCTGGCTATTGGGCGGTATAGAAATGTAATAATAAATAAATAAATAAATAAATAAATAAATTCTTCTTTTAAGGTTTCTAGCTCTCTGCTAGCAAAAAAATGTTACAACAGATGCTAAAGATCAAGGCAAAGCCTAATCTCTCTTCTTTAACTTTTCCTCCTTCAGCTCCCATTGAAATATCAAGACTTGCCAGGGCTCCACGCAGATTTTTCACATGTTAGGCTAGCAGTTCCAGAAGGAGGACAGTGCAGAATAAGTGCAACGTGTCCACCAACCATAGATTTGCAGATTTAGTTTATTTGCCATTTGGAAAAATCTGACAAACGTTACATTTGACTCTGGAATTGGGGTGGAGGGAATCAGCCTTAAAAATTAGAAAGGAAAAATTGGTCAGAAGCCATGAAACATTTAGTTTAAAGTAAAATGTATGTAATGGAATGTGTGCGTTAACATAGATAAAGCTTGATACCTAACCTCATTGTATCTTCGGCTTCGGCTATGGGGTGGTATATAAATGTAATGAATAATGGTATCTGATGAAAACACTCAAAATGGCAGGGTTGGGGATGTGAGGGGGAGGGCCAGCGTGCACAATCCCTGTGCATGTTCTCACCTGTAGCTTTCATATGTTCGAGAGGACTCATAAAGAGGGTTAATGTTGCACTATTGTGATGGGATTGAATTCCACAGCTGGCTGGTAGAAATGGATGGATGGCCACCAAGGCCAGCTAGAATTTTTGACCCCAAAACGCAAGTAAAATCAGCCCCTTGGTTCTGTTTCCTGCTCTCGCCCTGAGATTTTGATCCTCCTGGAGACCCTGAGAAGGAGGTTAAAGCCCTAATAATTCCGATGAAACCTTGAGACCTGGTAACCTATTACCGTGTGCCAGGAGGCCACGTCTCTACTGCAATTCGTAGGCCATGCTGTTAGTTGAGGGAGGCTTCCATAGTTATTACTTCCCCAACTAATCTACTTCTCCTTCATAGGTTAAAGTCTCCCAGATGATTCCCACCCATGACACACCATCCTTTGCCACCCTCAATCGTTTACAAAACAAAGCCGTGCTTTCTTCCTGACTGGCGGTTGGGAAGTCTGTAGGTAAATTCAGTTCTTTTCTCCAGTAGTCCGTTACCGTAGCAACACAGTTCCCATTCTGCCTTGGTTGTGTCAACACAGCTCTGGAGATATTAGTGACCCAGAAAAAGAGAGGGTGTCCAATATTTCTGGTTATCTGAAAAAGGGTGTGTGTGAAGAACCCAGCCCCCTGTCCTCCCCCACCGCCGCTCCACAACCAAAGGAATCTCTGTTTCCTTCTGCTGGAAGCCGCCAGCAAAATGTGATGGTTCAGATATCTTTGCTCAGGAGAGCTCCCTGATTTTCGGATTTATATACAGCACATTTAGGGAGATACTCTTGGGAATAAAAAGATCACAAGATTCTAATTAAGTGGTTACTTGTTCCAGTTATACTTTGGATCGCCCTCTTGTGGGTCAGGTCAGATCAGGTGCCTTGATGCCTGTTTGTGCCAAATTGGTGGCAGCAAAATGTGGTTTATTAGGAATTTCCTGTGGGTTTTCCCTTGCCCTGACTTTTAAGCCCAAAATATCTCCTTTCTTTTTATTGGCTGATTTGATTCTCCAACAAATTCAGTACACAAGGGGCCGAGGGCTGTCCCACACATTATATGGCAAAACTGGGTGTGGGATAAAGTTTGGCCTCAAATGCTGAATGGGCATGCAAGAATACACAGGAGCTTGTGTATCATAGTGGACAAGACACTGAGTTTTACTTCAGGGTCCTCCATGGTTTAAATGCTGCTCCTGCCATGAACTCACCAGGTACGCAAGCCCCATGATCTCAGCCTTACTTTCTCATCTGCGTTATGGAGATGATAATGCAGATCTATCTTGGAGGGCTGTTGTAAGAATTACAGCTGATAATGTATGTAGGTCTTTGAACACTTGAATATTATATGTTTGCAAATGCATGTTTGTTATGCATTCGTATGTAACATTCTTGGTGTACATTAAAAAAAACCACATCCCAGATATATACCTAACAAACTGCAATGTGCAAAGTAGCACTTAAACTCAGAAATGTAGAATCAATTTAAAATCAAAGTTCTTTGGTATGCATTATGCACAAGATTTTATTTCGAATTTTGTCTCAAGCTAAAAAGTTAGGTAGTGTATAATTTTAAAGAATATGTTAATGCATATTCAATATATGATTTGTGTTGATCAAACAGCAAGTGTTTTCAGGCAACATGACTGACCCAAAGCAGCTTTGCTGCCTTTGATTCAGGCTGTCAGCAAAAGACACTTTGCTATAATTAAATGAGAGTCAGCCTGCACCTCTGAGTTGAATGACAACGGCTTCCTCTAGATCTTAGTTGTTCCATTAAATCCCAATGCATGCTGGGAGTAGGCCACCCTTTAACATACAAAGGCTGGGTTTGCACAGCCAATTTAGAACTGATGTGCCATCTGTACATTCAAGCCAGTGTGGCATTGTGAATAAGGGTAGCTGGACTTAGGGTGAAGGAAGACATAACATTTTTAGAACAGTAAGCTGTTCTGGAAATGCTCTCATTGTGTTCAGTACAAATGTACTTATACATCTCAGTGTTGAGCTTTGAAAAGACAGGTCTGCACATTTGAAGCCAAAGCCACCTGTTCACAGTGTTGATTTGCTGACCTTCCTTTGATGTCACCAAGAGCACTACCCTTAACCTGCAATTACTTTTGCCATTAAACACACACACACCCTTTAAAAAAAGAGCAACAAATGAACGAATATATACACTAATGCTTATGTACATTTTTAAAAAAAATTGGACAAGCATATAGAAAGAGGCAAGACTGATAATGAAGTCAATGTATGATTAGGTGGAATACATTTCTGTTATTTGAGCTGCGGAGCTGCGAGGGAGCCAGCCTCACCCTACACAGGCCAAAAACGTTCTGAGGGTTTTTAATAATTTCATTTGTCTTCCCTGCTAAAACTGGGGAGGTCAGTATTCCCATCCTTAATCAACTAGGAAGCTCATTGTGTGGCCTTAAACAATCTCTGTAGAACTGCTTTAGAGCTCTTGTGAGGATAAATGAGGTAATTCCATGGACAGTGCCTTAACCCTTGGTGGGATCTGGGAACTGCGATAAATAAATACATTCAGGTAATGCTATGCTATGCTAATAGGTTTGTGGTAGAACTGAGTGAAATCCCAAGACAAACCCTAAGAATTAATGGGCAGGATGCATATAACTCTAGTTAAGAAATAGCACATACTCCATACTGGAGTTATCCCCAGTGTTTGGGAGAGACCCCGATTTGCAGATTGGAACAGGGCTTTGTTTCAGCTGGTTCCTGCTAAGGCTCAGCCTTGTAAGCTCTTTTTCAGTGGCTGGACTCAGTCCTGGAGCATATGAAAGAATAAAGGAAGCATGTATCAGAGCATATTCAGAGTGCCTCTTATGCACCATTGAATAGCCACAACCCACTTCTTCATATCTAGAATTAAGAGGTGGGCCTTGCAGCTCAAAATGTGTAGCTTCCATATAGGCTTGAACTCCAGCATCTTTTTTTGGAAAAAAAAAGAGAGAAAGAGAGAGATGAAATTATCCTCTGGAAGTGAGGAAGCAGTCCTGGATTCTTTCCTGCTGCTGAAGTATCTAGGGTCATCACAGCTCTCCACGGGAATTTGCTAAATTGGCTTGGTATTAAGTCAATTTAAAACTGATTTTGAATTAATCTAAATTGATGGCATTAAATTGATGCTATTACTATTGCTGCAGAGGAATATGGAGAAATAAAACAACAACAATCAAGAATTATTGAGACTCTTAGCATATAGTAAAAGAGGCCACAGTTGTGTGCACCAGAGGCTGTAGAGTGGGTTCGCCTTCCGAGGATGCATTCTCAGTGTAGTTGAACACATGCCAGTTTGGACAACCATTTTGTTTACATAATCAGGGTGTTTAATAGTGGATTTCCTCATTTCCCCCCAGCATTCTTGGAGGGGTAATTTCAATCCCCATTAAAGGTCATATACAGATGTGACTATGCATACTTAACTGGGAGTAAGCTCCATTGAACTCAGTAGGAAACTTCTGAGTTGACAATCATAGGATTGCTCTGTAAGATGTAGATTTGAATTTATTTGTTTTGTTATTGGCCAAACACAACAAGAGAACACACAACAAGTTATTAAAGGGTAAAAAGTTAAAACCAGGATATAACGTGATAAGAATAAGTCAGAAGGCAAAAACTGTGTTAATGTTGATCAATTATTTTGTATTGTGGTTTAGTATTCTAAAATACCTAAAACTTTTTGGTGCTATACCGAAGTTTAAACAGACTGGCCCTTTCTGATAGCACGCATTCTTTGTGCCCATTCTTTCAATACTCTCACATATGCACCCATTCATCCTGCTCAGATGCAGTGTTGGTATGAGCACTTCTCACAACTGTCATTCATATTCTACTCTCATGCACATGTTCTCAAAAGGAATCTAACAGTTGACCAACACCGTGATGATCATCCTACCTATCAACAGGCACACAACTCCATGTTTCCCAGGATACATGAGCTGTCAGTCTAGAGTGCGATCTATGATTTGCATGTATAGATGCAAATCTAGATACTATTCCTATATTTCAGATATCTTTTAAACTAATTTATAACCCACCTTTCTGGCAAAAAAATGGTGCTCAGGGCAACTAATAATAAAATCCCAATTAATTGAAACATAGCACAAAACAATTAAATTAAAAACACAAATACGTTAAACAAATTAAAAATAGAAATACAGTACAATACAACTCATTATTTGACCTGTGTGGCTGCTCTGCCAGCTGTATATGTGTAACAGTTGATGAGCAAATTCAAGGCTCTTTCTTTCCCTTCTTATTTATTTATTATTTATTTGAAATATTTACATCCCGCCCTATATCACTAAGATCTCAGGGCTGCGTACAAATAAAAACATACAGTATAAAACAATAAATATACACAGTTAAAAACAAATTAAAACATGATCCAAGTTAAAACAATATATAATTTAAAAGCAATAGATGCAGTTAAAACAGTTGAAACAATGTGCCAGTGAGTTTATCCATCAAAGGCTTTGTTAAAAAGCCATGTTTTTACTTGGCGTCGAAATGCAATCAATGTTGGCGCCAATCGGGCCTCCAAGGGGAGGGCATTCCACAGTTGGGGTGCCACCACAGAGAAAGCCCTCTCCCTTGTCCCATCATAACGTATATGCTGCATTGGTGGGATGCGGAGAAGGGCTCCTCCAACAGATCTAAGGTCTTGGGCAGGCATATATAAGGAGAGGCGCTCTCTCAAGTATCGAGGTAAAGTATGCTTCTTTACCTTTAACTAGACTTGAACTGGAGAGCCCTTCAACTAAGGGACACCTTGAAACAGAGGACTGTATTCTGACAGCCCTTCAAATAGAGAACTGACCCCTGTAAAAGAGGACACATGGCCACCATATGACAAATTTCTATGCCACTGGAATTAGGGCTGTTTAATTTTTGTTGTTTCATTTTGCGGGTAAAAATAGTCCTGATCTGTTGCTGCTTTTGTACCAGTGCTTTTTTTTTTTTAGTTGGGTCTTCTTCCGGGGATAGTCATCCCTTTCAATGGAAGAGCACGTAGCGACTGTGATGATATCAGGACACTTTGCCACCCGTGTGGCTAGCTGCCTTGAATACTGTCAGTGCAATAGAAGAATGGACCATGAAGCTCAGTGGGTGACTTTGGTCCAGTCACTGACTCTCAGCCTAACCTACCTCACAAGGTGTGAAGATGAAATGGAGAGGAGGATCTTGTACGCTGCCTTGGGCTCCTTAGAAGCAATTATAAATGTAACATATCAATATAAACTAACAGTTATTTGCTGATACTTCAGCAGCTGAGCTAGTGCATGGAAGGTCTTGTTTCTATGCACAGAACCCAGAGCACATGCAGGCAGTGCAGGCAGAGGTTTCAAAACTTCATGGTCTGCTCCTGTTGGACTCTTCCCCCACCCCCACAGGGCAAACTGTCATCTTGGCCCTGTGGGGAAGAAGAAAGAGCAAGGGGACAGGAGCAGGCAGAAGAAACATCATGGCCTGCTCCTCTTGGACTCTTCCCCCACCCCCACAGGGCAAACTGTCATCTTGTCCCTGTGGGGAAGAAGAAAGAACAACGGGACAGGAGCAGGCAGAAGAAACATCATGGCCTGCTCCTCTTGGACTCTTCCCCCACCCCCACAGGGCAAACTGTCATCTTGGCCCTGTGGGGAAGAAGAAAGAGCAAGGGGACAGGAGCAGGCAGAAGAAACATCATGGCCTGCTCCTGTTGGACTCTTCCCCCACCCCCACAGGGCAAACTGTCATCTTGGCCCTGTGGGGAAGAAGAAAGAGCAAGGGGACAGGAGCAGGCAGAAGAAACATCATGGCCTGCTCCTCTTGGACTCTTCCCCCACCCCCACAGGGCAAACTGTCATCTTGGCCCTGTGAGGAAGAAGAAAGAGCAAGGGGACAGGAGCAGGCAGAAGAAACATCATGGCCTGCTCCTCTTGGACTCTTCCCCCACCCCCACAGGGCAAACTGTCATCTTGGCCCTGTGGGGAAGAAGAAAGAGCAAGGGGACAGGAGCAGGCAGAAGAAACATCATGGCCTGCTCCTCTTGGACTCTTCCCCCACCCCCACAGGGCAAACTGTCATCTTGGCCCTGTGAGGAAGAAGAAAGAGCAAGGGGACAGGAGCAGGCAGAAGAAACATCATGGCCTGCTCCTCTTGGACTCTTCCCCCACCCCCACAGGGCAAACTGTCATCTTGGCCCTGTGGGGAAGAAGAAAGAGCAAGGGGACAGGAGCAGGCAGAAGAAACATCATGGCCTGCTCCTCTTGGACTCTTCCCCCACCCCCACAGGGCAAACTGTCATCTTGGCCCTGTGAGGAAGAAGAAAGAGCAAGGGGACAGGAGCAGGCAGAAGAAACATCATGGCCTGCTCCTCTTGGACTCTTCCCCCACCCCCACAGGGCAAACTGTCATCTTGGCCCTGTGGGGAAGAAGAAAGAGCAAGGGGACAGGAGCAGGCAGAAGAAACATGGCCTGCTCCTGTTGGACTCTTCCCCCACCCCCACAGGGCAAACTGTCATCTTGTCCCTGTGGGGAAGAAGAAAGAACAACGGGACAGGAGCAGGCAGAAGAAACATCATGGCCTGCTCCTGTTGGACTCTTCCCCCACCCCCACAGGGCAAACTGTCATCTTGGCCCTGTGGGGAAGAAGAAAGAGCAAGGGGACAGGAGCAGGCAGAAGAAACATCATGGCCTGCTCCTGTTGGACTCTTCCCCCACCCCCACAGGGCAAACTGTCATCTTGGCCCTGTGGGGAAGAAGAAAGAGCAAGGGGACAGGAGCAGGCAGAAGAAACATCATGGCCTGCTCCTCTTGGACTCTTCCCCCACCCCCACAGGGCAAACTGTCATCTTGGCCCTGTGGGGAAGAAGAAAGAGCAAGGGGACAGGAGCAGGCAGAAGAAACATCATGGCCTGCTCCTCTTGGACTCTTCCCCCACCCCCACAGGGCAAACTGTCATCTTGGCCCTGTGAGGAAGAAGAAAGAGCAAGGGGACAGGAGCAGGCAGAAGAAACATCATGGCCTGCTCCTCTTGGACTCTTCCCCCACCCCCACAGGGCAAACTGTCATCTTGGCCCTGTGGGGAAGAAGAAAGAGCAAGGGGACAGGAGCAGGCAGAAGAAACATGGCCTGCTCCTGTTGGACTCTTCCCCCACCCCCACAGGGCAAACTGTCATCTTGTCCCTGTGGGGAAGAAGAAAGAACAACGGGACAGGAGCAGGCAGAAGAAACATCATGGCCTGCTCCTGTTGGACTCTTCCCCCACCCCCACAGGGCAAACTGTCATCTTGGCCCTGTGGGGAAGAAGAAAGAGCAAGGGGACAGGAGCAGGCAGAAGAAACATCATGGCCTGCTCCTGTTGGACTCTTCCCCCACCCCCACAGGGCAAACTGTCATCTTGGCCCTGTGGGGAAGAAGAAAGAGCAAGGGGACAGGAGCAGGCAGAAGAAACATCATGGCCTGCTCCTCTTGGACTCTTCCCCCACCCCCACAGGGCAAACTGTCATCTTGGCCCTGTGAGGAAGAAGAAAGAGCAAGGGGACAGGAGCAGGCAGAAGAAACATCATGGCCTGCTCCTCTTGGACTCTTCCCCCACCCCCACAGGGCAAACTGTCATCTTGGCCCTGTGGGGAAGAAGAAAGAGCAAGGGGACAGGAGCAGGCAGAAGAAACATCATGGCCTGCTCCTCTTGGACTCTTCCCCCACCCCCACAGGGCAAACTGTCATCTTGGCCCTGTGAGGAAGAAGAAAGAGCAAGGGGACAGGAGCAGGCAGAAGAAACATCATGGCCTGCTCCTCTTGGACTCTTCCCCCACCCCCACAGGGCAAACTGTCATCTTGGCCCTGTGGGGAAGAAGAAAGAGCAAGGGGACAGGAGCAGGCAGAAGAAACATCATGGCCTGCTCCTCTTGGACTCTTCCCCCACCCCCACAGGGCAAACTGTCATCTTGGCCCTGTGAGGAAGAAGAAAGAGCAAGGGGACAGGAGCAGGCAGAAGAAACATCATGGTCTGCTCCTGTTGGACTCTCTCTCTCTCCTCCCCCCCTCCTGAACTCCTGTTCCTTGTGTGTCATGTCTTTATTAGACTGTAAGCCTGAGGGCAGGGACTGTCTTTTTTGCTAAGTTTAAGCCGCTCTGAGAGCCTTTTTTGGCTGAGGAGCGGGGTATAAATATGATAAATAAATAAATAAATAAAAATAAATAAAACTTGCATCCTGCATTGTGCTAAACTTTGGCAAAGTACTGTTTTTCTGCCATTCTGTGCTTTGCATTGAGTTGGTCAGATCCCCCCACACTTGTAATCTGATTTGAAACAGATCTTATTTGAAATGGTCTGATTTGAAGGACGTCTTTTTGCTGTCTGACTCTAATGCATTCTGTAAATGAGATCTAATCTGAATCAGTGAGGCCTGTACGCCCTATTGAGGTGCTCTTATAGATGTCATTTATTTATTTATTTATTTATTTATTTATTTATTTATTTTATTACATTTATATACCGCCCCACAGCCGAAGCTCTCTGGGCAGTTTACAACAATTAAAAATGGTAAACATTAAAAGTATACAAAATTTAAAAACCATCAAAAACATAAAAACAACAGTATAAAAACAACAGTATCCATTTAAAAACAACAATTCTGGGGTCCATTAAAAACAAACTTAATGTTGTTAAATGCTGTTAAAATGCCTGGGAGAAGAGAAAAGTCTTGACCTGGCTCCTGAAAGATAACAATGTTGGCACCAGGCGAGCCTCATCGGGGAGATCATTCCACAGTCGGGGGCAACCACCGAAAAGGCCCTCTACCTTATTGCCATCCTCCGAGCTTCTCTTGGAGTAGGCACTCGGAGGAGTGTCATCAGAGGAGCAACACCTCTGTGCAGTTTGTGGCTGCCAGGATCCCTCCTCGCTATCCCTTTCCTGAATTTACTGAATAGGAACGATGTTGAGGGCTCATAGAAATTGTCATAGCAGGGCCTCAGGCCCTGGGTGCTACTGCTTTAAGTCTGACCTAAAATAGATTGGTGGGAACAGGAGAGCAGAATCAAGAATTCTCACCTCTCCATTTTCAGGTTCCACTCTCTCAATACTTCATTTTCTAATCCTCATTTGTCTTTTCTTAGGTGTTGTAAAAGATCTGAAAATTAAGTATTTTTGGAGAGGAAATTAGCATTTAAACAGCCATTTTGAGACTACCTTAAAAAACAACAACTGTAGATTAGTTCAGGAATGGAATGGAACAGGACATGCAAAAAGTGAGATGGAGAGGAATGGACAGTTTTATCCGTCCTTACATAGAACTGAGGCAATGGGGCTGCATATTCCAGGTTTATCTAATCCAAAGCAAAAGAGTGTAATGTTATGCTCATGTACCAAGTCTCTAGGGCTACCACCTTGCTGCACATCACCTTTGCATTTGGCCGCAGTTGAAGCATCTGAAGTCTGTGATTTTACACTCGCCATCTGCTAGGGAGACTCACTGCAGTGACACAAGTCAGTTTCACTTTGTGGCTGACGGCCGCATTTTGACAGAGAGGGAATGAGGGACAGGCTGGAGAGGCAGATGTGTGCGTGGCAGCAGTAAGCAGAAGGGAGTTCAGAACAGTGGAGAACAAAAGAAGCAGGAGAGTGGAAGCAAGCAAACAAGGTTAGGCCTCATCTAGAGTATTGTGTCCAGTTCTGGGCTCCACAATTCAAGAAGGATGCAGATGGGCTGGAGCGTGTTCAGAGGAGGGCAACCAGGATGATCAGGGGTCTGGAAACAAAGCCCTATGAAGAGAGACTGAAAGAACTGGGCATGTTTAGCCTGGAGAAGAGAAGATGGAGGGGAGACATGATAGCACTCTTCAAATACCTAAAAGGTTGTCCCACAGAGGAGGGCCAGGTTCTCTTCTCGATCCCCCCAGAGTGCAAGACACGGAATAACGGGCTCAAGTTAAAGGAAGCCAGATTCTAGCTGGACATCAGGAAAAACTTCCTGACTGTTAGAGCAGTACGACAATGGAAACAGTTACCTAGGGAGGTTGTGGTCTCTCCCACACTAGAGGCCTTCAAGAGGCAGCTGGACAACCATGTGTCAGGGATGCTTTAGGGTGAATTCCTGCATTGAGCAGGGGGTTGGACTCGATGTCCTTGTAGGCCCCTTCCAACTCTGCTATTCTATGTTTCTATGATTCTAAGGAAGGAAGTTTTCAGGGATCTTCTTGGTGATTGTCCATTTCTTACAGAAGCTAGTGGTGGCATTCCTTGCTTGCAAATTAGTTTGCCTTTCCTCCTGGCTGGGGTAAATGTTCGGAAGCCACCAGGAACATGGAGATCAAGGCAGGCAGTACAATACTCATTTTGTGGAAGAGAGCTAGATGTTAGCACAGAGAAGGATATTTTTCTTCGTGTCATAAACCCATCGACTAGGGCAGGATCTCCTGGATCTGTGTCTATTTGTTGATCTCTCTGTCACAAATGGACAAATGCACAGACTACACATATATGTGAGATCGCCCCAGAATGACGACAGAGCACTTCACATAAATTACAACGATAAATTAGATAAATTTCACATAATTTACCCCAGTAACCCTTATCACAACCATGTAAATTAGGACACTATTATAATTTATTATTCCCGTATTGTAGATTTGGGGGTACGGGAGCAGGGCAAATGTTAAAGAAATTACCTTGCCTGAGGCCACCAACTGAGTTAAGAGATGAGGTTTGATTCTTGGCTTTTTTTTGGTCCAGAACCCAATGTTTTACAGTGCATTAGAATATGGTGCACGTCACAGGGTGAGCAAACATACTACTACTGAGCCAAAATTAGTTGGGGCAGTTTTATGAAAAGCTTCATCAGAATGGAAAAGGGGCCACTTTCAGCATTTTGCAAGGATCCCTGATCTTTTATTAGCTAGGATTGCTCATATGACCAAAACAAGTTTGCCCTCACTAGTGGACTTTATGTGCCCTTAGTGACATCAGCCCATAGCTAAAACTGTTTGACTACATGACATTGTGACGTCATTGTGTCTGTTATTTAATCTCTGATTGGCTGAGGTTGCACAATTAGGCGGGGTGGGAATAGTATCAACAGTCACTAAAATTAAGGGCTTTGTGTAGGTTGATCCCCTCCCAAAGCCAATCCTTTCATGGCAGAGTTTGAACCTGGATGCCATTAAGATAAAGCATTACTGGATGTGCATAGTGCATGTGCATAGTGCAAGAGAAGATTGAGGGGAGACATGATAGCACTCTTCAGATACTTAAAAGGTTGTCACACAGAGGAGGGCCAGGATCTCTTCTCAATCCTCTCAGATTGCAGGACACAGAATAATGGGCTCAAGTTAAAGGAAGCCAGATTCCAGCTGGACATCAGGAAAAACTTCCTGACTGTTAGAGCAGTACGACAATGGAATCAGTGACCTAGGGAGGTTGTGGTCTCTCCCACACTAGAGTCATTCAAGAGGCAGCTGGACAACCGTCTGTCAGGGATGCTTTAGGGTGGATTCCTGCATTGAGCAGGGGGTTGGATTTGATGGCCTTGTAGGTCCCATCCAACTCTGCTATTCTATGATTCTATGTAAAAGAAAGAGAGAACGAAAGCTGTGCATGAAACCCACTCCCTCATCTGTGTTTTGTCCCCTGCAAATGTGGGGCAGAATTTCTGTGACTTCTGTGGGGTGCAAAAATAGCATAACTTTTGGATGAGGCAATGCTTACTATTAGACAAGGTGGCCACTTTTCTTTTTTTAAACTGTAGCATGGGGTAACCTAGCTGCCGAGCACTTAAAAAATCTAGCCATGAATACCCCCAGGAAAAACACTGTGTTATTTTTTTTAATTTTAGTTTTTATTATTGTGTGATTCTGATTACAAGGGTCAACTACTATATCACATATATACATTTGGAGTCTATATATATATATATATATATATATATATATATATATATATAATTACTAAATAATACAGACTTATACAAGCCTGGGTAAAAATATTTAACATTAGTTAGTTAATTTGATTTCGTTTAAATTCCATTCAATACACTTCCACTTAAGGCATCCTAACTCTCTTTACCCTTCCACCTCTGCTTTCCATATTTCTAAGTGTGCCAGTTGGGGTGTTCCCCCACTTTCTTCTTTATTTGCATAATTAATAAATTCCCACCATACCCCCTCAAATTTATCTTCACCTTGTTGTCCTCTTACTTTCTTCATTTTTTGTGTCCGCTTTTCTAAGAGGGCACTCTTCCAAACCCTTTGAAACCAGTTTTCAATCATAAGCCCCTTACCATCCTTCCAGTGTTTTGCTATCAACCATCTAGCCGCCAATAATAGATGGTTTATTAATTCCTTATTTAAGAACTTAATATCTGGTCCCCTATATAAAATTAACAAAGCTAAATGAGGAGATGGGTGGACCCATTGTCCAGTTATCGAACTGATCTCCTGGAACACTTTTTTCCAATAAACACTCGTCATAGGGCAGGACCACCACCTGTGTATGTACGTCCCTTCTCCGGAGCATCCCCTCCAACACAGTGGGGATGATCCTGGACTCATCATAGATATTCTTCTGGGCATCAAATACCATCTATGGGTTAGTTTTAGCATTAATTCAATATTTTTACTTGATATTGATTTAAATATGTCTCTGTTCCACAAACCATTCCAATCTATTTCTTCAATATGGAATCCTAAATCCACTTCCCAGACCATCCTGAGTGGATCGTTAGTACCGACTTCTTTACTTACTATCCACTTTTAAAGATTAGAGGATGAACCTTTTGTTACTCCACTATATCCCACTGCCATACGTTCAAACTCTGTTAAATTTCTAGTGGCCGCTAATTTTATTTCTGGCTTAGAGAGAAAGGCGTAAACCTGAGAAATTTTTACCCATTGTCCCTTTTCCTGACCAAATTTTTCTGTCAGTTGTTTCAGTGTAATCACACTGTGTGATGATGTAGTGGTGTTGCCAGTGGCACTTGTGATGGGAGGAGAAATAAAGCTGCCCCCATGGGCTCATCTTTCCTCCCAATAATACCCAGGGAATAATGCTACGTCATCAAATAGCATAATTACTAGAGGCATTCTGGCCAGCAGCCACCTTGTGTAATAAAAAGACTCGCCTCTACCACACACCTGTTGGTTCCCCCTCTTTTTGAATATTCACCTCTATCCCACTTTTCAGGAGGGTTCCACTCTCCTGAATGTGCTGGGAAAAGTTAGTTATAGAATTTCAGAGGAACACTGAAAGGAATAATCACACCCAGCTGCCTGTTGATTCATTTAATACATAACACTAAGGATGCTGGTTCAAACATGGTTTCTGATCCCTTGTGATGTTTTACAAAAGCAATGTCTGCCATCACCTTATTTAGTAATTTCCTGTGTCTTTCAGCAAGTTGCTTCAAAGTCTTTCTGCATCTAGCGGTTGTACAAAAGTTGCACAGGTGTGTCCAGACGTCTCTGGAGGCCTTGGGAATTCTCCTTGCCCACCTTGAAAAAAAGAATGCAATCCCAGCCAGGTGCACAGCAGAGCGAGGGGAGGGTGGAGAGTTCCTTTTAGCAGCTGTTGTTTGTACCGTTAACATACTCTTTCAGTCCCTTTTGAAGCTTCATTAATTCCCAGCACAAAGGCTGAGCGAGCTGTGCACATGAGGTAGCATTTGTCATAGGACTTCAATAACTTTGGCAGCATTGTGATGCACGACAAGCATCTTGGTGATTAGGCCAAAAATAAAAATAAATAAATTCATCCATCATTTTGCAATCAAATTTGGATTTGTGCTTTCCGCGCAGAAAGATAATGTTAAAAACCTGGGGTACAACCCAGTGGATACTTACCTTGCACAAACCCACTTCTCAAGAAGCAATGCCAGGTCTAGGAAACATTACTCACTAGCTTTTAACCGGCTCAGAAAGGATCAACGAAATGCCATCAATCAAAGACCATGACCGTACAAGCACCAGTAAGGAAGTAGTGATGTCTCTGAGGTTCAAAATAACCTAGGTCAGCATAAAAACTTCGGAGGCTCATACAACTTTCCTCCAATCAAAGGTGGGCATCAGCTATCCACAGTTCTTCTCTGGAATGTATTTTAATTAGTGAATCCGCCCTCCCTTCCCCCCCCCCCCCGCAACCATTTTGGCGAAAATTTTCTCCTGTGAAAGAGGCAGTCATTTTTCTGCCACTTTCCTGAGGATGGGAAAATTTCTGTGAAATTACCAGGGAGTAGGGCTTGAAGTCTTACTTTAATCATTAACATTACAAAGTGTCCAGGTGGTATATGGGAATGCTCTTTTAACATTTTAAGAAGATCCAAATACCACTCCCTGATACTTTGCTGCCTCTCCAGGTGGGCTGGTGGCATGCTTCCTGCAATGTCCAAGGGCAGACATTATGACATAGCCTCCTCTCATGGGCATTCCAGGAAGTGTGCTAGTCTGGGAGGCTGAATGAGGAATGCTGGAGTGTACTGCAAGGATTTTGTTTTAAAGTTAAACGGTCTGTAAAACTTTTTTTTAAAAAAAAATCCTCGCTGTACACTCTGCTGCTCGTCAACGTTCCCAGCTATCTGGGGAAGCAGAACTCTGGAGAATACTGCAAAGATTGTTTTTTGAAAAGTTAGTAGAAAGAACACCCCATACCCCTTCAGCTGATACGCCAGCTGCGCCCCTTCCTAGAGTCGAAAGACCTAAAGTGCACGCGCTGGTAACTTCGAGGCTCGACTTCTGCAATGCGCTCTACACAGGGCTACCTTTGTGCCTAGTCCGGAAACTTCAGTTAGTCCAAAATATGTCAGCCAGGCCGGTCACTGGTACACCTAGGGGTGACCACATTTCACCAGTTTTAAAATCTCTTCACTGGATGCCAATTAGTTTCTGGGCGAAGTATAAAGTGTTGGTTATTACCTCTAAAATCCTACATGGTTTGGGTCCAGGCTACCTGCGGGATTGCCTTCTTCCGTACAATCTGCCCCGCATACTCAGGTCCTCTGGGAAGAATCTACTTCAGTCAACCAAAACTAAGCTGATGGGTATTACCCAGAGGACCTTCTCGTCTGCTGCTCCCAGCCTGTGGAATGGCCTGCCGGAAGAGATTTGTCAACTTGACAGTCTTTTAGCATTTTTAAAAGTAATAAAGACTGATCTATTCTAGCAGGCCTATCCAGTGAAATTTTAGAATGTTTTTAGGATATTTTAAGGATGTTTTAATCATCTATGCTATGTGTTTAATTTGTTTTTAATGCATTTTATATTCACTGTTCCCCACCTCAATCCAAGTGGAAAGGCAGGTAAGAAATATATTATTATTAATTTCCCAGGGTGGACTACATTTCCCAGGGTCCAGCAAACTGCATTTTCCTGGAGCCTGTGGCAGCATCTGTTACGTCCGGGGTGTGGGTGGCAGGGAGCTAGGCTGGGCCACCGGGACCCAGGGGAGTGAGGCAAAAGAGACCACCACACTGAAGCTGGATCAAGAAGGGTTCAGCTTTATTGACTGTCACTAGTGTGGGCCAGGGCCAGAGGCCCCCTCCCATGGCATGCAAGAGTTCAGAGGCACAGTTGAACCTGAGTCTGGGCCAAGCTGGAGCAACATCCCAGAACCGGCACAAGGGTCCAGCCCCACCTGCTGAGACAGAGGCAGAACCACAGCATAGTCCAGAGGCAGTCCAAGGGTCAGGAACCAATAAGGCATAGCAGAGGCAGGGGGCAAGGCAAAGTCCAGAAGTCAGGAACCAGCAAGGCAGAGGCAAGGCGAAGTCCAAAGGCAGTCCAGAAGTCGGGAACCAGCAAGGCATGGCAGAGGCAAAGCAAACACAGTCCAGAAGTCAGGAAGCAACACGATCAGGAATGGGCGTAGAGGTTTGCAGGAAGCAGAGCCAGGCAATACAGGAACAGTGTTGCTGTGGCAAGGGTTGAGAGAGAAGTGCAGTGCTTAAATAGCTCTTACCCTGGCCCCACCCAGCTAGACTACAACCACACCCCCAGCCTGTAGTTAGGGGCCTGAGGCTTGCAAACACCCCAGCAGGACAGGTCCTGACCGAAGACCTGGGTCCTGCAAGCACTCAGTACAGCATAGATCCTGACGGCATCCTAGGCACCAGGAAAAGAGGCAAGTCTCTATTCCACCACTCCATCCAGAGAAGGGCAAAAGATAGCTGCTACTGCCACCACCATAGCAGTCATAGCCACTACAGCCAGGGTGGGAAAAGGGAAAGAGTAGCTGCTTCTGCTGTAGCAGCAGCTAGGTAAGGGGGTTTGGGTGCTGGGGAAAGATGTGGACCCTGTCACATTCCGGATGATGTCAAGGCTTCATTCTTCATGCCACTCACAGGGGTCAATGTTGAATGTCCCTATTTCCTTCTGAGCCTGAAGAGGGTTCGGGGATTTGAGAGCACACATAAACGTAGACCAGGCTTAATAGTCTGAGTCTTAGTCTAGGAGTCATTAGGTTCCTTGTTCCAAGCCCCCTGACACCAATGATGTTTCAGTGACCTCCGCCTCCGTCGGTATTTCATTTCATTTTACTGGTGATCACAGGGAAGTTTCTTGACATAAAGTACTTAGACTTGTATAGAGCAACTCTGGAAAGTAAGATTATTATTCTCATTTTGCAGATGACAGGACTGAGGCTGATAAAGATTGATCTGCCTATGACACCACTTAATGTGTTCATGGCAGGCAAGATTCACACCAGGGACTTCATGAGTTTTAACTAGGGCTGTGCACAGACCTCCCCCCCCCACTCCGCCCCGCTTTGATCCGCCTAGGCTCCGCTCCGCTGCGGAGCTCCAGCTCCGAATTGGAGCTCTGCAATGGCGGGGGGCGGTGCCAGGTAAGCCCCCCCTCCTCCCCCTTACCTGCTTCTGTCCCGGCCCAACGCCAGCTTCACTAGAGCCCATGGCTCAACCAGGAACTGTAGGCCCCACTTGCGGCCTACACTTCCGGGTTGAGCCGCGGGTTCTAGTGAAGCCGGTGACGGGCCGTGATGGACACAGGTAAGACCCCCCTCCTCCTTGCCCCCTTACCTGGCTGTGCCGCCGTCGCCGCACAGGTGGTGGCGGTGGCAGGGCCAGGTAACCACCCCCTCCTTCCTCCCCCTTACCTGCGTCCGTCTGTGGCCCCGTGGCTGCTTCAACTGAGCCCGAGGACTCAAACAGGAAGACCAGGCCGCAGAGTCCTTGGGCTCAGTTGAAGCAGCCACAGGGCCGCGGACGGACGCAGGTAAGAGCCCCCTCCCCCTTGCCTCCTTACCTGGCTCTGCCGTTGTTGCCGCACGGGCGGCGGCAGCAGGGCCAAGTAAACCCCCCTTACCTTTTTTGCGGAGCTCTGGATTGAGGCAAAGGATTTGCCTTCACCTCGATCCGCGATGCGGTTTTAACGTATTGTCTTAGTCATTCCACTAAACCAGCTTTTGGGTAAATGCCCGTTCACCTGAGATTCTGGTCTTGGTAAAAAGAGTGAGCATTATAATATGGGGAGGAAAGACATCAACCAGGGAAAGGCTATCATATGAAGAAATTAAATTAGTGGAGGCAAGAGCAGAAGTCATTAAGCAACAGAGCCCTTGAAAATCTTATTTAAATTATTGAAATAACTTATTGACACAAAGACGGTGTTTGCTTTTTGAGTGCATACGCAGCAGATATAATAGGTACCTTTCCAAATCGACTTTGAAGTTACAATATGAACAGCACAATCACACAACGTAATATGGCCCAATCAAACACTTCTCAGTGGTTAATAACATTAGGAATAAATTATTGATGATTTCTTGCCGGGTGGTAATTTTCTCTGTCCTATTGGGAGACAAGAAAATGAAAACTAGCGTCTTATGGTTCTCTCTAATAATGAATGTAAAGGTACATCTGTTTCATTTCCTTGGCCTCTGTCTTGAGTTGCTACCCAACAAACACTTGGAGAGAGAGAAATGCCACTAACTCTGCAAAAAAGGAAAGAAGAAGTGTATTGATTTATCCAGGCCTTTCAAATTGACACTTATTTTCAGAAATTCCATTTCTCTCTAGGGGAGCGCAGATTCTAAGAAAGCAGTTTTCTCTTTTTGACTTTCATATTAAACATAAAAGTTTGATTATTGACCACAGTGGTTTTGCCCTGTGAGACAACATTTTGGTTTCATGCACATTAATTAATGTACCGTGAGAGGCAGAGTGAATTGCTTCTTTGCCTTTGTTTGACATGCCTATGTATAGCTTCTATGCTGCTTGAAGTTGTAGACTGATTCAGACATCTAAAAACAGGCCCTACACATGGTGAGATCAGTGTACATTATTGTTGGGTGCATGGCGCTGTGGTTCTATGATTGCTGCCGCCATGCCGCGAGAAAAGCTTTCCAAGTTTGGAAGTAAGCAATTGTTTGCACTTGGGTGCTGAAAATTGATCTTGCCAGTCAAGGGAACTGCTTAAGAGGACCGTTCCTCCATTTAACCAACAGCAATGTTCACAGTGGCTGCATTGTGCACCACCTTGGGAACACTTTTGCCCATGTGAATAGACCCTGCACCTCATTGTTTTCAAGCAATATCCAGATCATATTATGGAGCTTCTTCTGATGGTTGTTACTCTTCAAATACTTGAAAGGTTGTCACATAGAGGAGGGCCAGGATCTCTTCTCGATCCTCCCAGAGTGCAGGACACGGAATAACGGGCTCAAGTTACAGGAAACCAGATTCTAGCTGGACATCAGGAAAAACGTCCTGACTGTTAGAGCAGTACGACAATGGAGTCAGTGACCTAGGGAGGTGGTGTGCTCTCCCACACTAGAGGCCTTCAAGAGGCAGCTGGACAACCGTCTGTCAGGGATGCTTTAGGGTGGATTCCTGCATTGAGCCGGGGGTTGGACTCAATGGTCTTGTAGGCTCCTTCCAACTCTGCTATTCTATGATTCTATGACAGTCCTACAGAGAACATTTTGCTGGGCTCCAGCAAGGAGTTTCAGTAAAATCATCTTGCTACTGAGCAGGAAGCCCTGTCCCTTGTCGTGAAACTAAGCATGCTTTTCACTGCTATGGAGAAGGAACATAGCAGTTAAGTTCAGGCCGCACGGCTGAGCCAGTCTGAGCAAGGTCTTTCCTGCAGTCTATGTGTGACAGATAACAGAAGATGACCCTACCAGTTAACGGATGTAAGGTTTTGTTAAATCCATTCTGTCTGCGTTTTGCAGATTGTCAGACAGCTTTTGATTCATTGTCCGTTCAGTGACAAAATAGGGTTTGGGTTTTTTAACCAGAATTTGATTTTTCATGCACTAATTCACTAATTTGTGTACTTGCGCAAATGCATTAACTTGCATTAACTATTGTACATTGCTGCATTTGCACAAGTGCCCATTGATGCTGATGCACATTAGTTTATTTATTTAGAGTATTTTTATCCCGCACCTCAGCCAAAAGGCTCTCGGAGCGGCTTACAATGTATCAATAAAGAAGATAATCCCTACCCTCAGGCTTACACTCCAAAAAAAAAAGACATGACACACAAGGAAAAGTGGATGGGGAGGGAAGAGGGAGAAAATAAAAAGAAATTAAGGAGACTGTTTAGGCTGCTGGGAAGGCCCTGCTCCGTCCTCTCATCTCGCAATGGAGGGGCAAACCAACAGCTCCTTCTTTCCCACAAGGTGAAGATGTTAGCCCTGTTGGGGGGGGGGGGGGCGGTGACCAACTGAAGCAGGCTCTGATGGTCCCTGCCTGCTCCAGTCTCCCTCGCGTCTTCTTCCCCACAAGGTGAATGCAGATTACTGCAAATCGGGGGATTTGCAGGGGCCCCCAAATGAAATACTGGTCCTCAAGTCCACAGAGTCCTCATGACTCAGAAAAAGCTGATCTACTGTAGAATTTGCAGGTTGGATACATCCAAACTCACTTGGATCCATTGCAGATTTCTCCAACATCTCTACTTCAGGTCCACACAAAACAGTGAGATGGTGACTGGCACAGGGAGATCTAGGAGGAGAGAAATAGGTCCCTCCTGCTAGGAATGAAACACTCAACAGGCCATAAAGAAATTGGCTGCCTCCCCATTCTGGATTGAAATTTGTTTGCATATACTAGGAGAACAGATTTCTCCAGCAACTGTATGCAAAACATGCAGCAATATTGTTCAGAACAGAAATATAATGAACGAATTGGCTTGATGGATCAGACCAAGGCTCATCTAGTCGAATATTATGTTTCCAACAGGGGACCGCATGATGCTTTGGAAAACTCCTGGTTGAAACAGATAAAACATCCCCTAAAGTTTGTCCTTAGCAGCTGGTATTTGGAGGAATACATCCTCTACAATGGCATTCCATTTAGATAGTATGGATAGTAAATACGCATTGGCAGACTCATCCTCCATGAATTAGTCTAATCCCTTTTCAAAGCCACCCAAGCTAGTAGCCATTGCCATATCTTGTGATATTGAATGCCATAAGTTACACTCTGTTTTTTGAACAACTATGGGAAATACACTGGATGGAGCCTGAGCAAATCCTGTGCAAATGATGCTCAACTGATGCTCCAAGGTAGACCTTGCTGCAACATTCATTGGCATGGCACTCAGGCCTATGGGAGCTGCCTTCTTCTCTGAAATTGGAAGATGTGGAAAGCTGTTGTTTTTTAAATAGAATATTTGATGTTTATATGTACGTGGTTTTTTTTAATTAGATTTATATCTCACTATTTCTCTAAGTAGCTCAGGGTGGTGTATGTGGCTCCCACCTACCCCAATTTTATCCTCACAAGAAGCCTATGAGGTAGATCAGACTGAAAGATAGGCTGCGTTCTGACAACACGGTAGTCAATGGTGGGGTAATAACTCAACAGTTGTTTATTTAGTGGGTATTTCCCACACAACATGCTAATAATCAACCTTGGTGTGGATTTGGATCTGTGTTGAGTTTACTGTTAGTCCATGCTAAGTTGGCTAAGTTATCCCCCTGCCCTCTCTCCCCCCTCAGTCTTCCTGCTAATATCCCATCAGCCATTGCTGCCGAAAAACTATCTTCTCCGCTGGACTAGAGCAGCAGTTGCCGCTTTGACCACTCTTGCCTTGCGATACAGTGGCTGATGAAAATAACCAGCGGTGGCCAATGAAATAACCAATGGTGCCCTTCACACAACACGATTAGAAATGGTGGATTAAATAGCCAACTCTGCAATAGCTTTGGTTCTTTGCTTGGGTCATTTTAGCCAAATAACCAACTGTTGGTTAAAAAAAATCCCTCCACAAAAACAATCTATGGTGGGTTAAATAACCAACTATCGACTATTTAAACCACCAGTGGTTATCGTGTTAAATAATCAACCGTCGACTATTTAAACCACCAGTGGTTATCGTATTGTTTGAACCCAGTCATAATGAGTGGCCTGAGGTCATCTGGTAAATTTCACTAAATAGGGATTACCCCAGATTAAGACATGGTAGCCACCTGCTGATTCATAATTGGAGATTTCCATGTCTTTGGTCAAAATTCTTTCCAGTACCAATAGTGACACAGATAGAAACTGCAGCTGTTCTTTTGAGCAAGATATTAGTATTGTAATTTTCCCTGTGTCTGGGTACACAGGCAGTATCCAATGAAGTGCTTCCACAAATGGTATGTCCTGCTAATTCATAGAATCATAGAATAGCGGAGTTGGAAGGGGCCTACAAGGCCATCGAGTCCAACCCCCTGCTCAATGCAGGAATCCACCCTAAAGCATCCCTGACAGATGGTTGTCCAGCTGCCTCTTGAAGGCCTCTAGTGTGGGAGAGCCCACAACCTCCCTAGGTCACTGATTCCATTGTCGTACTGCTCTAACAGTCAGGAAGTTTTTCCTGATGTCGAGCTGGAATCTGTCTTCCTTTAACTTGAGCCCGTTATTCCGTGTCCTGCACTCTGGGAGGATCGAGAAGAGATTCTGTTGCACTAGTTGGACCCAGTGCTTACACAATGGAGATTTAATACTTCCTAGAGGAAGCCCCCAAACAAGTGGAAATCCTCATAGTAAATCAAGACAGGTTGGCGGAATTCCCTTATGCAAGCTCCACTCCAGAAAAGTGTGTTTCTGCTTGTTTCAGGTTGCCCCTGGAAGTCCTACATTGCCATTGTAGTGGGAGCTGCTTGAGCAACAGAATTGGTAGGAGTGTAGGTGTAGGCGCACCCTGTTAGATGATGCCCACAGTTACTGTTCCTGTGGCATGTAATGGATGAAAACCACCATCTTTAGAACCAAGGATCCTGAGACACGAAGCAAAATAGGAATTCTTTCTCTGTGCTGAAAACGTATTTTATTACATTTCTATATTGCCCAATAGCCGAGGTTCTCTGGATGGTTCACAAAAATTGAAACCACAAAATATAGCATAAAATAGAATATAAAATAGAAAAGCTTAAAACTACAGTATAAATTTCCAGATGATCGGACTATGGGAGGAAGTGAGCATTCATCTCTAGATCCCACTGCTATAATGTACTTATAGCGATGGGCAATTCTTGCTTTTACCAGAAACAAAGTTTGGCAGAGGCAGGGAAAGACATGGGCTCTTCCAGTCAGAGGCAAGCCTTCATCTGGGGAACATTGATTTAGACTTTCACATATAGCTGTCATCTTAATATATGTGCTTTTGCAGGTAATGCCTCTTGAGTTTGAATAATTATCATAAAGAAAGCATTGGACTCCCATAGGAAACGATATAGCCCTCGGCTGTTTTCAGCACTGGGCTGACAAATTTTATTTTATTCTATTTACTTAGATAGATAACCCTCTCTATCCCTGGGGGCTCAGGGCAGGCAGCAGTTTTTGTAAACAGAAACAATGGAATGCGAAAAAAGCGATTATGGGGTGTGTGTGTGTGTGTGTATGTGCAGAAGAAGAAGTGTTAAAACTACATACTCAACACCCCCATGCTTATCCCTTTTTCTAGTGTTTCTCAAACTGCCTCTTTTCAAAGAAGCCTTTCCACTTGGACTCATCCGCCATGGAACTCATGCATGTTTGCCTTAAAATCCCAGCAGATTGCCAGAGGTTCTAAAGCATGTGCTATGGCACAAGTTTGCACATGGAAACGTCAGACCTCTTGAGCTTTATTGCTGGCCCCCATAAACTGGGAATGTACCCTTGAATATACCCAACACTCCACCTTTAGCTGCCTTTTAGGGACATTTGTCCGCCATTATTTATCTTCCCTGTGGAGGGAAACTTCTGCCTCTTTCCCCTGCCAAAAACAGCCCGGGTGGCAGATTCATAGCAGAAAACTGGTGGAAGGGAAAGGATTAAGACCACACTAACCCCCCCCCCTTTGTGGTATACTTATTTCAAGTTTTAGTTTGCAGCCTTCACAGCTGCATTTTGTCAAATGAATGAACACATCAGGGACAAACAGGCTGTTTCCAGATGGACGGCTCCTGGCACCAACAATCAAAAGGCATTGCACAGCTATTCCTTCTTCTTTAACTGATTTTTTTTTTCTGGTAAGAAAAAAGACAGAAAAAGCAATGGGAAAATGGGAAGGTTACAAATGGGAGAAATCCTGTGTTTGGGTCAGGGTGAATGCGCAATGAAAACCTCACCTAGAAGCACTGTTAGTAACATCTCTTAGTATTACTCCATCACTTTCCAGGGTGATGAGTTGCTGCCCTTTCTTGTCCTTCTATAAACTTCCTGGCAGCAGACAACTCACTACTGCAGTGTAGTACCACCAACTCCTAGCCCAGATAGCCTATCCAGAAGAATACCACAGTTTATGGTATGGAAAACCGCTGAGAGGTCCAAGAGAATCAACAGAGTCACGTTCCTCCTGTCCCTCTCTCAGCAAAGGTCATCCCACATGGTTTGTTCTTGAGTTAAAACCCTGGGCTGTTTCTCCTCCAACAACCCAGAGTTTTGGATTTGCATGTCATGGAGAACAACCCACATGTCTGCATTATTTAGCACAGTGGAAGTGGATAAGCACTTGGAAGCTAGCATGCTAGTTTGCTGCCACGTGCTCCCCAACAGCCCAGAGTTTGTTAACCTTGGGTTGTTTGTTGTACACAGACCAGGTTATTTATTTATTTAGAATATTTATATATCGCTCCCCACTGAAAAATTTTGGAGCGGTGTACAAGATAAAATGAAAATAAAAACAGAATAAAACAGATAAAACAAATTTTAAAAGAAGCAAATACAAAGACTCAAGGCTGCATATTAAGGAAAGGCTTCCTGGAATAAAGATGTTTTACGGAGGCGCCAAAAGGAGTACAAGGTTGGAGCCTGCTGCCTGACCTCCAGAGGCAGGGAATTCCACAGGAGGGGAGCCACCACGTTGAAGGCTCTTCCCCTGGTGGACTCCAATCAGAGAACTACCAGGAGCAGACCCTCGGATGACCTCAGTGACCAGGCAGGTTGGTAGGGGAATTGGTAGGTTGGTAGGTTATTGCCTGCACAACAAGTATCTACTGTGTGCAGCTCTTTGGTGCTGTTCCTTGCTCTGCCCCTCCTTGTTTCTGCTTTGCTTTTTGCCTCTGCAGGACCTTCTATTTCCTTGAACTCTGCCAATTTGTCTTATCTGCTGCTTTAGCGTTACCTGGCTGGGCTGCCTTTTGGAACTGACCTCTATGGCTCGATTTTCCAGTTTACAATTTTGCTTTGCATCTTGGTCAGAAGACTAACTTGGCCTGACTAGTTTGCAGAATAAGGACCAACTTTACGGAAACCCAGACCCCACTCCCATCTCACTGAATGGCCCTTATCGTTTGTGGTGGGCATGTGATGTGGGAATCCTTTGGTGCATCCCTGAAAAAGTTGTGGAGGTGTGGATTAGCTGCTGTGCCCCGTTGTTTAAACTTGAAAGCCTTTGTGCGTTGACAGAATGTTGCTGACCATTGCATACGTACAGCTTGATGTTGTTGCTTGCTATGAGAGCTGATCCCTCCCTGTGTACCCCAACCTCCTTGTGGGGGCCCATATCTGCCTCACATGGTATAGCTTTTGCTGAGCTGCACTCTTTCAGGATTGCATGTCTAAATCATCGTCCCCCGTAGGTAAAACAAAACAAAAACCTCCATGTACATCTTATATAATAATATGGTAGTATAAAGCTTATTGCTTGGCATCTAGTAGACCAGTTTTGCTCACTTTTGCTTTAAACCGAAGCTTGAGCAACGTAGATGAACAGAACGTTTTGAAACTTTGAAAAAGTTGAATATTCAAGCTTTGGCCATCTCAGAAAAGGAGAAGGGAGAGCGATGAGGCAAAGGGAAGATTAATGCATATACTATTTTTTATTTATTTATTTATTTATTTCATTTCTATACTGCCCAATAGCCAAAGCTCTCTGGGCGGCTCACAAAAATTAAAACCACGAAGAGCATAATAAAACAACCAACAATTTAAAAACACAAATACAAAATACAATATAAAAAGCACAACCAGGATAAAACCACACAGCAAAAATTGATAAAGGTTAAAATATGAGATTAAAACAGCAGAGTTTAAATTTAAGTTAGATTAGGTGTTAAAATACTGAGAAAATAAAAAGGTCTTCAGCTGGTGACGAAAGGAAAACAATGTAGGCGCCAAGCGAACCTCTCTGGGGAGCTCGTTCCACAGCCAGGGTGCCACAGCAGAGAAAGCCCTCCTCCTCACTTCCTTCGGCAGGGGCTCACGGAGAAGGACCCCTGTGGATGATCTTATGGTCCGGGCAGGCACATACGGAAGGAGGCGTTCCTTCAATTAACCTGGCCCCAAGCTGTTTAGGGCTTTGAATGTTAATACCAGCACTTTGAATCGGGCCGGACCTGGACTGGCAGCCAATGAAATTGTAGAAGGACTGGCGTAATATGATCTTGTCGGCCAGTCCCTGTTAGTAGGTGGGCTGCCCTGTTTTGTACCGGCTGAGGTTTCCGGACCGTTTTCAAAGGCAGCCCCATGTATAACGCATTGCAGTAATCCAAACGAGAGGTTATCAGAGCATGGATAACTGTAGCTAGGCTATCTCTGTCCAGATAAGGGTGCAGTTGGTATATCAGCCTAAGCTGATAAAAGGTGCTCTTTGCCACTGAGTTCACCTGTGCCTCAAGTGACAGTTCTGGATCCAAGAGCACCCCCAAACTACGGACCCGATCCTTTATGGAGAGTGCAACCCCGTCCAGGACATGGCAAACATCACCTTGCTGGACAGATGAACCACCTGCTAACAGTACCTCAGTCTTGTCTGGATTGAGTCTCAGTTTGTTAGCCCTCATCCAGTCCATTACCGTGCCCAGGCTACAATGTGTGACAGTGTGTGTGTAATAATGCTTACTCCTGTGAGGTCTTAGAATGCTGGACAATGGCACAGAATGTTGGGGAAAGGGCTGAAGAACATTTTCAGACTACTAGTCTTTGTGGCAATACGGGGTTTTCCTAGTAACAAATGAGTATACTAGGAAGAAGGTGAGGCTCAAACTTTTCTCTTTTAAATACCACTTTTGTATACACAGGGAGTTTTGAGTTGTGTTATATGGTCAGAGTATTTATTTATTTATTTATTTATTTATTACATTTCTGTACCGCCCAATAGCCGAAGCTCTCTGGGCGGTTCACAAAAATTAAAACCACAGTAAAACACCCAACAGTTTAAAACACAATTACGAAATACAGTATAAAAAGCGCAACCAGGATAAAACCACACAGCAAAGTTGATATAGGATTAAAATACAGAGTTAAAACAGTAAAATTTAAATTTAAGTTAAAATTAAGTGTTAAAATACTGAGTGAATAAAAAGGTCTTCAGCTGGCGACGAAAGCAGTACAGTGTAGGCACCAAGCGGACCTCTCTGGGGAGCTCGTTCCACAACCGGGGTGCCACAGCGGAGAAAGCCCTCCTCCTAGTAGCCACCTGCCTCACTTCCTTTGGCAGGGGCTCATGGAGAAGGCCCCCTGTAGATGATCTTAAGGTCCGGGTAGGTACATATGGGAGGAGGCGTTCCTTCAGATAACCTGGCCCCAAACCGTTTAGGGCTTTAAATGTCAATACCAGCACTTTGAATTGGGCCCGGACCTGGACTGGCAGCCAATGAAGTTGTAAAAGGACTGGCGTAATGTGATCTCGCCGGCCAGTCCCTGTTAATAACCTTGCTGCCCTGTTTTGCACCAGTTGAAGTTTCCGGACCGTTTTCAAAGGCAGCCCCACGTATAACGCATTGCAGTAATCCAAACGAGAGGTTATCAGAGCATGGATAACTGTAGCTAAGCTATCTCTGTCCAGATAAGGGCGCAGCTGGTATATCAGCCTGAGCTGATAAAAGGTGCTCTTTGCCACTGAGTTCACCTGTGCCTCAAGTGACAGTTCTGGATCCAAGAGCACCCCCAAACTACGGACCCGATCCTTTAGGGGGAGTGCAACCCCGTCCAGAACAGGGCAAACATCACCTCGCCGGACAGAAGAACCACCCGCTAACAGTACCTCCGTCTTGTCTGGATTGAGTCTCAGTTTATTAGCCCTCATCCAGTCCATTACCGTGCCCAGACACTGGTTCAGAACAGCCACTGCCTCACCTGGGTTTGATGAAAAGGAAAGGTAGAGCTGGGTATCATCCGCATATTGATGACACCTCAGTCCACATCTCCGGATAACCTCCCCCAGCGGCTTCATGTATATGTTAAACAGCATAGGGGATAAGATAGAGCCCTGTGGAACCCCATGGCTTAGGTGCCACGGCACAGAGCAATAATCCCCCAGCACCACCTTCTGGAATCGGCCATCCAAGTAGGAGCGGAACCACTGCAACGCAGTACCTCCAACTCCCAGCTCAGACAACCTATCCAGAAGGATACCATGGTCGATGGTATCGAAGGCCGCTGAGAGGTCCAGGAGAACCAACAGGGTCGCACTCCCCCTGTCTCTCTCCCGACAGAGGTCATCCCACAGGGCGACCAAGGCAGTTTCCGTTCCAAAACCAGGCCTGAAGCCCGATTGAAATGGATCTAGATAATCCGTTTCATTCAAGAGTGCCTGGAGTTGTCCTGCAACCACCCGCTCAAGCACCTTGCCCAGGAAAGGGATATTAGCCACCGGCCTATAGTTGTTAACATCCTCCGGGTCCAGATTAGGCTTCTTCAGGAGTGGTCTAATTGCCGCCTCTTTTAAAGAGGCCGGCACCACTCCCTCTCTCAAGGAGGCATTTACAACCTCCTGGACCCAGCCGGCGATCCCCTCCTTATTTGATGTAATGAGCCATGAGGGGCAAGGGTCAAGCACACAGGTGGTCAACCGGACTTGGCCAAGCACCTTGTCCACATCCTCGGGCCTCACTAACTGAAACTCATCCAATAAAACTGAACCGGACGGCGCTCTGAACACCTCTACTAGTGGAGCTGCATTAAGTGTGGTGTCCAATTCATGACGAATCTGAGCGACTTTATCTTCAAAGTGCCGTGCAAATTTGTCACAGCGTGCTACCGAGGGTTCCACCATCTCTCGCCCTGGCCCAGAGTGTAACAGGCCGCGAACCACCCGGAAAAGCTCCGCCGGACGACACTGAGAAGACGCAATGCTGGTGGAAAAGAACTGCCTCTTTGCCACCCTCACCGCCACAGAGTAGGCTCGATAGTGAGCTCTAACCCGTGTTCGATCAGACCCAGCACGAGTCTTCCTCCACCTGCGTTCTAGCCGTCTCCCCTCTTGCATGTTTGAGTATTCAAACATGCAATCTTCCATCTATAGTCTGAAGTGATGCAGCCTTGCAAGAGATTCATATTGATGTCCTCTGTTCCAGCACTTTATAGATCAACTGAAATATTACTGGAAAACTCCTGGGGACTCTAGCCACAGAGAGTCTGTAAGAAGAAAATGGCATAATATTGTAAGTTCAGTGGATAGTGGTTACTGTGGTCATCTCAAAGGAGAGAATAGATGGAGGACCTCTGAGCCAAACTTAAGTACGTTTAAATTACAATGGCAAATACAAGAATGTGTTTTACTTTTCCCCCACTGAACTCAGTGGGATTTAAAAGTGCTTAACTTGTCTTTGGTGGCTGAATTGTGCCCTAGTTTTTTTGTTTGTTGTTATGGAGTTGTTGTTTTACAACTTGAAGAAACATTCCAATTTTGGCCACTATGATGAAGAGTTCTTTGAAACGTGAAAGGTTGCATATACATATTTTGACTTCCATTCATGCAGTAGCATATGTTTTACCTATTAGCCCAACATTAAAATCACTCCACTGGCTGCCAATTAGTTTCTGGGCAAAGTACAAAGTGTTGGTCATTACCTTTAAAGCCCTAAATGGGGTAAACTTACTTCAGTCAGCTAAAACTAGGCTGACATCAGTTTCCCAGAGGACCTTTTCTTCTGTCACCCCCAGATTGTGGAATGGCCTGCCAGAGGAGATTCGTAAAATTAACTCTCTGTGTGATTTTAAGGCAGCTTTAAAGACTAGCCTTTTCCGGCAGGCCTATCCAGATCAATGTTAAATCAAGAGTTTTTAAGATGTATTGATCCCTGTTCTAATGTTGTTCCCCGCCTCGATCCAAAGGGAGAGGCGGGTAAGAAATTATTATTATTATTATTATTATTATTATTATTATTATTATTATTATTATTATTTCTCTCACAAGATCATGACATTTCTATTTGTGTTAGAAAATTATTCTGAATTTTATGAGCAAGTTTCTTTCTTACAGGCTAAAAAATATTACACATCTCTGTGTGTTTTATTTGAAAGACATATTTTAAAGAGGAAAAGATGTTGAATAAGTCAAAGACTCAATGTTGAATCTTGTTTTTGGAATTTTAAAAGATAATGACTGTATTCAGACAACACGATAACCAATGATAGTGAGTGATGGGTTAAATAGTCAAAGGTGACTTATTGTGTCGTCTGTCAGGACTTTTTCACACCACAATTGTTTGTTTGGCCAAAGCAGCTGATGCAAATAACCATCACTGTGTACAGTTGATTATTTGAGCAACCGTAGGTTATTGTGTCGTGTGTCAGGCACCGTTGACTATTTCATCGCAAACAGTTGGTTATTTTCTGCGACTACAGAGGCCCCTGGCAAGAGCAACCAAAGTGGTGGCAGAACTCGCAATGCCTGATGGGATACCAGCAGAAGGACTGAGAGGGGGAGAGAGGGTGGGGGATGTGTCAATCAAACACACCATTGACTAACAGTCAACTTGATAATGGCCTTAATCCACACCACAGTTGATTATAATCTTGTCATGTGGGGAGTACCCCCTCAATAATCAACCGTGAAGTTGACTACTAACCCACCATTGACTATTGTGTTGTCTAAACGCAGCCAATGTGTGTGTACGTTAGTGCTATATAAATTCAGCTTTCATTCTACAAGCGTAGATCTATATTCTAGACTTCTACTGGAAATACCCCCTATGCTCATTCAAGTGAGGGAAGGGGAAACGAAATTCCCGTAGTCTGGCATTCTATTTCATGTCAGATATTATTTGGTCTTTTCTGCTTCTGTGCATTTAGCAGCAGCTTGCTTGAGCTGTAAAATTCAGCAAGCATTTTGCACCATGGAGATGAACATCATCCACTGTTTATTTATTGATTTCATTTTTTATATCGTCCAATAGCTGAAGCTCTCTGGGCGGTTCACAAAAATTAAAACCATGAAAAGCATAATAAAACAACCAACAGTCTAAAAACACAATTACAAAATCCAGTATAAAAAGCATGTTAATGTATGAAGAGCATCATCCCCTATTAATGTATGAAGAACAAGTTGATACGTAAAGTCCCAAGAACGGGCTAGTAAAGGTACACAACCCTTCTCTCTGATGAAGTATAATCTTCAAATGTGTGGTAAAATTCAAATCTCAAGAGAGAGTTATACAAATTACTCCCTTAAGACCCTTTCAGAATGACTAGAAAATGTTTGCCAAATTCCAGCTAGTGTACGAGTGCTGTGGCCATTATGGGGAATTTGTCAGGTGCCACATTTGAGTATAGACTGTAAAAAAGGTTCCCTTTCCAAATTTTCTAATAAACAAGTCATTCTGGAGTTTGGATAGAAAACATACACACCCACCCCTTGCTTCAACCCTCCTTTTTCTCTAAAGGGCTGCTGTGCCTTTAGGGGGCAGGAAAACTGGAATCTTGTGTGACTCCTCTTCAATGGAGCTTTGATTCTATGCCCAAAAGGCACTTAGTGCTTCACTTAAAATTAACAGGAAGTGAGCGAGGCTTCCCTGCGACCTTTAGAACTTTCTATCACAGGGTACGTGGAGTATTATTTTTTTTAAAAAATTAAGCCTGAAGGGCTATGACTGCAGTTTAGCATAAAGATGAAGTGTCAGTAAAAAAACCCACATTTGTCCGATATTAATTAACACCCAGGGAAGACCTTATACTGTTGAATATCTGGATTTGAGTGTGATACAAACATCCATACGCTGACAGAATAATACTCTAGAAAGAAAGATTTCACAGGAACTGTACTTCCTTAATATGCAGGTCACACCAAATTTGCTAAAGTTACATATTTGCTTTGGGATCCAGTGACTGAATTTCTTGAACATCATGCATTTCCTTGGTAGCTTCAGGTGTGGTGGCCAGAAGTGAAGGAGGTATTAGTAGGTAAGGTGTGTGTGTAGGTTGGAGCTATGAGAGAGAGGGGAAGGTTGCTCTTTAGGACACTATGGTCTAGCTCAAAAAATAGGAGTGTATGAGCTGCTTTGTAAATCAGAGGATGTCTATGTGTTGGTGTGCGTGTATAGGTGAATTCCCTCCCCCCGATATTTCTTCAAAATACGTAGGCATATTTTGTAGGCACCATTAAAGCTGAAATTTGCAACGATAGTAGCGTGCTTGCGCTCTTCTCATTCTTTTCAGTGGGGCTTGCGCAAGAGAATTTCCCAGTGGATTGCACCCATAAGAAGATTCCAGAACTCAGCACTAAACACCACCCTCATTTAAAAATAATATTTTTTCAACACTTCTGAATGATGCTGTGGAGTTCTGTGGATTTAAATAAGGAACTGCCCTAGTCACAGATCAAGGAAAGGGGCAGGTCCAATATCTACAGCCAAAAGCACATGTAGGTGGGCGGAGCTAAACCCTCTCCTGCCACTTACCTTCCTGCTACCTCTGCTCCAGAGATACTTTTCTCTTCAGCTGAGCCCCAATAATAGAAGTGACTGTACCCGAAAAAAATTGCTTGGGAAGAAGGATAGTGGCAAAGTAAGTTGTACGCACAGGGAGGAGTCAGTTTCCGTCACTCGTGCGCTCAATGTTGCTCTTAAAATCCCCACCCCCTCTCTGTCCATGATTTGTCCATGACAAAGAAGGACAACACCGGTGGCGGCACCAGGGAAAAAAATCGGGGGCACAGAAGGGGCAAAGCATATTTCTAGGTGGGTGGGCTGCGTCCCACATGTTAAGATCTCTGAAAGAAAAATAACGGTATATCTCACATTAAAATTGTCATCTTAACCATATATTCTGAAATAAATCATATATTGGTTAGTTTGGTTTTTTTTTTTAAATATAGCATATATTTATTATTTATTACATTTATATCCTGCCTTTTTTCCTCCAAGGAACCCGGTGGCATACATAATCCGCCTCCTCTCCATATTATCCTCACAACAACAACCCTGTGAGGTAGGTTGGGCTGAGAGTCTGTGACTGGCCCAAACTCACCCAGTGGGTTTCCATGGCTGGGTGAGCACTAGAACCCGGATCTCCTGACTCCCAGTCCAACACCTTTGCCACTACACCACACTGGTGTATTAGCCAAATTCAAATTAGTGTAAGGAAAAATGCTTTCAAACAAGGTAGAGTCACTACACAATCGTTTCCATGATGTAAAGATTAAACAGCCAGAACACTTTCTTTAGAAAACAGTTACTTTTAAACGAGTGCAGGCAGAACCAGGAAGGTAGACTGTTACACAACATGGCAGCGCAGACTGAAATGCATTCCCTATTCAGTCACAATCCCATGGAAAGATTTTTACATGAATCTATTGGTCTCTGATGGGATTGGGTTTTGTTAAAACAAAAGTATTTGTGCTGAGAGAAATGATCCCCTGCCCGCCCAGAAAGAACAAAGGAGATCAGCAACCATCAGCAGCAAGAGACATTTAAAAAAGCAAGAGACATTTAAAAAAGCAATAAGATCATACCAGGATGATGATGATGATGATGATGATGATGATAGTGATATTTCTGAAACTGCCTGCCATCCCCCAAACACCCACCCGCCCCTGACCGCTGCTCAGACTGAGCTGGCCAGATACACAGAGGTTAAATAGCAAACAGTAAAACTTTAGCAGAACTATTATACAGTGGGTAAAAGAGGCTGATACCAAAAGGCAAACATACTGTACATACATATATAAAAAATATGAAGACAATGTGCTGAACATTAAAAAATTTAAAAAAGCTTTTTGCAACCAGCACAGAAATATTCTACCAACTGGACTCAATTCAAAAAAGGCAAAAATGGGTTGACAGGAGAATCTTTAAAAACGTACTTAATTTAAATGGGGCGCAGTTAATGGCAGCGGGGAAAGAAGAGGCAGCAACCTGGTCCCTGGACCCTCTTTTCTCCTCTGGCTTGCTTTTTTCTCTTTAGCTGGATCTTGCTCCAGCAGGGATGTTGAAAGGAGCGAGCAAGAAAGGCCTGGGCAGTGTCAACTCAGAGGCTGGCCTTTGTTTGGGAAGCCTCAGCCTGGCCTGCCTGGCACGTGCTCGCTCTCCTCTTCCTTTTCGCTCTTGCGCACAGTCACTCCTTCCAAAACCTTCCCATCTCTTTCTAAAACAAGCTGCAGTTGCCATGACAACAAGACCTCGAAGCCCCCAGAACTGGGTCAGAAGCGGACTAACCCCTCGTCCCCATTGCCTTCTTGGCCATCCTAGAACGCAAGCGCTTATGATAGGAGTCCAGCAACTCGGGTGGCAAGCTCCTTGTTTGGGGGGGGCACTTGCCCCCCTCTGCCCCCCTACTCTGGCGCCACCACTGGACAAGACTCCCGTACCACTGTTGAGGAATTTGTGTAGGTGAGGCTTGTCATTTGGATTTTGGGGGAGCTTCATCTGCTATAATACCTTCTTCTGTACACATATCAGTGGTAAAGAAGCTCTACCTTCTTTTGCATCTCAAGGTCTCTTCCACTCTCTGTTCCCTCCCCCGTTTTGTTTTCTCTTTCTCCTTTTTTTAAAATACAAACACTGAAAAAACTGCAAAGAGAGAGAAAGAAAGAGAGTGAGTGAATGAATGAGTGAATAAATGGCGGTGTTGCCACTGCTGCAAGCTAAAGGGTGATGTGTGTGGTCCTTGATGTGATTCTGGCTCCCAAGCTCTGGTAAGAGTAAATTCTTTCTTGCTGCATATAAATTGAAAAGGGGTTATTTAAAAACCTTCCTTTGGATCATATTTGTAGGCTCAGGTCTTGGCTACTGGCAAAATACAGTAGTAACATGTACATTTCATTTTAAACGCTTTTGGCTGTGTCCCACTTGTCTGACATCAAGTGTAGCCTCAAATTCAGTGATGTCTTAAATAAATATTTGTTGCGGCTGTTGCAGTTGAACTGGTGGGATAAGATAAGGGTGTAAGAAATCTGGAGACGACAGGGTGTGATAAATGAAGAGACAGCATTGTAGTAAAAGATGATTAATTTTTAGCAGGAAACTCTGAAATTTGGGGAAGGTAACCCTGGGGGGTACAGGGGACAGAATTTGTGGAAGGAGAAGAGGGCATTGATTGCTTAACAGAAAAAGAAGTGGAGGCAACTTCAGAACTTCAAGACAGCGGGTCAGAAGAAGTCATGAAGCAGGAGAAGGCAACATCAGGGTGGGATATGTGGGCAGGGAAAGAGACACAGAAAAGGAAAGTGGTGGCTTTTTACCCTGCTGATAAAAGAGAATGCAAGCTTTTGTCTTACACTGAACTGTTCTTCACTTTTTTCATGTTCTTGCTTGATGCAAAATGGCTGAGGATATCAATTACATAATGGTTGATTTAAAACTTGCTTTCCTGTGCATTTGCCTTGCTGACCAAAGAATTGTGCTGAGAAAGCTTAGGCTCCAAAATTCTTTTTAGAAAGAAAGAAAGGAGAGGAGTTAAAAAAAAAAAGCACACTAAGTTTAGATTTATTTATTTTGTTTAAAGAAGGAATGAATTTAAGTAGATAATCCAGACAGATAACCAATTTGCAACCTGATCACCCCTTGTCTTAGAACTTCAGCATTGATCTTGGGAAATGTTCCTTCTGAGTTTTATCTGCTGAAGTTTCAAAGCTTGCTTTTCTCAAAAGGGAAGCTGAGGCTAAACCCAATTCCATTGAAATCTCTAGGAACTGATGTTAGTGGGAGCTGGAATGGGTTAAAAAAGATGTCAATTGAATTCGGTTGGAATATTTCAGTTGATATTAATGAGCGCTGGAAACAGTCCCAAGAGATTCCTGCCTTCTTTAACAAGCAGATGAAAATATGACCCATTTTGTAGGTTTTGCAAGAAATGGAATTAAAGCACACACACACACACACACACACACAGACCCGAAAAACCTTAGGCCAGTTTTCAAATGTGGCTATGAAAATCATTCAGATAAATGAAAATATTGTTCACATATTTACATATGCATATATCTTATTAGCTGTTCTTTAAATAATGTAAACTTGAGCAAAGAAGGAGAGGAGAGACGAAAGTGACTAGTTTGGTTCTGAGGAAAAAAATGGGGAGGGTAATTCACATCATTTCAGTGAAATAATTTTAGATACAGCCAAGATTGTTTGGAACATGCTATAAGGAAGGTTTCGGGTATCTGTCATCTGCCAATCTTACCTTTCAGTCCATTATATTACAGAGAACATAATTTACTACAAGCTAAAAACCTGCAGGCTGAGAGCTCATTCATACTTGCACAAAGATCACTTGATTTTTCCAAATATGGTGACTCATAGCTGAATGTCTGAACTGATTCCATTGAAAAGTACCTTGACCTGATGTTAGATCTGTAATGGTGCATTTGCACATGCAGGGCGGTGCTCAGTGTTGCAGGTATCCAATGATTAACATGTATGTGCAAACTAGCTCTGTTGTGATAACCTGGAGTCCAAATTCTGTAAGTTCAGCATGAGCAGAATGTTTTTTTGCAAATGTTGTATCAGCACTGCCGAATTGGTGACTCATCAAGCTGGATACAACCTATCAGCAATAGTGTGGCCTGTCTGGTGCTTGAGGACAATCTTCACACGCGCATGCACACACACACACGATTTTCCAGGAAGCTAGCTAAAATGAGGGATATTGAATCCCTGTCATAGGCAAGCACATGGGGTGTGCTGGGTGTGCCCAGGCACACCCTAATGTTCCTAGGGCTGCTTCTGCTTTCCCCCGTGTGCCCCACTCGAATGGGGGCTTTGAAGGAGGACAGGAGAACTGTGGAAAGTGCGCTTTCCTGCCCCCCACTTAAAGGCTCTGATTGGAGCAAAGGAGGGCAAAGCACACTTTCTGGGGCCTCCAGAAAGTGCGTAATGAGTGCCATGCTAGTGTGGTCACCATTACCGTGTGTGTGTGTGGGGGGGGAGAATTACGCACTTTCTGGAGGCCCCAGAAAGCCTGCTTTCTCTCCCCCCATTGCTCCAATCGGGGGCATTAAGACCCCAATTGGAGAAGTGGGGGGGGGGAGAAAAAGCACGCTTTCCTCTCCTCTGCTCCAATCAGGGCCTTTCAGTCATAACTTCTGCAGGTCTGTGCTAAATAATATTTATTTTTATTAATTTATATTACATTCCTTATACTATCCAATAGCCGAAGCTCTCTGGGCAGTTCACAATTTAAACCATAAAATGCATAATGTAAACATTTTAAAAGTTTAAAACTGCAGTATAAAAACAAACTGAAAAATCAAAATAAAACCAAGCAACAGTCCAAAGATTTGAAAATACAGTAACATATTTTAAAACAACAGAAACTGAAAGACTAAAATGCCTGGGAAAATAAGAAGGCCTTCTCCTGGCACTGAAAAGACCACAATTTATTTATTTATTTATTTGTTACATTTATATACCGCCCCATAGCCAAAGCTCTCTGGGCTGTTTACAAAAGTTAAAAACAGTAAACATTAAAAGTATACAAAATTTAAAACATAAGAATAACAGTATAAAAACAACAGTATCCATTTAAAAACAACCGTTCTGGGGGTCCGTTAAAAACAAACTTAGCAATGTTAAATGGTGTCAAATGCGTGGGAGAAGAGGAAAGTCTTGACCTGGCGCCTAAAAGATGACAGTGTTGGCGCCAGGCGAGCCTCATCGGGGAGATCATTCCACAGTCGGGGGGCCACCACCGAAAAGGCCCTCTTCTTAATAGTCACTCACTGCAGGTGGGAACTCCTGCAGAAGGACCTATGATAGTTGATCTAATTAATTGAATTCCATTTATAATACACAAAACCAGCCTTTACAGTAAAAAAACTGCTTGTTAAAGACAGAATTGTCCATGCTAAGTTAGATTCAGACTGCAAAACGTGGGCTAATAGAAGGGAGTATGGTATGTGGGATCCATGGAATGTACGCAATTGCAGGGAAGTTGGCCTTGATATTGATGTGAATGGATAAGGTACTGTGAAGATTAAAGATTAAAGCCTTTGCCAGATCTGCGCTGTGTGCAAAAGTCCCATACTATGCAATTGATATTGCAGTTGAGGTCTTGCATTAGTTCTTCCCACAAGCCTCCAAACTAAGATTTTAATTCAAGGAAATATTGTATGAAGTGACTTGAAGGTTCAACAAGGAAATGATGGCTGATGGATACTGCTGCACATGCGGACCTGGAGTTGTGTCCAGTGCTAGTCTTACTTAAATCCCATTTATTTCAACGAGTCTACTCTAATAGTGTCAACTTTTAACAGACACTGTACTTCTAAACATATATTTGGCATCATGTCGGCTAGAATTTTTTTTTTATTGAAAGATACTCAAAGGTCTGCTGAATATGTTGGATATAGGCAGATTCTGTGCTTTGCAGTGGGAACACTGTTGAACCGTAAAACTGATCCTTTACTCAACTTTCTGTCATTCTCAAAACCTGAGGGATTTGCCAGGCCATATGTAAACAAAAGTATTATCTGAGGGACAGTCAACTGTTGAACAGCAGCAGGAAGGAGCACAATTATGAGGGAACTCTGTAGGGTAAAATCAGCTGAGAGCAACATGGTGGAAAACCGATTGGCACACGGAGAGTTAAGCTCTCTCTTCTTCCATTGCAAAGGAGAAGGGCTTTGTTACACCACGTTGTAGCATAAGGTGTAGTTTGCCCTAAAGATCTGTTCATTTGTGAATTGCCTAAGTGGCCTTGGGTGAGTAGGAATACTGCAGAATCAGACAGTTTTATGCAAGCACATGATTTCATAGAACAGTATATTGTTAAGGACCTTTAATCTAGCAAGCACAGAGTCTTCATAAACTTTCATTGCTTAGCCTTGATTGGTATGAAAGTTCCCTGAGTTGAATCTAGCATAGTTTTTTCAGAGAACCTAAAGTGGCACCTTCTGTGAGAATGTTTCTGTGAAGAATTGGCGGGACGCGAAACCTGCTTTGAAAAGACGTGGCCCTGCAAGTGTCCACTCGCCCACGTGACCAAGGCACAGTGCAATTCCTTCTCACAGGGAAACATTTCGGGTTGCTCTGTGACTAGGTACATGTGGTCAGGTGGGCTGGTTACATTTCATGTGGGCTTTAACTTCTCTGTGCTCATCTGCAAGGTGGTAGTCATGAACATTTATCTTTCCTATAAGAAATGATTAGATTGACAGATCTGTCTCATGTCATGCAAGAATAACATGAGAAGTACCTTGTCTTCCATCTCCTCATTGTGCTATATGATGGAAGCTGTATGTGGAAGTTTGGAAACCTAATTGTAACTAGGGATGTGGAAAACCTGTCCCTTTATTTCCAAAAACATTTTTGCTTTTCTGCACATAGCAATATTGGAGGATTCCACAATTTTAAGCAAACCAAATTGATTCACACTTCCAAGACTGATAAGCAGATTCAAATGTGGGTTATCCTTCAGTTTTGCAGTTCTCTGAATTTTACGATGCTGTTCTCTGCTCAGAAAACGTACCAAAATGCATATAAAATGGATATTTGGGGATTAAATGTATACCAAATGTATATTTTAGGGTATAATGTGTATTTTGTGGAATTAATGTGAATTTTCATGTGGTTAAAAATACAGATCTATACCAAAATGGGCTGAAACAGACTTCTGAATGAATATATGTGAAACTGACATGCCTACTACCTGTAGGCATGTGTATTGGGACATATATCCACAAAAATAAATGTGCTGCTTTCATAACAGATCCTCATCACATTTGTTGTTGTTGTTGTTGTTGTTTAATAATAATAACACCATCATCCACAATAGTCTTAACTGTTATCATGTTGTTCATTGAAAATCAGTTCTCTAAGCAGTATAATGCTTTTGCACACGTCATGCACAATGTGACTTAATTGTGCATCCTGGCTGCATTTTTGTGATCAATTATGATAACCTTAATGATTATGATAACCTCAAACCTGCTGCCTATTCGGAAAACTTATCTACAACAACAAACAATGTGATTTTAACACTGGAAGATGGAACTCAGAAATATTCAGGGCATGCCTAACTGTAGCCACTAAGAAATACATCTGTCATCTCTTTCTGCCAATTCCTTGAAGTCCCTGACATCGCTTGCCGCTGAGAGACTGATTGCAATGAATGCAGAAGGAGGCGGCTCAGTGAAGGTGAAACGGATTTTTCTCCGTGCTTTGCTTTCCACAGGCGAGTGACCTCCTGCTGCTTTGGAGTCTCTCTTGGAAGGAGCCCGTTTCCCAGCCGTACTAAGCCTGCCACATTCAAGATCTTGCTGATTTATATAGATCATCAATTTGACAATTATACACACCTGCAGGCTTAATTGCCCCCATTTCCTTGAGCTGTGGACAGATTTATGACTTTATCCAATTCTTGTAACTCTGCAACATGCTTGATTAGACCCCAAAGTCTCTTGCACTGATCAGTCTCTGAGCATTGCTGGTCTTTCGACCCTCTGACAGATTCTCCCTTCCTTTGGGAAAGATAAATTAACGAGCTACAGTCAGTGTGGTCCTCTCTCCATCTTTCTTTTTATTTGGCATGCTGGTGTATTAAAAAGCTTTTCTACTGAAGCTCTGCGTATGGGATGAAGTGAACTTGACTTAAGATAAGCAACCGAGGCCCTCTTTTATTGTCTGTCAGCAAGGACTGTTAAGCTGGGCCTTTTCGGTGGTGGCCCCCTATATCTGTGGAAATATGATTGCCCCCCTCCTTTTTGGCTTTTAGGCACCTTTTTATGCCAGTTGGCTATTTATTTATTTATTTATTTATTTATTACATTTTTATACCGCCCAATAGCCGAAGCTCTCTGGGCGGTTCACAAAAATTAAAACCACAATAAAACACCCAACAGGTTAAAACACAATTACGAAATACAGTATAAAAAGCGCAACCAGGATAAAACCACACAGCAAAGTTGATATAAGATTAAAATACAGAGTTAAAACAGTAAAATTTAAATTTAAGTTAAAATTAAGTGTTAAAATACTGAGTGAATAAAAAGGTCTTCAGCTGGCGATGAAAGCAGTACAGTGTAGGCGCCAGGCGGACCTCTCTGGGGAGCTCGTTCCACAACCGGGGTGCCACAGCGGAGAAAGCCCTCCTCCTAGTAGCCACCTGCCTCACTTCCTTTGGCAGGGGCTCACGGAGAAGGGCCCCTGTGGATGATCTTAAGGTCCAGGTAGGTACATATGGGAGGAGGCATTCCTTCAGATAACCTGGCCCCAAACCATTTAGGGCTTTAAATGTCAATACCAGCACTTTGAATTGGGCCCGGACCTGGACTGGCAGCCAATGAAGCTGGAAAAGGACTGGCATAATGTGATCTCGCCGGCCAGTCCCTGTTAATAACCTTGCTGCCCTATTTTGTACCAGCTGAAGCTTCCGGACCGTTTTCAAAGGCAGCCCCACGTATAACGCATTGCAGTAATCCAAGCGAGAGGTTATCAGAGCATGGATAACTGTAGCTAGGCTATCTCTGTCCAGATAAGGGCGTAGTTGGTATATCAACCTAAGCTGATAAAAGGTGCTCTTTGCCACTGAGTTCACCTGTGCCTCAAGTGACAGTTCTGGATCCAAGAGCACCCCCAAACTACGGACCCGATCCTTTAGGGAGAGTGCAACCCCGTCCAGGACAGGGCAAACATCACCTCGCCGGACAGATGAACCACCCGCTAACAGTACCTCCGTCTTGTCTGGATTGAGTCTGTTTGTTAGCCCTCATCCTGTCCATTACCGTGCCCAGGCACTGGTTCAGATCAGTCACTGCCTCATCTGGGTTTGATGAAAAGGAAAGGTAGAGCTTTTCTACCTTTTTAAATCTACCTTTTTAAAGGTAGAGCTTTTTAAATCATCATTTGGATGATTTGCGGTGCTTTAACTGTTTTATCTGTTGTCACTGTTTTAATTTTTTTTAATTTGCTGCTGTTATTTTTATCTGATGTATGTCTTGTGTTAATGCATGAGTGTATTACTGTTTTAACACAAGACCTATTGTCATGGTTAAAGTGATAGATGGAGTTCTAGTCCCCACTTGGCCATGAATCTTGCTGGGTGACTTTGGGCTAGTCACTGACTCTCAGGCTAACCTGCCTTACAGAGTTGTTGTAAGGATAGGGGGAAACCATGTAAGTTGTCAGGGGTTCCTTGCAAGAGGGGGAAATAGGTGGGATATAAATGTAGTAATCATAGAATAGCAGAGTTGGAAGAGGCCTACATATTGTTTTTGTTCCTGCGTGAACTTATTGTGCTATTTTAATATTTTAATGTTTTTGTGTGGTCTCATGCTGTTTTACTGCGTAATGTGAACCACCATGGGGAGGATGGTTAACAATGGTCTTAAAAGACAGTTTTAATTCATTTATTTATTACATTTTTATACCGCCCAATAGCCGAAGCTCTCTGCATTCTTAAATAAATAAGTGAGGAGAAACCATATTCTTACTTAACAGAATTACTGTACTTTAAATACTGTACTTCAAAAAGTGGATTTTTGGAATGTGATATTGGAATGTTTGGATTCTGAGTGAGTGTTGTGAATTTGAGAATGGGAGAAAGACAGATTTTTGAATGTTTTACATGTATGGGTGCTCATGATAGATCTTCTATTTCCATGCCCTTCCCATGACTAGAAGGTTGTGAAAACTCAATAATTATTGATGGAATAGTATTATTATTAACAACACTAGGGTGATCATATGAAAAAGAGGACAGGGTTCCTGTATCTTTAACAGTTGCATAGAAAAGGGAATTTCAGCAAAACCTGATGAAATTCCCTCTTCATCACAACAGTTAAAGCCGCAGGAGCCTTGTCCTCTTGACCAGACACAAAAGAGTGCAGGGCTTCTGCAGCTTTAACTGTTGTGATGAAGAAGGAATTTCACCAGGTGCTGCATGCATACAAATAATAACACCTCCTGAAATTCCCCTTTCAGTCCAACTGTTAAAGATACAGGAGCCCTGTCCTCCTTTCCATATGGTCACCCTAAACAACACAGGAAGTTTCTTTACCATAGAGGATTGTTGTGAAAATAGAATCCTCTGGGCAAAGGTGGGGAGCCAGAGTGCTTGGTTTTAAAGGAGAACATAGATTTATGGGCTCAACAGAGGCCTTTAGGCTAATACAGCGGGGTTCTTATAGTAAAAGGGGTTCTTGAAATAGGAGAGAAATGTATTTTTGGATTTATAGGAAGGAGGCCGTGAAACAAGGAGAGTAGCCATGCAGGAATATAGCAGCTCAGCTGCCCTGAACTCTGGAAAACTTTCCATGTGGTGCCAGTAAAAAAAAGTAGAAAGATAAGTACTATAGGGTGACCCTGTGAAAAGGAGGATGGGGCTCCTGTATCTAACAATTCTTTAGAAAAGGGAATTTCAGCAGGTGTCATTTGTATGCATGGAGCACCTGGTGAAATTCCCTCTTCATCACAACAGTTAAAGATGCAGGAGCGCTGTCCTTTTTTGTATCCAGTCATGAGGTCAGGCCTCCTGCAGCTTTAACTGTTGTGATGAAGAGGGAATTACACTAGGTGCTGCATGCATGAAATGCTGAAATTCCCTTTTCTGTGCAATTGTTAAAAGATACAGGAGTCCTATCCTCCTTTGCATAGAGTCACCCTAACTTTAAGCACTATATTAACTTAAGTCGTAGAGAATTGCAGATGGGCTTACTTTGAACACTCCAGTGGGGTCATATCAATTATCAACATTTGCATATGAAATTGAGAGGTGTTTTTTTAAAAAACCCACCTTACGACTTGCTCAGGAATCTCAGTGCACTGTCATTAAGCACCAATTTGCCACATTCAATATTTCCATTCTGTGTTTTCCACCAAAACTGAAATGATACAATATTCCAAACATTAGAAATCCCTTATGGGAAATTAGTTGCTTTGAATTTTTCTGCATTGTTAAAAGTAATTCAGGCAAAACCCACAATACATAAGTCGTTAAAAATAATTGATATGATCTAAGTAGCAGTATTATTGCATTTAAATATTCATAAATCACTTATCTTTATAGCTTTATGCAGCAAAACCAGCAAGAGCTGAATTAACTATTAGCCTGAGTGGGAATCTCACTCAAACTGGGCCGCTTGAGAATAGAAGAGTGATCAGAGACAGCACCTCAATCTGCCATGCAAGTGGGCAGACCTGTTCCTTGTATGGGGCTGCTTTTAGGGCCAAGCCAGACATTACAGGGTTGTTCGATGTTACTTTCCTTTCCAGGTTATTTTTTAAAAACAAAAAGCAGCCTTGGCAGGCAGGCAGCCAGACTATGTAACTGGAGGCAGAACCGGCTGGGTGAGACTGCTTGTCTCTTTCCACGCTGGTTGTTTTCAGTTCAAAAACCCACCCATCCTAGTTGCTTATTCACCCTGAAGGAAATTATATGGGGCAACTATCTTTGTGCAGGTGAATGCACAGAGACTATCTTTGTGCAGGTAAACCGCCCAGAGAGCTTCTGCTATGGGATGGTATACAAATGATGATGATGATGATGATGATGATGATGATGATGATGATGATGATAATAATAATAATGCAAAAAAACACTGGGGGTGGATTCTAAGCAGAAAAATCACTGGAGGCAAAACATTCTCACTGTCCACATGCCAAATAAAAGCTCTCTCTCTGTGTGTGTTTTAACAGTACAGAGGGGAGCATGTCATAATATTTCCAGGGCCACCTTCATTGCGCAACTCAGCTAGGGATGTTTGTATGGAGACAATTAATATCTGTTAAAGGATGACAGTCAAGGTAATGGCCATCTATTCTAAACCATCTGCCAGGCACTTGGCATGACATCCGAACATATTTGTGATGGCTAGGTTAAACGGACAATTGTGGTGGGATGAAAGGATGCATTATAGAGATGAAATAGACTTAAACCTGAGCCTGTTCCTGCAGACTAATTTATTTAAGTGCTCATTACGGCCAGGGCCAAGAGGGCAAGTGGTGTTAGATATTACTTTAGCAGGTTCAGGCTTGCTACATGGAACAAAGATGGCTGGCTGTTCATCATCTATCCAGAGGGAACACATTCATAGCTTTTGGTTTAGTGGTTGCTATTGTGGCAGAGGCTGAGCAACCCTCTCGCTCCCAGGAGCACCATCGCCTCAAGCGACAAGCCAGTAGGGCTGCAGTGTGAATGAGTACTTGCTTGCAAAGGAGAACTCCTCAAGAGAAAGTGACTCATCATAAGTAGGGATCAGACCAGAGATACCTAATGTACTTCAGCTGAGCACTGGGTGGGGCTCAGCAGGTTCTGGTGTTAAAAGCCTTTGGTGGCTGCCTAGGCAATGCTGGAATAATATTGTCCTGTCAACTCCAATGGCTGGTTTTCTGGAGTGTGCGTTGTGATTGATCCTCTGTACTACTGATCCTTAGGTTCCTTCTTGACTCTGCTTCTGGACTATGTAATATATCTGACTGCCTGACTGTGTTTTGACATTTGCTTGCTATGTCAAACTCCTTGCTATGACCACTCCTGCCTTAGCCAGAACCCATTGGACTGTGTGCTAGAACCTTTGCCTGCTTCATTACTTTGCTTCTTGGTTAGTCCCTTCAGTCAGAGTCTGCTGCAGCCTATACAGTACAACAATTTTCAAATCTAGAGTATGAAATTTCTCTATGTTCTGTCAGTGAAATTTTGTTTAGCTCAAATGTTGTCTTACGTTCATCACACACACTGTTATGTTTGAATTCTCTGCATGCACCTCAAAACCTGGGGAATGGCTGCATTTTAGAAATTTGGAACAGAATCAGTGGAAGTAGCATACCATCATTGCACAAACCAACATAAACAAAACCTCTCGGAACACAACAGGAAGGCTTCCTATTAGAAAACCAGCACAACACATTGAGTGGAGTATTAGATCTGAAGTAGGGAGAGTTGGCTTTATATTATCCAGTCCTAACAATTTGGACCTGCAGGTGATGGGGTCAGGCTGAGCTCACCCCACAGGTGATGAAGAGGCAGAGGACAAATATTCTTTATATATATATATATATATATATATATATATATATATATATATATATATAAACGCTTAGGTATGTTTCTGTAGAGGCTTCAGTTGATACAGGTTGCTAAGCCCCTCGCTTGACTCCTCTGGGCTTTCCAAGGTAATCCTACCCCCCTTTCTGCCTCTTCACTCCCCCCCCCACGAAGGGGGCAGCACCACAGTCTGGAGCATGAGCAAGGCACGGCCGGGGCCCTTGGTGGCTGGGTGGGAGCCCTTCAGCCTGCTGTGAGCCCAGGCCCCAGGCTAATCTCATGCAAGCTGGGTGGGCGGCACAAGGCTGACAGGAACCCCGGGGAGATGAGGACACCTGCTCCCCCTCCCCCAACCTCCCTGCCCCCAGGTCTGCCAGATGGTGCTGTATCAGCAGCCTCCAAGCAGCCCGCGCCCCTGCGATGATATTTAATTACCGTATTTCTTCGATTCTAAGACACACTTTCCCCACCATATAAACATCTCTAAAAGTGTGTCTTAGAATTGCGGATGCGTTTATTATTTCTTAGAATCAAAGCTTTTTTTCTGTTGGTGGTACTGAAATTAGTGTGTGTCTTACAATCGATGGCGTCTTAGAATCGAAGAAATACTGTAATAAACTTTAAGATATGCTACAACAGCGTATGTTACGCTGGGTACAGCTAGTTGTCTGTAATAGGGCTGTGCAAAGTTCTTCCCAGCACCTTCAGTGGAGCTGTTTTTCAAAGGGGCGTGGGATTTGTCTGTCTTTCTGTCTGTCTGTCTTTGTGTGTGTGTGTGTGTGTGTGTGTAAACTTTTGTTTCTCAGGACTTTTGAGTTGGGGCAGTGCTTAATGAATTGCGCTAAGATAAATTACATAAGGAGTGGAAAATTCAATGCTCACTAAAAGTATTATAGAATCAACACTGCTGCTCTATGAACTGAAAAATATTTAATGATCACAAATGTTTCTATCTGGTTGAGCTTTTATATTGTATTTTATATTATGGTTTTATACTGTTGTTTTATACTTGGCATGGTTTTAATTTTTGTGAACCGCCCAGAGAGCCTTGGCTATTGGGCGGTATAGAAATGTAATAAATAAATAAATAAATTGGATGTCAGTAAAGGTACATTCCTTTTCTTAATACTCATCACCTACTTATATAGACTAAGGCTAGATTATCCTTGATCGTTGGGATAATAATGATTTTATAACCTCATGTTTGTAAATGATCCAGGTGTAAGTCTTAGATCTGTGGATCTAAGTACAGCTAATATGCACTGTTCCCCTTATTTTACCTCTCTACCTCTCTGGTATCTGGGATTGTGCAGGTGCCCTTCTAAAATGAACTGCTTTGAAATAAATGGTCACGAAGGACCCAGATATCTCCCCCCACCCTTCCCAGCTATAGTACCTGATTTGGAACAGGGGTGGGGTTCAGATGTCACCCGTGGCCCTTTGGTCCAAGTGACCACATTACTCACAGTGGGACATCCTTTCCCCAATACTCAGATTGTGAATTCCATTGGGTGGGAAAATATGTTCTCTATTATACCTACCCCACCCCTAATCCCAGCCCAACAGGAGGGAGTGTGGCTGAAGAGCTTGTTCCTCTTCCATCCCTCGTGACCAAATTCTCAGCTGCTAACTGAAATCTGTTGCTCCTGACATCTCTGACTTATGATCAGTTCCACCTTTTTCAGGCCTCCTGCAGTCTGCCCATTCCTCTGATCAGAAGCGGATTCTAATAAATATGGGTCTGGGCAATTGACCTGTCAAAAAGTAAGTGTGCACTTGGCCAGTGTCGGTGGTTGTAAATCATTAATATAGGACTATAGGAAGCTGCCTTATAGCAAGTCAGATCCTTGATGCACAAAGCAGTAAATGCAAGCTCTCCCAGCCAGGAGCTGCAGTGTTTCCATTTCACTAGCACCCAGGGCTGGCCTTGCTGGGTTAGCAGGGATGGACGAGGAGGAGCTGCTGCTGTTGGGGGATGGGGGAAGGCCTAGTCAGGGTGGTGATGGTGGTTGTTTGGGGGGCCCTGTGGGCCCAGACCTGTGCCCCGCAATCATGGCCTAGGTGCACCACTGTAGAGTCAGGAGAGAGAAACAGAGTCAGGATAGTGGGCGGTGAGGGAAGAGGGAAGGAGAGGCCATGGGTCCACAGTATCCATTTCCCTCCACACCCAGACAATTGTAGGACGTATAGGTTAAAAAGTAGGAAGAAGGAAAGGAAAGGAACCTCTCGTGCAAGCACTGAGTCATTACTGACTCTTGGAGGGACACCAGCTTTTGCTGACGTTTTCTTGGCAGGCCTTAGAGCGGGGTGGTTTGCCGTTGCCTTCCCCGGTCTTTATTGCCTTTCCCCCAGCTAACTGGGTACTCATTTTACCGACCTCAGGAGGATGGAAGGAGCTCGAGCCGGCTGCCAGAAACCAGCTTCCGCTGGGATCGAACTCAGGCCATGGGGAGAGTTTCAGTTGCAGAAAGTGCTGCTTTACTGCTCTGCAGCACACGAGGCAAAAAGTAGGAACAAGAGGTGAACATTCCTTCCTTACTCATCCCACCCTAGCTTAGGATAGACCGAGGACTCCCAACTATAGCTGCCTTAGATTGCCTCCCCCACCCCCAATATTGGAATGATCTCCCCAACGAGGCTCGCCTGGCGCCAACATTGTTACCTTTTCGGCGCCAGGTCAAGACTTTTCTCTTCTCCCAGGCATTTAACAGCATATGTTGAGTTTTTTTTAACTGACCCCAAAATAGTTGTTTTAAAGAGATATTGTCTTGTTCTTATGCTTTTTATGCTTTTAAATTTTGTATATTTGTTTTTAATGTTTTAACCTTTGTAAACCGCCCAGAGAGCTCCGCTGTAGGGCGGTATATAAATGTAATAAATAAACAAATAAGGCAGGATATAAATGCAATGATAAATAAATATAACAGAGTGCCAATTCATTAGGGTTGCACTCTGTGTTGTATTTCTTTGGGTGTGGGTTATGAAAAGTAGCTGTGTGGCAACTGCAATGCTTAAAAATGTGAAAGTGGGTTGGATATTTAATTCAAAATTGAACGGGCCAGTCTTTTTGATTATAGCAGAGACCAGTTTTGGATATGCAAGCCCTGCCCATTTATTTTCCCCACACGGTCATATATCTGGGTGCATGGAGCAGCATTTGCGGGAGCTTGACTGACATGGTAATAGTCTGATTTGAAATGCTCCAGTTTGTTTCAATGAGGCTTTTACTTCCCAATGGATTGTATTGATGGCTCAGATCTGTTTTAATGGCATCCCATCTTTGCTACCTGAGGGAAGCCACCTCCTCTAGTGAGGTGACTAAGGCCTGCAGGCCTAGAAGTCCTTCAACACACACCCTATATTCCTCGTTAGTTTTGCCGCAAGCGCAACTCCCGTAGAAGCTCCTGCCAGAGAATGGCAGTGACCATGACCTTGGAAGGACAATGATTCCCGGCTTTAGCTCAGTGCTGCCTATTCACAGCACCTTCAATAAGGACTGGGGATAGTTGTCCTTGGCATGTTAAATTATGTGTTAGGGGTTTATTTATTTAGTTTTGCATTACCCTAAGCAAAGGATACACTCATGTATACGGTTTGGGATATTAGATATAGGGCCAGGATGGGAAAGAGCTGAAAAGCACAGATTTCAAGTTCACCGTTTGAAAGATATTGATGGTCGGCCTAGTTCCCCATGTGGCTTCCATTAAGGCCTTGGATGGGAAGCCATTAACGTTGGTATTAACGTCTAACACCCAGATTAAAAAAAACAGCCGTTTGGAGCCAAGGGTTAATAACAGTAAGGGAAACCATTTGTTATCCTTCAGAACACAGCGTATGGTGGCATCAGATGTGACCCAAGACCTTGGCCTATTGGAGGATGGCCTTCCTAAGCTCCCAAACGGTTTGGCAGTCATCATGGCAGCAGATGCTAACTAAGTGTGGTGACCGTCTGAGGGGGAAGGAGGAGAAAACAGTAGAGAGGGTAGAGACACTGAATCCAGGCCTCACAGAAGATAGAATGCAGAATGGCTCCCATAGAACCCAGCTACAGCCCTCCTGCACTAACTGATCCTGCATTTGGTGCACTGGTGTGATTCAGCAAGGCCATTCAGTTGCAACTGAGGCCCTCTGATGTCTTACTAGCATGCTTTCCGGGGGTAGGGGCCTTGCCCTTGGCCTCTGTGTGTGTTGCTCTTCTTCTGCTTCTGCTAAGAGTAGCCTGGAGAAGGAGAAGATGTGGCCTATTTGAGTCACAACGTGCTCAGAAGAAAAGTAGTATGCTTCACCCGGAGGCAATTGGTGGGAGACGGTAAAGTTATAGAATAGGGCCTGATTGGAGTAGTTTTGCATCCTGTTTTCCATGAGTGCAGGATTACGCTGAATGGCTTTCAAGACTATTATAAACTTCCAGTAACACTGTATATTCTGTTTGTCCCAGAGATGACCTTTCAAAAAATAATTCTGACCTTCTAGTCCCCTTACTGGCTTGCACCATGCCTAGCTATACAGCTCCTGTGGTTGTATCTAGCCAGGATTCAATGTGCCCATTGGGTATGCATGTACGCTAGCTTGTTGGCCTTCTTAATTGTAATCATGCCGAGTCCAGCTTTCTTCTTGAAGAACTGTGGGGTATTTGAAAGTTTGTTTCCTAATCTTACAAACGCGATTCGTGCAGTATTAGCTGAATCAGTGTGGAAAGAAAAAAGAAGAGCAAGGAGCTGATTGTCTATGGCAGTGGTCCCCAACCTTTTTGGCACCAGGGACCGGTTTCGTGGAAGATAATTTTTCCATGGACTGGGGTGGGTGGGTTGAGGGGATGGGAAGCCACGCCCACCCACCCCCCACTCCAGCATCCTGGCTTCGCTTCGGCTGGGTGGGCGCCCAGCTGAAGCGAAGCCAGGATGCTGGGGCAGGCGGGCAGCTTCGGAACGGCGCGCCCGGAAGTTGCTCTCCCAGAGCAACTTCTGGCCTGGCGCACCGTTCCGAAGCCGCCCACCCCACCCCAGCGTCCTGGCTTCGCTTCAGCTGGGCAGGCGAGATGGCGCCCCGCGCCCAGGTACACTGGGGTGGGAGTGGGTGGGTGAAAGCAGTTCACCTGAGCGGCTTGGTTCCTAACAGGCCACGGACCGGGACCGGTCTGTGGCCCAGGGGTTGGGGACCCCTGGTCTATGGGAAGAGGAAATGTGTATTTCAGAAGTCACATTTTGAAATCTGCAAATGTTTCAGAGTGAGGAGAGGGTGTGGGTTTTTCCTCATTGGGGACACAGGGCAGGCATGCCGGGGTGGGGGGAGGGGAGAAAACCCTGCTGGATCATTAAGTTACATCACGGCGAGTCAAGATTAATAAAGAAGATGAGAATAATAGCCTATATGCCAAGGGGTCAAACTGGAGAGACAGTAGAAGCAATCAATAAGCCAGATAGATGAGGCAGCAGATCCAGGCCAGACGGCTGTCAGATGTGACGCCTGTGTAGTTGTGGGCACGGTAAGATAAAGGCAAAGGTGAAGGTTGAAGCTGATCTGTAGCCGAACAGAGGCAGACTTTCTAGTTGCTCAGTCCAGCAGGTAGCTTTGTGGGGCTTGGGGAGTATCCCCTGACTCACTGTGGACTAATGGTGAAAGGAGGTGGGTGCGGATAATCTCCCTATAGCTCTCTCCTTGGGCCAGAGTTGTAAAGTGGGACATGGGGTTAAAATCCTCACTTGGCATCCCAGATCAAATAACATTGCAGGCTTGACCTCTGCCAAATACAAATCTGAGGCGTCTGCCCTCCTTACAAGACATTTCTGCTTTCCTGGAAGGTCCGAATAGAGGCCTGGGAGGAGAAAGGGCTAATACAGAAAGTTGAGGAAAAGGCAAAGAAGATAATATTTATGGTTAATGAAGCACCTCAAAACTAGGCATTTATTTGAGGGAGGCTTTGAGTTAGGTTTTGGCGGAACGCAAGGCAGATGGGCTGGTGCTAAAGTAGGAATCAAGGACTGGCAGAAACATGGTTGATTTCTAGAAGATCCTGTTGCAGGCTGGAAAAATTGAAGACCAGCCTGATGAATGGATTCAGAGTGGTGTCAGCCAAGGTTCTGATGATACACAGAGTCAGCCAATAAAAAGGTGCTGGGTATGAATAGGTTGTGGTCTTTTGTGAGGTCATAGTGCAACAATCCAGTCCTCTGGAAGTCTTGGATTGGGTAACTCTTACTCTCCTGATTTCAGTGGCAGCCTAGCAGAGGTTTGATTCAACATACATCTCTACCATTTCTCATGAGTATCTCTCCTCCCGAGACATCCAGAGACAATGGATGTCTTTTAATCAGGGGTGGGCTACTTGTGTGCTATATCTCCCATCATCCGTTACCCTTAACTATGCTGGCAAGGGCTGATGGCAGAACCGGGCAAAACATCTGGAGGCCACAAGTTACCCACCCATGTTTTAGATGGTGATGTCTGCCTAAGGAAGATTACTCGGAGAATACTATTCCTCTAGAAAGTTGTCTGTGATTTTGTGTGTGTGTGTGTGTGTGTGTGTGAGAGAGAGAGAGAGAGGGGGGGGTTCAGTAGTTCCAGTGGTTGCATTGGTCTTCTTCCCTCATCCACAGAGATTTCAGGCAACACAGAAGATATCCCATTGGTGCGTTGGAGGCAGCAGTGGCTGGAAAATGGCACGCTGCTTTTCCATATCCACCACCAAGATGGCACTCCCAGCTTGCCTGGTTTGGAACCCACAGAAGAACCCCAGAGCGAATCGGCAGAAGAAGAGCTAAGAATCCTTCACATCTCAGTAATGGTGAGTGCCCAGTTTGCCCTCAAATCTGAATGTGGTGCTGTTGCTATCAGTGGCTACTAGCCCTGATGGCTATGTGCTACCTCCAATATCAGAGGCAGTAAGCCTATATGCACCATTTGCTGGGGAACATGGGTGGGAGGGTGCTGTTGCACTGTGTCCTGCTTTGTTGATCTCTGGCCAACACCTGGTTGGCCACTGTGTGAACAGAGTGCTGGACTAGATGGACCCTTGGTCTGATCCAGCATCAGGGCACTTCTTAGGTTCTTATTATCAATTCTAGAAGCAGGGGTGTTGTCAAGAGAGTAATTTTGAAGAGAAATGTCCCCAGTGATCATGCTGGCTGAAAATGATGGGTGTTGTAGTCTAACACGTCTGAGGAGTATCAGGTTGGGGAAAACTGTCTTATACTATGTGTGCTTAATGTCAACAGTTTCTTATTATGGATAAACTATAGTACGTATCTCTCATTGCTATCAATGACTAAGCCCATTCTTTATGCCAGGGATAGGCAACTTGTAGTCTTCTAGATGTTAACGATCTACAACTCTCATCATACCTCACCACTGCTTCTGTTGGCTAGGCCTGATGGGAATTGCAATCCAGCAACATCTGAAGGGCCACAAGTCTTCCACCCCTGCATCTATCTATGGTGGCCAAGAGATTTTATTTTCTATTTTGAATCTTAACTCATTAGTTCCTAAAGGTGAAATCCTATGCAAAAAGTCCTACAACTCCCAACATCCCCCAACCAGCATAGATTGTGTCCTAAACTGTAAGAACTCCAGTATATACTACTGCACAGGAGCAAACTGCATCTTGACCTCACATTTACAGGATTGTAAAGGGCATGCCTAATATTTTGCCTTCCAGCCAGAGATCCCTATGAACTCACAGGCAGGACATAATCAGAGACATGTACATGTGCAGAAAAATCACGGAATTTGGTATTGCGAGCATAATTCAACATCTGAAGAGTCTTCACTTTCTTTTATTCTTTCTTTCAGCAAATTCTCTTATAGCTGCAAATATAGGTTAAAAAGTGTGTGGGCCATATCTGGTGAAATCGCCAAGCACAAAGGCCCATTTTGCTAATAATACAACACCATCCTATGGTACTATGGAAACAGGCCTCAGTAAGGCTCTAGAGCTCCAAAGATTGAAAAGACACACGTGGATGGCCCGCCCACCACCTCCACTACATACTACCATCATGCTACCCTGATGAATGTGTGTTCGACATTCAGAAGAAGAACTCTACGTGTACAGCTTGGCCAGAATCTTTTCTCTCTATATGTACATCTCTACATACAGTGACCTCTTTCTGATAAACATTAAGTGGACACTTATAAGAGACAGTGTGGTGGCAGTGGATGGGGCTGCCCTGTGATCCTCCTCCGCTTATTAATTAGATGCATGGGAATCATTTTATTATTTATTTATTTATTGCATTTCTATACCGCCCAATAGCTGGAGATCTCTGGGCGGTTCACAAAAATTAAAACCATTCAAAGTGTAAAACAACAGTATAAAACCACAATATAAAATACAATATAAAAGCTCAACCAGATAAAAACAGCAGCAATGCAAAATTACCAATTTAAAAAACCAAGATAAAATTCATTTATAGACTGTTAAAATGCTTGGAGAATAAAAAGGTCTTCACCTGGTGTCTAAAGGCATATAATGTAGGTGCCAAGCGAACCTCCTTAGGGAGCTCATTCCACAGCCGGGGTGCCACAGCAGAGAAGGCCCTCCTCCTGGTAGCCACCTGCCTCACTTCCTTTGGCAGGGGCTCGCAGAGAAGGACCCCTGAGGATGACCTTAGGGTCCGGGCAGGTACATATGGGAGGAGGCGTTCCTTCAGATAGCTTGGCCCCAAGCCGTTTAGGGCTTTAAATGTTAATATCAGCGCTTTGAAACGGGCCTGGACCTGGACTGGCAGCCAACAAAGCTGGAAAAGGACTGGCGTGATGAGGTCTCGTCGGCCAGTCCCTGTTAGTAGGTGGGCTGCCCTGTTTTGTACCAGTTGAAGCTTCCGGACTGTTTTCAAAGGCAGCCCCATGTATAACGCATTGCAGTAATCCAAACGAGAGGTTATCAGAGCATGGATAACTGTAGCTAGGCTATCTCCGTCCAGATAAGGGCGTACCCTGCCCCATAATCAGAAGTATCTCAGCTCCAAACACGGGGATTCCATTTTTAGCTACTATTGACACTAATGGCAGATATAATTTTACTTCATGAATCTGTATACCGCTTTTTCAAAAACCATTGGAGTTAGTAGCCATCACAACACCCAGGAGCAGGGATGGAAGGAAGGAGAACCATGGCGACCAGGAACAGGGAGTAATGAGTATGTTCATCTCTCTGGCCACTGAAGATTCCTCCCAGACCTTTCCTGGTCTTAGTCCTTTTGGCAAACACCACTTTCACCTTCTAAATTTGCCCCTCTCCCATTAATAAGCTTGGGTTTGTATACTTCTGATTGCCAGTTGGAATCCTGTGTTGGCAGACAGAATGCTTGTGGCTGAGAAAACCCTTTTTTAGCATTAGCAAGAGATGTTTTTTTAAAGCTCCTTACCTTACGTGCTTAGTGTTCTGTTTTGCACTTTCCTTGCCTTCAGTTTTGAGCTAGGAAGCTTTATGGGGAACTTCATTCCCCATATTGACTGTCATTAATGCATGGTTCATGAAAGAACCAAAGCCTTAAAGATGAGTCATCTGCAGCTTCGTTTGGTCATTTCTGCTCCTAGTCCCCCTGCTTCACAAGGGTGCAATCTTATTTATATTACTCCTATACTGCTTAATATATTAAAAACCCTAAGCAGTCTACATAATAGGTAGCCAGTACAATTCTTTTAGCAGAGGTGTAGTATTTGTATAATTAGGTGTTCCGCTGAGCATCCTAGCTGCTGCATTCTGCACTATCTGCAGCTTCCAAACCAGGTACAAGGGCAGCCCCACAGAGAGCACATTACAGTAGTCTAAGGTGGAGGTTATGAGTATATGGATCGTAGTGACTAGGCACAGTAGCATAGGCATAGTTGCTGCCTCAGCCAAAACTGGTAATGGGTGTTCTGAGCCACCACTGTCACCTTAGTGGCAAAGAGGGATCCATGACAGTTATCTTCCACCCAGTAGCTTTGATTTTGGTTTCCTTGAGTATACACAGCTTGGTGTTTTATAGGTGCAGGCATATTATTGTCAGAGACATTCCTCTCCACAGTTTTCCTTAGAAAACTTCTCTAGTTTCCTCAGAGAAAGCTTTGAGAGAAATGAAGAGAGATGGTTAGAGAAAAAAATCCAGTAGATGCCAATGAGGAAAGGAAATAAAAGATCAATGCTGGATACGTAGAGTTTTCTTTTTTAAAAAAGTGATGCTGAAGAATCGTACAATTTCTTTTGCCAGCAAAAGATAATTAGCTGGAGACCATGTGTCGTCGGGCAGCGCTGATAACAAGGAAGGGGCTGTTTAATGAAGCCTGCCTTAATGAGAATGTCAATATCTCTCCTAGATGGCTGCCGGGGGCTGGCTTTCTTCCTTCATGTATTGTTTTTGATTAGTCCTGGAGAAAAAATAATAAACGGCAAAAACAAAACTGCAAAGCGCATTTAGATCCTTTTTGGCCCAGAGACTGTCTATTGACTATCTGATAGAATCCCTGAGTCGTGGGTCGGATCCTTCACTTGAGTAGCAGGAAGCTTCCTCAGCTGCCGTGCTGAATTGCACCAGGTAACGCCTACTTCCAGAAGTTTACTTGTTACGTGACTTCTTCATAGTCTCTGTGCATCACACATATGAGCATTGCATCTGCATGAAGGCCAGGATCTAAGAAACGTCTACATCTGAGGATCGTTTTAGCGGGAACCCTACCCGATTGTCCCTCTGCATATGTTCCAGCAGGTTCCCCCCCTAATCTCTCAGTTTTCTTTCAGCTGTGTTGCTGGTTCCCTCGCGGGGAACTTCGTGTGTCGCTTTTGACTTTTCTCCTTGGTTGTTGCTGGGTTTTTTACGTTTTCTGTTTTCTTCTGACTTTTCTGTTCTCCTGTCGGTGCTCCCTCTTTAGCTTTTGCGTTAAATCGTTCTTGCGATTGTGGATCGCTATCCGTCTCAGGGCAGATGCCTCACACTGCCTCACCTTCTCAAAGCAGGCCTGTAGGAATAGATTGGACAAGCTAAAGGCAGCTCTGTGGAAAAAAGCCTTAGAGGGAGTAGACACCTGAAGTCTCACTCTCTGGAGACGATCGCTAAGCCTCCGAGTACGACATCTCTGAGGTCTTTATCACCACGTTGTTGACTCTAACCATGGGTTGAACAGTTCTGCCAACTCCAGGGAAGACTCTCATGGTAGTGAAGAAGCTGACTTAAAAAAACAAAGGCACTGAAGTATTCTGTGGAGGAGGGCTTTTGTTTTGAGGAAAAAACTTTGACTCACTATTTCCTGTCTACCCTCCTTCTGTTCCTCACCCTCTGCTTATCTCTTTCCTTGCTTTCTTTTTTCGCAACTGGGCTGCCATAACAGAATTGAATTTGATGCTCTCCCACCTCTTGGTACCATAAACACACCCCACCATTGGACATTTTGAAGTTGGTCTTAGCTTCAAAAAGAAGCTATCCAATGCGGGAGCCCAAGTCAACCGGTGGATGGTTTCTGTTTCCGTTATTTTACGTTACTGAAGAGAGACGAGCAGCTTTGGCAGATTCTGGATCTCAGGAACTTAAATTTCTTCGTCTCCACCAAAAAGTTCCGAATGATCACATTGGCAGTGTTCTTATCCCTTCTGCAGCAAGAGGTGTGGTTTGCAGCTGTCCACTTGAAGGATGCATGTTTTCATATCACGATTCACTCCTCTCACCAGAAGTACCTCCATTTCACCTTCAGTACAGAGACATTCCAGTTCCAGGTCCTGCCATTTGGGTTGGCCACTGCCCCAAGGGTGCTTACAAAAAATGTATGGCAGTGGTATGTGCTACCTTTGAACGCCACATTTTGAGATTTACCCATATCTGGATGATTGGTTAATTGTCAGAGCTACCAAATGGAGTCTATCCCAAGCTATTGCAGTCGTTTGCAATCTCCCAGATTGTTGGTGCTTTGCATTAACAAGGAAAAATCCTATTTATTGGGCCAGTATTAGACTCATGATCCATGAGGACGTACCTCCCTTAGAACCAAGTATCTGTCAGCATCAATCTTGCAAGAGACATAATGCACCAATGAACCATCATAGCTTTCTCTATCCAGGGTCTTATGGTAGCCACTGTATCAGTGGTCCCATGGGTTCGTCTTTGGCTGTGTCCCTCCAAACGTGATTTATTCACATTTTTCATGGGACAGACAATGCTCATCAAGTCTGACTCTGCATACCGGTCGATGTCATACATTCTCTCACTTGGTGGACAGTGATAGACAATCTCTGCCAAGATATGCCTTTCCTTGCTGCACCAACCTGCTACATCCTCATGACCAACATCTCTTTTCTCGGTTGAGTTGCACATAGCAGTACCTTACAGATTCAAGGGCTATGGTCCAGACCTGAGACAATTCTACATACAAATCATCTAGACTTGCTGGCAGTATGGAAAGTATTGAAGGTGTTTGAGACAAACTTAACAGGACACCATGTCCAGATCACATTGGACAACACTACAGTTGTCTTATACATAAATAAACACGGTGGGTCTTGTCTATTTTCCGGAGAATGCACCTCTCAGCCATACACATTGAGAAAAAAGGAAAATCTTTTTGCCAACTCATTAAGCAAGTCTTACCGTTTGTCCCGTGAGTGGCAGTTAGCACCCAAGGTGCTTTGTCGCCTGTTCACCTCTATGATAGATACCTTTGCAACTTTGGAGAATGTAATACGTGAACGCTTTTGCACCAGAGCAGGGGGGCGGTGAGTTCTTGCTTGGAGATGCTTTTCTTCTCCCGTTGGCTGCCTGCCTGTTTTACCTGTTTCCACCATTTCTGCTACTCACAAAAGGAATTTCAAAGTTGATTGCAGACGCATTATTCCATAGTGGCCAAGGCAGGCATGGTTTGTCCCCTCCTGGCTCTGTTGATACCGAACTTACTATCTCAAGATCAAGGTTGAGTGAGGCATCTGGGTTTGAGAACCCTCAAACATGGCCTGGAGGATTCAATGATTGCTTTACCTCCTGCTGTGTTTTGGTATTGGAGGCCACTGGGAAACAGTCGACTCCATGGTCTTACTCCAGTGAGTGGAGGGCGTTCTCTGTTTTTGCTTCCAAAGCCAAATTTGATCCGCTATGTTGTTCAGTGGAAAATATTCTTTAATTTTTTATTTTAATTGTTAAAGGTCAAGAGTATTCTTCCATAAGAGTTTATTTGGCAGCTATTTCTACCTTACGTTTACCAGTTCAGGGTTTCACAGAATTCATCCACCCGATGATTCATCAGTTTATGAGATTTTTAAAAATCCTGTGCCTCCAGTGAAAGCACTTGTGCCTCAGTGAAATTTATCTGTTTTTATTACATGCCTTTACTGATATCCGTCTCCTTTCCAGGAAAGTCGCTTACCTTGCCGCCATTACCTCGAGAAGGTGATCAAGCGAATTTTGTACACTAAGGGTTGACTTCCCATACTTGATCTTCCATAGAGACAAAGTGGTTCTAAGACCAGACATTTCCTTTCTTCCCAAGGTGGTGCCAGAATTCCATGTGAGCCAAGATATTGACTTGTCAGCATTTTTTCCATCTCCTACTTAGCCACCTGAGAGAACTTTTCATACACTTGATGTTCGTCATGCATTGGCCTTCTATAAGTCACGACTGAGTCATTCTACAAATCAGAGTGTTTCTTTGTTATGGAGGGAAGAAAAAGTCTCCCTGTTTCACCACAATGGCTTGCCTCATGGGTGGTCCAGACCATCTGACTTGCATACGAGGTGGCTAGTACGGAGCTGTCAACTCTGATAAAACTCATTTGACACAGGGAGTGGCTCCTTCTACCATTTTCAAGAGAGGGCTGAGTTTACCTGACTTACGTAAGGCCGTGACCTGGGCGATGCCATCCACATTCATGCGGCGCTATAAGTTGGATGTGCAGGCAACAGCCGACTGCACATTTGGACATGAGATACAGTCTTCAGTTTTGCACTGAGACATCAACTCACCCAAGTCAGCTTGTTGCTTGACCATACGTGTGATGAACGGAGACCATGTTGAAAAAAGGCAGATTGTAATTGTAGTTCTTCGAGTGGTCATTTGTGCCTTAACACAACCCGTCCAGCATTCCCACTTCAGTGTCAATGTTGACTTGGATATTGGGACCAGGGTGTGATACCTACTTTCGCATTCGAGGCCACATCAGGTGGTCTCAAGGAACTGAGGGGCTAGGCGGGAACCTATTGTGACATGTGCAGTAGGACAGCGGGGAAATTTAGTAATTTATTTATTTATTACATTTTTATACTGCCCAATAGCAGAAGCTCTCTGGGCGGTTCACAAAAATTAAAACCAAAATAAAACAACCAACAGGTTGAAATACAAAATACAGTGTAAAAAGCACAACCAGGATAAAACCATGCAGCAAAATTGATATAAGATTAAAATACAGAGTTAGAACAGTAAAATTTAAATTTAAGTTAAAATTAAGTGTTAAAATACTGAGTGAATAAAAAGGTCTTCAGCTGGCGATGAAAGCAGTACAGTGTAGGCGCCAGGCAGACTTCTCTGCGGAGCTCATTCCACAACCAGGGTGCCACAGTGGAGAAAGCCACCCTCCTAGTATCCACCTGCCTCACTTCTTTTGGCAGGGGCTCACGGAGAAGGGCCCCTGTAGATGATCTTAAGATCCAGGCAGGTACATATGGGAGGAGGTGTTCCTTCAGATAGCCTGGCCCCAAACCGTTTAGGGCTTTAAATGTCAATACCAGCACTTTGAATCAGGCCCGGACCTGGACTGGCAGCCAATGAAGCTGGAAAAGGACTGGCGTAATGTGGTCTCGCCGGCCAGTCCCTGTTAGTAAACGGGCTGCCCTGTTTGGTACCAGCTGAAGCTTCCGGACCATTTTCAAAGGCAGCCCCACGTATAACGCATTGCAGTAATCCAAATGAGAGGTTCTCACCAAAACAATCTTCAGCTGTAGAAGCTTCCTGAATCAAGGTTCTGCGCAGGCACAGAACCCGTATTGTAGAGTGGATGTTAGCATTACTGAGGAGCTGCTGACACTCAAAGTCCCTTTGCTCCCTCTTCCTAGTAAAATCTGCAACAGCATAATATACTCGATCATGTCATTGTGTTATATGTCTCCCCACATCTGCTAGCCAGTGACCTGAAGTGGGGAGTGCTTTATATTTCAATACATGTTAGATATGAGGATGAGGGAGTAAACAGGACCGAAATTACTTTGTAGGGTTATTTTGAGGATAAACTGGTTTTAAGAGAACTGCAACCCCTGCCTTGAACTCCGTTAAGAAGGAGCAGGATCAAATAAAATAATGTATGTGAAACGCTTTGAGCACTTAGGAAGAACTATTTTCTACATATAGAGCCTGTACAGACAACATGCTAAGCCATGGTTAGGCTGCTTACCTTTGGCAGCAAATGCTTATTGAGCATGTTTAAACCCTGGTTATGTAGCTACCATGGTTAGGAATGGTTCACACGACACGCTAAGCCGTAATGTTTAGCTCAAAACGCTTAACCACTGTGGGTTAGTGGGTCATCTGAATAGGGTCATAAACTAGTATTGTTTGCTTCCACTTCAAAACCATTGTTCCTGGTTGAGGGTTGCTTTTATCCCTTAGAATGGAAACAGCCGTCGTCATGTCCACCTTTAATCTTGTCTTCCCCTAAGCTAAGCATTTCCAGTTCCAGCCATCTTTCCTCAGTCATCATTTGCTCCAGACCCTAATCATCTTTCTACTCTCTATGCTGAGTTCTTCCTACCCAATCTGCATTCTTTATAAAGTGTGGCAACCAAAGCAGACTCATAGGGTAGACTACAATCTTGCTCTGGTTGAGGAAGTGTCTTTCTATTTCACCCAGTCTTCTTTCATATCCTTTAAAAAAGAAAAAGAAAACCATCTACAATAGCTGAGTTATCCACCAGCTCTTTGTCATTATTTGTCATAGCTTTGAGAATTCCATACAAAGTTTCTCAGTTCATAAAGGGCGAGGAACACATGATTATTTTTTGGACCTCTCAGTGAAACCGCCCACACTGGTTCTTTTAGGTTACCAGTGGAATGAGAGTAGCTGGGTTTCATACTGGTTTTATGTGGGTGGTAATTTTGGTCCAGAATAAATATGTGGCATTTGTAGGAGAATATTTGCATTTTTAAAAGTGTAATGAGCTGTTGCTAAGTGACAATGTTCAGCCATTGTGACTTTCAGCAAACAGCCAATGAAAGTGTGTGTACGTGGGATTCTTCAGTAGCATTAGGCAGCACCTAAGATGACCACTAGCGCTTAAGTCTTTGTCCTGGACCAGACTGCAATTGCAAGGGAAGGAAACATACTTTATTGTGGTTGCACTTTTACAGTATTATCAAGGGACATTTATTTTGCATTTTCAAAAGCTATGTCTGTAAGTGGGTAACAGCAAAGGATATCTAAAGCCTCTGAAATTGAGTGCAAGGTCATGGAAAGCCTCCACCCTTTACCTTGGCTTGGTTCTTTTTCTGCATCGGAAGTGCCTCCAAAGGTCAATGAGATATCAGGAACCAGACTCTGCCCCCTTCCCCCAGGGTGGAGGAGGACCAGGGACCAGGATTGGGGACAACCATTAATGTGGGCTAATCAGTCATCACAATCAGTGCTGAACTGGTATGCCCCCCCCCCCACTTCACCGTGTTAGCATGCTTCAATGTTCAGGGGGGCGGGGAATCATTCTGGTGATGGGGGTAGTGAACAGCAGAGTGAACAGGAAATAACTGACCTGTGATGGTGATCAGTTCCTGCCCTCACTTTGGTATCTTTTGAATAGAAGGTTGACTTGCATTAAAGTAAAATGGTGCCCACCAGCAGTTAGGATCATGTTCACCATTGTCACCAGGACCATACAAACATGTGATAGCGACATCTGCAGAAAACATGCAGGGCGACAAGGTTTTGTAAACACATTTGGCCCTCCCCAGCCACCCATTAGCTTCCATAGAATCATAGAATCATAGACTAGTAGAGTTGAAAGGGGCCTACAAGGCCATCGAGTCCAACCGCCTGCTCAATGCAGGAATCCACCCTAAAGCATCCCTGACAGATGGTTGTCCAGCTGCCTCTTGAAGGCCTCTAGTGTGGGAGAGCCCACACTGATTCCATTGTCGTACTGCTCTAACATTGCTCTAACACTGCTCTAACATTGTCGTACTGCTCTAACAGTCAAGAAGTTTTTCCTGATGTCCAGCTGGAATCTGGCTTCCTTTAACTTGAGCCCGTTATTCCATGCCCTGCACTCTGGGAGGATCGAGAAGAGATCCTGGCCCTCCTCTGTGTGACAACCTTTTAAGTATTTGAAGAGTGCTATCATGTCTCCCCTCCATCTTCTCTTCTCCAGGCTAAACATGCCCAGTTCTTTCAGTCTCTCTTCATAGGGCTTTGTTTCCAGACTCCTGATCATCCTGGTTGCCCTCCTCTGAACACGCTCCAGCTTATCTGCCTCCTTCTTGAATTGTGGAGCCCAGAACTGGACACAATACTCTAGATGAGGCCTAACCAGGGCCGAATAGAGAGGAACCAGTACCTCACGTGATTTCAACTCGGCTCTAATCACAGTGGAAACTTTCCTGTTTATGACCTAGTTGTCTGATTAAGTTTGAACACCAGATCAACACCCACACCAGTTTTTAGATGTAGCATTGGAGGCAGGAGGAGAGATTAAAAATGCTGTCATGCATAGGGTGACCATATGAAAAGGAGGACAGGGCTCCCGTATCTTTAAAGTTTTATAGAAACGGGAATTTCAGCAAGTGTCATTTGAATGTATGTAGCATCTGGTGAAATAGTCTCTCCATCATAACAGCTAAAGCTGCAGGATTCCTGCCCTCTAGACCCGATCCAAAAGAGAGTAGGGCACCTGCAGCTTTAACTATTGCGATGAAGAGGGAATTTCACCAGATGCTGTATGCATACAAATGACACCTGCTGAAACTCCCTTTTCTTTACAACTGTGAAAGATACAGGAGCCCTGTCCTCCTTTTCATATGGTCACCCTAGTCATGCAGTATCTACAGTGTTCAGCTGCCCAGATTTTTTGGAATAGGGCAGGCGGGTTGGGCTTGGTGGGAACCTGCAACATAGTGTTGCAGTGCTGTTTGAATTATATAAATCCCACTGGAACTCTCAGGTTGGGGCTGGCTGGGGAAGCAAGCTGAACCCGAGCAAAGCAGTGCTATAGTATTATACCACTCAGGTTTGGGCCTGCCTACTCAGCCAGTCCCAAATCTTCCTATAAATACGTTGTCATGTGGAGTTCATCTTTTCTTTCCTATGCTGTTTCAAAGAGCAATACAGTGAGGGGGGGGAGTATTTTTACCCCCACAGTTCTGTGCTCTATGTGAGACCGGGGGGGTGGGGGCAGGAATTGGGGATACAGGGTATAGACCTAATCAGCATCAGACATAATTTTGTCCCACTCTCCAGTAGTAAAGTGCTGTGGTCCCTTAAAGAGTTGTGAGGTTGAGATAACTTGGAAGTTGAATCCTTAAAAACATATAGCATCCTGGACAGGGAGCAGGGAGGTGATCTTCTGACCCTAATTCTCCCCTCTTCCAGTTTTAAGCTGTTAATTAGGTCTGGAGAAAGCACTTTCTCCTCCAAGCCCAACTAATTACTCTCAAAGATCTTTTACGCTGTGAAGGGAACAGAGACTCTAACATAGTTATTGGGCAACCTGTGGTCCTCTAGATGTTTTGTCTTACAACTGCCATCAGCCCCAGCCAGCATAGCTAATGAAGGAATGGTGAGAGTTGGAGGCCAAAACATCTGGAGGGCCTGTTAGTTGTCCTAGGTGGGTTCTCATGGTTCTTGTCTTTCAGTCCCCATTTCCCTCACAGATCAGGTGCTCAGCTTAAAGAAAGGAGCAGGCTTCTTGCTAGACTGGGTGGCTTTCACCTGCCCTCAGGCTGTCAAGGTTGTTTGGCAGCAGGAAAACAATAATGTCAATGGCGTATAAGAGTTCAGCATTTTTATAATTCAGATGTTGAAATTGAGATCTTGAGCTGTTGCATACCCCTCTGTAATTTTTTTGGTAGAAGGGGATTTTCTTTTTCAAGTGTCCACTGAATCTTCTAGGTAGATTTCTGGACCTGGGCCTTGCTAGGTATGTGAATGTGTGTAGACCTATGGTGCTTTCTGGAATCAGTGACTTCATCTACTCTTCAGTATGATTATATGTGCTGAGGGCACTGGCATGCCTGATGGTAATTGTGCCATGATCCATTGAACACAGATTTACTGCAACATACTGGATTCACTAACAGATTCTGTTAAATCATGGCTCTTTTTCGGGGCCAGTTCCTTCTGTAAAACTGGTTCTTCAAATTCTGCTTGAGGCACAAATTCTACTTGGAGTGGACCTTGACAGTGTCCCTCATTTTCAGTTTTTGGATTTTAAATACCCAAGTATATGTGAGGTCACTCAAGCCTTGGTGGTATATGTTCTGAAAATTGTGCTTGAAACTCCAAAGGTTTCAGGTGCCTACAGTTTGACCGGTTTTCAAATTTTAGGCAAAATTCTGTTTCAGCTTTATCTGATGTGCTTTCCTTTTTCTAATGGATGTAGCTACGAAGATCTGAATTTTTTTAAATTAATGTCAAAAGCTTTGGGGCTACAATAACATCTAGTAAATTGAATCCATAACAGCTGACTCCAGGAATATACCTGACCACAGCGCTCAGGTCTGTGTTAGGTCATTCCTCCTCTGTTTAATTTGCTGGTATTTTTTCCCCACTCAGGCAGGGTAGGCGCATTCCATTTCCATTAGGCTGAGAACAGGGTGGCTGAAGCATAATAGCTATTTAAAAGGCCTTTGCCAGCTGCTGCTTCTGTTTCCCATTTAGTAACTCTTGCCTAATCGTTTTTCCTAATGGCTCAGATGATGGTTATTATTTTATTTTATCAAGATCACTCCCATTGCATATAAAGAAAGAGAGAAAGAAAGGGAATATGGCCAAGAATAGACCTGAAGCTGTTAGTTGGCCACTAGTGGTCATTTATTTACATATTTCCATTCCTTAACTTGCAAGATTTTAAAGGGAAAGCAAGCTGGAGCTCCGGATTTGATTCTCACTCCATAGGTTTGAGATTCAGGTGCTTATTAGTGCTGTACCAATTTTTTTGTGGTTCGGTTTTTGCGGAGAAAGTTGACGTTATAGGAGCTGCAAAAGATATTTGCACCCTTCTGCCCTGCACTATTTTGAGTGTTTTTTTCGGGCCTGTTCACAACCGTTGTTCCTGCGTCTGCCTGAAATTTGGCAACATCTCTGTCTGCCAACATGCCGGGATATTGCAAACATGGTTTTCAAGCCCCATAGCCACTATAGACAACACGAAAAAATGAAACCTATTGAATTCTGGATGTGGGGGTGGGGTGGGGCACAGTAGGGGGCATGGAATTGGATTTTTAAGAACATGACAAGTACAAGTCTTCTTAGGAACTACCTCAGGACATAGGGTTAATTGATTTAACAGCCTCAGGCATCCAGCTCTTCCTTTTGTGTTCCTGATGCTTAATAAAATTGTACCCCCAAATCCACAAGAGCCTCTTAGTAGCACTGAAAACATAGGGCACAATCTGTCTGGAGGCTTTTCTTCACAGACCTCTTTGAAATCAGTGGGAAGTGCTGAACAGCACAGCTCCCATTGATCCTCTTCATAGAATCATAGAATAGCAGAGTTGGAAGGGGCCTACAAGGCCATCGAGTCCAACCCCCTGCTCAATGCAGGAATCCAGCCTAAAGCATCCCTGACAGATGGCTGTCCAGCTGCCTCTTGAAGGCCTCTAGGGTGGGAGAGGCCACAACCTCTCTAGGTCACTGATTCCATTGTTGTACTGCTCTAACAGTCAGGAAGTTTTTCCTGATGTCGAGCTGGAATCTGGCTTCCTTTAACTTGAGCCTCTTATTCCGTGTCCTGCACTCTGGGAGGATCAAGAAGAAATCCTGGCCCTCCTCTATGTGACACCCTTTTAAGTATTTGAAGAGTGCTATGATGTCTCCCCTCAATCTTCTCTTCTCCAGGCTAAACCTGCCCAGTTCTTTCAGTCTCTCTTCATAGGGCTTTGTTTCCAGACCCCTGATCATCCTGGTTGCCCTCCTCTGAACACGCTCCAGCTTGTCTGCGTCCTTCTTGAATTGTGGAGCCCAGAACTGGATGCAATACTCTAGATGAGGCCTAACCAGGGCTGAATAGAGAGGAACCAGGACCTCATGCTAAGATGACATGCTAAGCTGTAGTTAGGCCCTTTTGAAGCAAATGGTTAGTGAGTGTGTTTAAACCGTGGTTATGTAGTCACCATGGTTTGGAATGATTCACACAACACACTAAGTCATGGTTCACGTGATACACTAAGCCCTAATGTTGAGCTCAAAATGCTTAACCACCATGGCTTAGCATGTCATCTGAACAGGGTCATTATTTCAGTGGTGCTGTGCAGATTGCCACCAATATTGGTGGTGATTCCAGTGATACCTGCTCTGGCATAGAGTCAGAATGGAGTGCTAACTGCTGAATTATACACAGCAATGTTGTGCTAGTTACTGAAGTTCTATCCATTAACCATATGAAGCTTTGTTGAGTCTTGCTCTGGTTTCTGACCCTTCCAGGGTCAATGGTGTCCTTGTTTCCATGCTTTTTTGCTGAAGTCTAGAGGAGTGAAAAAGGTGAAATTGCCTAGAGAGAAATTCCAAGTCCAATATCAAGTTGTACATGGTGGAAAAGAGCTGGTGCATGGAACGTGCCACTTCCGACCTACGATGCTGCTATTGTGCTATGCTTTTTCTTGAAGTTTTCTGAAGTGTTTCCATTTTGATTTCCGTAGGGAGGGATGATTGCCTTGCTGCTTTCTATCTTGTGTCTCGTCATGATCCTCTACACGCGCCGGCGTTGGTGCAAGCGCCGCCGGGTGCCGCAGCCCCAGAAAAGTGCCAGCGCTGAAGCGGCCAATGAGATTCACTATATCCCCTCTGTGCTGATTGGGGGCCACGGCCGGGAGAGCTTGCGCAATGCCCGGGTGCAAGGCCACAACTCCAGCGGGACTCTGAGTATCCGGGAGACTCCCATCCTAGATGGCTATGAGTATGACATCACTGACTTGCGCCACCACCTGCAGCGGGAATGCATGAATGGTGGTGAGGACTTTGCCAGCCAGGTCACCAGAACACTGGACTCGCTGCAGGGTTGCAATGAGAAGTCAAGCATGGATCTCGCGCCAGGTGGGGCAGAGTCTTCATCTGTGTAAACCTACCTATAACATTCTGTGCAATTAGGTGGATGAGCTGTTATCATGTTAGGCATAGATGTAGACCAGTGGTTCCCAAAGGGAGCGGTGGGATTGCATAGGGGGCGTTCAGAGGCAAGGGGGCAGCAGGCAGGCGCTCGAGGTGGTCCTTTCCGAGAAGCACCTCTCCAGAAGGTCTTACAACCCAGGGACATTTTTATGAGAGAAAGTAGTTTGGTCCCAAGCCATATAGGGGAAGAATCCACACATGTATTAATACCGTTTAAGAAGAGTCCTTTTAACGGTGAATTGAAATGTTTCAAAAGCACCAAAACACTAATGAAGAGACATACCCTGCTTGGTGTGCCTTGCCACGCCAGCTGCAAAACCGAGGCGTTCACTCTCTTTTCCCTCCCTCCCTTGGCAAGCCTGCGGCGGGTGCTTTCCATTTGAAGGGGCCACACGCAGTATGGCCCCTTTTTCATTCCCACCTCCTCAGCTCAGTTCCTCCACCCGGCCGCCACCGCCGCTGCTCAGCTCAGGCGCCCAGACCAGCAGGATACAGAGGAGCATGGCTCCTTTGAATGGGAGACACCCACCACAGGCTTGCCTAAGGAGGGAATAGATGCAATCAGATTTTGAATAAATATTCAATTAATTGTTACTGTTTTGAATTTTATTGTTATTATCTTCCTTAGCGGGTCATTGAAAACCGCTATTCTGAATAATGATTTTTTATTCCCCCCACCAAGACCGAATATTACCGTATTTCTTCGATTCTAAGACACACTTCCCCCCCCATATAAACATCTCTAAAAACGGGGTGCATCTTAGAATCGTGGGTGCGTTTATTATTTCTTAGAATCAAAGCTTTTTTTCTGTTGGTGGTACTGAAATTAGTGTGCGTCTTACAATCGATGGCATCTTACAATCGAAGAAATACGGTAGTATTTTTAAAAAAACAACATGCAAAGCCAAACGACGGGCCTAACATGACACCTAGTTTATAATGTCACATCTAGTTTGACCATAACCAATGACAAATTTCAGCAGCAGTACCCTTCGCCCAACTTTCTCTGATAATATAAATGGCCATTTAACAGCGGCGGGATCTCACTCCTGTTGCTAGGTGGTCCACACCTAGAGATAATCCTAAAATTATTGCTTGGCTAGCTGGAAATGAAAACTCTCTCTTTCTTCCCTTCTCCCCCTTCTCTTTCCCTTTCTCCCTTTTTTTTTGTCTCTTTTTCTCAAAGTTTTTGCCTTAAATTCTTCCTGTTCAGGAAGTGACAATGCCAAGCTGTCCTTGATGAACAAGTACAAGGATAATATCATCGCCACCAGTCCTGTGGACTCCAACCACCAACAGGCTACACTGCTCTCTCATACGTCCAGTAGCCAACGCAAGCGGATCAATAACAAGTCACGAGGTACCACCTAGAGTTTCTTTCTGGATGGAGTGGCTGCAGATGGGAGCGATCAGAGTCATGGGTGGGCATCCTGAGAAGAGCTTTGCTGGAACAGATCAAAGGTCCATCTTGTCTCGTGGTTTCTAGCCAGAGGCTGCTGGAAAGCATGCTTGGTTTGGCTTGGTTTGCTTTGAAGGCCACAGCTCTCCCTGTTGTTTGTCCCTGGCACCTAGAATTCAGAGATATTTTATTCATTAATTTGCAACATGTGCATACTGCTCCACATCTAAAACAGATTCTGGGATGGTGAACCTAAGAGGTAAAATAGTAAAATGATTAAAAGAATTAAAACCACCATAGATTTGGAAGTTCTCTTTATCATGTTCTCCACGAATTTGTCTGCTCAATTTTGGAAGAATTCCCTCTTCGGGTTGGAGGAGGTTGATGGAGGGATCCTTCACTGTCCAGATGCTGTTTCTTTCTGAGAAATGATTGGGGATAAAATCTTCAAACTGGCACTATTAATTATTCCCAGAAGGAGCTTTGTGTAGGGCTATTGGTCTTCAGCAATGCCACAGTTTGCTCCCTACCACTTTCTGAAGGCAGGCAGGGAACACCAGCGTAAACCTCATGGTTAATGAAACCTCAGTCAGTGGTGCCACCTTTTTGTTCTAGGTAATGACACTGATGTAGCTCAAGTGAGACAAATTTCTTTAATGTACAGAGTAGAGAGTTGTTGTAGCATGGCGAATACTGCATTAAGTTTGGCTCTTGAGAGATGGACTTCAAAGCCCATCTTGGCCAAAAAGTAGCATTGAGCCAAAATGTGGGGTGGGGTAGTTTTGTGGAAATGTTCATCGAAATCAAAATGGGTTTCCCTCGACCCCTTCACTGCCTCCTGAGGCGTTTTGTCAGGGATCATTATAAAATGGCTGAGGAATTGTTTTTATCCTTAAAGCGATCTCCAATAGAGTGGCAGGGATTGTCCATGGGACCAGTACAGAAAGCATTGCCTACATTCCAATGGAGATCTTTATTTATTTATTTCTATTATATCTCACCTTTATTCCACAGAACTTAAGGCAGCATACATAGTTTTCTCAGGCAGTCTCCCATCCAGGCACTTAATCTACCCATAACTGCTTAGCGTTAGGAAGATGATTCAATCATATGCCTTCAGACAATGCCCTCTGTGATGTCAGCACATAGCTAAACCTGATTGGCAACTTAATGCTTTGATGCTATCATGTCCAATGCATAATCCCTGATTGGCTTGGGTCACTTGAGGAGGAATGAAATGGCAGGGGATGCCTGTATACGGCTGAGAGTAGCCCCCCAAATCACTATTATGAGGTGGAAAATCAAACCTGAAGAACATTCAGCTAAGCACTATCAAAGATTCCCCTAGTGGCCTTACGTAAGTCTTTATCTCCCAGCCTTGGTATCCCATCTCTAAAATAGGAATTACAGTGATCAACCTCATAAGGTTGTTTTGAAGATATGCAAAAAATGAATGCTTGGATAGCATTTTTTTAAAACTTTAAAACGTTTATGCTCTGGACTTCTTTTTCTGGATTAGCCAGCTCCCAGGATTTCCATTGCATTCTAATTTCTAGTGACACACCAAAAATGGAACTCAGGTTGGGGATATGCAGGTAGGGATTGGCTCGATTTTTCAGTGGGGGCAAAATCACACCTCAATTCTGGTAGTTATGGTCCTGTCTCCACTGATGAGGGGCCTGGGCTGTGTAGGCGGATTGCCGACATGCAAGTAGGCCTGCAGTATGCAGCTCTGTCCCCCCACCCCTCTTTCTCCATACACTTTGCCCAACATAGTGATGGACATTTCACTAGTGCAGCTGATGATGGGTGTTGTAGTCCAACTCGGGATCTATGAGAATTTAGTGTTTGCTTGCAAAAGCTGTGAACGTACCCTGTTTGAAGCCCTGAACATGATTGTGAGTGCAAATGTGTGTCCGCTGAAAACATTTGTAAAGTACCAAACATACGCTTGCTTTCAATTTCCACAACTTTCCCAGTTTGATTTACACAACTTTCCTAATTTGCACAGGTTTTCCCCCTTGACTGAATCAGACTGCTTTAGTCTATGGAGGAAAGTTAACGCAAATTTCCCATTAGATCACAGCTCGGTTTCTGTAGTTTTCCCATAGGGTTTGGATGAAACAATAGTCAATCCTGAGTTAATTGTCTACTCGATGGATGACTTATTTGCATGTCGTGTTGGGGTAGAATCATAGAATCATAAAATAGCAGAGTTGGAAGGGGCCTACAAGGCCATCAAGTCCAACCCCCTGCTCAATGCAGGAATCCACCCTAAAGCATCCCTGACAGATGGTTGTCCAGCTGCCTCTTGAAGGCCTCTAGTGTGGGAGAGCCCACAACCTCCTTAGGTAACTGATTCCATTGTCGTACTGCTCTAACAGTCAGGAAGTTTTTCCTGATGTCCAGCCGGAATCTGGCTTCCTTTAACTTGAGCCCGTTATTCCGTGTCCTGCACTCTGGGAGGATCGAGAAGAGATCCTGGCCCTCCTCTGTGTGACAACCTTTTAAGTATTTGAAGAGTGCTCTCATGTCTCCCCTCAATCTTCTCTTCTCCAGGCAATAGTACCCAACTATAGTACCCAACTATTGCTCTTGCTTACTATTGCTCTCACCCCCCACTCTTTGCCTTCCCCACAGAATGGCAGCGCAAATTCCCACTTTCCATACTGGAATGCAGGAGAGGCACCCACTCTTCCTCATTCTTTGTGCTGAAGGGGTGGGGGGGCTCTCCTGCATCTTTCTCCATGGCCTCCCAATGTGGAAAGTGCGAACCAGCACTGCCCTTCCGTGGGGAGGGTTGGAGAGATGCAGCATGTGGAGAAGGATCCTCTGACAGCATCTTCCTCCACCATCTTCCTAACCGCAAATGGAGAAGGATCCATGGCGGAGTGATAACATCCTGACTATCAGGATGATATCACTCTGCCACATCTCCATTCGCCATTTGGGGCTAGGGGCAGAGAGTGGAGGACACTATCAGAAGAGGGTGGGACGCAGGAGGATGCACTCCTTCTGCACCCAGCTCTCGGTTCGACTTTTGTGCATCTCAGGATGGCGCGAAGGAGAGAGTCTTCTCTTTTCTTTGCATGGTCCCGAGGTGCACAACTGGCGAAAGGAGAGTGGGACGCAGAAGGACGATGTCCTGCTGCGCCCTTCTGTTCACTGCAGAGTGCTGGCAACGGGGGATGCCAGGAACTCCTGCCCCACTGCTCAAGAGCAGCAGGAGTTCCATACCGCCCCACTCTCTGGGCGGTTCACAAAAGCTAAAAACAGTAAACATTAAAAGTATACAACATTTAAAAACTATCAGAGACATAAAAACAACAGTATAAAAAGAGCAGCATCCATTTAAAACAACAATTCTGGGGTCCATTAAAAAACAAACTTAGCGTTCAATGCCATTAAGTGCCTGGGAGAAGAGGAAAGTCTTGACCTGGCACCTGAAAGATAACAATGTTGGCGCCAAGTGAGCCTCATCACGGAGATCATTCCACAGTCGGGGGGGGGGCACCACCGAGAAGGCCCTCTCCCTTGTTGCCATCCTCCGAGCTTCCCTCGGAGTAGGGACTCGGAGGAGGACCTTAGATGTTGAGCGCAGTGTACGGGTAGGTTCATGTCGGGAGAGGCGTTCCATGTGTAGGCACCTAACCAAGTCCAATCTTTAATTTCTGTGGGGATCTTTTGTTCCATGGGACGTTAAAGCTTTATTATGAAGTTGTGCGATGGAGGCGGGAGTGGGACATGAGGAAATATTTATTGCTAATGCTAGCAACTATTTCTTCTCTGATTTTTAATGTAGCTGGCTCTGCATTTCTGAATCCTGAAGCGGATTCTGGGACAGAAGCGGACAATGATCCCCAGCTGACCTTTTACACAGACCCATCGCGGAGCCGGCGGCGAAGTAGAGGTATGTCGCAACAGCAGGGAAATAGCAAGCAGAGTAGGCAAGGATGACAAGGTGCAGTAGGGCTTGCAAGCCTGAGGCCCTTCAAGGCCAAGCTGTCCTAGTTGTGTGTTCATGACATGTCTGGCACTCTGCACATGCTTAGGGATCAGCGGTCACCCAGTTCCTGCTAAGGCCCTCTCTCTGGGGTCTTCTTCCACCTCCTCCTGAAGAAAGGGTGTTATGGTTGTGGCATATCTTTTCTCCCTGCCGGAGTGCCCCTGCCATCTTCATTTCCACAGGGGCTAGTGGTTGGGGCATCTTTTCCACTCTTTTCTGCATTCCACTCTCCGCCAAAATTCCATGGAACAGGATTTGGTGACTCATCCTTTTTCGTCAGTGCATGAGCGGAAAGGGTTTCTGCAAGGTAGAAAGTTTGAAAACCACTGCTCTAGATAAATATAGATGTGAAGTAAAAATAAATAAATCAGAATATAAAGCCTAAATTACTCGAAGCGCTCCTTTTAAGAAGGGCTCCCAACAGAGCCGACACAATCCATAATCTTTTCCAGACCGATAAACACATTTCTATGATAGATTTCTCTCTGCATGAGCTGTCTGGATGAGATCTCTGAAACCCAGGCCTGTCTCTTCTGCTCGCATGTTACGGATCCCTAAGGCACCTAACTCTGCAGTGTCAAGGAGGTGGTTGTCATGGAGAAACCAACCCGTGGAAAGGACTGGGTAGAGTGTAGATTGCGTATTTTAAGAGCGTGCTTCTCTCTTTGGACTGACATCTTTAAGGCCAGGCACTTGGCAGACTTTGTAGCAGGGTGGTTTGCCATTGCCTTCCCCAGTCGCAGATACCTTTCCCCCAGCTAGCTGGGTACTCATTTTACTGACCTCGGAAGGATGGAAGGCTGAGTCGACCTGAGCCGGCTGCCTGAGAACCAGCTTCCGCTGGGATCGAACTCAGGCCGTGGGGAGAGTTTTGGCTGCAGCAACTGCCGCTTACCACTCTGCGCCACAGAGGTCCTTACTCCCTGTGTAATGATGGTGGTTTGCATTTACCAAAAGTGAGAGCTGGTAGCCTGCACTCTGCTGTGCTGGGGTGCCACTGGTGCAACTGGACAGAGGGAGGTATAGGCAGCTTCGTGTTCACAACAGGGGTCAGGTGGCACAAGGAGGTCAATAGGGTTCATCCAGCCCTATATAGTCATAGACTCTGGGCTGCTTCTTCAGACTGGGTAGATTGAATGAAGGCTAACCTGCTCCTAGCTGCTCTCTGCTGGGCAGGGGGCAATTGTGAGATATTTCTCCAACTTACCTTGGCCATTGAATTTACCACCTAGGGCAGAGAGAGCTCATCCCTCTGGCAAGTATGCCACAAGTCAGGTCCAAAGTGTTAGATAGCAGTGCTCTAGTCTGCTGTAAAGTACAAAAACAACTGAGGGCTGCTTTTGTAATGCAGAGCTGACTAGAGTACTATCTAGTATTTTGGAGTGAGCTGTTCGGGTGAAAACTTTCTAGGAGTTTTGAGGGAAGTTAAAAGAATTTCAATATGCTTACAGTCATTTCTCGGGGGTGGTCTGCGAATTGCTGGGTTCAAGAGCCCTCAATGTCTCAGGCATACTATAAGAAGCAGGCCTTTGCACCTGGCCTTAAAAGATGGTCCTTTGGGGTAGTTTTGCATCTAATTTACCCACCCAGGACAGAGGTACGTTGCCATATGGAGGAGTCAGGCACATGTATAGGGTTGAGTCTATGCCCATGCTGAGCAAATGGTATCCCAACTTCCATGAATTCTGGTCTGGCTGATGGCTTGATAACTCTCAGAGCTGATGGGAATTGTAGTCCCAACAACTTCTGGAGGGCCACAGGTTCTCTACCCCTGATATAGAGCATTCATTTCCCCCTTTTAAGCAAAGGGATTTGTACCTTTGCATACATACCTGGCACATATACTCATGGAGCTGTTGATTAGAGTTGTCACTAAATTATCTAGCCAGAGATACAGTATAAGCACTTCTAAGGAATGACTCTGCCATCCCCCAAAGGTCCCCCTTTCTCTGCCTGTGGCTGACTCAATTCCATTCCATGACAACCAGAAACCTACTTTTGGAAAGACAAAGTAATACATGTAGATTACTAACGCAGGTTAATAAGCAGTTTCAAACGAGAAAGTGCCCTGAAGTACATAGCAAATCATAAGAGTTCACATCTTGCTGCCATAATGAGGATATTCGATAGTTTCTCCTTGTAGTAACTTTGCTACAGTCCACCTGATTTTCTACTGATATTGCTGAAAGCAGGAATATACATTTTGGGGTTTTTTTTGAGCAGGGCAAAAACTGATTGGATTCATTTGGCCCAGAAGGTGCCCCGCCCTTGTTGTGTGGAAGCTAGCTGTCGGTCCATCTGGACGCCAAGCTGCCTTTCAGGACTGGATCTGTTTGGGGGAAGAAGAAGGGATGATGCATAGCGCAACTTGCACAGCTTGTGTTGCGTAGGCAGAAAGCCAGTGTCTGTGCTCTTCGTTCCCAACAAGTGGTTATATTGAAGATGGCAAAACAAGGCCTTGGAAAACACCAAAGCAGTTTTAAGCTATCTCTGAAATTACCATCAAATTACCACTAATACGCCTCCCCCCCCCAGGTTAATATTTCAGCTGTTCTGAAAATAAGCAGTATGTGATATCCTTTTAAGTTACCACACTATCTCGTTCACATCTCTGCTTATGTAACCATTGTTGTGACATCTCGGGAGACCATGCACTAAATTTGGCCGAGCCTGAGTGTTAATGAAAGAGCCAACGAGGTATAGTGGCTACAATGTTTATTTATTTAAAATATTTATATCCCGCCCTATATCACTAAGATCTCAGGGCAGCGTACAGATAAAAACATACAGTATAAAACAATAAATATACACAGTTAAAAACAAATTAAACCATAATCCAAGTTAAAACAATATATAATTTAAAAGCAGTTAAAACAATGTGCCAGTGAGTTTAACCATCAAAGGCTTTGTTAAAAAGCCATGTTTTTACTTGGCGTCGAAATGCAAGCAATGTTGGCGCCAGTCGGGCCTCCAAGGGGAGGGCATTCCACAGTCGGGGTACCACCACAGAGAAAGCCCTCTCCCTTGTCCCATCATAACGTATATGTTGCATTGGTGGGATGCGGAGAAGGGCTCCTCCAACAGATCTAAGGTCTTGGGCAGGCATATATAAGGAGAGGCGCTCTCTCAAGTATCGAGGTCCCAAGCCGTTTAGGGCTTTAAATGTCATTACCTTGAATTCCGACCGGAAGCGTATAGGCAGCCAGTGCAGTTCCTTTAAAACCGGTGTTATGTGGGCTCTGTAAGATGTACCCATCAGCAGTCTAGCTGCTGCAGTTTGCACTAGCTGCAATTTCCGCGTCGTCTTCAAAGGCAGCCCCACGTAGAGTGCATTGCAGTAGTCTAATCAGGAAGTTACCAGCGCATGCACTACTGTGGCTAGGTTGTCCCTGTCCAGGAAAGGCCGTAGCTGGTGGATCAGCCGAAGCTGACCCAAAGTACTCTGGGCCACAGAATCCACCTGGGCCTCCAGTGACAATGATGGATCAAGGAGCTTATAATGTTGTGCTTATATGTGGAGAATCCCAGCTGAAATCTCCCCTCGGCTATAAGCTCATTGAAGGAGAGTGCAAAGGAGCGGGGGTGGGGTGGGCAGGCGCTAGTATTATTAATAGAATCAACGTACCATCTATCTACTCAGTGCTTTAAAATGAACAAACTTCAGAAAAGTCCCTTGGCAGGTTTACAGTTTAGCAGGGCAGCTTGTGGCTCTCCGGATATGTTGGCCTACAACTCCCATCACCATTAATTATTCTGGTTGAGGCTGGTGGAATTGTAAGCCAAAACATCTGGAGGGCTACAAGTTGCCCACTTCTGCAGTATACCAAGGCAGACAACAAGGAAAGAGAGGGAATAGAAAGATGCTACATCACCTGCCTGTGTAAAGAAGAATGAAATTCATCGTTGGACACTGCCTTGGCAGGCAGGGCTCCTTTCCTGAAAGGTGGCCAAGAAATATCTCCAACAAACAAACAAAATCAGAAAGAATTAGACACTGTCAATAACTATATAGGACGATGGTGTTAGAAACAGGTGAGAGAAAAAGAGTAAGTTTTAAAATGGCAATAGCATTTTTGGCAGTACGGCACAGCAAGAGAGAAAGCACCTAAGCCTAGAGGAGAGCACCCATAAACTAGAGTCAGAAGAACAAATGTTTTGAGGTGAACAAAGAGAAATCAGCGCACAGGTTTAAGGTGGCACAAAACCACGTAGAGGCTTCTAAGTCAGAAAGCGACACTTAAACTTCATACGAGATATAGCAGAAGCCAGTGATGGAATAATAACGAGGAGTGATGATAAAAAATAATAATGGATGGGCAGCATGAATCAACCGTGCAGAAGAATTAAGAACGGAGACTGGAGGAGCAAGGAGAGAATCGGGGAGAGCGATCAGTAAATGAGAACAAGCACGGTGCTTCAGGCATGATGGTGTGGCGCCTCCCTCTCCACAGCCAAAGGCAGCCCTCCACTCAGCCCTCCAGGAAGGTTCTTCTGGAGCCCTTTGACCAGGACGGGGTGCTATCAGTGTGCATGAGACTTCACGGTAACAAAAGCTAAAAAGACAGGGCCCGCTCGCACTGAAGGGCATCCCGTCTGCATGCTGAGTGTGGGAGAGACGTCTCAGCTGAGAGGCAAGGGTAAGAGGAGAGGGCAGGAATGGGAGAAGAAATATTACAACGGATGATGAACCTGAGCAGATGCAGCTACCAGAACTTGTGCTTTGCTTTGCTTGGGAACAAAGGTTAACGTGGGTTTTTTTGAGGAAGGATTTTACCCTCAGACTCATTTGCCTCACACTGGAATGCCAATGTGATAGATACATAAGCAAGGCCATCCATCAGCACAGATGCTGCCAGAGTGGCACAAGCTGTCAGCTAATTTTTTTAGAAGAAAAAAACTTTCCCCCATTTTCTTCGATACTTCGCCATTTTAATCGATTATTATTATTACTGTTAAAGCTACGTATTTTCTTCACAGAAGTTGCTACGAAAATGAGCCTCCAGACCATTGGCTAAAACGCATGCAGCCTCACATGGCCTGAGGCAGGGCGTAGAAGCTGCGAAGCCTCGGAGTTTGTCTAAGGCTTCAGGTTTCACCGCACTGCCCTTCCTGCGTATCTGAGCGTTGCTTCTGCCCTGCTGGGACGTCACGCCATCTGTCAGAGATAGTAGATGGCAGGATGCCTTGACGCCCAAGGGACCCGAATAGAGGCTGCCACTCAGGAGTGCATGTCTGAAGTGGGGGGAGAGCTAGTTTGGGGGGGGGAGTGGGCGGAGTGAAGCACTCTACAGAGTGTCATTAATTACCCTGGGGAGCCTGGCGTCTCTGCACTTGAGGGCTGGTAATGAGAGATGGTGCTGCTATTCACAGCCAAGGTTTAGGGTACAGTCTGTCAGCTGAAACTACTACTTCTGGAATTACGCAACCACATTCCTGAATCAACACAGACGAAGCAAAATGATAAGCAAGGCCTATGGATTAGGTGTCCTTCCCCCGCCGTCCCCCAAAGAGATTGACTGGGCACGGCCATGTCATTGGGAACTCCCTGGGTACATGCTTGGCTGTGCCCTTCTCTCCCTGTTCTACCCTGGCTCAATGTTTCCATGGCAGTGTTTGTGTGCACCTTTTTTCTCCCTCCACCCCCCCACCCCTCACCTCCAGGTTCTCCTCTGTGTTAACCTCCAGCACCCCATGCTTCAGGAGCGGCCTGGTCATTTCGCCACAGGCGGTGGAAGGCTGGGTTTCTTGTAGTCTCTGGAGTGTGGAAGGGACTCACTTGAAGCCCAGGAGGCAGATCACTGAGCAGCAAGACAAGACTCTGGGAGAATGGCAGCAGCACCTTCTGAGTAATAGGGTGGTGCTCGCTTGAACACCCCATCCTTGCTTGAACATGGGCTGTTGAATGCTGCTGCAGGATGAGCCTCCATAAAGCAGCTCTGGGGCACCTCTGGGACAACTGGATTGGCCCTGGTGCTGTCCCAGTCCAGACTCAGATATTAGGCAGCAGCTACGTGTGTGTTCTTCCCTACCTTGCTCAATAAATGTAGGTTAGTTTTTCAGTAACAATCTGTGCATCGTCTCTAAAGCCTGCACTTCTGATGGGACTGATTGGTAAAGGATCCCACCAACTGAGAGCTGGGGACCCCCCAACTCGCCATGGCATATGGCATAGGCGACACACTGACACATCTTAAATCTGACCATGTTGCATTCCCCAGAATCCCTTGCGCCAGTGTCGAATGTGCTTCTATTTCAGATGGGGCCTGCCTAGTTCAGAGAGTGTGGAACCTCTGTCCTTTGACCGGGCAAGGATCTCTGAGGCATTCTGCTCCCACACATCCGTCAGTGGCTGTGCCTCGGTTCCTCTTGTTGGTTATGGGTCTGTCTTGGGCCAAGTTTCCCGAGGGGCTCCCAAAAACTGGGCCCTCACATTGTAGTAAGATAGGCTGAGTGGAGAACTATTTCATAGCAGGAGAGACTTTAAGCTTTCATTTGTCAGTGATTTTGGTGTGGGTGTTTTAAATTTAGACGTAAGACAACTAAGAGGCTTAGAGACCATGAAGCTATGTTGTAAGCAAGGAAGTCCTCTTCAAATTTTGCTTCTGCCATGAACTCAAGAGGTGGCCTCAGGCAAGCCACTATCTCTGAGCTTCAAGTGCAATATGGAAGCAATACTGACATTTTACAGGGTTTTTGTAAAGATCACTGAAATAATGCACGTGAAGCACTTTCAACACTATTCAAAGAACTGTTTTTTATTGCTATGTTACAACTTGGACAGGGTAAAGAGCTGTACGCTCATGAGTAGTTATGGAATTTAAATAAGGTTCTGTTATTTCCCTTGAACTTTTATATTGTATTTTACATTATGGTTTTATACTGTTGTTTTATACTTTGAATGATTTTAATTCTTGTGAACCACCCAGAGAGCTCCGGCTATTGGGCGGTATAGAAATGTAATAAATAAATAAATAAATAAATAAATAAATAAATAATATATGAACTAGGTGAAAATACTCAGTGAAGGCTGGATTCTTCCATGTTTGAGCCCCATCACACGATGCACTGTGTTTTGCCTCAAGCCAGTTCTGATCAAAACTGGAATGCGTACAATGCAATCCTACGCATATCTACTCAGAAGTAAGTCCCATTGAGCTCAGTGTGGCTTGCTCCAAGGTGAGTTGGTATAGGATTACAGCCTTAATCACAGTAAACACATCCACAAATTTGGATTTATGGATGACATTTTTATTCTTTGAATGGGGGCCAGGCATAGGGAATGACAAGGTAGAATAATTAAAATATTGTCATCCACCTTGAGCTCTTGGGATGAGGTGGGCTATAGGTCCAATAAATGAAGGAAATGTATGTTAATTACTTGCAACTTTTATTAGCCATGTTCCTCAGGCTAATTGTCTGTGTTTCATTGATCTAGTGATCTCCATGTTACGGCTTTTGATCCACCCTTCCATGACTTTCTCTTGAATTCTCCTTTACTTTTCCATTTCAGTGGGTTCACCAAGGAGTCCAGTAAGCAAGACTACCCTGACGCTTATTAGCATCACCAGCTGCGTCATTGGCCTGGTCTGTGCCTCCCACGTGAACTGCCCACTTGTGGTCAAGATAACACTGCATGTTCCAGAGCACCTTATTGCTGACGGTGAGCCAACACTCTACCTGCCATCGCACTGCCCTATGACGTTGGTGTCTCCTCATAGAGCAAATTGGTCTACTTGATACCTGCTTCCTGTGCATCAGTCAGCCAGGACAGAGAAGCAGCAAGCAGTTTTGACTGGGGCTCTACACTTTCCACTTAACCATTTGGCTGGAATGTCTAGAAGACCTGCACCTTCTGCCCGCAAAGCTGTTGGCTACCTACCCCATCTCATCATTGTGGTATATAGAATAACAGAGGGGCAGAGACAAGTTATAGTTTAATGGGGTAATTATAAATATAATTCATGCAGCTTGCAGAAGCGCATCCATGGACAAGTCCCAGCTGTGGCTTTCAGGCTGTGAACGGAATCCTCCATGCTATCTCCTTTGCAGGGGAGGAAAGCTTTGATTTGTAGTCAGGGTCCTCGCCACCTAGGCCTGGTGGACACTGATGATGGCACTGGTGTGGTGCGTGGCAAAATCCAAGAGATTGATTTGGTTCCATCCCAGGCTGCCTCTTAATTGTGTGGGCCAAAACCATCTGGGAAATTCATCTAGTCCTTTCAGTTTATTTCCAGAGTGGATTGAGAAGGGTCCACCCATCTAAAGAGCAAAAAGGGTGAAATCTAGGCATGTGATGTGTCATTCTCCCCCTCCCCCTCTTAACAGTTTTTGTGTTTGGGAAAAGTAAGGCTTAACAGTGGCAGCCAGGAGCTTAATAGTAAATAAATAAATAAATAAATAAATAAATAAATAAAATATTAAATAGTCCTGTAGGACTAGTCAAGCTCCTGGCTGCTACTGTTAATTGCATCTACTCTTCCGATATACTCACACAGATCTTAGTTGGTGCCTGTCAGACTTAATGAGAGGATCCCTGACCCCGGTTCAAGGTGCTCTGGGAGGATGAGGGCAGAGGAGAAGAAGGCTGAGTTCCACGAGGCTGTGGGAAACTCCACCCAGCCATGGCCTCTGACCCTTGAGTGCCAACGCACATCCATTCTGAGCAAACGGGTTGAACTGATGAGACACACGACAAATAGATGGCACAGAGAGCCATGAATGAAGTTTAGGTGGAGCATTTCAAGGTCACTGGGTGGCCTTGGGCAAGTCTTCATTTTTCAGCCTGAGCTACCTCATAGGTGATGATAAAAAGGGTTAAGCTCCATGTGTTGCATCCTGAATACCTTGGCAGAAGGGTGGGTTTTAAAGAAAATACCTATCTGCCTGCCTGCGTGCCTATGGGGTGTGTGTGTGTGTGTGTGTGTGTGTGTATGTGTGTGTGTATGTATGTATGTATATATATATATAATAATGGTGTAAGTTATAGTGACTTAGAACCTGAGCTATGAACCAGTAGGTTCCTGGCTGAAATTTTGCCTCCACCATAATCTCATTAAATCAGCCTTCCCTAACCTGGTACTTTCCAAATATGGAGGGCTGCAACTCTCATGACCGTGCTAGCTGAGAATGATGGGAGTGGCAGTCCCAGCACATCTGGAGGGCACCAATAGGAGAAGACTGCATTAGATGTTCTTAGATGAGACTCTCATTCTCAGCCCCACCATCACCTGCTGACCTACCTTACATAGTTGTTGTAAGGATTGCTGAGATAAGATATGTGAAGCACTTTGAACACTCTAAAACAGTGGTCTTCAACTGGTCCAGACCTGAAACCACCTTGGACTCCCAGCCTGCAACATGAGACCCACTTTCACAATTTCAAAATTGCCCAACGGGGCAGCAACAGCTTTGCCATGACCCACCTGGGCTGACTTTGCAACCCAGCAGTTGAAGACTACTGCTCTGAAATGCAATAGAAAATGCTAGCAACCATTACCCAGGAGCTCTGCACTCTGCAGAATTTGCCGCTGTCTCTGTCTATATGGAAGAGGAAAGGACGCTCTCGTGCAAGCACTTGAGCCATTACTGACTCCTAGAGGGACGCCTGCTTTCGCTGACGTTTTCTTGGCAGACTTTGTAGCGGGGTGGTTTGCTGTTGCCTTCCCCAGTCGCAGTTACCTCTCCCCCCAGCTAGCTGGGTACTCATTTTACCAGCCTTGGAAGTATGGAAGGCTGAGTCGACCTGAGCCGGCTGCCTGAGAACCAGCTTCTGCTGGGATCAAACTCAGGCCCTGGGGAGAGTTTCGGCTGCAGTAACTGCTGCTTACCACTTTGCACTACACGAGGCTCTATATGAGGCCCCTTTAATATCCTTTATAGCCCACTTTGTGGTCTTAGTTCTGAAATGCCAATAGCTTGTTCTGTAGGAGCAGGAGAATAGAAACTTCAGATTTGAAAGCCCAGCCTGCCTTTGTGCTGAGAAGCTTGCAGTGAAGAGAATATGGCTTATGGCCATAGACTCCCATGTTCCTTTTTAAGTGTTGGCTCCAGCTTCCCAAAGTGTAGAAACAAATGCGCTCTTGTGAAAATGTTGAGATAGGAACCCATGACTTTGCCAAGCCTAGGCCCCCTCACCTTCTGTACGCAGAAGAGAGAGAGAGAGAGAGCGTGCACGTGATAGCACATGTCACATTTAAGTTACCTTGTCTATGAATACCCGGCAAGGGTTTTAGCTTAGGACTGAATGTTCTTCCAATAATAAAATAAATCCCTTCCCATAGAAAACTGGATGTCGGCTAGAAAGTTAGGGTAGCACTCTTCTCCTAGACATACTGCTTTTCTGTGTGCCAGATATTATTTTGTATGGAGATACGTTCAGTCACATGAACCCTTACTGGCACTCTGAAGTGGGACACTCAAAACACAGGTTTACCGTTTTTGCGCAACCTCGGCCAATGGGGAGGAACTGGATTTTACAGGCCAACAATTCAGCTGGCTGAAGGCTGCCCAGAGTGGCAAAGCGTGCATCATCAGATTTATACAGCAAATGACACTGGTTTGAGAGAGGAAATCATTATTCCTCTTAGTGGGAGATTTTAGATTTGAACAGATTTGGAGAAAACCTGTCCACTGCTGCGATGACTTCCATAGTAACAAATTTACTTTTTTTTTAGTTTGTTGAAGCTCTCTCTCTCTTTCTTCCTGTTTTTCCAGATCTGCTTTGCTTTAACCTTTCCTACATACAATCATAGGAACTGCTTTCTCCTATTCATTTCTAAAATGGTAGGCTATGTCTTGGCCAAGGCATCGTACAGAGGAAGGGAATACAAGATTTCATAAGCACTCAACTACACCCAGGGCTGGCGCTACCATAGAGGCCACTCAGGCGGCCGCCTAGAGCGCCAAGGTAAGGGGGCGCTGAACGCCGCACCCAGAAGCTGCTCTCCCACAGTGGCTCTGAGAGGGCAGCTTCCAGTTACGACATTTCGAAGCTGCCCGCCTGCCGCCCGCCGTCCCAGCATCCTGGCTTCGCTTCGGCTGGGCGCCCACCCAGCCAAAGTGAAGCTACGCCCGCCCCCCTACTCCAGCGTCCTGGCTTCGCTTCGGCTGTGTGGGCGAGATGGCGCCGCATGCCCAGGTATGCTGGGGTGGGTGTGGGTGGGTGAAAGCAGCTCACCTGCTTAAGGCGCAAAATAGTCTGGCACCGGCCCTGACTTCACCTGTATGGTGGGATGGAAGGAGTAACTCCAAATCCCCCAAGCAACCACCTGTTCTCTAATTCCCCTGGAATGCTCCAAAGACTAGAGCTTCAAAACATGGTCACTGGGAAGTGTGAATCCTGCACTGGAAGAGATACTTCTAGGGCTATTTCCAGAAGACATTACATGGTAAATCCACTAGGTGTGCAAATGCATTCTGGTTTTGTTTTTGCTCGATCAGAGCAATCCACAGTTATTTGAGAAGAAATTGTGGACTTGGAAGTTATTTGAGAGGGATATTCTTAGGGTGTTTTCACCCATGACTCTTAAAGTGATTGTTCAGCCTACATTAGACAGGATGCTCATGCACATTACAAATCTCATTTGCTTTGTCTTTGGCATTAACAATGATCAGATATTCACTTAAATAGTAAGGTGAGTGACCAGGATGGGGTGCGTTGGGGCGGGGGGAGCAGTCAGCTCAGAGGAGATTTAGACCTCGCACATGAAAGCACCCCTCATGACAGTCTCTCAAAATGTGACATCCCCCCCCCCAATTTCTGTGTCTCTTGTAGGGAGCCGCTTTATCTTGCTAGAGGGCAGCCAGTTAGATGCCAGTGACTGGTTAAACCCTGCCCAGGTGGTTCTCTTCTCCCAGCAAAACTCCAGTGGGCCCTGGGCCTTGGACTTGTGCTCCCGCCGGCTTCTTGACCCCTGCGAACATGAGTGTGACCCTGAAACTGGTAGGTGGGTGCAAAGTGAACATCGGCATATATTAGGTGGGTTGAGGGAGTTCGTCTCTGCATATATGACTGAGTGAATTGGGAGAATTCAGGCTGTGAAACAAACTTTGGTTTTAAAGTCCTGTTTAGACAGGCAAGTTCTCCCTGATTCCCTCTAGGTGGCAACAGCAAATCATGAAGCTACCATAGACACATGAAGCTACCTTAGACTAAATCTTATCATTCATCCTTTCAGCCCAGTACTTACTTTGCTTGGTAGTAGTCCCTATCCTTTGGTCTCCAGGCAGAAGGTCCAGAGATATTTAACTGGAGACGGCAGGGACTGAGCCTCAGACTTTATATACGCAAAGTATGTGCATGGTTAGGAGGAGATCCTTGAGACCTGGTTTTGGGTTTTTTAAAACTTTCTGAGTGCTGTCAGGCTCCACTCTTGGCTTTGACCGGCACCACCCATGTGCTCCCAGGTTCCACGCCCCGAGTTGAAGAGCTGAGCCTCAGGAGACCCTGGGGTTGACCCTACCGTCTTCTGCATCCCCTGCATGTTTCTTGACCCCTGTTCTCAGACCTTTGGGGCTTCTAAATGTATTTTGCCTCTCTCCCATTATCCTTGCATCCACTCACATGCGCACAACCTGCTTCTTTGTGCAAAGATCTGTGGATTTGGGGCAATTAATCCAGCATTGGCAGTAGAAAAGGGAAGAGAACAAGGCTAACCCTTGCTAACCTTATGCAGGTGTCCGACTGCTTGTATGGAGGGATGCTGAGGAAGGGCTTACATGCACACCTCTGTCTGCCTCTGAAGTTTAGCCCTACATGCAAGCAGGCAAAAGCCTCCATAGGGCTAATATGGAGCATTCTCCCCCAATTTGGCGCCTTCCCAATTTGTTAGACTACAGCTCCCATTACCCCCAAGCCAACATGGCTGCTGATGAGAGTTGTAGTCAATCACATCTGGAGGGTGCCAGGTTGGAGGAGGCTGCTGTAGACTTCTGTGAAAGTATTATGCCGCTGGCGGCTTTATTTCTGGTTCCTCTCCTAATAAGTCCTGACACGGCATTTGTCTTTTCTCACTGCTGATGCCCACCACAAACACCAGGTTTCTTTCATGGGTGGCCCCAACGCCCCTTTCATAATATTCCTATTCTTGTTTGTTTTTCCCCTTCTAGGCGAATGCCTTTGCTATGAAGGTTACATGAAGGATCCAGTGCACAAGCACCTTTGCATCAGGAATGAATGGGGCACAAACCAAGGGTAGGTGCTTTTGACAGGTCTCCAGTATTGCCTTTTGGCCCTGGTGCGAACGACACTGTCCTTTACGTCAAGGACCTGGCCAGCAGGCGAGACGGCACAGAGCGTGCTTGGAAGGAGGGGTCCGGCGAGGTTTCTTCTGTTGTTTCAGCTACCATGGGCAGAAAGCCGCTAAGTGGTCCATAGCTAGGGAGGCAGCCCATGGAGCATGGCAGGGATCCAGTGAAGGTTGGCAAAGTCAGAGAGCTGCGACAGGGAAGCCAAGGGAAGCTGGAAAGTACCCGCAGTGTTCTCAGCCAGAGGCAGACTTAAGCCAGCCATTTTGAGCGAGAGGTCTGGTTGAGGCTAGAGGGTCCGCTCCTACATAGCTCCAGGGCTCTGAAAAGGTGTGGTTTCTAAAAGGGGAGGGATGAGACCCATGCCCACCACCATGTTCTTATCAGCCCTAAGAGCCTGAGATAGGGTTGCGTGGTGGTGAAGGGGAGAGGAATTCTGCATGTGCTCAGAGTCACCAGATTCTATTATTATCTTCACATATTTCAGGACTCAAAATTTGTACCAAAATAAGATTCTAGGGCTTCTTTGGGTGAAAGGCACAGATGAGAACATGCTTTGTCCTTTATGGAGCTACAAGTCTTCAGAGTTAGTAGGCTCAGTATTATAATGTAATCCTGATTATGGAATTGCTATGAAACTGGATCCAGTTGTGTAACGATCTCACTTTCTGTGTGCAAGGTAGGAATCTGTTGCGAGCGCGCTAGTGAATCTGTAAAACTCTTCCGTCTACTGAATGAATAGATTCCAAGGAACTATCAGTCTGAGCATCCATGGTTGTAGGGCAGCTGGAGAATTTAAAGGCAAATGTGTGATTTCTGCTTTTATTGGCTTAGTTCTCTCTCTATGTATGTGAGGGAGGGAGTGGAGAAAGAGAGAGAGAGAGAGGGACCACACTGCCCCCTAGCTTTCAGTGGCAGCTTCTAAAGACTACAAATGTGTAAAAGCATCTGTGAAGCTCTTCAGGCCCTAGGAATGATAGGTCATTTGCTAGAAATTGCATATTTGCCTTAAAATCCATAAAAACAACAAGAGATCTCTCTCTGTGTGTGTGTGTGTGTGTCCACTACATGTCAGATCACTTTTTTGCAAAGCACCCAAAGCTGTGTATATGTGTGTGTATCATCATCGTCAAAAATAATTAACTGTAAAAAGCATTTTTATTTAAGAAATACAAAATATGAACATCATTTAACAACAACAAGAGAGCCAGTGTGGTGTAGTGGTTAGAGTGTTGGACTGGAAGTTGGGAGATCCGGGTTCTATTCTCCACTTGGCCGTGGAAACCCACTGGGTGACTTTGGGCCAGTCACAGACTCTCAGCCCAGCCTACCTTAAAGGATTGTAGTTGTGAGGATAAAAATGGAGAGGAAGATTATGTTCACCGCCTTGGGTTCCTTGAAGGGAAAAAGGCAGGATATAAAAGCAATAAATAAAAAATAAAAACAATCATAGTTCAGTCTTTAAATCAGTGACTTATAGAGCCCCAGCATATAGAGAAGAAGCCCCCCAAAAGTGAGGCATAAGTGACTGCCCCACACCTTGTTCCTCTTGGCCAGACTTTTCTCCTGCTTGTTGTGGAGAAAGCTGAGCCCTGAGGGACCGTTGAAGGAGCAGGGAGGAGGTAGGAGGTGCTGTGATTGCACACTTCTCCTTGTACCGTTTCAAGGTACAGGCAGGGTCTGGAAGGGGCCGTAGCACAGTGCTAGAGCACATCCTTTGCATGTACAAGGTCCCTGGTTCAGAGTAGTGGGCTATATGAACTGGTAGCTTGAGTCATTGTAAGACAACCGTATATATCCAGCCATGCCAGCTTAAGAAAACAGAAACTGAGGTTCTTCAGGTGAGGCTTTAAAAAGACAGAGAACTTAGTTGGCAGTGAATACAGATCAAAGACAATGTGGGGGAAACAAGGGCAGAACTACACCTTTCCTGGGCTTGGGCTGTTCATAGAGAAATTTAAAAATCCTCAAAAGGAAACAGAATTTCCCCATGGAAACAAAGAGGTAGAAGGTCAGCCTGCTTTCCTCCCAACAAATGACTGTGTGCCCATCTTGTATTAGTTGGACCCAGGACTGGATGAAGGCCATGGTGGGGTCCCAGGCTAGCAGGCTGTAGTGGACGCCTTACTCCACCCCAGCTTTGAAGTCTCACACATAACATTTGGGCATATGAATGCAACTTGCACACATACACATACGGTCAAAGAAAGCTGTTGCGTGCAACCACGAAGGGTGAAAAGATTACTACACGTCTTAGTAGAATGTCACCTTCTGTGCTTTCCGGGAAGCAATAGGCTTTAAAGTGGTCCTCTGGAGCACCGGGGACGATGGCCGCATCACATGGCTTCCCTGGTCTCACCCCTGACATCCACATGAACATGATTGTGTTCATAATCATAAGGGAAGCTGAGAGAACTGGTGGATGCACCTTGAGACGATGGGCCCTGTGTTGCAGCCCCTGTGTTGCAGCCCATGCCTTGGTTGTAGCCCCATCTTCCATGGGGCTTAGCATGGGTTTTTCTTAAAATATGTTGTGGGACTTTAAACCTACATGGATTAAAAGTCTCACTTTCACTTTGTATTCTCGATTACCAATAATCACACGTTCACGTTAATAGTACGATCTACACCTCATATGCTTCTTTAAAAACGTCCTAAAATTAAGGTCCAAACTACATATTGCAATGGAGCTACATGTAAGGTTAGCCTGTCACTTGCTTCTCCGTGCAAAGCATCTTCAGGGGAGGGGGTGCTTTGCAGTGGAAAAGCAGTGCAGAGAGGGGACATTTAAACGACCCCTGCCTGGTCCTTTTTCTTAAGCACTCCAGCCTCCAACTGCTTTTACGTCAGGTAGGGTTCTGGACTACGTTAATCTCACAAAAATAAATCTGCAACTCCGAGTGGGTGAAAAAGCAGCTGGGGAGAGGAAGGTTTGTGTGTGTGGGGGAAGCCATAGGTAAAGCAAAGATTAAGCTTTCACTCTCCTGGCTTCTATATTGCCAGTTTGCTGCTCCTGGATGCTTTGCTGTGTAGTAGTGGCCATCAGGCCACCATTACTAGGCTCAGCTGAAAATTCTCCATAAAAAGACCACCAGGGTGGCAACACCCTCCATGTATCAAGTTATTATCCCATGAGTTACGATATGCACGGCAGACATGTGTACTTGTTAATAAGTTTGTATAAAATGTGGATGTGGAGGCTGGTCTTCTATTTTTTTCTCAGTGGTTTAACACTATACCTTCTATATAAGGCATACTATATATAGATCTGATTCTGTACAAGAGTTATTTTTTATTATAATATTTTCTATGGGTACAATCCAATCAAAGTTAAACATATTGCAATCCAAGTGGGCTTAATGGAAGAATCAAGCACATATATACGCCCCACACACTCAACTGAATGTGTCCTATGAATACTTAACTTTGGAAGGGTTGTATCATCTGTATTTTGTACTTTGATATTGTGTGTTTGAAGCGGTACATTTATATTTGAAGGGGTTTTTGTGTCTGTGCTGTGTGTATTATTTATGCGTTCCTATTTGTGGGGAGTGTTTGTTTGGTTTTTTGCGGTTTGTACTTTAGATCTCTGAAGTGCACTTTTGATCTGTTAGATCCTTTCCAACCCATCACTTTTGTTAAAAAAGAAGAAGAAGAAAAAGCTCCTTGCTCCCAGAACTGCAGTACTAATAGGAGAGTCCAAGAGCTGACTAAGTGTGTGGAAAATTGCTTGAATTAGAACCTAATCATTGTGATGGGCTGTGTGATAAGGAGAAAAGAGTTCTAGCCTGCTGGCGTACATAAGAATGCTAAGTACGGATTAATTATCTCTTCTCACCCTTCAGCTGTGCTATCATAATCACAATCATGGTGGCTAAAGAATGTCGAAAGAGGGCTGAATTGTATCCTCCCCCAACCTGCAAACTTTGGTGCAGGTTTATGGCTTATGCTGGGATTCTAATCCATGTTAATTAATGGGAGTAGCAGACCAGCAAGTTTAATTAAATTAACATGCAGTGTAGTGTGCTTGCGTATGTGAAGTTAGCCAAGCTCCATAACATTGTGCAGCTGTAGCTGAATCCCATGTGCGTCCTCCTGACAGATGTACACATGACATGGCTTTGGAAGTGTTGCCAATGGTTTGAAGTTGATTTCAGATCCTGGGTTGTTTGGAACCTAGAAACTATAGTTCCCTAATTTGAATATAGTGAGAAACTATAACTAATTGAGGAAGTGTTGATTCATGACACGTTGAGAAGTGGGAGAAAGGCTGGTATGACAATGGAGCACTTAGGCACAAAGCTTGTGCATATATTGACTTAAAAAGTTGACATATGTATGTCATAATGACAGAAGAACCATGCTGGATCTGACCAAGAGTCTATCCAGTCCAGCAGTCCGTTCACACAGTGGCCAACCAGTTGTCGACCAGAGACCCACAAGCAGGACACGGTGCAACAGCACCCTCCCATCCATGTTCCCCAGCAACTGGTGCATATTGGTTTACTGCCTCTGATACTGAAGGTAGCATATAGCCATTAGGGCTAGTAGCCGTTGTTAGCCTTCTCCAGGAATTTATCCAACCGCCCACCCACCCCTTTAAAGCCATCCAAATTGGTGGGCGTCACTACATCTTGTGGTAGCGAATTCCATAGTTTAACTATGCGCTGTGTGAAGAAGTTTTAACTGTGATGAATCTCCCACCATATTGGGAGACTGTTTACAACACTCAGATCACAACTGATGTTGCTGGGAAATTGCAGTAAGGTCGTTGATTGATCAGATTCAAATGCCCACTACATTTTGCTCTCATTAGTATATCCTTGCAAACTTAAGGGCTAGAAACTTGATTAAAAAGAAAAAGAAAGAAAGAAAATAGAATTTTTTAGTAAGCTAAACTCTGTGCCTACTGCTATATCCTGCACTTTTTCTGTGCTCCCATGGAATTGCAGAATGCAAACAGCAGCACAGCTTAATTCTACACTTCATTTGCTTTGAAGTGAATCTCAGAGTTCAATGAGGCATTGCCCCAAGAGAGAGAGAGAGAGAGCTCCTAGACTGCAGACACAGCCATGCCTTATTTCCCCATATTGCAGAAGCCGTTATAAGAGCATGTAAACTCCAAAGGACTACAGAAATTTCTGTTCATGGGGCAAGAAATCACCTTTTAAAATGAAAGCGTAGATTGAACTTGCCCTTTGTGGTAAAACACTATAATCGGGCATCTTTACTTTTGAAATGTAGCTTCAGAAGAATGCTCCGTCATCTTTCCATCACTCCCCTGAGCCCTATGCTTCCTGACCCCAGTTCACACTGTCTGTTCGGGGCCTTGTGATTTTCGCCACTAACTGATTCTTCCCGGGTACTTCAGTCATTCTGTGCCTTTTATTGGTTTGTTGTCCTCTTGTGGCTCCTATTTGTAACTCTCTTGGAGTCTCATCTTGTCAAGTTGCAGCGGATTCTCTTTTTCTGCTCACAAATCTTCAGGAAGAAAGGGCACGCTAAGCAGGCAGTGCCTTCTCTGTCCTTAGGGAAGCTTCCTGCTTCTCCTCGACCTGCCCAGCTACTCAAGATTGCATTCATACCCTGCTGCTGCTGTTCTGCTTGCAAATGTGATTATCCTCCAATTAGTGTCTCTTCCCTCCCACCCCCTTGCCTTCCTTTCTGCCTTGTGCTGGTCCCCAAGAGACACAATTACCTTCAGATGCCCTCTTGTCTTTCTTCGGCTCATTTGTTCCCCCTTTTACTTTCCTCCATCTCCCATCATGTATCTCCCCATGGCCTGTAAGGTTGTCTAAGGCCGTTTCTACACCTGCCTTTTTTCCAGGGATCATCCCGGGATCACCCCGTGCACGCGAATGACATACAGGGGATCCCGGGAGCAGGCAGGGACGATCCCTCCATTTTCCTGGGATAATCCTTAGGTGTAGAAAGGGCCTACGACTGCCTTACCCAACCTTCTGTATCTGTTCTGAACCAAAGTGGTCCAACAAGATGAGACCAACAGGATTTGAACTAAATCATCGTAGCAAAAAGCAAACTACATGATATGGGGCATGATTCTTAAACCTGTTAGCATGTTTGGGAGAAGGTGGTTTACTTAGGCTCATAAAGAGAATAATATTACTTACCATTTTTATCAGCTGCCCCTAAAATGCTGCTCTCCAGATGTGTTTGACTACAATTCCCAGCATGCTGGGAGTTGTAGTCAAACACCTTTGGAAGATACCAGGTCTAGGAAGGCCAATCTATATAGTGAGCTTATGTGGTATCAGGGATAGTGTGTTGGTCTTAGGTTCAGATTTCCACTCACCCACGAAGTGACCTTGGACTAATCTCATATTAGTCTCATATTAGTTCCTGCATTGAACTAATCTCATATTAGTTCCTGCATTGAGGTGGGGTTTGGACTCGATGGCCTTGTGGGCCCCTTCTGGTTCTGCTATTCTATGATTCTATGATTCATTCTCTCTCAGCCTGATTTGTTTCACTGTGATGTGAGAATAAGCTGGGGTGGAAACTATTTACTCTGCCCTGAGCTCTTTGGAAGAAAGTCAAGATACAAACATAATGAAGAAATAAATGGACACTCCATTGAGTCATATGATGGCATTTCTTTTAATGGTGTAGGGTAGTGGATCATATTTGGTCTGTAAGGAAAGCCTGAATTCAAATCCTCCCTCAACCATGAAGCTTTAGCTCAGTGGCTTTGAGCCAGTCAGTGCCTCTCAGCTCACTTACCTCCCAGGGTCGCTCAAAAAATGTCTGGAATTTTAATACATGTCCATAATTCTGGATTTATAGGCCTGGTCCAAGTCAGTTTAGCATCTGAGGTGGAAAATCCAAAGGGCATTCCCCTGCCCCCCTCCAGTAAAAAAAAAAAAAAAAAAAAGGATCCATAATGGACAGGTGTGATGCAGCCAGACATAAGTATTTTTAAAGTCTCATTAATTGCAATGAAAGAGATCAACGAGGAATCACAGATATCAATAGGACTCAAAAGCACTTAACTGTGGCTGCATCAGATTCATTTTTATATGTCATGCTTTTCAGTTTTTCACAAACAGTACATGGAGTAAATGGTAACTTGTGGTCCTTTAACGTCATCCCCAACTCCGCGGCCTGCGGCCCCTATCTCACACTGCCCGGCAGCAGGGCTGGCCCTGTGGCAGCATAAAACCACTTTGTTGATGCCAATTTCAGACTAGGAAAGGAAGGGGTGGGAAATCCACAGCTCTCTATGTCCTTCGGGGAAGTTGCCCAAAGCTGTGTTAAGCAGCTGGTGGGATAAAGACTTCTCATTTCTCCCCCAGTAAGCTTCTGTGGCAGCAAACTCCGCAGGCGGAGAGCTGGCAGGGCGCATAGAAAGGGCCTGCTGAACTGCCAGAGCACAGTTTCTTGCCCTCATCCTGCGATGCAGCTTAAGGGGAAAGCACGGGGTGGTCTGGGTCAGGCAGCCCTTGACTGCGACACCTCTCGGGCCATAGCTTGCTGGAGATGCTTCACAGCAGACAGGAGCCCAGAGTCGCAGAGCATATTTCTACGCGGTTTCGGAGAAAATGAAAACTCAGGCACCCAATTCAGGAAGGAAGTGGCCGGGGCAGTGGGGGGGGGGGGGTTGGGGCTGCGGGAGATGAGGGCTGCATAGACTAGAGCTGAGCTGAGCTGAAATGTGGCTGGCGTGGGCAGTTAGTGCTCCCCCTGAAATATGACCCATCCCTCCTTGCCAACAGTTGAGGGTGGGGGTGAGCTCCAAAGGACGTCCGTCTATTTATAGAAAGAGGGAACACATCCTCGTGGCCAAGGAAACCTGGCTGATGCATAGCCCAATTGCCCCTCCAGGCAATTGGTTGTGGGCTCTCCCACACTAGAGGCCTTCAAAAGGCAGCTGGACAGCCATCTGTCAGGGATGCTTTAGGGTGGATTCCTGCATTGAGCAGGGGGTTGGACTCGATGGCCTTGTAGGCCCCTTCCAACTCTGGGTCTCACAGGAGATGGCAGTCATGAGGGAGCTGAGGAGAAAGTAGGAGGTGGGTGTTGGACGAGCGGCAGTCAGGCCACGGAGGATTTCCTGAGAGCTCAGATAAGTGTCTGGAAACCAGGCTGGGAAGAAGGAGGACCAGATGGAGAACCAGGTGCCATTTAACCCTCTCCCTTTTGTCTGAGGCTGCAGTGAGTGTCCCAGGTGAAGGACCCTGTGCGCACTGCTGGATCCTGTCCCAATCTCCCTTCTGCCCTACCTCGTATTTTCCTATGGAATAAGTGGCTTATCTTTTAGAGTAGTGAGCAAAAATTTCTCTTGTCTAATTACACTTTCCGTGCACCCCTATCGTTGGCAGAATGCCCTTTTGAAGTCATTAGTCTTCGCAGCAGGAAGAGAAGATCATCAAAGACTCTGTTTCCCAGCAACCCCTGCTGTGCCGTTATGCGCCAGAGGATTGCTGAGAGAGTGTGTTAAGTCTGCCGTTCGTTTCCTGGCCCTAAGCAGATATTCCTTTGAACTGGGGCCTGAGGGGTGTGTGTGTGTGCTGACTCTCTCTCTCTCTCTCTGCAGATTCATCTCTGAGAGTTTCATTTCAGCAATTAAAGGCTGCACAGGACATCAGAAAATGCAGGGCAGGGATTGTGGATTACCAGAGATGTGTAGAATTGTGCTGTTTATGGAATACGTTTTCACTTAGAGCCCCTCTGAGTGAAACAAGTTTGTTTTCTGCTTAGTCCATGAATCTCTCCTGGACTGTGTTGAACAGTCCAGAAAGTGCCTGTAATCCTATGCAATCTGGTTATACACGAAACAGAAAGCCAATTTCCTAGCAAATCTCCATTCTCCAAATGCCATTTTCAAAATTGTCACCAACATTTCCCAATGTATTGGTTGTTTCTCGTTGCCATCTTCCAGAACACGTTCATTGACCAGTTTAATGTGCCTTGGTAACTTTGGTGCTATTTTCTTTACTTTGTATGGTTATGGCACCAATTAGCTTAATTGAAAAGGAAACATGAGTATGCTAATAATAGAATTGTGATTTTAAATACTAATTCAACAGTTAAATATGATTAAAAGTTATGTCCTCTTCAAAACCACAGGGAGGAAATACCATGTGCGTTCTCACCGGGAAGGTGGCATAGCTCAATGGTAGAGCATATGTTTTGGGTGCAAAGTTTCCCAGGTTTAATCTCCTCCATCTCCAGATAGGGCTAAGAAAGGCCTTAGCTAGACCTAAGGTTTATCCCAGGATCGTCCCGGGGTCGTCCCTGCCTGCTCCCGGGATATCCTGTGTGTCATTTACATGAACAGGGATGACCCCGGATGATCCTGGGATAAACCTTAGATCTAGCTAAGGCCAAAGACTCCAATCTGAAACCCTGGAGCACCACTTTTGTTCAGAGTTGACTATACTGAGTGAGAACAATGGTTTGACTTGGTGTAAGGTAGATTCCTATGTTAACGTTTGTGGTATGGAAATGTTTAAACATGGAAAAACAATGAAAAGGCTACTTTTCTTACGCAGCTGCCATATTTGAATCTGCACACGTTCCAAGATGGCTCCAGATCTGAAATTGACCATAAACCTGATCTACAATTCTGAAAAGTGGACATTCTAAAAAAGGACTTGCAGGTGTTTACCTCATAGCACCTTATGCGTGTGCCCATTTTTTGCAGCAGTAAATACTGTGAAGTGTGAAAAGGAGAGGTACATCTTTGTAAACGTGCAGTCAACAAATACAAAGGAGCTTGGGTTGATTGCAGTTTCATAACAAGAATCCCCATGTATTTCCATAACTGCACCTGTACTTTACAATTTATGATATTTACCATTGCACAGACCATAGAATCATAGAATAGCAGAGTTGGAAGGGGCCTACAAGGCCATCGAGTCCAACCCCCTGCTCAATGCAGGAATCCACCCTAAAGCATCCCTGACAGATGGTTGTCCAGCTGCCTCTCGAAGGCCTCTAGGGTGGGAGAGCCCACAACCTCTCTAGGTCACTGGTTCCATTGTCGTACTGCTCTAACAGTCAGGAAGTTTTTCCTGATGTCCAGCTGGAATCTGGCTCCCTTTAACTTGAGTCCGTTATTCCATGTCCTGCACTCTGGGAGGATCGAGAAGAGATCCTGGCCCTCCTCTGTGTGACAACCTTTTAAGTATTTGAAGAGTGCTTTCATGTCTCTCCTCCATCTTCTCTTCTCCAGGCTAAATATGCCCAGTTCTTTCAGTCTCAATGTGCATTCAGCTTGCTGTGTAAAATGTGGATTGGCCCTGAAGTTCCGTGACCAATTTGAGTTCAGATGCTTCATTCATGACCCAAGGCCATTATGTTTTAGGTTTTTTTTAAGTTGGTTACGAAGATGTTTTAAGAGTGTACACCTAAAAATTCAAAGTGTGAATGTAACAAATGCAGGTATACTTGTCAGGAATCCCACATTGTCTATGGTTCCATGTCAACCCTACACAACGTAATCTGATAAATGGCCCAACAACACTCAAAAGCAAAAAGTCAGTTTGTGCTGGGTTAGCTCTTCTAAGACTGGGTTAAGACACTTTATTTATTTATTATAAGGAGAATTGAAAGTGCTTTGAGACAGAGACCACTTCCCATGGTATACATGGATTTTATTTTTGTCCCTAGTTAAACAAGTTTTATATGTAAATATATAATATATTTTATCTTGTTCTTTTCCCAAGGAGCTCAGGGTGGTTCTTTTACCACAGACTTGTGAACTGCATCAGCCTGAAAGAGACAGAGAGACCCCCACCCACCCCCACCAAGAATTCTGTTGTCTCAAAGGGCCATGGTTGGGTGGTGGACTTTGCCGCCCTCCCTAGCCATTTTTTGGCAGTGGGGGCCATACAAGACAATAGAGCAATCTCCACTGACTTGTCTAGGGAGTGAACCCCTCCCTGCGAAAACCTGGCTGAAGAGGAGGTACTCACAGAACCTTGGTGGGGAGGGTGCACTTTGTCCTCAGGGTGTTTCCCGGCCAGAGGACTCTGCGCTTCTTCCCAATAATAGTGAGTTCTATTCACTTGCAGCTCCAGCAAAGGAGATCGTTACCTTGTCGTGCTGCTGGAGCTTGAGCACCTCAAGGATGCCATGAGCTACTAAAAAAACAACAAGATTATGGCAAACAGCTTGAATGATAACTGGCAAATAGAGGGAGAAAACGTGGAGGCAGTGACAGACTTTGTGTTTCTGGGCGCAAAGATTACTGCAGACGCTGACTGCAGCCAGGAAATCAGAAGACGTTTACTTCTTGGGAGGAGAGCAATGACAAATCTTGATAAAATAGTTAAGAGCAGAGACACCACACTGACAACAAAGGTCCGCATAGTTAAAGCAATGGTATTCCCCGTAGTAACCTATGGCTGCGAGAGCTGGACCATAAGGAAGGCTGAGCGAAGGAAGATAGATGCTTTTGAACTGTGGTGTTGGAGGAAAATTCTGAGAGTGCCTTGGACTGCAAGAAGATCAAACCAGTCCATACTCCAGGAAATAAAGCCAGACTGCTCACTTGAGGGAATGGTGTTAAAGGCAAAACTGAAGTACTTTGGCCACATAATGAGAAGACAGGATACCCTGGAGAAGAGGCTGATGCTAGGGAAAGTGGAAGGCAAAAGGAAGAGGGGCCGACCAAGGGCAAGATGGAGGGATGATATTCTGGAGGTGACAGACTTGACCTTGGGGGAGCTGGGGGTGGCAACGGCCGACAGAAAGCTCTGGCGTGGGCTGGTCCATGAAGTCACGAAGAGTTGGAAGCGACTGAACGAATAAACAACAACAATTCACTTGCAGAGGTGGGGAGATAGTTTGACAGCTGCCTCAGCCTGTCCTGATCCTGATCCATACGCAGCAACCCTCTTTGAAACGTTTTTTGATGCTCTGAAAGAATTACAATCCCTCTCCAGCCTAAGAGTCAATTTAATTGTATGCTGCTGGAGATTCAGCCCGTTACTCCACTACTTTTCTTAGCAGCAGCAGAGAATCACTATCTTTTGGGGGCAGCCTTTTTAAGCATTGGAAGAATTTTTACATGGCTTCTTTCCCTTTAATCTTGCTTCCTCTGGGCTAAATGTAGCCATTTCCTTATGGAAGATATGCAACAGTTCCATCTCTGAAGTCCCAGTAGGATATACGGTGTGCAGGTGCCTTACCCATTCTGTCAAGCCTTCATCCTGGATGAGTCTCTTGAGCAGCTGTAAGTTAAGAGAGGGGGGTCATTCTCTGCTTCCCCTTTGAAGTTTTCAGATTTCAATTCAGAAACAGGTAGTGGCAGAGCGATATTTAATTCAGATACCTCCCTTTCTTTCCTGAAGCTTTCACTATTTATAGGTGCACTTGAAAGCAAGTCAGCTCTATAAGTAGCTCATTACCAGCCCCACATTTCACATTTAATGAGTTCCACCGCAATTCCACCATTGGTTTCTGAAGTCTAGGTTCCGTTTTGCACAATGGTTTCCATAGCAGGGATCCCAGTGGCTTTCAGGTCCAATTCTGTTTCAGCCGATTTCCTTCTGCTAGCAGATTTGAAACAGCTCACAGGGGGGTCGAAGGAATTGACAGAATTTTGTTTCCAAAGAACTAAATGGGGCTCAACTAAATTTTCTTTCAGTTGATGTGGTTGGCAGTTGCAACTGATCATGATATGGACAAGGCCTTCTTCTGTTGTGCAGGCTACACTGACCTGCATGGGGCCACGCTAATGGCCCAGAAGCCAAAGAGACCTAAAAGGTCAACATGTGTTTGAAATGAAAGGAAGTTTGGTGATTTCGTTTGTAACCAACTCTTTTCTCTGTATAGTTGAGAAAAAGCTCCCTTTCCATTCTGCTAGAGGAAGAGTTCTGAGTAACTCAAAAGCATCCATACCCACATGCCATTAAAACAGAGGCCATGGTTTAGTTGTGGTAGAGCACATGGTTTACATACAGAAGGTCCCAGGTGCAATCCGTTAGTAGAGCTCCTTGGAGAACTGCTACCTATCCTAGTCAGTATGTTGGAAGAAGGGCCGTGATATAAGCTAGTGTGAAGTAGGTTTACATGTTCAAAAGACAGTCTAGGAGAAGGCAAGCACTATATCTGGTTTGTATCTTTTATCCTACTTGATTACATATTGACAACAGCGAGCTCACTAACGCTTTTTGGCCTGGTGGTCATATTTGTAATTTTGAGAAAGTGTCCAGAGTGCCATCACAAAATGGCTGTTTCTGCATGTCTACTTAGAGGTAAGCATGAGCAACAGCAACAGTAAGCCGGGCAAGTCTCTGCATGCCTCCGTATAAGTAAGCAGCACAAAGTTCAAAAGGAGGTAGAACCGAATTACTCAGCAGCTTCCTCCCCAGGCCTAGGCTCTTTACCCTCACAGGTAAAAGCTCTTATCTTTGATCAGCAGCTGACTGGCGATAAGAGCTTTTCTCTTGTAAGTGCTGAGAAAGGGCGCTTTTTCCAGTGCTCAGCAGGTAAAAGTCTTCTCTCAAATCAGCTGCTGGTCAGAGATAAGGGGTTTTCCTTGTTTGGAGGTGGGGCAGGGCCTGGAGAAGAAGTTAGCGGGATGGATGGGGAAGTCCTGTCGGCCATGTTTGGCCCATGCCCTGGAAGTTCCCCATCCCTGATCTAAACATGTATGCACTGTGATTGACGCCCTGTAATTTAATTTTAACTATTATTTTATATCAGATTATATAGAAAAAGTACTATATCAGTATTATCAACAAAACATATATTAAAATGTACATAAAACTCATGTGTTGTCACGAAAGTTTACTTCATCTATTAATTTTCACAATAAACATCAGATTCCACCCCATATGTACACCAGAGTAATTAACTTCAATATGTCGTTAGATCTACCTAATAAGTTATCCTAAAACCTTGATTTCTTTGCCAATATTGGAAGAAACCATCCAAATCCTTATATTGTTGATATACCTCTTTATGTATAATATAGCCCTGTTCAGACTACACGCTAAACCATGATAGTTAAGTGTTTTGAGTTAAACATTATGGCATAGTGTGTCATGTGAACCATGTCTTAGTGTCCTAACCATGGTTGCTACATAACCATGGTTTAAACACGCTCACTAACCAATTGCTGCAAAAGAGTTGGAGCCCTAACCATGGCTTAGCATGTTGTCTGACCATGCCTGTCTTTCCTTTTCTGTTACGAAGTATGTATTTATAAACACCAGCATCTACCCTATTTCTTCGATTCTAAGACACACTTCCCCCCCCCCCATATAAACATCTCTAAAAATGGGGTGCGTCTTAGAATCGCAGGTGTGTCTTAGGGGTTTTTTCTGTTGGTGGTACTGAAATTAGTGTGCGTCTTACAATCAATGGCATCTTACAATCGAAGAAATACAGTATATGTTGCCTCATCAAGGATACTTCTGCTCATTATCATTGATGAAATATTAGCTCAGTTTCTTATTTTGAGCCCAGCTTCTCCAGATATCCCAGAACCATAATCCACAAGGTCTAAGAATATCACCACTACACAAATATATTTTACTTTTAATCAAAATTGGATTCCAGAAAATGTGGGTGAACGGAGTTGTCCATCAAACATGTTTTACATCTGCCCTATCATGTCCACGTTACCAGCAAACTGAAGATCCATTGGGATAAATGTGTTTCCATCTACATGGGGTCAGATGGCACTGAGTGAATACTTTAATTTAGTTCTCAGTGAGGCTAACACATGGTGAGGTTTTCATCCCATTTCCTTATATGTAGGCCCTCACCTTGTCTCTTATGCCTCTATTTATGCCACACTCCATTTTAAAGAAAATAATTCTGCCTTACGTTCATCTCAACCAAGATGGAATAATTCTTTGAGACCATACCTGAGATGATTTGTTTGAACATTATTGTCTCAACCTTTATGTTTATCCTGCACCTATTTTTCATTTTGGGGGTGGGGGAAGGGAACTGATCCATGCAAATGGCTTCTTATTCCTGCTTTTGACCATATTTTACCTTGTGTTAAGTGCACACGCTACATTCTCTGGGCCACTGTGCGGTTTGGTGATACTGGATAGAGTACTGGAGCAAGTCAATTCCTTCATTATTTAAAACACCAAGTTCATATGGTGCTCTCTTGCCTTATAAATATTTAGAAACCTCTGAAACTTGAGACGTTGAAATTTGCAACGTTTCCTCATCTAAATAAATGAAATCGCCAAGGTCGTAAGTCAGAGCCCACTTAGACACATGGGACGCTAAACTGAAATAAATGTGGGAAAGTCATCTGAGCAGGGAAACTGGTAAGTTTTCTTTATGGACTGACCCTTTGTGTGTACTTCACCTGCAAGACTGATTTAGAGGAGATGAATACTTAAATAACAGTATAAGCCAGTGTCCTGCAACCTGGTGCCCTCTAGACATGTTGGACTACAGCTACCATAATTCCCAGTTAGGTGGTGGTAATGGAAGCTGTAGTCAAATATCTGGAGGCACCAGATCAAGGGAAGTTTGTATAAATCAAGGGTGGCAAAGTTCCTAAATCAAAGACTGGGTACAGAACATAGCTGTTGAAAGAGTTTAAAATTTTGTCACAGAGGTATTGTTCCCCATGGTGTACCTACCCATTTCTTTTGTCCCACTGTCCACTCTAATAAAACTGATTTTACAAGAAGGGTTCTTTGAAAAGCATAAATCCTGCCAAACTCTTTTGATCAGGATGATAGAGAGATTAGTTTGCATTGCCATAGGCAATGACAGCTGCTCCACTGGAAACAAATAAACACATACTCTTTAATTACCTACCAACCTAAGAGCAGGCACAAAGTGCTACACGCGGCAACTTCTCTTCCTTACTAACACTTTTCCAGGATTCCTTGCCTTCATTTCCCTATCCTGTCTTGTCCAGCTGCCACAATAGCCCAAGGTGGTTAAAGCTCAGGCTGGTCTATATGTAATGATCTGAGGCGTGGGCAGCCAGACTCTAGGGCTAGGCCACCGGAACCCAGGAGAAGTAAACATAACAGAGCCCCACACAAGACAGGTAGTCTGGAAAGGTCTTACTTTAATAATACTAGCAAGGTATGGCAGAGCCCGAGGCAAAAGCAAAGTCCAGGCATGAGCAGGATTCAGAGTCCAGGAGTACACAACGTCCAAGCAGGGCGAGAGGCAAAAGCAGAGTCTAGGAATAGCAGGATTCTGAGGCCACAAGTACACAGAGTCCAAGCAGGGCCAGAGGCAGAAGCAAAGTCGAGAAAGAAGCAGGTTTCAGAGGCCAAAGGCAAACCTAGGTCCGAGTCCCAGAGCAGCAGGATTCCAGTAAGGCCAGAGGCAAGGGACGTCATCACAACAAAACAGAGGTTCAGGCAAGGCAGGGTCCAGAGTTGCAGGAACAGGCTACAGCAGATCCAAGAGATCATGTTGCTGAGGTAAAGGCTAGAGTAGAAATGCTGGTCTTCTATAGCCCTGACCCTAGCTGCTCCCAGCTGATCCACATCAGCCCCCATGGAGTACTGCTGGCAAAGGGCCTGAGTCCAGCGAGCACTCTACAGCAGAACAGTGCCTGACAGTGGACCTGGGTCCTGCGAATACTATGCACTAGCACAGATCCTGACACTATACCACTTCAAAATGCAGGTGACAGCTCACGTGGCTCAATACTTGCTGATTTTTTTTAAAAAATGCACAAAATTAGAATACTGGGGAGAAGGCTAGGCTGGAACAAAGGTTCTGACGTTGACCCCTCCACCATCTGAAGACTGAAGTGGTTCAGGCCAAATGCATGTTTATCACCTCAGGGAGAACTAGGCCTATGGCTCCCTCCCACCCTTCCCAACAGCCCTTGCTTCTGGTCTCCTCTCTAGCTAGGCTCCTCCTCCTTTCCTTTCAGAGGTTACTCCAGCAGAGAAATTGTTCACCACCACCTTAAAAAGAACTATAAGATTCTGTCCTCAGGTATTGTTTCTCTGAAGTGACAGAAGTGGACCATGCCACAAAGATTGCCATGAATTGCTGGCATACTTTCCCTCTCTCCTTCTGCCTTGCATCTCTGTCCTAGCTCTCTCTGGGGAGCAGAGTGGTACGGGTGTTTTTTCCTTCCTCTAACCTCATTATCCATTTTGTCCTTCAGGAAGTCTTTAACTGGGAAATAAAAGGGGGACTCATAGAGGTGTCTTGATTGGCAGGTCATTTGCTGCCTTGCTTCTGGTCAACTACCCCCTAATGCATCTGTGGATGATTCTGCTAGTTTGGCCAGCAGGACAGAAGACAGCAACACAGAGAACTGTTGGAGAGGGAGAAACCTAGAGGGGCATGCAGACATTAGACATGGCAAGAGTGTTGCATCTGGAGGCCCTGAGTCCAGTGCCTCCAGCTAGTCAGTGACTACAGTGAGGGCTGGCACGTAAAGAAGAGACTCCAGCAAAGTAGAAAAAGTAGAATATATATATATATATATATATATATATATATATATATATATAATTCAAAGTTGGGAGTTAGTTGGTCATCCCTTTTTGACTGTCTTCCCATTGACTGATTTTCATGAAACACACTTCATTCATAGAATCATAGAATAGCAGAGTTGGAAGGGGGGCCTACAAGGCCATCAAGTCCAACCCCCTAGCTCAATGCAGGAAGCCACCCTAAAGCATCCCTGACAGATGGTTGTCCAGCTGCCTCTTGAAGGCCTCTAGTGTGGGAGAGCCCACAACCTCCCTAGGTAACTGATTCCATTGTCGTACTGCTCTAACAGGAAGTTTTTCCTGATGTCCAGCTGGAATCTGGCTTCCTTTAACTTGAGCCCATTATTCCGTGTCCTGCACTCTGGGAGGATTGAGAAGAGATCCTGGCCCTCCTCTGTGTGACAACCTTTTAAGTATTTGAAGAGTGCTATCCTGGGCCTTACTAGACGAGGCCTTTGCGCGCCTTCTGACCCGGTTTCCCTGCTGTGCGTCCAGATGACGCACGGGAATCCGGAGGCAGGCCGCGCTGAGGCCTCCTTCAACGCGCCATAAGCGAATGCGCTTATGGCGTGCTTTTTCCCCAGCTCCGGCCTCAGGCCGGAGCTGGGGAACGTCTAGCGACTTCCGCGGCTTTTCGCAGCTCCTCGCTTACTCATGAGGAGCTGCGAAAAGCCGCGGACCTGCCTGGCACAGCACTCATAGGAGCACTGTGCCCATCGGCGGGGGGGTGGAAGCAAGCTCAGCTGCTTGCTCGGGTGGCGTGTGGCATGATCTCACCCGCCCTCCCCCGTGCCACCCACCCTGCCATCCTTCCCCCACCCGTTTTTTAAAAAAAAGTTAAAAAAAACCTTACCTTGTCCGCCGTCTTCGGGCCACACGTGGCCCCTTTAAACAAAAACAAAAAATGGCGGACGACGCAGGGCTTGCGTCCTCCCTGCGTCTCCGCCGTCTGGAAGCCTGGGGGAGGCGCGCTAACGTTAGAGCGCCTCGGCCCTGCCTCCCTGCCGGCGTAAGCCGGCAGGTCTAGGAAGGCCCCATGTCTCCCCTCCATCTTCTCTTCTCCAGGCTAAACATGCCCAGTTCTTTCAGTCTCTCTTCATAGGGCTTTGTTTCCAGACCCCTGATCATCCTGGTTGCCCTCCTCTGAACACGCTCCAGTTTGTCTGCGTCCTTCTTGAATTGTGGAGCCCAGAACTGGATGCAATACTCTAGATGAGGCCTAACCAGGGCCGAATAGAGAGGAACCAGTACCTCACGTGATTTGGAAGCTATACTTCTATTAATGCAGCCCAAAATAGCATTTGCCTTTCTTGCAGCCATATCACACTGTTGGCTCATATTCAGCTTGTGATCTACAACAATTCCAAGATCCTTCTCGTTTGTAGTATTGCTGAGCCAAGTATTGACACACGAAAGGTCTTGACACAGATTCCGCAAATAACAATTTTCACTATAATTCAAAGTTGGGAGTTTATTTAGTTAGGCCATCTTCTATAACAATGTACAGTAAAGGTTATTTTTAATATCAAAAAGTCAAGTATAATTAAACAAACATAATGACAAATTGAAATAGGAACACAAACATGTCTCTACACCTTTATAAACACAGATGCAGGCCAATGTACATACAGCCTGTAAACAAATCATAAAGGGATTAAGAGACTCCTAAAGTTAGAAGTAACCCAAAGTTTAGTTATTCCTCAGATAGGAAGTCTCTAGATGTGAAATTTAGCAAAATAACATTTATATATTACTAACAGGCATAGATGTCAAATGCTGACTGGTAACAGTAACTGACAGGTGGGCCGCAGGTCTTCAAGGAAGTTTTATAAAGATAAAACACTTTGAATGTTTCAGAAACACAGTTAAGGAAAACCTTTTGTTAGATTGTGTTTGCAGGTAACCATCTAGTTATTAAGAATTTCTCCCCTCCTCCATTTTCCTTATAGCTTCCTTTCTTGCCTTGCTCCTTCCCTCTTTCTTCCATTCTGTTTCTTTCCTTTCTGCTGGTTGTCCATAGAGACCTCAGGATTCTGGAGACCCCAGACAGGGATTGGGGGGTAGGGTAGGGGGCACAAATGAAGTTACAAGGGCAGCATAGCATTCCCCCCCAAACACACACACACCTCTTTTCCAGCTCTTCCCTACCACCCCAGATGCTTGCCCAATATTTATAGCTTCTTCTTTTCACACAGGCGTAATGCCCTGCTGTGTGTCTCTGCTTTAGAAAATTGAAGGACGGCGAGATGAAAAGCATCTCTTTTTTCCCTTCAAGTCTGCCATCTCCTTTCCTCCCCGGGTTTCACTCGCTCTCCTCTGCAACTTCTAGCTTCTCACTGAGAAAAGTGTCTGAATTAGCATTTTCCCCATAATAACCTAGCTAGGAGATGGCAGCGGAGTGTGTGTGTGTGTGCGTGTGTGTAAAGAGGGCAAGCAATGGTAAGCCAAGTCACTGACAATCAGCGTGCTCTGAAGAAACAAGAGTTTGAAAGGTTTGAATCTGAGATGAAAAAGAAACACAAAGCATTGATGGCTGATTCATATATGGAGGTGCATGGTTACTCTGCATTTGGAGCTGGTTCATACTTTGGTTCCTCCCCAGGACGGCACAGGAGGGCTGGCAGGCCAGCAGCCCTGGGATAATCTTACAGAAGCAATGAGTGTTCAAATTGGCCACCTCCACGGGAGGGCTGGGTGCTTCTTAGAAGGATGAACGACAACAGCCAGAGGGCCGGTGTTGCTGCTGCCACTGGCAAAACTGTCTGCTTTAAAAATCTGTTTTATAGAATCATAGAATAGCAGAGTTGGAAGGGGCCTACAAGGCCATCGAGTCCAACCCCCTGCTCAAATACGGCTATCAGCAGGCAAAGTGTTATGAGTATCAATCAACTGAGGACATGGGCAGGGAGGGGCACTGCTGTTAAGGAGCAAACATGAGCAAGCTAGCCCCAGTTTGCTGCCCAGCAGCATAAAAACTGGGCTCAGCCTGTGGCAATGATGGACAATGCTCCCTGCGATCTAGAGCTGGGGAGGACTACCTGAGGCCAGTGAGTTTCCCCCCACTATCCAGTGGGAACTAGAAGGAGCAAGAAGTAAGGCCCTGCCCAGATTCCACTGGTTCCAGATTGGTAGGAAAGGAATGGCTATATTTATTTATTGCCACAGGGCAATAAATAAATATTCCTTGGAAGGGCAACCTATGCCTGTTCTGCCTCATGTATGTGCTGAGCTGACTGACAGGAATTTCCCTTGTGGGGCGTTTGGGCCACAGGATGCATGCCAGGTTCTTTCCAAAATGAGGCAATAGTACAAGAAAATGAGAAAAAAATCCACCTTGACTTACTTCAGTCAGGGTAAGTTATTCTGTGTCTCAGCATTGGATGTTATCGGATTGCACTGAGTTAGAGAAGGGACAGAATCACTGCTCTCGGAGGAGGTGGCACAATGGCCGTGGCATAAGTCGCTACCCTGGATTTGTCCTTTCCCACACAGGTGATAGATACATCTGGAAGTGTGACTAATGCTGATATATAGCAGGCGAGCTCCTGAAAGCACATAATACCTATCTCGACACACTCTAAAACAGCCTTCCTCAACCTGGGGCGCTCCAGATGTGTTGGACTACAACTCCCAGAATGCCCCAGCCATTCTGGGAGATGCACTCCAACACATCTGGAGCGCCCCAGGTTGAGGAAGGCTGCTCTAAAAGTAACTCTCCTGTGTATAAGTGGGACGTGTGCCTCTCATTTGAACTGGAGAAATGAAGTATGCCCCTGCTGTCAAGCATTTGGAAAACACTGTTGTAAAAAAAAAAAAAAAAAATCTTCTTTATTTTGACTACAATTTTCTTTTCTTTCACCAAACTAAATCCCTCTTGGAGTACCTCATGAAAGAGCCCCTGCTTTCCACCAAGGCCTTGGGCTTTTAAGAGCTAGTACTTTCTGTACTTTCCCAAAGTGTTCACAGTTTGGTCCTGTTCTGTTGTTTTTTCTTGTCTCTTCCTTTTTCACCTTTTCTGCCCTTCTTCTCTGCCAGAATTCATGCCTCTCCTTAGAACTGTCAGCTCCTTCTGCAGGGAGGTTTGCCTCTTCCCTTTGAGAACCTGGGCTTTATCCCGAAACTTCTATTTGCAGGCTGGAATCTCTCCTTTCAGACAAGAATTACATTGTAGGATCAAACCTAGGACAATTTGCATTCAGGCAGCTTCTAGCCAGCCCTAAAGAGACCACAGAATCTTAGGAAGCGGACCTTTTCATGTGCAAGGTTTAGTAAACAGATAGCATGGGAACCGCATAATAAATACTCCTTTTAACATTTCCAAATAATTCAGAGCATGTGTTTCCAAGTGAAATTGCACAAATTTTCTTGCTTCCAGCAGCATTCAATACAAGCCAAAGGCCAGGTAAACAAATGACTCGGAAGGGAACAAATGACTTTCTAGCACTGTTGCTATTTCCCCCACATATTCATAATGTTGTTTTCACAGACTATGTTGTTTTGTAAGCCCTCTAGAATAAATAGGCAAGCTGGTATCTGGTACCAGCAAGTGGTGGCATAAGAAAATGCAAGCTTTTGGGTTATGCAGAACGCTTCATTCTGAGTTGTAGTGAAAGCAAATAAATTTGTTTTTATAAATATGTTGTTACAGTGTAGCAAATAAATTCTAACAGTGTAGCTATGATACAATATCTCAGCCTTCCCCAGCCCGATGCCCTCCAGATGTGTTGGACTTCATCTCACAGCATCCCCCAGCCAACAGAGACTTTATAAAAATGCCTCTGCAGATTGCAAGCACAAATGCATTTAATATGATTTGAACGGGAGCTTGGCTACGTCTAATTAAGGGCTCCCTCTTATACTGCCATATCATGGATGGTTCCATGCTCACACACCCTTCTTGTTCATGGAGCCCAGGAGCTGCCCTGGGCTTTCAGTAGGGTGTCCATATGAAAAGGAGGACAGGGCTCCTGTATCTTTAACAGTTGCATAGAAAAGGGAATTTCAGCAGCTGTCATTTGTATACATGGGGAACCTGGTGAAATTTCCTCTTCCTCACAACAGTTAAAGTGCAGGAGCTATACTGTGACCAGATTTAAAAGAGGGCAGGGCACCTGCAACTTTAACTGCTGTGATGAAGAGGAAATTTCCCCAGGTTCTCCATGTATACAAATGACACCTGCTGAAATTCCCTTTTCAATACAACTGTTAAAGATACAGGAGCCCTGTCCTCCTTTTCATATGGTCACCCTACTTTCAGTGTATGAGGAACCCATGCATGCGCGGAACTCTCTGTGTCCATTAAGGTAGCTGTAGCTCTGTGAAATGAATTCTTATAGCCCAGTTGTATACCTTTTTATGCAGAAGGAAGTCACATTGATCTCACTGGGACTTGCTGCATGGTAGCTGCGTCTAAGATGGCAACCTTTTAGCTCGAGAAGGACAGAACGGCGGGTTCTGCTCTGCTGAGTTTTGGCAGGGGAAGGAATGTAATGGTTCTGCTCTCTGCTAATAGTGGAACAATGCTCAAATTCTGGAATGGATCACAGTAGTAGAGGCGGCATCTGCTGTTCAATCTGGTCCAGCAAGGGCAAGCTAATAACACAGATATACCCCTTGAGGGATGCAAGGGGGGTGTATCTTCTACTTCCACCTCACTGCATTGGTGGGATTCCATCCTGCGATGTGGTTATGAGGTGCGTGGGAGAGGGCTAGTCCCCAAAGCAGGAAGGGGGAGACAAAAACACCCATCTTTTTGCACTGCAAGCCTTCCCTCATTTCCAGACTTGATGTGGTCTGGAATCCAGTAGAAAATAACAGGTAAGTCCTGAGCGTCCTCTGGAATGCTCAGGAAACACCTTTGTGTAATTTGCATAGCTGTTCCATAAAAACATCTTCCTCATCGAGCATGCAAATTGTGACATAAAAATAAAAATGCATGGAAAATTGTTCCAAGCCTCTTTGAACCAGCACAAACACTGGAATGAGATCCAGCAGTGTATTTCTTGTGGCCTGCTTCCATAAAATCTAGTGACAGCTGAATTAAGGATGTTCATGTGCAAGGAGTTACCTAGAGTTTCATTATTATTTTATTTATTAAAACATTTTTCCCTGCCCTATATCACAAGGATCTCAAGGCAGCGTACAAGTAAAACCATACAAACAATAAATTAAAACCAGTAAAAAAAAAACTATGTACAGGCTTTTCAAATTTAGCTATCAAAGGCTACTGTGGCTAGGTTGTCCCTTAACTAGGTGCTGAAATGAAGCCAGTGCCGATGCTAGTTGGGCCTCCAAGGGGAGGGCATTCCACAGCCGGGGTGCCACAACAGAGAAAGCCCTCTCCCACGTTCCACCACAGCATATGTCTCGCATTGGTGGGACACCGAGGAGGGCTTCTCCAACAGGTTTCAAGTCTTGGGCAGGCATATATAGGGAGAGGCACTCCCTCAAGTATCGAGGTCCCAAGCTGTTTAGGGCTTTAAAAGTCATTACCACCACCTTGAATTCCTACCAGAAGCGTATAGGCAGCCAAAGCAATTCCTTTAAGGCCGGTGTTATATGGTCTCTGTGAGATGTACAGCTGCTGCATTTTGCACTAGCTGCAACTTCTGATTCATCTTCAAGGGCAGCCCCACAGGGAGTGCCTTGCAGTAGTCTAATTGGAAAGTTATGAGTGCGTGCACTACCGTGGCTAGGTTGTCCCTGTCCAGGAAAGGCCGTAGCTGGCGGATCAGCTGATGCTGGCTTCAAGTACTCTGGGCCACGGAGTCCGCCTGGGCCTCCAATGTCAAAAACGGTTATATTTTAGTTTTATTAGGAACAAATTATCGTTTTGAAGTGTCTTACTTGTTTGTCGCTTTGAGTATAATGTTATGGAAAGTTGGAAAAGAAAACTTAAATAAAGTGTTCCCCGTGTTGTCCTCTGCTTATGCAGGTAGATGGGAGGCCCTCCTACAGTTTCTGCTCTTTCCTTTTCCTTAATATAGAGCTTTTCGACATGAGGCTGTTAATCGCCTGTTAATCTGCTGCATCTACTCACAGTTTCATTGCAGAATTGAGATTCGAGCACTAGACAAGTTGTGTTTCCTTCGCTACTTTTCTGCTACATAACCTCTGAGGGGTGCTGTGGTATAGTGCAAATACACAAGCGGACATCTTGCATTCTTCTTCATGGTCTCTGTGCATCACACATATGGGCTCCACGCCTGCATGGAGCTCGTTTCGGAAACTTCTATAGCTGAGGCAAACGGTTTTGGCGGGAACCCCTCCCCCACCATCAACTGACTCTGGGTCCCTGCCCTTCTCCTCAGTTCTCACCCTGGACTGGGACTGATCGCTTGGGGTGATTCTGAGGAGAAATGCTCTAGAAGCCACGGATTCTTCAAAGCAATTGATGCAGCCACTCATTGCAGAGGCTCCTCAACCTATGTCCCCTCAGCGTCCTCGGACCCTGACTCTAACCATGGGTCATTCCGATCTTCAAATACTGGACACTCTCTAGCGGTACCTGCAGCAAAAGAGATATCTAAGAAGGCCGGATCACTTTAGCCTTCTGGGACTGATTGCTTGGGGTGTTTCTGTGGAGAAAAGCTCTAGAAGCCATGGATTCTCCGAAGTGCTTTATGCAGCCAATCGTGGCAGAGGCCCCTTATGTCCCCTTTGGACCCCAACTGTGTCTTTGGACCCCAACTCTATCCATGTGTCGTTCTGATCTTCCAGAAATCTGGATGCGCTCTAGCTGCTTCTGCAGCAAAAGAGATATCTAGGAAGGCAAGGTCACTTAAGCCTTTGAGACATACAACAACAACAACAAAGTCCTCATGCCGAGGCTACTGTATGGAAGCCAGATCTAACCACTACTGTTAGAGTCCCCACGGGTGGCATCCTCAGTAGCAATAACATAACTGGTTTCTTCGGTGCCAAGACTAGAACTCTCGATACCGAGACTGGCAATAACATAAATAGCTTCTTTGGTACAGAGGCTGGGACTCTCAGTACCGAGAGGCAATAATATAACTAGCTTCTTCAGTACAGAGGCTGGAATTTCTGCTACATAACCTCTGAGGGGTGCTGTGGTATAGTGGAATAGTGCAAATACACAAGTGGACATCTTGCATTCTTTTGCCTTCACTATTAAATGCTACATTTGTCTTTTCTAACTCCCCCCCGCAAACCTGTAAACAACCGTGACTAGGGAATAAAGGCATTATGAATGCCTTTTGTAGACATAATCAAGTTTAAGGGTTATAAACGAGAGGCCTTGAGACCTACCTACAGCCATCTGGAATCTACTCTTCTGTGAGAATCAACACCGTGGGACTCACCCCCACATGTAGACGTTATCCAGCCATTTGGGAATTGCTCACAGAATAGCTCCCATGAAGCTATGGACAGGTCTAAAGGGTACCAGAGTTAAAAAGTGTTCCTGCATGGATGCACAAATGTCCATGACCCATTAAAAAAAACAAATGCTCCATTGATTCCCCCCCCCCCAGTAATTTATATTTGCAACGTATGGAGGTACTTTTGCAAGACCATTTTGACTCAGTGTGAATTCCAACTCCAATTGTCAAAGAACGTTTAGTGAGCACTGGAATGTTAGAAGAGGGAAGGTCAGTGGTGGGAGGAAAAGGCATGGAGACATGGAATAAGCTCGCTGGGTGACTTTTGGTCAGTCACAGACTCTCAGCCCAGCCTACTTCACAGGATTGTTGTTGTGAGGATAAAATGGAGAGGAGGAGGATTATGTACACCACCTTGGGTTCCATCAGGAGGGGGGAAAGGCAGAATGTACAGGGCCGGTGCTACCATAGAGGCCACTCAGGTGGCTGCCTAGAGTGCCAAGCTAAGAGGGGCGCCGAGTGCCACGTAGAACTCACACGCGTTGTTGGCTGTGAGCAGGCCCAGCCCGGCCCGAGGATTCAGCTGGGCCTGGGTGGGTGAGATGGCGCCCCGCGCCCACCCAGCCGAAGCGAAGCCAGGGATGCTGGGGTGGGGGGCTCCACGTTCGGACTTCTGCCTGGAAGCTGCTCTCCCAGAGCTGGGAGGCCACTGCCACCAGAAGAAGAAAAAGCACATGGCAAGCTCGATCCTGGCCCAAGCCAGCCTCTGCCTTACTCCCGAGGAAAGGGCACTGGATTGCCTCACCTCTCTCCTCAAACAGGCCGCGATGTCCAGGCAGGCAGGCAAGCGGGACTCCCTCTCCCTTCCCCCAGGAAAGCTAGGGACTTGTGGACTCCTCGCAAGGCAAACTCTCCTGCTTCCCGATCCTGTGCGCGTGGATCAACGGGACTTGCATCCGAGAAAGCGTTGCACCGGGAGGCACCAGTGCGGCCCGATCCGTCTGTGCCTCCTTACTCGGAACCCTTATTCCTCCAAGTAAACGTACGGAGGGGATCGGGACGCCAGGCTGCATAGCGGGTTGCATTCGCACAGAAGTATGTCCCGGTGAATTCCAGACGGCTCAGTCCGAAATCGAAGTGAGCCAGTCCCAGCTCTCCACTCGGGACACACGTTCGGACTTCCGTGCAATTTGGCTGTGTGTGTGTGCAAGTAGCTCACCTTACCTAGGGTGCAAAATAGTCTGGCACCGGCCCTGAGAATGTAAATGTAATAAATGAATGAATAGGTCAATACAATAGGGATAGTGCAAGATACTGAAGCCCTATTCTCTGAATGTGCAGGAGTCTTCTCCGTTCAGACCCTTTCTACCAGTCTCCATGCAGTTCCTGCAACCACAAGGACTAGAAGCATACTTTATGATTTTGATTTGTGTTTGTTGTTTCAATAATAAAAATATTCAAAAAAAAAAAAAGAAAAAAAAAAGAAGAAGCATACTTTATAAATAAAGAAAGCTGAAATACTGGGCACTCAATATCAGATTCTACACAAGCTCTATACGGGTATTTGCCTGCACACAAGGAGACCTAAAGTGGCTTGGGGACATAGGTAAACATGTAAACCCCATCCTTACAATGTCTGTCCCTGTGCTCCCTAGCTGTCTTCTAGATCATCGCACATTTAGCATGAAGTTCTGCAAAGGGTTCTGTAAGTGCATCTGACTGAACTTGCTCACAGAACTCCCATGACTGGGAACCCTGCCTTATCAGGGTGGGCAGCCAGATATTCAGAGATCAGGGCTGTGCACCTACACTGTCTCCCCACTTGAGCTCTATTTGTGTGTAGATGAACACCTTTGAATAGAGTTAAGTTTCTGCCATTCTATATAGAATCATAGAATAGAAGAGTTGGAAGGGGCCTACAAGGCCATCGAGTCCAAACCCATGCTCAATGCAGGAATCCACTCTAAAGCATACCTGACAGGTGGTTGTCCTCTTGAACACTAGAGGCCTCTTGAAGGCCTCTAGTGTGGGAGAGCCCACAACCTCCCTAGGCAACTGATTCCATTGTCGTACTGCTCTAACAGTCAGGAAGTTTTTCCTGATGTCCAGCTGGAATCTGGCTTCCTTTAACTTGAGCCCATTATTCCGTGTCCTGCACTATGGGAGGATTGAGAAGAGATCCTGGCCCTCCTCTGTGTGACACCCTTTTAAGTATTTGAAGAGTGCTATCATGTCTCTCCTCCATCTTCTCTTCTCCAGGCTAAACGTGCCCAGTTCTTTCAGTCTCTCTTCATAGGGCTTTGTTTCCAGACCCCTGATCATCCTGGTTGCCCTCCTCTGAACACGCTCCAGCTTGACTGCGTCCTTCTTGAATTGTGGAGCCCAGAACTGGACGCAATACTCTAGATGAGGCCTAACCAGCATAAAGCTATAATATTGTGAACCCATGGAAACACAAATTACAGACAGGCCTGTTCGGTTTGTTTCATCTCGGCACCATTCGTTGCTGACTTTTATGAGGACTGAATTTACTGCCAGTTTGAGAAGCTTGAGCGAAATACAAGATCTGTCATCTCCGTCAGGGCTAATCCAGTCTCATCAGGTGCTGAACTGTGTTTGATCAGCCCCAGGTGGTTTTTTTTTTTGCGAGCTTTCAAGAGCAGGGAGCTGAAATACCCGCCAAGAGTTACAGAATCGTCGCACCAAGCAACCTGCAGGGAACATGAAAGAAAGGCAGAGAGAAGCGCTAAAGTCGGAAAAAAAGATGGGAGAGAAACAAAGCAGCATAAACGACAGGGGGCAAAAGATATTGACTGAAAAGGTGGGACGAGCGGAGAATGATCATCCATCCATTACTCATCTCGGGGAACAAGGACAATGGCCCCTGTGTTCTCATTTTGCTGAGGGAGAAAAAAAATCCAATGCCTCCTTGGAGGAGGGTAGCAGAAATTTGTTTTAGTCAGTCCAAAACAAAATCTTTCTCATCCATGATCTGATTGTGGATGAGGGGGCTGACCTGGTATGCATCACAGAGACCTGGGTGGGGGAACTGGGAGGGGTTGCTCTAACCCAGCTCTGCCCTCCTGGGTACTCAGTGCAGCACCAGCACAGACTCAAGGGCCGGGGAGGGGGGGTTGCCGTGATCTATAGAAATACAACCTCGCTCTCTAGGCTTCCTGTTCAGTCGAGTGCTGATCTTGAGTGTCTGTACTGTGTGTTGGGTACTCGAGACAGATTAGGGATTCTGCTGGTGTACCGTCCACCCCGCTGCCCAACAGTCTCCCTGCCTGAGCTGATGGAGGTTGTCTTGGACCCGGTGTTGAGGACCCCCAGGATGGTGGTTCTGGGGGATCTCAACTTCCATGCCGAGGCCGCTGTATCCGGAGCGGCTCAGGACTTCATGGCTGACATGACAACCATGGGGCTGTCTCAACATATTACTGGCCCAACGCATGTAAAAGGACACACGCTTGAGCTGGCTTTCTCGACTGGACAGGAGGATGGTGATCTGAAAGTGGGGGAATTAACATCTACCCCCTTGTCATGGTCGGATCACTTCCTATTGAGGTTTAGACTCTCGGCGGCCTTTCCCCTCTGCAAGGGTGGGGGGCCTATTAAAATGGTCCGCCCCCGGAGGCTAATGGACTCCGATGGATTCCAGAGGGCTCTGGGGGATTTTCCTGCTGATATGGCCGGTGCTCCTGTCGAAGCCCAGGTCGCTCTGTGGAATGCAGAGATGACTCGGGCGGCTGACACGATCGCGCCCAAGCGTCCTCTCCCTCTGAACAGAGCCCGGTCAGCTCCTTGGTATACACCTGAGCTGAGGGCGATGAAGCAAGAGGGGAGACGGCTAGAACGCAGGTGGAGGAAAACTCGTGCTGGGTCTGATCGAACACGGGTTAGAGCTCACTATCGAGCCTACTCTGTGGCGGTGAGGGTGGCAAAGAGTCAGTTCTTTTCCACCAGCATTGCATCTTCTCAGTGTCGTCCGGCGGAGCTTTTCCAGGTGGTTCGCAGCCTGTTACACTCTGGGCCAGGGCGTGAGATAGTTGAACCCTCGGTAGCACGCTGCGACGAGTTTGCACGGCATTTTGAAGAGAAAGTTGCTCAGATTCGTCATGAATTGGACACCACACTTAATGCAGCTCCACTAGTAGAGGCGTTCAGAGCGCCATCCGGCTCAGTTTTATTGGATGAGTTTCAGTTATTGAGGCCCGAGGATGTGGACAAGGTGCTTGGCCAAGTCCGGTCGACCACCTGTGTGCTTGACCCTTGCCCCTCGTGGCTCATTACATCAAATAAGGAGGGGATCGCCGGCTGGGTCCAGGAGGTTGTGAATGCGTCCTTGAGAGAGGGAGTGGTGCCGGCCTCTTTAAAAGAGGCGGTAATTAGACCACTCCTGAAGAAGCCTAATCTGGACCCAGAGGACGTTAACAACTACAGGCCGGTGGCTAATATCCCTTTCCTGGGCAAGGTGCTTGAGCGGGTGGTTGCAGGACAACTCCAGGCACTCTTGAATGAAACGGATTATCTAGATCCATTTCAATCGGGTTTCAGGCCTGGTTTTGGAACGGAAACTGCCTTGGTCGCCCTGTGGGATGACCTCTGTCGGGAGAGAGACAGGGGGAGTGCGACCCTGTTGGTTCTCCTGGACCTCTCAGCGGCCTTCGATACCATCGACCATGGTATCCTTCTGGATAGGTTGTCTGAGCTGGGAGTTGGAGGTACTGCATTGCAGTGGTTCCGCTCCTACTTGGATGGCCGATTCCTGAATGTGTTGCTGGGGGATTATTGCTCTGTGCCGTGGCTTTTAAGCCCTGGGGTTCCACAGGGCTCTATCTTATCCCCTATGCTGTTTAACATATACATGAAGCCGCTGGGGGAGGTTATCCGGAGATGTGGACTGAGGTGTCATCAATATGCGGATGATACCCAGCTCTGCCTTTCCTTTTCATCAAACCCAGGTGAGGCATTGACTGTTCTGAACCAGTGCCTGGGCACGGTAATGGACTGGATGAGGGCTAACAAACTGAGACTCAATCCAGACAAGATGGAGGTATTGTTAGCGGGTGGTTCATGTGTCCGGTGAGGTGATGTTTGCCCTGTCCTGGACGGGGTTGCACTCTCCCTAAAGGATCAGGTCCGTAATTTGGGGGTGCTCTTGGATCCAGAATTGTTACTTGAGGCACAGGTGAACTCAGTGGCAAAGAGCACCTTTTATCAGCTTAGGTTGATATACCAACTACGCCCTTCTCTGGACAGTGATAGCCTAGCTACAGTTATCCATGCTCTGATAACCTCTCGCTTGGATTACTGCAATGCGTTATACGTGGGGCTGCCTTTGAAAACGGTCCGGAAGCTTCAGCTGGTACAAAACAGGGCAGCCCGTTTACTAACAGGGACTGGCCAGCGAGATCACATTACGCCAGTCCTTTTCCAGCTTCATTGGCTGCCAGTCCAGGTCCGGGCCCGATTCAAAGTGCTGGTATTGACATTTAAAGCCCTAAACGGTTTGGGGCCGGGTTATTTGAAGGAACGCCTCCTCCCATATGTTCCTGCCCGGACCTTAAGATCATCTACAGGAGCCCTTCTCCGTGAGCCCCTGCCAAAGGAAGTGAGGCAGGTGGCTACTAGGAGGAGGGCTTTCTCCGCTGTGGCACCCCGGTTGTGGAACGAGCTCCCCAGAGAGGTCTGCCTGGCGCCTACACTGTACTGCTTTTGTCGCCAGCTGAAGACCTTTTTATTCTCTCAATATTTTAACACTTAATTTTAACTTAAATTTAAATCTTACTGTTTTAACTCTGTATTTGAATCTTATATCAATTTTGCTGTGTGGTTTTATCCTGGTTGTGCTTTTTATACTGTATTTTGTAATTGTGCTTTTAACCTGTTGGTTGTTTATTGTGGTTTTAATTTTTGTGAACCGCCCAGAGAGCTTCGACTATTGGGCGGTATAAAAATGTAATAATTAAATACATAAAATAAAATAAATAAATGATGGCAAGAGAGTGCCCCCATGGAGCAGGGGACACTTTAGAATGTTTTGAGCGACTGTGTAGAAGAAACGTACGACACCACATCAGCATGAGTCTTGGCCTTGGTTTTTCCGTTCTCTTTTCTTCTGGTTAGCCTCTCCCACCAGTTGACAGGCAGGGTTCAATCCAAACAGATCTCTCCAGGGATGAGTCTCCCCTGCCTTCGCAGACCGGCCCTGCCTTGCATCGGCTAAAAGAGGATCCTGGCCTCAGCAGCTGGGGACTTCTTATTTTTCAGATTTCATTGTCAGTTTTTCTTTCTCCTTTCCTCTCCTCTGCCCGCTGGGATTGGGCTTCATTAGAGGGAGCAGCCTCAGGCGCTGCAGTAATTTTTTTTGTTAGGAAGAGCATCCCCTCGCGCACCAGCTACCACTGCACACTTCTGAGCCTGTCACCAGAGTGGACATTGAGAGCTGTGCCACCTTACCTGGGCAGGTAAGGAGGTTGAGGAAGAAAAAGCAGCATTCACATACTAACTCCACCCAACCACACAGTTTAAACATTATATTGGAATGGGATCTATTGAGGAACGCATTATTTCTGAACCGTTCCAACTTTGGAATGTTGTTATTTTCGCAGTTACTTTATTTAATGCCCATCCCTATCCTGCATTGATCAAGTCGCATCCCTTGGTTTTCCACAGGGGGTGGGTGGATACTGGCTGAAAGTGGTCCAGCTGTATGTCGAGCCCTTGGGAAGATTCTTCCCTGACTCCTAGAGATGCTCGAAGAATTTCCTCTCCTGCTCTCTGGCATAACTGTTCTCCCAGCTCCAGCTCTGGAATCAGAATGATCTGAAACCACAGGGAGCCTGGGCCCAATCCTGATGGTAGAGAACGAGATTAGTCTGCCTACATCCTGGCAGCAGAGATGATTAACTAAATGTTCAGACTGAAATAAATCTTCAAATCTGAGATCGGTTGATATTTTTTATTCCTTTTTGGGGGGGGGGCAGATACTCCTTTTGGAGAGTATTTGAATATGTTGTAATAGAATCAAGGTCTCTTATTCTATTCCCTACATAAGAGAAAGATTTTTTTTCCAAGAAAAAGAAAAGTTTTACTAGTTCTTTAGGTCTCCTTAGGCAGCAGCTTAAGCGCAGAATGGTAGGAAATTCACAGTTTTTCTAACAGGATGACAATATCCTGATAGCTTGGGAAAGGGTTTAAAAGTTTTAGCTAGCTAAAGAGGTTTTTTCCCCCATAGTGTGGCTCTCCCACACTAGAGGCATTCAAGAGGCAGCTGGACAGCCATCTGTCAGGTATGCTTTAAGGTAGATTCCTGCAATGAGCAGGGGGTTGTAGGCCCCTTCCAACTCTGCTATTCTATGATTCTAAATAGTAAGGCTTTCAAGATGATTATTGTCTAAACCTCACTGAGGATTAATATGTATAACTCTTTCTCACAATTTCGGTTCAAGAAAAAGTGTTTTATGTTCTCTGAAGGACCCAACATTCAGGTTTATTAATCATCGGCCACTATAACTCAACGGAGAAGGTGCTGTTTTCACAGGACCTTGCTCTTTTCACATAGGTTACTTGGCAGGAGAGTTAGAGAGCAATCTTATGGTCCCTGGCCATAGACACTGCTATGACCTGGGGAGAGGGACTCTGAGTTCCGATTCCCCACACCCTTGCAGCTGCTGTGGAAAGAACTGTGCTGGCTGCATCCTGAGTTCACAAATGTGGCCTCGGAGGGAGGGAAACAGGCATTCTGTGGGGTGGGGAGAGGAGGAGAGGAGAGGCTGGGATACAATAAATCCTTCGGCCCCTCCAGCCCTGGCTACGTCCCTTGTAGCACGCCTTCTATAGACGAGATTAAAGACTCGTCTAGAGGGGGGAAATGTAAAAGGAGGACAGAGAGTTAGTACACCATTTATCCCACCCAAGTGTATCCCAAATGTCTTGCAATGCCCTCCAGAAGGTATAGGACAAAGGCAAGTTTCTTACAAAGAGTTCCTGTTTTCTGTATCTTCCGGAGGGCATTCCACCTACTCTGGAAAGTTGGTGTACCTATGTTTTCCTTTCAGACATCTGCCTCCATCATACATGTGGAGATGGTAGATAAGGGGTCTTGGGTCAGTTTCTTCCTTTTGTGAACCGCCCAGAGAGTTTCGGCTATTTTGCGGTATAAAAATGTAATAAATAAATAAATAATAAATAAATAAATTCCTGTTGTTTTAAGTAATGCATTTTTGTTTTCATGAGACAATAGTTGGTGACTTTGTGCTTGTTTTGGGTTTTCCTTGTTACATTCCATTATTTTCCTAGCTTGGAGTTCAAATTGAGGGGCTATTATCATAGAATCATAGAACAGCAGAGTTGGAAGGGGTCTACAAGGCCATCGAGTCCAACCCCCTGCTCAATGCAGGAATCCACCCTAAAGCATCCCTGACAGATGGTTGTCCAGCTGCCTCTTGAAGGCCTCTAGTGTGGGAGAGCCCACCACCTCCCTAGGTAACTGGTTCCATTGTCGTACTGCTCTAACAGTCAGGAAGTTTTTCCTGATGTCCAGCTGGAACCTGGCTTCCTTTAACTTGAGCCCGTTATTCCGTGTCCTGCACTCTGGGAGGATCGAGAAGAGATCCTGGCCCTCCTCTGTGTGACAACCTTTTAAGTATTTGAAGAGTGCTATCGTGTCTCTCCTCAATCTTCTCTTCTCCAGGCTAAACATGCCCAGTTCTTTCCGTCTCTCTTCATAGGGCTTTGTTTCCAGAGCCCTGATCCTCCTGGTTGCCCTCCTCTGAACACGCTCCTCTGAACACGCTATTGTTTTTTTTTTCCAGTCCAGCCTGGGAAGACAGGGTAGCCCCTTCCCCTTGGAGAGGATTGTTTGAATTGGATCTGGCTGGTTGACCAGTCGAGGGGGTGGGGAACCAATCCAAATGTCTTGGAAGGCCCTCCAGGAGGTACAAAAAACAGGAATTCATGGTAAGAAAGTCCTCTTTTCCCCATCCCAACACTCCCACCCAGTACTTTTATTAGGAATCAGCACCAAAATCAGTAGCCGGTAGTCCTCTCCTTTAGATCTCTCAGATTGCCTCCAAATTTGCCTTGACATATTGCTTCAGGCGGAACTTAGTTCGCAACTCTCATTTACAGATCAATCAACTTTGCCAACTGCTTGGGGAGTTTCCTCACAGTCCAGGTGAATTTGAAGAGTCCTGCTTGGGCAAACATGTGAGCAATTTTGAGAGAAGCAGGGGTGTGTGCATCTATCAGTCTGCACATCCCTACTAAAGAGCCACAATAAACATTCATGCAAGTTATTAGTCAATCTGTGCTGTATTGTCCTCATCAGCTTCTCACCAGCACTGGATGTCCTATTTAGGTATCTGGGGCGGGCACAGGAACAGAGGAGGACTCCAGTTGCCAGCAGTGAAATTTTCAGGTCAATTTTGGATGTTTTAAGGATTTACTAGACAAGCAAAAAGAGATTTATTATTACTATTGACATTTCTCAAGGAGTGCTGTAGATCCCAAGGCTGACCCCAGATTTCATCGATAGCAATGTTCAAAACAAATTTAGAGGCTCCTCTTTGGGCAAATGAAGGAAGTCAAAAGTAGTGATGCTAGAGATGGGGGAGAATTTTGTTTGGCCCACATTTTTAAGTGAACTGATCGAATTCATTCTTTCCAGACTAATGTGTGGATCAGTACACACTTATCCTTCAGACTGTGCACAAATTTTGCATTGCAGTACTTGGGGCAAAAAAAACCCCATATACCAATATGCATGGATTAAGGTGAAACGAATACAAAAATGTGTATTTTAAGGGGGGGAACCTGTACAATGTGCACATTTGATGTGGAGATGCATACAAATGCATTTTTATGGGGAGAATGTGTATAATTTAAATGAGAATTTTCATACTCTTAAAACGTTTAATTGCAAATAACAGACTTGTACACATGTAAAACTGGCATGCACCATAAATAGTCTCATATATCTATCTATCCTTAAGTGACGCCACCAAAATACGTAATTAATCGGTCCATACTATGCATCTAGCCTGTCGGTATAACGTGCCCTGATTCCAATGTGCCAAAGTTGTAAATATGTTTGCAATTAATTGTAGTATGTTCAAGATTTATTACAGGGGATTTCCCCCCCCCCTATTTTGCACCTTCACAGAATCACCCTGCCATGAATTGTAGAAATTCAGAATTGTTAAATGCAATATCTAACCCTTTTACAAACTGCCAAGAAATCACATGTACCTGAAGGTAATTAGATGCAAAGGCAGAGGTTTCTTTCGTGTGCCGTTTACAGCTATGCAGAGAAAAGAATTTCAGCAGATTCAGCATTCCTGCATAACAAGCTGCACGTGCCAAATCCCATTTTCTACCCAATTTCCAAGAATTAGAGGCTCAGTAGGCCTTTTCGTGTGTACCTGGCTAGTGCAGCGGGCAGTGGCTGAAACCATTTGCCGTCTCAGTTCAAAACATTTTAAGGAAATGTTGGGAGAAATATCTTGGGCTGGCCACCTTCAATGCTTCATTGGATTTTAGGGACCGAACTGATGCTTTCATGGGACTAGGGGCTTCTATAAACAAGTGATTTATAGCATGCTTGTGACTGGCCATTCACAGAAGTGCATATGACCGGTCGGCCATTTTGACGACATCATGAACTTCCTGTACATCTCCCACACCTTCCCCTGGTGATTCCGGTTTTTTTTACAAAAAGCTTGGATATCCCATTTGTTCTAAAATATCTCAGGAGTTCCTATCATAACTTTGGAGCTAAAAGGGAAGAAGTAAATTTGAGTGCCCTTAGTCTCCACTCCCATGTTTCTGGCCATCACTTGACTAAAACACTTTGGATTATCCATGTACCTGTTTCAAAATCTACCTGAACAGCTTTTCAGGATTGAACTATTACAATGTGTTCTGTATGTGGGGCTGTCTGCTCATGGTCCAGAAGGCAGCAGGTAAGTTGTGGAAAGGCGCTGCCAAAGGGACCGTATCGTTCTGGTCATGAAGGAGCTACACTTTGTTTCTGGGCACAGTTCATAATGTTGGTCCTGGTCTTTTAAAGCCATGAATGGCCTTGGACTCTGGACACCTGGAGTAGTGCTTCTTCGTATTTGACCTTTACATTGTTCTTGAAATCACTTGGAGAGATCCTGTTGCAAGATTTCCTGCCATCCAAAGTCCACTGGGTAGTTCCTAGGGCCTTCTGCCTTCTTGTTGCTATTCAGTGGTCCAGCTGGACAACCATCTGTCAGGGATGCTTTAGGGTGGATTCCTGCAGGGGTTGGACTCGATGGCCTTGTAGGCCCCTTCCAACTCTACTATTCTATGATTCTATGACAGGTTTCTTTTCTGTCTTTGTTTAAGAAATTGAAGGTGAATATTTTGTTTCATCTTGACATCCCTGTGTTCCTGTATATCCTTGTATCTGATCATTGTTTGGTGTATTATTCCCCCACATACACTCTTTACCTGCCCATCTTCTCCTTCTGTGTTTTTCTTGTTAGATCAGTAATTCTCAAACCAATGCACACTATTGTACCACAAGAGAAAGATGGTGAGCCCAAGGGATCCTCCTGCAGATGAGGCTTGACTGCCACAGCTCTGCCCAATTCACTGCCCTGACTGTGCCTTTGCTGTAGTTTTGCGCTTAAGGAACATAGGGAGCTGCCTTTTACCAGGTCAGATTAGATGTCTATACAGCCCAGTACTGTCTGCTCTAACTGGCAGTTGCACTTCAGGGATTCCAGCAGAGAAAAGCTTTTCCTATCACCTGCTACTTTGACGCTTTTAACTTGCCAGTGTTTGAACTACCTGCAGAGCAGACGCTCCCTGTCACGGAGCTATGGGGCAGACCTACACAGGAGGTGGGGGGAAAGTGCTCTACTTCCTTCTTCTCCCCTGGGCAAGGAGGCCATATCCGGTTTGGGGGAATAAGGAGTATGGCTAAGAACAGCTAGCTTGGCCCTGTCCTTGACCTGACCGAGGCCATGGACTCAGTGATGGATGGAAGGGTGCGGAAGAGAAGTTGGAGAATGGGGTCGTTATTTGCCTTTTTCTAGGAAACAATAATTGCTTTGATTAACTGCTTCCAAGGACAGTGAACCATTAGTGAGCCTGTATTGACAGGAACCCTCTGCTGTTCATAACCACTCAAATCTGCCCCCAGAGAGCTGACTATTCAACACTTTTCACTTGCTCTGAATTTGCTCTCCCAATAGGAGATTCTCTCTCTCTTTTTAAATGCACATCCCAGTGTCTCTCTGGAACAATAATCTGTCTAATCTTTTGTTCCTTGCTCACTGCAAGCCTACAGAGTAAGAATAAAACCCATCTACAGTGCTCTTAAAAGGTAGCCACAAGACCCGCAGAATGTGCTTGTTTAGCTCTTTGGAAATCTTGCCTCATTCAAGCTGATCCTGCTATCTAGCATGAATATTTTTATATATATATTCTGTTTCAAGCATCGCTTTCAACAAAATAAAAAAATATAATCACATCCTTGCCCTGAAACAACATTGAAATACATAATTTTGCAATCGGCCTTTTGTTGTTTTGTGGCACTTATTGTTGTGTTGGAGGTGAAGTTGCCTTGCCTGTGTATTGTTGCAACAGTTACTGGTGTTGTCTCTTCCATAGTGCTTATTGGGAAATTATCTTCAGGCAGAAACTTCAACCAACATGATGAATAATTATATGTATCTGCATCTGTTCACATCTGCCCCTTCACATCGCTTGCTTTTCCTCCATCGATTTATTCCACCTTCACTCCAATAACATCAGGGCAATGTATGTGGCTCCCCCACTTCTTCTTCTTCTTTTTTTTAATCCTTACAGCAAGCTGTAAGGTAGGTTAAGACAGTGACTGCTCCATTGCCAACCAGGACGTGTTGTGTCTGAGGGGAAGTTTGAAACGTTTATTTATTTATTTATTTATTTATTTATTGCATTTCAAGCTTTCTGGATGGTTCACAAAAATTAACTTTGTTCTTCCAAGTCCAACACTTTATCCCAGGGGTGTGCAACGGGTGTGAAACAGAGGTGTTTTTCTTTAATATGCAGTGATGTGGGACATCTTTTAAATGGAAAAGGTTTTGCACATGTTGAAGACTCTAATGCAGAACCTTTAAGCTATAGAGGTGTGTACATGTACAGTACTAGTAAGTTCAGTTTGTGGCTTCATTGTTCCTGGCTGCTACTGGAAGTCTTCTCATGGCTGATTGAAGTGTGTATGAAGAGGTGGTTGAAATCCCACAGCCTATGAGACTCTGTTAAGATATTATCATCTGTCTTGATTAGTAACCTCAACATTACTTGAAGAGAGTTGAGGAGTACCCTTCTTGAGAGTCACTCTTCCCATTTGAGGCAGTCAGTTGTTCAGTCAATCCTGTCTGATGCTTGACTACTTCTGTGCGCTGTCAGCTCAGGAACTATTATGAGGTCTCAGCTGTTTAGCTAGTGTGGGGAAAAAACACCTTGGCAAGTGAAACTGACTAACAAAACGTTGCTTGCCAGATTCTTCCTTGAAGGAAGAATTTCAGTCCAGTCTTCCCCTTCAAGCAGATCTGCTGGCAGAGCAGTCTGTAGCCACTTTACTACTTGAGTCAGTGGACCTGTTCTTGAGCAAGCACCCTAGCCTGCCTTTCCAGGCAGGAACATGCAGAATTGGTCCCAGCATCATAATGGAAGCTGAGTTGCTTTTTAATAAGGGACTCGTTTCCCTGTGGAAATGGAACCCTAATTATGGACACCACCTTTTTCTGATACTGGAAAAACTGCTGGCAGCATGGTTTTAAGATATTACAGTTTGGCTATCCCTCCCTTCTCTAACTTTGTCTTAATTTGCATGTTGGTGCCATTGCTTAAAGAGCAAGCCAAAGAAGTAGCTCTGTATAATCAATCTTTCTTTTTTACTTTTCTGGATTCTTGAATACAATTCCCATCTTCAATGGCTGCTAAGGAATGCTAAGGAAGTCACCCCTAGTTCTGAATGGTAAAAAAGGAAAGCGTCCAAATGTGAAACCTTATCAGAGCATTGTCTTTCTCCAGGCCATGGCCATATACCATATTCCAACGTGGATTTGATTTGGTGCTGGGAGAACAGCCTTCTGACAAGATATTCAGGTAAGGTTTAGTCTGGCCAGAGTGACTGGCCATATCCCTCGTCTTCATCCACTGATCCTTCTCCCCCTCTCCATATTTTTTCAACATACTGTATAGTGGCAAAAGGCTATCTCAGGGACAGCTGCCACAAATGTTCACAAGTGAACTGTTTAAATAAGAATTCCCAGGGAGAGCTGAACAGTTCAGCAAATCCTTCCATTTGTACGTGTCTGTTTGCAGCCCAAATCGGTAGCACCACTTACTTTTTGAAACCTGCCTTCTTCCTGGACACTGTGACATTGCCACATAGCAAATCAGATTTGGCTATGTGATGGCATCACTGAGTGCAAATAAAGCGAATTCAGGGTAAAGAGAGACAGTGGGGCAGTTTGTATGATTGAAAGCTGATAAAACGTGCTCTGTGCCACTAAGTCCACCTGTGCCTCAAGTGGCAATTCTGAATCCAAGAGCACCCCCAAACTACGCCCCCGATCCTTTAGGAGGAGTGCAACCCCCCCTCCAGAAAAGGTTGAACATCACTTACCTTGGTAGGCAAACCATCCACTAATAGTACCTCCATCTTGTCTAGATTGAGTCTCAGTTTATTGGCCCTCCTCCAGTACAATACTTCATCCAGGCACTGGTTCAGAGCAGCCACTGCCTCACCTGGATTTGATGAAACAGCGAGAGCGAGAGCCAGGTATCATCTGCATATTGGTGATCCCTCAGTCCATATCTCCAGATAACCTGCCCCAGGATTTTCACGTAAATGGGGGATAAAATAGAGCCCTGTGGCTCCTTATGGCATAATTCCCATGGCACAGCGCAATAATCCTCCAGTACCACCTTCTGGAATCGGCCATCCAAGTGTGACTGGAACCGCTGCAGTGCCTCCAACTCCCAGCCCAGACAACCTCTCAAGAAGGATACCATGGTTGGATGGTATTGAAAGCTGCTGAGGGGTCCACGAGAATGAACACTCCCTCTGTCCCTCTCCTGACAAAGGTCATCCCACAGGACGACTAAGGCAGTTTCTGTTCCAAAACTAGGTCTGAAGCCCACTTGAAATGGATCCAGAGAATTTGTTTCATTCAAGAGTGCCTGGAGTTGCCCAAGAAGGGGATATTATAGCAACTGGCCTATAGTTGTTATCTACTGTGTCCAGGTTCAGCTTTTTCAAGAGTGGTCTGACTATGCTTCCTTTAAAGAGACTGGCACTAGGGAATAGAGAACTTGTGGGGGGCTCAGAAGTGCTAATTATGCATAACTGGACATATGGGTTATATTTCTGTGGCTTTTATACCTCCAGACCATCTTTTCTGTGCGTTATAATTGGTAAAACAAATCTCTTCTGGATAGGGGCAAGGTTCACACCTTCTGGAGAGCAGTGTAAATACAGCAGCTCAACATCTAGGAAGACACAGCCATGACAGATATGGGCACCCTGGACAGCATTTCTTAGCTCCCTCAAAGATGTAGAACTCAAACATTTATACGCATTAATTGCATTATGATTAGAAGATGGGAAGTACGTTGAGGACAAGAGTTAACAAGCTGGGGCAACAAACCCTGCTGAGACGAGCAGGGAGTGTACTCCTTTCTCATGATCCCAGTGCATGATCCCAACTGTTTTCCTCCCCGTTTCTGCTCTGCATCCAGATTTACCTACACTCTTGGGGAAGGAATGTGGTTGCCACTGAGCAAGAGCTTTGTAATCCCACCAGCTGAACTGGCCATCAATCCATCTGCCAAGTGCAAAACGGACATGACAGTAATGGAGGATGCTGTGGAGGTCAGGTAGGTGCCTTCCATAGGTGGGATCCTGGGCTGCTTGAGAATGAAACGTTGCAAGTAAAAGGGTAACTCCGGTTTCGTGAAGCGGTTTTGCCTTCTAGCTTCAGCCACAATAACGGATGCCTTGCTTTCTGCCTTGTTATACTCTTATGCTTGGGACTCTTTCCCAGAACACCCGTGTGATGCTGCCTCTTCCTCTGCCTTCGAATCGCTCCTCAAACCCCGCGTTGTCAATGTAGCCTTTTGCTTAACCCCTTGGTTTCCATCCTGTACTGAAATTAGTAGTACAACTAATCATATTTTGCCCCTATTGCCTTCATCTCTGCAAATGTATGCATCTTAAGATGCATACATTACCTAGGGAGGTTGTGGGCTCTCCCACACTAGAGGCCTTCAAGAGGCAGCTGGACAAGCATCTGTCGGGGATGCTTTAGGGTGGATTCCTGCATTGAGCAGGGGGTTGGACTCGATGGCCTTGTAGGCCCCTTCCAACTCTGCGATTCTATGATTCTATGATTCTAAGACAAACACTAAATCGGTTTTATCAAGGATCTGCCACAGAAGGAAGGTAGATGTGTTTTCAGTGGTAGTTCCAGTAATAAAGTGTGTAAATTTTCATCAATCAATTGGGTGACACGTGCTTACATGACCCTTCTTTGAACACTGATGTATAATAATAGTATAACAACTACTACTACTACTAATAGTGTTTTTCTCCATTGCAGGGAGGAACTGATGACTTCATCCTCCTTTGACAGCCTGGAGGTTCTTCTGGATTCATTTGGGCCAGTTCGGGACTGCTCCAAGGACAATGGTGGCTGCAGCAAGAACTTCCGTTGCATTGCAGATCGGAAATTGGACTCCACTGGTTGTATGGTCTGTATACTCTTTATTCAGACATATGCAGTGCCACCTGTGGAAGTGAGATTACAACAATGATCACGCACTTTTGTGCTGAGTGATCAATTCAGGACCATGGAAAGCTCCTATGTGAATATGCCTATGGCAGCCTTCCCCAAGTTGATAAAACTCCCATTATTCCCTGCCAGCATGGACATTGGCCATGCTGGGAATGATGGGGGTTGCAGTCTAACTCTGGAGGGCACTATATCAAACATAAATCTTCTTAGAGAGAGGACAAGGGATCTTGTATTGTTTTAACATTAAGTTCAGTGGGCTGTTTATTATTCTCTCTTCTACTGTAATTTCCCCCTCTGTTAGGGCCACCTCATATGTTACACAGGGCAAATCGAGGCTTGCTGTACTGAGGATCAAGCTGCACATTTCATTAATTATATAGCGTGAAGCTTCCTGTCTTGTTTTCATTTACTTTAAAGGAAGCATAAGGGGCGCTGATCCAAATTGAGACCACTGATATAATCCCTCCCTCTCCAGCCCCTTACCTTCACAAAACGTGCCTCCCCAGTTAAAGAAAGGGGGAACCCTCAATTTATCCTTGGGGTCAAGCAACATGTTGCATTAATTGCGTAGCATGTAGCTGAGCCTGATCATTTTCCTTTAGTGTGATCGCACACCGTGATTATTCTGATCACTGCCAGTATCCACAGGGAGGGGAGGATTAAACTTCCCTACAAGCCTTTTTCTTCCAAAATTCCATGCGCACACACACAAACACATTATGGGTGGGTTATTTTAATAATGTATTAGTTTTATATGTTTTTAATCAGCTTTATGTATTTTATAGTATTTTTGTATTTAATGTTCCCTGCCTCTCCCAGGGAGAGGCGGGTAAGAAATAAATTATTATTATTATTATTATTATTATTATTATTATTATTATTATTAAATTAAAAAAAGAGAAAAAAGTCTCCATTGACTCCAATAGAGATCCCCTACCCACACAGAGTGGGGTGTGGGCTTCAGGAAGAAAAAAGGTTTCGGGGAGAGGAAAGTTAAATTCTCCCCTCCCAGTGAAAACATGTCCCAATCCAAATTGGGGCCGTGCACAGTTACACTAAAGTAGAAAACTTGATCCTAGTTAGTTAGTTAGTTAGTTAGCTACATGTTACATGTTAATGTAACATGTAGTTTGACCCTTAGAGTAAAGGGGGGGAATGAAGGGGGTTTCTTGCTATGTAATTAGCCTAATGAGTAGTTTAACATTCTCTGTACAGCTGGTAGGGAGCTAAAGCTATACTTGGCTTCCTGATGGGCATGATACATACTCTTGCAAACTTGTGTTTGCTGCATTTGCAGTTTACATTTTTAGGAATACATGTAAAACGACTTGGATGTGTGCCTATGTATTTTTAAAGAAGCCCTTAAATGAATGAGGAGCACCAGGAGAAATGGATCTCATACCCTTTATTGGCATAATCTGCTAAATTGCTGTTCAGACATGAGCAAAATATCCCTGGAGCAGCAAAGATGTTCTCTATAGCGTGGCTTCTTTTCTGGTCAATGGGCAACCCTATCTCTACTTATTTATCTCTACTTTAAGATCATCCACAGGGGTCCTTCTCTGTGAGCTCCTGCCAAAGGAAGTGAGGCAGGTGGCTACTAGGAGGAGGGCTTTCTCTGCTGTGGCACCCCGGCTGTGAAACGAGCTCCCCAGAGAGGTTCGCCTCTCTGTACTGTACACTGTGCTCTTTCCGTCGCCAGCTGAAGACCTTTTTATTTTCTCAGTATTTTAACACCTAATTTAACTTAAATTTAAACCTTGTTGTGGGGGATGTGCTTCCGGGTGAACGGGTAGCAGCGGAATCTGTAAGCTCCGGTCTCAAATAAACTTTGGAAAGCTATTAATCTCACCCAAAGCAAGATAAAGTGAGGGATTCAAAGAGGGATTCTTGTATCGGAAAGCCTACAGCAGCTGAAAGTTGAGAAAAATCTGACTGCTGATAAACAATTCAGCTATAATAGGTTACTTTCCGAACTCTGGGAGTTGTTGGGTAAATGTCAGGGAAGGGCGGAAAGAAACAACAAACTCTCCCTGCTTGGATAAGAGGCAAACCCCAAGATAAACCCTCAGATCGTACAGTAGCCAGACTTGGCAGGATTAACTCGGGGATGAAAAGTGGAAACGCTAAAAATAATAATAATACCAAGGACTCACAAAAAACTGGAAAGGGGAAAGAAGGTGGGGCTAGCCTGCCTGGAACAGCAAATAGATCTAAAAAGCAAGAGGAGGAAATGCAAATGGAGCAGATGCTGGTGAGCATCAAGGAAATGATGCAAGATAATAATGAGATTCTTAAAAAGCAAATTGTGTCTGAGATATCGATTGAAATGAAAAGAACCATCTCTGAACTTCAAAAACAGTTGAAAGAAGTGAGTGGTAAAGTGGGAGAGATGGAAAAAAGTATATCAGCAAATGAAAAATCTATACAGGATCAAAATCTTAAGTTCCAGCAATGGGAACTAAAGCTGATTGATTTGGAAGACCGAGGTAGATGATCAAATCTACGATTTCGTGCCTTTGCAGAAACCTCTGGTGAGAATCCTAAAATATTGAGACACCAAATTATGCAATGGATTGCAGTTATAGCACCAGATGTCACATGGGAGGATTCAGATATAGAAAGACTGCATAGGATTGGCCCTAAAAGAGGAGTGATGTCCAGAGATATTATTATTAAATTTGCAAATTACCATAAAAAAGAACTCTTGATGAAGGCAGCTAGACAAATTTTGGGTCAACTGATGTACCAATCCAACCCAGTACAAATATATAATGACTTTTGCCCTGAGACAATTAACTGGAGGAAAAGTGTGAAACAGTGTGTGGTGGTTTTGATGAAGAATGAAGTGAAATATACTTGGGGATACCCAGTTTTTCTAAAATTTCAGTGGAAGAGTCAACAACACAGAATTACATCGCTGGAACAAGGAATACAACTATTACGAAAGCTGGGATTACTGGAACCGGAGGAAGAAGTACAGGGAGCAGACGGAGGCAATAAGGAGTAGAAGACACATATTAAAGACAATAACTTTAGGGGATGAGAGATATATCGACCGGGAGAAGAAGATCGGCTGCTGCTGGGGATTCCGGAGGTGCTTCCCTCCCCCCCACCGTGTGGATCTGACTGATCTATGAGTGAGGCTAACCACCTCAGGGAGGAGAGAGGGGGAGAGGAGTACGGATTGTATGGGGGGGAGGCAGGGGAGGGGGACAGGAAGAGGGAGGAGGGGATATAGGACACTATTTGGGACCAACAAATACTATTAAATTTTATCAACAACCATATGGAGAGTAGATTAAGAGTCACATCATTGAATGTTAAGGGGCTAGGGACAACAATTAAATGGAAAAGAATAGAAACACTACTGAATAGAGACAAGGCTGATATTGTATTCCTGCAAGAAACACATCAAATTAGAGAAGGGGTTAATGAGCTTGAGTTAAGGTGGGCGAATATTTATGAGAAAGCATGCGGAACGTCAAAGTCTAAAGGGGTAGCTGTTATAATATCAAAGAAATGTGGCCTTAATGTTTTAGAGATAAAAAAGATGAAAAGGGAAGATTTATAATTATACGGGGGAAGATAGCAGATGAATATTATACATAGGTGAATGTTTATGCCCCAAATGAAAACCAAGTAACCTTTTATTATAGAGTGTTTAAAGAAATGGAAAATATACAAAAGGGTCATATAATAATAAGGATAAATCGAACCCCACCATAAAAGAAAGGGGTAAAAATATAACAAGTTTGAATAAATGGATGAAAAGAAAAGAAATTGATGTTTGGAGAGAGATTAAGGGGGAGGAGAGAAGATACACATTTTACTCATCTGTACATAAGACCTACTCTAGGATAGACTACCTCTTTATATCAAAGAGCTTATTATCAAAAGTAATAGATACAGAGATAGGGGTCATTAAAGTGACGGATCATGCATTGATTAATATGGATATAAAAATTAAAAAAGAGTATAAAGTAGTTAAAAGATGGAGATTAGATACTAGGATTTTTAAATCTAAGCAAACAATAGGGAAAATTGAGAAAGAAATGCAAGACATATGGGAAATTAATATTAAAGGGCAATCAACCCATGCAATAGTTTGGGACACTATGAAGGCGGTGATGAGAGGGATCGCTATCAGGGAGTCATCTAAATTAAAAAGACAACAGGAAGAGGCTAGGAAAAATTTAGAGGCGAATATTATAGAGTTAGAAGGAAAATATATAAAAAAGAAGGATAAATATATTGGAGCGCAGTTACAGGCAAAAAAGAAGGAATTGGAGAGTATAGAAATAGGGAAAGTGCAGAGGAATCTGATTTATTTAAAAAGAGAATATTTTGAATACAGTTATAAAAATTCTAAAATGTTGGCCAGATCCACACAATAAAAAAAAAAATTAAGAACCAAATTGGGGCAATAAAAGACAATACAGATAAAATGCATAATTTAATGAGAGAGAAATTACAAGTCTTCCAAAATTTTTATCAAAAGTTATATACATCAAATAAGAGACCTTTAAAGGAGATCAAAGATTATATTGAGAAAAACTGGAAAATAAAGATACAGGATACAGATAGAGAGGTTATGGAACAGCCGGTTACAGAAAATGAAATAGAGGGAATAACTGATGATTTAAAAGTTGGGAAATCCCCTGGAATGGATGGATTGGGTCTAGAATATTATAATTTTTTTTAAAAAAATGTTGATACCAAAATTGAAGATGTTATATAATCAAATAATAAACAGAGAAAAGGCCCCATCATCATGGGAACAGTCTATAATTATTTTAATTCCAAAACCGGATAAAGATTTAACAGACCCGGGATCTTATAGACCTATATCCTTTTTAAATCAAGATGCCAAAATATTGACAGCGATAATGGCAAGAAGGTTGAATAAATTTATGTTTAAATATATTAAAAAGGATCAATGTGGATTCGTAGCAGGAAGACAGATGTCAGATTTGAGTGGTAGAGTATTGAATATAATAAATAACATAAAGAAAAATAATTTGCAGGCGGGTAAAATAGCCCTGGATATTTTTAAGGCCTTTGACTGTGTGGAATGGCCAGCACTAAAACTGTTAATAGACACTATAGGATTTGGAGAGAAATTTAAGGGATTGATAAATCAGTTATATTCGCAAAATACAGCAGAAGTAATAGTGAACGATGGTATTACAAAACAAATTTCCTTAGCCCGAGGTACTAGACAAGGGTGTTCCCTTTCCCCAATTTTATTCGCAATAGTTATAAAAGTCCTAGCAAACGCAATAAGAGAGGATGAAAGTATAAAAGGGATAGGGATAAGAGAAGAAATTAAGATTAGTTTGTTTGCAGATGATACCTTATTAAGGATTCAAAAGCCGTTGGAGAAGATGGAGAAAGTACAAAAGCATTTGAAGGAGTTTGGGGAACTGACAGGGTTACAAATAAATTGGTCCAAATCAGAGATGATGTTGTTTAATTATAAAGAGGAGGGAGAACAGGATTTAGTTAGGAAGAAATGGAATATGAAAGTTAAAAATAAAATAAAATATTTAGGGATATATATAACAGGGAATGTAGGAAAGTTAGAAGAGGAAAATTATAACAGATTAAGGCAGGATATTAAAATAAAATTAGAGGAGTATCGGAAAATAAGACTGTCATGGTTTGGTAGGATAGCATTAATTAAAATGAAGATATTACCTAAAATTAATTTTCTATTTAGAATGTTGCCAATTAGAATATCGCATACAGAGTTAAAGAAGTGGCAAATAATGTTGAATAATTTCTGCAATGGAGATAAAAAGGTTAGGGTAAACAAGAGAGTTTGGTATAAACAACAGAAGACAGGAGGATTAGGTCTCCCAAATCTAAAAGGATATTATATAGCTAACCAAATAAGATATGTGGTGGAGGGTATTCTGGGAGTAGGTGAAAGGACTTCTTTGGAAACTGAAACACAAGAATTAGAAATGGAATTAGATAATATTTATTTTAATAAGATTACTAAGAAACTTCTACAAAGAATAGGGAATCCTTTACTAAAGAATATTATGGAAATTTGGGCTAAAAATAAAACAAAATTAATACCTGCCATTTCCCCATTAACTCCAGTGGTAATGATGGAGAATTTGCCAGTAAATTTAAAAAAGGTGGTAGGGAAGGTATTAAAGGAACAGAATATAAACAGGTTGGAAAGGGTGGTTAAAATAGAGGCGTTAGATCAAATAAAAGAAATATTGATGGGGGGAAAGTTGTCATGGTTTAACTATATGCAGTTAGAACAATGGGTAAAGAAATGGATAAAAGAAAATAAACAACCTAGAGAGTATACGAGTTTTGAAAAAATGATAGTACAAAGACAAGAGAAAGAAGGGAATTTGATTACAAAGGGAATAACGAGTGAAATATATAGAATATTGATGGCAAGAGAGGATCAGGAAGATGGTTATAAATTGGTATGGGAAAATGATATTAAATTTCAAATAAGTAATCAGAGTTGGGATAAGATATGGAAAGCACAGAATTTGAAAACCTTATCAGTAAGGATAAAAGAAAATTTTTATAAATTGGTATGGCTGTGGTACCTAACACCAGTTAAACTAAATCAAATCGAGAAGAAATATTCAATATTATGTTGGAGAGGATGTCAGGAGGTGGGCACTTATGTTCATATGTGGTGGGCATGTAAATGTGTACAAAAATTCTGGCAATCGGTGTATAAAGAGAGAAAAGAGATAACTGGAATAAGTTTAGAGTTATCCCCAAGCGTAGCACTGTTGTCAATATACGATGGGGTGAACTGCACACAACCTATTAAGGATTTGATTACGAACTTATTAACAGCAGCAAGATTAATAATAGCTAGGAAATGGAAGATACAAAGTGAATATCAGATTGAGGAATGGTATAAAGAAGTATGGGATATCAATGATAAATTAACATGTAATATTAAAATGGGAAAAGGAAGGTGCAATTATAATGAATTTGAGATTATATGGAAACCGTTTTTGGAATTTGTTTTGTTAAGAGGGAAAGGATGTACACCTGTACAAGAAATATTACAATTTTGGGGAAAGGGATGAAGGTGTAGTTGGTCCCGGTGATGGGTGCACTGTTGTTTTATTTAATGTAATGTAACTAATAAAATAATAATGTTAAAAAAATAAAAAAATAAATAAAGCTACACACTCTCCAGTCCCCAGAGACCAAAAAAACAAAACAAAACAAAAAAAACTTGTTTTAATTCTGTATTTTAACTTATTCCGATTTTTGCTGTGTGGTTTTATCCTGGTTGTGCTTTTTTTATATTGAATTTTGTTTGCGTTTTTAGATTGTTGGTTGTTTTTATGATCTTCATGGTTTTAATTTTTGTGAACCGCCCAGAGAGCTTTGACTGTTGGGCTGTATAAAAATGTAATAAATAAATAAATAAATAAATAAATATTTTCATTTCTATGTTGCCATTTGCCACAAGGTTTAGAGCAGTGGTTCCCAAAGTTTTTCAGGTAACCGCCCCCTTGGTTCCACAAATTAGTGCCCAGAACCACCTGCATGCAGCCTCTTTAAATGGGAATCACCCGCCACAGGCTTGCCGAGGCAGGGAGGGAAAAGAGGTCTCTGTTTTGCAGCCGGTGGGGCGGGGCACACCAAGCAGGGTATGTGTCTTCATTAGCGTTTTGGTGCTTTTGAAATATTTCAATTCACCATTAAAAGGACTCTTCTTAAACAGTATTAATACATGTGTGGATTCTTCCCCTGTATGGCTTGGGACCAAACTACCTTCTCCCATAAAAATGTCCCTGGGTTTTAAGACCTTCTGGAGAGGCGCTTCTCGGAAAAGACCACCTCGAGCGCCCCCTTGCTGCCCCCTTGCCTCTTAACGCCCCCTATGCAATCCCACCACCCCTTTGGGAACCGCTGCTTTAGAGTAAGTAGCTGATTCTTTTACAGTGGCAAATAAAATGAGCCATATAATGTAAAATGCAGGAACATCCAAACTGCTGCAGCCTAAGCTACCAAATATCCAGTAAGTTAGCCCTAAACTCCATTTCTAAAGATGGTCAGGCATGTTCTTTTGTAAGCCTGGAGGTGAAGAGTTCAGAAATCTGCATCCTTATTGACAAGAATGTGCTTGTCTCATTCAGTCCTAGTAATAGAATGGAGGTAGGGAGAAGGTGGCCTTTAAGCAGTTGGGTCTTTTTCTCCCCAACAGAGGTTATCTGCTTTTATTGAGTGTTAGTGTAGCAGCAATAGTACCTAAGACACTGTACTATGACCTAGGAAGCATCCAGTTCAAATCTTGCCTCTACCACAATTCATATTTATTTATTTATTTTTCCTCTTTTTATTGTGAATATCAACAAACAGAACAGAAAATACATTGTGAAAACTGGTGGGGGGGGAGAACCCATAGATTATGTATTATCATCATTTTCCATCGTATGTACAGTCAAAAAAAAGGAGGGAGTTATACAAAGGTTTCAAGAAAAGCAGACCAGATGTTTATCCACTTACAAGTTGCGTCTATATAACACTCATTCGAAAGTTGATAATGTTATTAGGTCTTCGATTCATTGGATTAAGGGAGGTGTGAATTTGTCCTTCCAATGTGATAGTATAAGACTTTTGGCTGTCAAAAGGGCTCTGAAAATCCATCTGCGCTGACCAGGTGTTAACTTCCAAGAAGCCGGTAGGTAATTTAGGCGGAGATGCACATTGTTCCATATTATAGATTGTTTCAGTACAAAGTTCATCCTTATTATAGCCTCCTCCCAAAAAGGGGTAACTACGGGGCATTGCCAAAACATGAGAGTTAAAGAAGCATTAGATGCATTACATCTCCAACAATTATGCAAATCAGACAAACCCCTATTGAAAAGGCGCTGTGGAGTCCAATAGACCCGAGACATTTTTTTTGGTTTTGCTGAATAAGACGTAACCTGAGATCCATAGAAGCTTCAGATACAGTTGCTAGAGCAACTGTCCATTGGTTAGACAAGAAAGGGCACTCCAATTCTCTCTTCCAATCTAGTCTTAAACTATGGGTATCATATTTACTTGGTGCTATGAAATACTTATATATATATGGGTCGTGGATCGACGTGTCAGTTCAGCTGTTATAAGTGTTTCTAACAATGCTGGAGGCTCTGAAGCTGTAAAAGCAGCTGGGCCAAACCTAGATTCCAGCAAGTTTTGCAATTGTAAGTATTGCCATTGGGCCAAAGCAGGTAAATTATATTTAACACACAAGTCTGAAAAGGACAAAAACTCATCATCTGAGCCTATTAATTGAGCCAAAGTAAAAATCATCTTATCCGTCCATGTCCTCCACAGAAATGCTTTCTTTCCAATTTTTAAATCTGGGTTTCCCCATATAGTCAAGTTTGCATGAGAGAATGGATCAAACTGTAATTGACATGATATTATACGCCATCTCTCTAGCAGCCAGAATTGTAAGAGTGGGGGGTGGGTTGCTTATTCTGATATGGCGAGAACCGAGCACTATCAATTTGGGAAGAGGTTCTAACCATAAGGCTTCCAGAACTGGCCATCGTGGCAGTTCTGAGGGAGCAGAAGATGACCAGAACTTACTACAAGCCAATAAGTAAGCCCGATGGTACAACCAAACCTGCCTTTGTTAATTGGAAGCTGCATCTGTTTCAGAGATGTTTGAGGTGGAGAAGAACCCCAGAAAAAATTACAAAACAAAGCATTAAGTTGTTGAAAATATTTGCCAGGTATAAGTAAAGGAATCCCATGCATAACATAAAGAATTTGAGGTATAAGGTTCATCTTAAGTGTGTTGACTTTATCCCCACAGGCTCAACTTTAACGGTGCCCATCTATCTATATCTCGTGTAATCTCACTAATCAGTTTATTTAAATTCATTTTGATCAATTGAGATATATATCTTGGAATGAGTATTCCCAGATAGGTAATAACATTGAGGCACCACCGAAATTGGCCATTAGCCAACACACTAGGAAATAAACTATCTCCGATCGGCATCAACTCTGACTTTGACCAAATCAATTGAGTAACCGGAAAGATCACCAAAGGTGTTAATCAATTTCATCAAAGCAGGAGTAGATGCCTGGAGTTTAGAAATAAGCAATAAAAGATCATCAGCATAAAGAATAATTTTACATTCTAGGTCAGCGTGTACAAACCCTTGAATTACTACTATTCTGTCTAATTGCACAAGCCAGAGGTTCCAAACATAGATCAAATATCAATGGGGAAAGGGGACATCCTTGTCTAGTATCTCGCTCAACCACAATTCATTAAATCACGAGAAATTCATTGAGCTGTAATCCCACATGCACTTACTGGGGAGTAAACCCCATTCAACCCAGCAGGACTTACTGCTTAGTAAATATGCATAAGATTGTACTGTAAATCATGAATCTCTTAGCCCCCTATCTGTAGCGATTGCTGAGATAATGTATGTATTATCTTTGGAATGTTTCAAAGCCTATATAATTGTTTGCTATTATTACTTACCTGTGTGCGCAATAAATTCAGCAAATACATCTTTCCTCACCTGTGCGTCTCTGCACCTTTAAAAGTTGCACCTGAGTGGAAGGAAGAGGGTGGGAGGATTGCAACTCTTAAGATGTGCAGATATTTTGATATTGCTCTAATTGTACAGTATTATTCCTGGTTTACTGTAAATAGAACATGGGCAGGCTTCATGAGCCAGGATCTGTGTATTGAACTGGGACTGGAAGACTGTAGAGAGGACTGTGTGGGTGCTGGCAGCTTTTTAAAAATGTGTGGGGCCGAGAACATCAGTCTGCTCTATTTGGATTTGCTGGATCAGCTTCCTTGCACTTGTGGGACAAGAGTGCCTCTGTGCTTTATCTGACTGCCTTTTCATAGAATCATAGAATAGCAGAGATGGAAGGGGCCTACAAGGCCATCAAGTCCAACCCCCTGCTCAGTGGGGTTCACAGCTTCACTGTGAAGCTACAGAAAGCCCAGGATTAGTGGCAGGACTTCTGGTCAGAGTGTGGTGGTGATGTGTGTGTGTGGGGGGAGGGGGTCTCTATTCAAGCTTTGTCCCTGGCATCCTTATATTTATGTTCTGCATTGGTATGGGGTCAAGATGAACGATTTAATTCTCCTTCTCCTGCTGTCTTTGCGCGTCTGCTAGTCCCCATTTCTCAGGAAGAAATGCCTGCTAACTGCTTTGTGGCAGATGTTCCCTCCTTCCACCTTCCCACCCCATTTCACTCTGCCTCAGCCCACCCCCTTGCACCGCTTTGCACAAGGGCTCCCACGAGAGAGAGGTGGAAAACAATCCATCCGCTGTGAAGCTGCCATCCGTACTTGTCTTGGTGCTGACATTCTCCCTCTGCACCTGCTCTGCGTTGGGAGAGGAGGCCTTGCCCCAAAGGTGGATGTGTGAGGAATGAGAAAGGGGATCAGCAGGTGGGACACATTCTACACAGATGCCTCTCAAATGGCTGCTGACGGAGCCACTGCTGAAAGCAGCAGCATGAGTCAAGAGAGAGGATCTCTGCATATATTTCCACCTTCTCTAGCATCCCAAGTTCCGGACATATAATTATAACAACAACACCAACAACACACCATACAGAAAACCTTCAGAGACTGGGCCTCCAAAATACATCCACACCAATATCCAGAAAGCAGTCATAATTAAAACATGCTCAATTGTCAGGAAATTCCTGAATCTGTAAAAAGACAGCATGACTTGGCAAAACTAGAAAAATCCAACTAGAAAAACCGCCACAAGCAAGAAAGAGATAATAATAATAATAATAATAATAATAATAATAATAATAATAATAATAATAATAATAATAATATCATCATCATTTGGGCCTTGCCTTTTTACCAAGATAAATGGCACTCAAGGAAGCTATAATATTATAAGATTACTCACACATTTCGGGTGGGTGAGAATTTTGTTGCATTCAGTTTTTGATAACTTACCAAAATTTACAAATTTCTTCATAGCAAGATGGAAAGCACTTGAGATCTTTTTTTTTTTTTTAAAAAAAATCAAAGATGGAAATATAACAAACAAATGTGCAAGTGTAGTAAAGACAGCCATGAAAAGGTCTTAAGGGAGCAATCCTGTGGCATCAAGACATTGTCTGAGAGGCCGTAGGATATTGGGGATTCCTCCCTCCGAGGATGGAGACAGTGCTCTGACGTCGGAAGGGGGAGTTGGCAATCCAACCCCACCCACCCCACCCTGGCCCCTTGCAGCTGGTGAGGAAAGAACTGCACTCAGGGCTGGTGCCAGACTATTTTGTGCCCTAGGCAGGTGAGCTGCTTTCACCCACACCCCAGCGTACCTGGGCACAGGGCACCATCTCGCCCGCCCAGCCAAAGCGAAGCGAGGACACTGGGGGGGGGGTGGCTTTGGAACGGCGCACCTGGCCGGAAGCTGCTCTGGGAGAGCGACTTCCACGCGTGCAGTTCCGAAGCCGCCCACCCCCACTCCAGCGTTCTGTCTTCGCTTTGGCTGGGTGGGCGCTCTGAGAGAGCGACTTCTGGGGGTGCCTTCCAAAGCCGCCCCCCCCGCCCCCCTACCCCAGTGTCCAGGCTTCACTTCGGCGCCCACCCAGCTGAAGCGAAGCCAGGACGCTGGAGGGGGGGCATGGCTTCGCTTCAGCTGGGTGGGCGCCCAGCCAAAGCAAAGCCAGGACACTGGGTTGGGAGGGCGGCTTCAGAACAGCGCGCCCGGAAGCCACCCTCTCAGAGCCGCTGCGGGAGAGTGGCTTCCGGGTGTGGCATTCGGTGCCCCCCTTACCTTGGCGCTCTAGGCGGCCGCCTGTGTGGCCTCTATGGAAGCGCTGGCCCTGACTGCACTGGCTGCCCTCAATGGTTGGAAAATAGATGTCAGAGAGGGGGAGGAAAGGGAGTGGGCAGGGAGGAGAGGAAGACCGGAGAGGCCGGAATATGAGCTCTTCAGAGCCTTTGCCAGCTTCCTTCCCTCTCACTCTGAAGCGCCGCCAGTAGACAGGGTAAAAAGACCTTCAAACGAAACATAAAGAGTAGGAGGATGGGGAGGTGAAGACCACCTCCGCTGCTTCTCCCACCCTGCATTGGATAACTGGAAGCTTCCAAATTCAAGGGCTTCAGATCATAAACTGATGTCCAGTTTGAAACATCAACTCATATATGAGGGCCAATAAACTGAGACTGAATCCTGGCAAGATGGAAGCCCTGTAGGTGAGTGGTTCCCGAGTCCGGGAGACAGGCTCATTGCCTGTTCTGGATGGGGTTACTCTGCCTCTGAAAGAACAGGTTCGTAGTTTGGGGGTACTCTTAGACCCATTTCTGTCGTTGGAGGCTCAGGTAGCTGCCACGGCTTGGAGTGCCTTTTACCATCTTCAGTTGGTTCTCCAACTACGGCCTCTCCTGAACAGGGATAGCTTGACCATGGTGGTACAGGCATTGGTAACCTCAAGATTGGATTACTGCAACACGCTCTATATGGGGCTACCCTTGAAGCTGCTCCAGAAGCTGGAGCTAGAGCAGAATGCTGCAGCTCGGCTGTTGTCTGGAGCTGCCCCTTTCCAGCATGTAACTCCTCTGCTGAGGGAACTGCACTGGCTGCCTGTTTGCTACCGGGCCAGGTTTAAGGTTCTTGTACTTGTGTACAAAGCCCTAAACAACTTGGGACCAGGATACCTGAGAGAGCGCCTTCTCCCTTACCAACCTGCCCGGTCACTGAGGTCATCCGAGGGCCTGCTCCTGGTGGTTCCACCTAGATCCATCCTCCGATTGGAATCCACCAGGGGGAGAGCCTTCAGCGTGGTGGCTCCCCTCCTGTGGAATTCCCTGCCTCTGGAGGTCAGGCAGGCGCCAAGCTTGTACTCCTTTCGGCGCCTCCTGAAAATGTCTTTATTCCAAGAAGCCTTTCCTTAATATGCAGCCTTGAATCTCTGTTTTTGCTTCTTTTAAATTTTGTTTTAACTGTTTTATTCTGTTTTTATTTTTCATTTTATCTTGAACACCGCTCCGAAATTTTTCAATGGGGAGCGGTATATAAATATTCTAAATAAATAAAATAAAATATAGGAGATGCATGAAAAAAGCTGCTTGACATTGCCTTCCACCCATAAATACGCAACGGTTGTATGTTTTGCCACCAGGGTGAAGTCTTGCATAGTCACCGTTTCTTTCTCTTTCAAGCTGCTTGAAGACAACATGTGTTGGGACACATTTTGTTGAAAGCAGGAACTGGGGCTTTTGCAGTTCCCGTATCCTTACAAATTGTTGTTGTGCCCAACTCGCTTATTTGCATTTCTTTCCTCATTTTATCAGATCATTTTATCTCATGTTTTTATACTGTTTGTTTTACACTTTGAATTGTTTTCGTTTTTGTGAACCGCCCAGGGAGCTTCGGCTATTGGGCGGTATAAAAATGCAATAAATAAATAAATATAAATAAATAAATAAATCATCATCATCATCATCATCATCATCATCTAATGCTATTCCAAATCATTGGTGCTAATTGACTTAATAGTGGAGCATCTTGCCTCTCCTGTCACCACTTCTATTTCCCACCCCTTTTATTCCGCAAAAAGTATCTGCAAACCTGTTGCTTGGTTGGGAAACTTATCTTCAACAGCAGATGTGTGATTCTTTGCTTTGGGGTGAAAAATCACTGATGTTCGCAACGCTCCTAATCTTATGAGGTAGAGCCTGAAATGTAAGATCAGAATACTTGCAGTTAAACTCACAGGAAGCAGAACCTGTGCATTCCCTACAAACACACACACTGTACCCGTAGGCTGCTATTCCAAATTATATTATCTAACTTAACCCAGGGAATTCTTATACTTTTCATAGGATCATAGAATAGCAGAGTTGGAAGGTGCCTACAAGGCCATCGAGTCCAACCCCCTGCTCAATGTAGGAATCCACCCTAAAGCATCCCTGACAGGTGGTTGTCCAGCTGCCTCTCGAAGGCCTCTAGGGTGGGAGAGCCCACAACCTCCCTAGGTAACTGGTTCCATTGTCGTACTGCTCTAACAGTCAGGAATTTTTCCTGATGTCCAGCCGGAATCTGGCTTCCTTTAACTTGAGCCCGTTATTCCGTGCCCTGCACTCTGGGAGGATCGAGAAGAGATCCTGGCCCTCCTCTGTGTGACAACCTTTTAAGTATTTGAAGAGTGCTATCAGGTCTCCCCTCAATCTTCTCTTCTCCAGGCTAAACATGCATGCCCAGTTCTTTCAGTCTCTCTTCATAGGGCTTTGTTTCCAGACCCCTGATCATCCTAGTTGCCCTCCTCTGAACACGCTCCAGCATGTCTGCGTCCTTCTTGAATTGTGGAGCCCAGAACTGGACGCAGTGCTCTAGATGAGGCCTAACCAGGGCTGAATAGAGAGGAACCAGTACTTCACGCGATTTGGAAGCTATACTTCTATTAATGCCGCCCAAAATAGCATTTGCCTTTCTTGCAGCCAGATTGCACTTTTGGCTCATATTCAGCTTGTGATCTATGGCCCCTTCTTTCTGAGGAAAGGGCCATAGCTCTGTTTGCATGCAAAAGATGCCAGGTTCTATCCCTGGCAGTTCCAGGTAGGTCTGGCACAGGTTCTTGCCTGGACTCTGACACCTTAGAGAGCAGCTGTTACTCAGTGTATTCAAGTGGTAGGCAGCCTGGTGCCCTCCAGATGTTTTGGACGGCAGCTCCCACAGTGGCCGATGGTAGGGATTGTGGGAGGTTCAATTCAAAACATCTCAAAGGCTCCAGGTTACCCACCCCTGCTCCAGACATTACTGAGCTAGATGGACCAATGATCAGTATAAAGCAGCTTCCTATGTTCCTCTCCATGGGCTTGGAAATATTAGTATGAGATGGGAGAACGCTTCTGGAATGCAAATCGCAGTTAACATGTATTTCGTGCAAGTTGAACCTCATTCTATTGAGCTTCTTTCAATCCATATGTGATGCAGCCAGGTAAAACTGGTAGGAATTAGGACCATTCAGACCTGCTATCTCAACTTTGGGCACAGCAGCTGCGGAGAATGATGGCAGCAGGTAGGGAAGGGAATACTTCTAAGTAGCAGATAGAAACAAAGCAGAAATGGCAAGTCAAGGATGAGTGGAGTTTACTGCAAGAGGTGCTAAGAGGATGTGGTTAACCTGCTGCCTTCTGAGAGCCCTGTTCACTTCCCTGTATGATTTTGGACATGAGCCTGAAGGTTTCCTATGAAAGACTGGGTTTGTGTGCTTCAAGCCAGAAGGTACTACCAACCAGAAGGCATTGTACACCAATTCCATCTTCTCCTCCTGCCCCTGAATGGAGGGAAAAGACAGAAGAAATGTGGAAAAGCACGGAAGGGTTATGCATAGGAGACATCGTCATCCGGACTCCCCTGTAAAGAGTGTGGAGGAGGTTCCATGCTAGGGTGACATCATGGATAGTGAGACAGCGGAAGAGTCAGGACAGTGACTTGGGGAAATACAAGGCAGCAGGAAAAGAATGGGGTGAATTCTTTCAAGGTCCAAGGTTCAATCCCAGGCATCTCCAGGGAGGATTGGAAAAACTCCTGTCTAAAATGCCATAGAGCATTACTGGGCTAGATAAAACAGGACTATAAGGCAGATTCTTATGTTATTAAGAGCGCGGTTCTTGCTGGAAGGGCTGTGTGATAGCCACATGCCCCTACGCCTTCCACAATGCTCCTCTGGCACCTCAACTGCAATGGCAGGTAGGCCCTAGGACCCAAGAGACATCCCCTCAGAGAAATTGATGGGCTATGGAAGTAGCAGAGAGAAATAAAGCATACAGCCCCCTCCCAGTGGACCACCCGGCACCTGAGCATTGCATTTGTTGTGAATGGGATGTTACAGGGGAAAGCAGAAGTGGCATCACACCTGGGTGTGGTTCCGTCATTTCACTGGCACAACATCTATGGAAATGAATGGAGCTGGGCAATTGCAGAAGGATTCCTGTTCAGTTCTGTCATTTTCTAACCCTCTGCGCCACGCTTCTCTGATCACAAAGGAGTCCAATCCATCAGAGGAGCAGGCACACGACGTGCGCACCCCTCCCTTGCTCAATTGCAACTTGCTGGCACATCTGGTCCACCAGATGGGAAGCCACCATGATGTGAATGGGTGCTGGGCACGATCCCTAGGCTCCTCATTTGCCTGTTTGCCAACGTCCCAAACATCTGGGCCGGCTCATCGAGTGCCGGCCTCATAAAAACACCTAAAGGGCTCTTGTGCTTCTGCATTCCAGCTGGCACTGGAGTGGGGGATTTGCGACAGGGGGAAGACCGAGAGCCTAGTGAGTCTACAGGGGGCCGTTTGTTTTGGAAATTGCAGAGTTACTGTCAGCGAGCAACCTGTGTCTTGTTGTGTACGCTTCAGTCACCAGGACCGGAGGTGGGGGGACTGTTTCACGAACAAATCCTCTGTGAACACCACCTGAGCCAAAACACAAGAAAGCAGAGAGAAAGAGCGGCCTGCAACACTTTCCCACTACGTTCTACAAAGTGTTCCGTTTGAAAGGAAAGCCTTTGTGACGGTCTGATCAGTCAGCTGGAGAGCCTTTTAACTCACTCCAATCTGACTTGTTTATGCGTTCAGCGACTCCGTCCAAAGCTAGAACAAGCTTGAGAGTTTGGGCAACAGTCCCCAGATAACTGGGGGGGGGGGGGGGCGTGGTTCAACTCTTTGACGACTCGCCATGTCAACAACACAACGGCCAGTGGTGGATGTAGTTCAGAGTTGACTGCAGGCTCATTGTTCGCCTGGAAATGGCAGCAGAGCTGCAACTCTGCTCAGTGTGAACAAGTTTTGGGATGCAGTGTAGCACCCTTGAGCAGTGGGGAGAACTTGTGACACCCCCACCCCCACAGAGATGGTTGGACTACAACTACCATCATCCCTGATTATTGACCATGCTGGCTGGGACTGATAGGAGTTGGATTCTAACAATATCTGGAGATCCACAGGCCTCCCACTCCAGCCTTAGGGATCCCTTTTTGCACCTGAGTACCTCTTGGATCCAGGAACCTCACACACACACACACACACACACTTCTGTACATCCTGAGCATCTCCTAGTCCCCAGACAACTATAAAGAATTGAGCAAGCTGGAGCAGAGGGAAGACACAGACTTGGCTATTCAGCCATTGAATTTTGCCTAGCTCTGGGGCTCAAAGAAGCACAGAAGTAGATATCTGGAAAGGAGACACACAAGCTCATAAGAGCGAGGCCAAGGAAGATACAGCATCCATGTCTGAGAGAGGAGGCAGGAAGACGGAGCAATGAAGTGCACAAACAGTCACGGTGATAAATAATGTGTGTGCGTGTGTGAGAGAGAGTGCAAGACACTCAGTTGCATCAAATGAGGGGGAAAAGGGGGAATAGTGTAGATATTACACAGATGAGAACAATGAGATTTTGCAACTGAGAGAAAGAAAAGGTAACACTGAGGTCATGAGCTTGAAGTGTAGATGATGTTGTAGAATTATTTATTAGAAGAGAAAGTGAGAAAGGAGGAGGAAGTGTGTTGGGGCTGGTGGGGGGAGAGAAAGCAGGAAATCTCAGAGAAAGCACCACAAATCGTAATGCTGATTCCAGCGAAGATGAAATGGTAGAATTCTAATTGAGTTTTTCGCACCAAATACAGTGCTGCAAACTGTCCAGATGGGAGATGCAATGAGGTTTGTTGTCATACATTTATTGCTGGAAAGCAGCCAGCGGAGGTGTGATAGTGCTGTTGCGTGTTATGAACACCATTCTGTAGCAAGGTGCGAAGCACAAAACGAGAGCACTGCACTTCTCCCTGTTGCTTCTCGAACTAACCTCTCTTGCGCTGCTGTGCTTTCTCCCCTGCCAGTGCCCCCCTGGGCTCAGCCCCATGAAAGATGGCACAGGCTGCTACGATCGCCACATCGGTGTGGACTGCTCGGATGGGTTTAATGGAGGTTGTGAGCAGCTTTGTCTGCAGCAGATGGTGCCTTTGCCAGAAGATCCCACTTTGTACAATATCCTCATGTTCTGTGGGTGAGTTCCACAGAGGTCTCTTTCTTGCATCCTGTAGCATGGCCTTCCCCAATCTAGTGCCCTCTAGATGTGTTGGACTACAGCGCCCATCATCTCCAGCAATGCTGGCTGGGGTGATGGGAGTTGTAGTCTTACACATCTGGAGGGCACCAGGTTGGAAAATGAAGCATTATGGGTCTGGCTCTGCTTGGGTTTCTTTTCACAAAGGCCCTGTTCAGATGACACCCTAAGCCACGGTGGTTAGACACTTTGAGCTAAACATTATGGCTTAGCATGTCATGTGAACCATTCCTAACCATGGTGGCTATATAACCATGGCTTAATCTTGCTCCCTAACCATTTGCTGCCAAAGGGTTAGCATCCTAACCATGGTTTAGCATGTTGTCTGAACAGGCCAAGTCTTAACGTCCATGGCTTGCACCACTTGTAGTTACTCTGTTTCTACTTAAGCATCCCTTTCTAGCACACCCTCTTTTAATTACTCCTGGTTTTTCCTTCCAAATAACAGACTAGTGATTATTTCATTTCGCTGCTTAAGTTTACTACTTAAATGATGATAATGTTGCAGCATTCTACCTTATAGCACTGTGTGTGTTCACAGGCTATTTGCTATGTCTTTTGCCTCGGGGGAGAGGGTTGGGTCACATCCTAAAGGTGCTTGGATCTCCTTGGCAGAATTTCCTATAATTAGGGATGAGCATTTTTACCTTTTTCTGTTCAGTTATTGTTCTGCTTGGTTTTCTCTGCCCTCTGTTCTGCTTTGCCTGCCTTTCAGTTTAACAGGGTTTCCCCCCTTAAAATTAATGTACAGCTGTTTGTGTCTTTCCACCCCTTTTTGTGAACTGATAGCATACCTTAGGACGGCCTTCCCATACCTGCTTCCCTCCAGATGTGTTGGAGTTTACTGCCCAACATTGCTATCAAGTTGCCCGGGGATTCTGGATGTTGCAGTCCAAAACACCTGGGGGCAACAGGTTGGAGAAGGCTTCCTGAGAAACCTCTGCCACATGCAGGAATTCTTTGGCATAATGAAAAGGACTCGCTGAAGGTCAAACAATTGAGATCCACTGGGTTAGACCCACAGTGTCAATCTAAGGGCATTCCTAGACGAGGCCTTAGCGCGCCTTCTGTCCCGGCTTCCCTGCTGTGCGTCCAGATGACGCACAGGGGAATCCGGAGACAGGCCGCGCTGAGGCCTCCTCCAACACGCCATAAGCCAATGCGCTTATGGCGCGCCTTTTCCCCAGCTCCGGCCTCAGGCTGGAGCTGGGGAACGTCTAGGGACTTCTGCAGCTTTTCGCGGCTCCTCGCTTACTTGCGAGGAGCCGCAAAAAGCCGCGGACCTGGCACAGCGCTCATAGGAGCGCTGTGCCCATCGGCGGGGGGGGGGGCGAAGGCTGGGAGGGTGGGTGGCAGGGTGGGTGGCATGGGGGGAGGGCGGGTGCGATCGTGCCGCGCGCCGCCCAGGCAATGCCTGGCATGGGGCGGCATTGCCCGGGCAATGCCGCCCCATGCCAGGCATTGCCCGGGCTTGGGCGGCACGCGGCGCGATCGCACCCGCCCTCCCCCCATGCCACCCACCCTGCCACCCACCCTCCCAGCCTTCGCCCCCCCCCCCGTAAAAATAAATTAAAAAAAACCCTTACCTTGTCCGCTGTCTTCAGGCCGCACCCGGCCCCTTTAAAATAAAATAAAAATAGCGGACGACGCAGGGCTTCCGTCCTCCCTGCGTCTCCGCCGTCTGTAGGCCTGGGGGAGGCGCGCTAACGGTAGCGCGCCTCAGCCCTGCCTCCCTGCCGGCATAAGCCGGCAGGTCTTGCAAGGCCCTAAGTTTCATTTATAAACTTTTCAAAGAGATCCTATGTCTCTCCCAGCTGTATAGAGTAAGAAATCACACACACACACACACACACACACAAACACACACACACACACGGTTTCTTCTTTCACCCTGCTAATGTTGAAAGTACAGGTGTTCCCTTCTAGGCCAGGCATCTTCCTCTTTACAAATCTTGCGGCAAGCTGTAATCGTTTCCCTTGCATTTGTTCCCATTACAGATGCATTGAAGATTACAAGCTAGGGATGGATGGGCGATCGTGCCAGTTAATTTCGGAGTCCTGTCCAGAGGGTGGCGACTGTGAAGAGAGCCGAGAGCTGCCCATGAACCAAACTTTATTTGGGGAGATGTTCTATGGTTACAACAATCAAACCCGTGAGGTGGCACCTGGACAGGTGCTGAAGGGAATATTCAGGTGATGGTGGTATTGGAACAAGGCTTACCATTCTGTTGTTTCCCAGGCCTGCTCTCATTGTTTGTTTCCTGTGCAGTGATGTCTGTGCACATGGCGCTTATACAGTGGCTGCATTCGGACAACACAATAACCAAGGGTGGTTTAAGTAGTAGAACAGTCAACAGTTGGTTATTGTGGCCATTGCTAGACGAGGCCCGGTCTCCCTCCTGTGCATCCAGATGACGCACAGGGGATTCCAGGGTCAGGCCGGGCTAAGACCTCACTTAACCCGGGATAAGCAGATTTGATTATGGCCCGGCTTTTCCACAGCTCCGGCCTGAGGCCGGGGCTGCGGAAGGTCTAGCAGGATCCGTGGCTTTTTCTGGTTGCTCACTCGCAAGTAGCCGGGAGAAGCCACGGACTGGGCACAGCGCTTATAGGAGCGCTGTGCCCATCGGGCCGGGGGGGGGAATCACGGGGGGGGAGATAGGGGCCGGGGGAAAGGCCAGACCCGGCAGGAGAGGTGGAAAAGAAGGACAGGCACGGGCATGGCGGACAGGGGGCGGGGGAAGGACGGGCACGGGCATGGCAGACGGGGGGAAAGAAGGACGAGGGACAGGGCATCGGGGACGGGGGGGAAAGAAGGACGGGCGAGCAAGTGGGCATCGGGGACAGGGGGAAGAAGGACAGGCGAGCAAGTGGGCATCTGGGATGGGGGGAAAGAAGGACGGGGACAGGGCATGGCGGACGGGGGAGGACGGGCGTGCGAGTGGGCAGGGGGGCATCACACATCGTGGGGGGGGGAATCAGGAGTGGGGAACCCTTAATTTTTTTAAAAAAGCATTTACCTTTCCGGTGGTGCGCTCCTGCAAACATGGCCCTTTAAGGGGGGAAACAGCGGAGCACGCGACGGGGCTTTCCCTTGCCCCATCGCGTGTTGACGTGTGGAAAAGGGCGACGGCATGCGCTAGCTGTAGCGCGCCATTGCCCCGCCTCCCAGATGGATTTTCTGGTAGGTCTAGCAAGGCCCTGTGTTGTCTGTTGGACAAAAACCACCGCATAGTTGACTATTTTCCCAAAATAACCAACCAAGAAAAACAGCACTCTGCTGAGTTGACTAGTCGCACAACCGTTGGTTAGCGTGTTGTCTGTCGATCTCCATGGACTATTTCACCCTGTTGAGTGGACTATTATAGCTGCCTACAGAGTCCTCTGGCAGGAGTGACCAAAGCAGTGGCTGCCGCTCTAGTTTAATCCAGCTGGCAGAACTTGCAATGGCTGATGGGATACCAGTGGGAGGACTGGGGTGGATTGAGGGCAGGGGATGTGTAAATCAAACACACAGTTGACTAATAGTCAACTCAGTGCTGGGGTTAATCGACTCCACGGTTGATTAAAATCATGTCGTGTGGAGAATACTGCCACGACACAGGCTCTGAACACCAGACCTCACGTCTGCCACCACTTCTTATGGGGCGACACAGGCTCTGAACACCAGACCCGGCCGAGGCTACTCCCTGCTCAAGCCAAGCACCACCACTTGATACGCCTGAGGCAAGGGATAAAGCCCACCTTCCTCCAAACTATGTGGAGAAAGGGATTTAAAATGGAGAATGGATTATTAATATTTATATAATAATGCGCTGTGAGTTATATCTGCTTAGGTGAATGATTGTCAGAGTGGGTGCTGAATGTGTAAACTTAAGATGATAAATGCCAAACAGACACGTGAGATTTTTGTGGTAGTTTAAAAACAAAACAATCAAAATTTATTTTTAAAAGTTCATAAGCTTTGTTTCAAATAACAACATTTAAAAACCTTTTTGAAACCTTTCATACAATCCGGTCACTCTCACATTCGCGCTTTGCTTTTTCTCACACAATCACTCTTGAACTTTCTTTATTATCAGTATTAATATACTTCCCCTACGTGCACACCACACTCTAAAGACACCACGCACTACACTGACCCTCAAATTTCCCAGAACTTAAGTACCATAAATACAGAGAGCACTACAGACTCTAAGAGTCCCTAACAAGTCTCCCTGGAAAGAACTCCCAATCCCCTCAGTCATTCCCTTATATATCACTCCTCCCCCCTCCCAAGACATTCTAACTCCGCCCACTCAGGCCAACATTCTAAAAACCACAGACTTACAAACTGCAGACATATATTTAGAATTGACTCGTGGGGTGTAACGCCACAAGTACCCCCTTGATAATCAACCCTGGAGTTGACTATTAACCCACCATGGACTATTGTGTTGTCCAAACGCAGCCAGTATAAGCAAAACAGACAAGGATCTGCCCTGAGTAGGAATGTACAGATTTTGTTAAATCCGTTTTGTCTGTGTTTCCCTGCTCATCTGGCATCTTTTGTTCCATTTCCTGCTCTTTAATAGAATTGGACTTTTTGTTGGAGAATTTGTTCTACTTGTGCTAATTTAGATGTGTGAAAATGCACTATTGTGCTTTAGTTAATGTGAATTTGTGCAGACCTCCCCAACCGTGAAAAAAAGAATGGGGGGAAACAGTGCAAATTCCCTCCAAATCTGCATTTTTATGCTTTAGCCTATGAGGAGAAATGCCCCTTTGGTCACAGGTCTTTTTTTTTTTTTGAGGGGTTGGGGAGGGGATTTTTATATGACTAAATTTGTGTACAATTCTGGAAAGTAAAAAACCAGTCCGAAAGTCCTGGCCCACTGCGGAATCCGTGAGTTGGATTTGTAGAAATTCAAACTCATTTGCAACTTTAATGGATTTCTCTGTGCAAATCAGTCATTGTGATTTAAAATAAACTCTAGTCAGTTGCTACACAAGCCATCTTTACACTTTGGGCTGTTTTATTGGTCTGTTTAACTAAAGTTTGCTTTAAACCACAATTCCTGTCACATGTAATGACAAACCAGGAATTTGCGAAAGCAAACTGGAATTCTGACTGGTTCCTCCTCCTGGCCATACTGGAGGAAGGGAGCACAGTGCTTTGCATCGGTCCCACTTTCCTTGTGCATGGACTGCAAACTGGTGTTTAGCATTTTGGGAAGGAAGCCACTGGCAAGGGAACAAATGTAAGGGACCTCTGGGTTCCTGGAATCAGTTACAGAAAACTGATCAGATCAGAGATCCCCAAAGTGGGCTGTAGAAAGAGGACAAGAATGGGAGTGACTCACAAGTAATTTTCTGGGTAAAAGTAGCTTCAGGAGGGGATGAGTTTTAGTGGAGGCAGGAATACTTATCACATCCTCTCTGGCCGTGTTGCCATTGTAAACCCTTTCCCCAGCTGCTTTTACTCTTGTGGGCTTCCAGATGTGACATAAAGCAGTGAAGGGATTTGTAGCAGAAAAGCAATTGGATGATGGTGAATTGTTAATCAGCCCCGCCCCCATCAATATATCTTGGCTTTCTCACTGCAGACCACCACCCCCTCCTGAAATTTCTGTGCCTAGAGGCAGCAGCCACTCTTGGAGTTACATAGAATCCTAGAATAGCAGAGTTGGAAGGGGCCTACAAGGCCATTGAGTCCAACCCCCTGCTCAATGCAGGAATCCACCCTAAAGCATCCCTGACAGATGGCTGTCCAGCTGCCTCTTGAAGGCCTCTAGTGTGGGAGAGCCCACAACCTCCCTAGGCAACTGATTCCATTGTCATACTGCTCTAACAGTCAGGAAGTTTTTCCTGATGTCCAGCTGGAACCTGGCTTCCTTTAACTTGAGCCCGTTATTCCTTGTCCTGCACTCTGGGAGGATCGAGAAGAGATCCTGGCCCTCCTCTGTGTGACAACCTTTTAAGTATTTGAAGAGTGCTATCATGTCTCTCCTCAATCTTCTCTTCTCCAGGCTAAACATGCCCAGTTCTTTCAGTCTCTCTTCATAGGACTTTGTTTCCAGATCCCTGATCATCCTGGTTGCCCTCCTCTGAACATGCTCCAGCTTGCATTTATATTATTATTATTATTATTATTATTAGTAGTAGTAGTAGTAGTAGTAGTAGTAGTAGTACTTTTATCCCTTTAGTCAAAAAGGCTCTCAGGGTGGCTTACAAAAATTTTTCTTAAGACAGTCCCTGCCCACAGGCTTACAATCTAAAAAAACATAACACAAAAGGAAAGGGGATGGGGAGGGAGGAGGAGGGGGGAAAGGAAAAAAAAGCAAATTCAGGCACTTGATTCTTAGTTGAGTGCAACGTATAGTTTAGTTCTGAAGGCTTCTGTAAAGAATAGTGGGAGTTGTCTGTTGGAGCTGTGGAGGGAAGGACAAAGACTTAGGGGGAGTTCATACTGAGGCAGGACAGAGTTAGACGGGGGCCATTTTGACACTTGCATTTTTTCCTGGGATCGTCCCAGGATCATCCCTGTGCATGCAAATGACACACAGGGGATCCCGGGAGCAGGCAGGGACAATCCCTCCATTTTCCTGGGATAATCCTTAGGCGTAGAAAAGGGCCTATGTCTCAAGGAAGGCATCTTAACTACCAGTTTTTTATTTTTTAAAATAAGTATTTCACACCCTGCTCTTCAGTGGCTTACAGTCCATGTTTAAATACGAGCAAATGAAAAACCTAGTACGGAAGTAAATCAAAATATAATTAAGACAATGGAGCAAGTCAGCAGGATCAAAGTGATCTAATGAGGCAATTTAAAAGGCTTTCACGTGGCACTGGGAAGACATGAGATTCAGCACCAGCTGAACTTCCTCGGGGAGACCTCTGCCTGGACAAGGGCCCCACAATTTCACTAGAATTGCTAGATGAAAGTGGAGGTTCCCTGGTCGACCACATCAACCGGTGAACTTCAAAGGAAGCAGAGTTTTGAGGAAACTAGTGACATTTTCAGAGAGGCTTTACCCACACCCATTTTGCCCTTAGGTTTGCCTCCCAGAAAAACCTACGGGGATCTGAAGGTTCCTGCTTTTGGGAAACAGTGGAGGAACTCTATGTGAAGCAGAAGAGTTTCACTATATCTCACAAGCTTTCTTTTGGGGATGGAGGAACGGGGCCTCCACAGGTCCCTGTCCTATTTCTTAAGGCCAAATTCGCGCCACTACATAAGCCTGACATTTCATAAGAGCTAAAGGGCAAGAATGGAACTCTGGGAGTGGGCTCATTGATGGCCTTGTGCATAGATTGCCTGATATTGCTTTGACACATATACCAGACTTCTCTCTCTCTCTCATTCTCTCTCTCTGTCTCTCTCTGGGGTTTTTCAGGCAGAATAACTTTGCACGTGGTTTGGAGCAGCAACTGCCAGATGGGCTGGTGTTGGCCACCGTTCCACTAGAGAACCAGTGCCAGGAAGAGCTCTCTGAGCCAACCCCTGATCCAGATTTTCTAACTGGTGAGTGATCCCAGGCAGAGCCTTCCGCTGTCCATCCAGTCTCTTGCCTAATCTCAAAGCTACACAATGTGGATATAATATGAGGGACTTTTACAACTGCATAAAGTTTTATTATCAGCCAGTTTGAGTATGGTGTGGGTCAAAAAGCAGCCAAGAAATGTAACAATCAACAATAAAATCCGGAATACCTTTGCCGTAATTTGGATAAATGTTAGAGCAACATGGATTGAGTGTGTGTGCAGTGGGCAAATAAGAAATAGATTCTGTGTTCTTTCTGCTGATTGCATAACTTCAGAACAAAGATCTGAAGGGTGGGTACTAGGCTGCTGATTCCTGGCATTAAACTTCCAATAAAAATTTAAATAATTAAGGAAATGCTGCTTTGGAAAGGAGGTAGTTTGATCCCTTCTTTCAAAACTTTGCAGGGTCCTCCTGGCTGATGAACAGGTCATTTTCTTTAAAAAAGAAAAGGAGAAGGAAATAAAAACTTGATTTTATTCACCCAAATAAGCAGATTGGCCATTACTCGGAATGCACAGGAGGTGCTGAGTAAGGAGGTGCTCTGTCTCTTCCATAACCGCTTTAGGGAGGAGAGGGCCATTTTAATGTGTTCAGGGGGTGAATGAGCTGAGGTGAATGCAATTTAAAGGAAACACAGTCTGCTGTCTTCTCCCAGATTGACGGCAGAGGAGCTCTGCCCGCCTCACACCTTAGCTACTGAAATGTTGCGTTCCTAAGGGGAGAGAGGCCACCTGAGAACTGCATGTAAATTCCTTGCTTACACCAGGAATGGTGAGCTGCTAGCTCGTGGGCTGAATCTGGCCCGAACCACCATGCTTTGCCCTGCCCCCACACGGATTCTATCATTTTTTTAATAATGGCAAGTATTTTGTTTTTAATTGCGTAGATTGACTTGTAAGGAAAATAAGCCATGACATTCGTTGCCTGCATGTTTTGCTGCTCCTACATATACTGGAAGGGAAAATGACTGCTGCTGTTCTGTCACGTGAGGGGTTCTTGGAGGCAACCCCAGTACATATTTCTCAGCCTCATGCAGCGAACGCCTCATGTGGTGCGTGCGCACCTGCAAACCTGTGAAGACCAGCAGCATTGTAGAACCTGCCCATTTGTAATGAGGTCAGATTCTTGCAGCTCGTATAGCCTTCCCTAATGTAGGCAAAATCTCATCATCCCCATTCAGCTGAGCAGGATGACGGTAGTTGTAGTCCAACACAATCCGGAGCATTCCAGGTTGGGGAAGGCAGGTTTAAGGTCTGGACCAAAGAGAGGCCTGGAAGAATACAAAAGTTGGATGTCCCTGATTTTAAATAAAAATAACCAAAGCCTGGGAAAATAGGATAGCCTTTATTGAGGAAGTTGAAGATGGTCATAGAATCATGGAATCATAGAATAGTAGAGTTGGAAGGGGCCTAAAAGGCCATCGACTGCAATGCGTTATATGTGGAACAGGGGTTGAATGACCAACCTCCTCTGACGTGGTGGCCTCTATGTTTTGGACTATAACTCCCATCAGCCCCATCCCTCATGGCCAAGAAACGCTGGGAGATGTAGTGCAAAACATCTGGAGAGCACCAGGTTGGGGAAGGGCACCACAGAGTGCCTATAGGGATAGCGCCAGAAGGCGTGGCCCATACAAGGGCACCCGGATGCTGGTTCAGCGGTGAGGTTGAGCCCTGTGTGACTGGCCTAACAGGAGAGCTCTGTGGCATGAGTGCAGGGCTGGCCAGCTGCTCCCCTTTTCATGTTGCCCTTGAAGTACTCGGCGTTTCTGATCACTGTCCGTGCCCTTTCCCCTCCCCTGCAGCTGGCGTTCACAAGCCTGAGCCGCCTCCGTGCCTCTGCCCCACACCCTTTGGCATAGGCTGAGTCTGTGACGTCCCCACGGGAGCACACACGGAAATGGCCAATCAACTTTGTACGGAGGACAGCTCATTAAAAATGTAATTAGTAGAGAAATTAACACCGTGGGGCTGTGCCCTTGGGACTGGCCTCGCAGGAGAAAAACCACAAGTGTGGAGAGGCTTGTTATCTTCAGAAGTGGAGACTGGGCTGGAGAGAAGGAACAAGCATAAGCAAACTCCTTTCAAGTTGTATTTTTAATTACTGAAGAGTTGCTGACCCACAGACCTTCCTTTGGTATAATTAGTGTTTCCCTTCTGCCTCCCCCCCTCCCCAAACCCTCTTTCACACTGCCTGTGCTCATCCTTTTGCTCCCTCCCATACTTGCCTCTGCATTTCTTGCTGTCTGAGGCAACATTTAATTAGGCATCTTCTTGAATTAAGCACGTTGGCTAGTTTGGCCGCATAAAAGCAATTTGGGCTATCGTCGCCCGGGAAATTGGATGAAGGTAATCGGCCATTATGTACCACCCGATTGCTTTCCTTGGCTCAGAAACAAGGTTTATAAAGTCTAAGAGGTAAACATAATCTCAGAGGAAATGCAGGAAATTAACCAAGGAGGACTGGAATGGGGGTGATTAATTTGTCAAATAGTGGAATATGGTAAGAGCTGTATGTGTTCCACACAAGCGCAATCCACCCCTTTTCCACTCCTACTCTGAATGTGATTTCATGAGCTGTGCGTGCCTTTCCCTGAGGAAGCCATGAACTGTAAGGCAGGTCCTAGAAAGTTGCAGTGCACAGGTTCGTCTTGGAACAAGGCATTAGCATGAAATATCTGGTTCAAGTCTCCAGATCCAGCAACTTCTCCTCAATGTGCGAGATTGAAATCTTCTTGACATGCTCATTCAGTAAGGGCAAGGAGTTTTATTCTATGTAGAATCATAGAATCATAGAATAGCAGAGTTGGAAGGGGCCTACAAGGCCATCGAGTCCAACCCCCTGCTCAATGCAGGAATCCACCCTAAAGCATCCCTGACAGATGCTTGTCCAGCTGCCTCTTGAAGGCCTCTAATGTGGGAGAGCCCACAACCTCCCTAGGTAACTGGTTCCATTGCCGTACTGCTCTAACAATCAGGAAGTTTTTCCTGATGTCCAGCTGGAATCTGGCTTCCTTTAACTTGAGCCCGTTATTCCTTGTCCTGTTTTAAATCGTGGTACAATTTAAAATAACCTGAAGTAGTATAGTTCAGGGGGGGAAAGCTTACTTCTTGATTACATCATGGGTTCAAATAGAAGGTGGGGAATGCTTTTGTGTGTGCCAATGATACTGCTTGCCTCCCCCAGAGTGATAAAGCCAGGTTTGCCTGTCCTTTTTGTCACAGGGATGGTGAATTTCAGTGAGGTGTCTGGATACCCTCTGCTGCAACTCTGGAAAGTGCACTCTGTCATGTACCATGTCCGGCTCAACCAGCTGACTACCTCTCAATGTAAGTTATGCCCTGCCCTGGGGGTGTGGTGGGCCTAGGATTGCCACATTGTCTGAGACTCAGGAGGTGCGAAAGCAAGGAAAACCCCGTAGGGGAGTAAAAAATAGCCAAAGGCAAGGGCTGAACCAAGTAATCTTCTACAATAATATTATTAGTAAAAGTTTTATTAAAGTGCCAGGTGCCTACGCGTTTCGAACACGGTTGCGTTCTTCCTCAGGGCTTTATAACGTTCGTGCAGTTGTCTGCAGAAGCTGCTAGGCTAGCATGATACAGAAAGAAGTGAGATATATAGCTATAACCCTGAGACCTGGCAATCTTATGTGAACTAATTCATATGACCACTCAGTTTTCCCATGGATTTAATAACGTTTTTCAGACCAAGGAATTCTACTTTTAGTCCATGTCGTTTTCATAATTGTTCATTCATAAGTCCATTCTGGCCAGTTTTCACATCAATCTCGGGGGCAGGGGAGGGGAGGTATTTTGTTTTTTAAAAATTCCACAAAACATTGCATTGTTTTTAACATTTCCACAGAATATGGATTTTCTTAAATCTTTAACTATGCATTTTGTATGCATTTCACACAATTTTATACTCATTTTAATACTTTTTGAAGCCAGTTTTTTGAGCTGAGAATTGCGTTGCAAAATTCGGAGAAGTGTGAAAAAGGAAGGATACCTGTGTGGAAATCGGGTTGGTTTGCTTAAAAATGCATATCGAATGAACTCCTCTAGCATCCGTACTCTGGAGCTGTGTCAGTTTGCTTCTCTGAATACGTTGTGTTTATGGGTCCTAAGCCCCCTCAATACTGTTACTAGAGTCGGTCAAGAGGGGGATCTTCCTCAAGAGCGACTTGGACAAGGGCGCAAAATGGGTATCTAAAGATTCTTTAATGTACTGACAGTGGAATATGTCATGTGTTCTTATCAGTAAGGAATAATTACATGTTTTCAAGGTGGTAGATTAAAAGCTAATAACCAGAGTGGCACTGTCGCCAATATTGGAGCTGTGCCTGCATCTTCACACATTAAACCACAATGGCCCCATTCAGAAGACACCTTAAACCATGGCTTTAACCACAGTGGTTAAGCCAGAAAGCCAGGCTGTGTTCAGAAGGCACCTTAAACCACAGCTTTAACCATGGTGAATAAAGCAAAAAGCCTTATTCACCGTGTTTAAAGCCTTGGTTTAAGGTGTCTTCTGAACAAAGCCTGGCTTCCTGGCTTAAACACCATGGTTAAAGCCATGGTTTAGGGTGTCTTCTGAATGGGCCCATTCAGTCATTGAATATATGAGCTGAAGAATGAAAAATTGAATATGACATTACACAGCCGGCAGGACTTATTGTTTTGTTTTGTTTTTTGTAGAAAAGTTTCTGAGCAGAAACAGTTTACACAATAACCAAGAACTTGGCATTTCAACAGCAGGACCCCTAGCAGTCCAGAAGCATTCTTATAGTTCCTGGTTGGGAGGGAATAGAATTAGTAGCCTGCCTTGTGTGGCGCAGAGTGGTAAGCAGCAGTTACTGCAGCCGAAACTCTCCCCACGGCCTGAGTTTGATCCCAGCGGAAGCTGGTTCTCAGGCAGCCGGCTCAGGTTGACTCAGCCTTCCATCCTTCTGAGGTCAGTAAAATTAGTACCCAGCTAGCTGGGGGGAAAGGTAGCCACGACTGGGGAAGGCAATGGCAAACCACCCCGCTACAAAGTCTGCCAAGAACACTTCAGCGAAAGCAGGCGTCCCTCTAGGAGTCAGCTATGACTCAAGTGCTTGCATGAGAGGGTCCTTTCCTTTCCTTTCTCAGAATAGAATTGGCTAGTTACAGTCATGGCCCGCATCAAGAACTGTCTTTTTAGCCTTGGCTGAGCTGTGGTTTGTTAGGAAACATCAAGTGAATAGAGAGGGCCTCCTGTTGCTATGGAAATTTATTTGTTGTACAAAAAGGTTGATAAAATTATGAACAGAGAGTCTGGGTAGAATTTTTCTCACGGTTATTGAATACCAGAACTTGGGATCATGATCACCCAGTGAAAAAGGTTCAGGAGAGACAGAAAAAAAATCAGTTCTTCAAACAATGAATAGTTAAACTATGGAATTCACTACCAGAATGTGTGGCAGTAGACAAAGGTTTGGATTAGGGATTTCGGAGGAATCTGTCCAGAGGGATGAAGTTTGCCGAGCTTTGATCAGCTCAGCCACCTGGACTTCAGTTCACTTATTTTTATTTTTATTTATTTAAGGATTTTTATGCCGCCATTCAGCCAAAAAAGGCTCTCATGGCGGCTTACAAAAGTATTTCTTGATAGAAATACTTACCTGTGAGGTGTCCCGTCTCGATGCAGATTGAGTCAGGCCAGCTTGACTCAATTTTGTCTTTCTTTTTTTCCTTAAATGAATATTTGCACAAAATTATTTGCATAATTTGGGGTCACTTTTCAAAAAAAGATTTGACACATCTATAAAATATCAGACATAATTAGTCTTTAATAGCTAAATGGAACCTCCTTGTACAGAAGCAGTGTACCCCTCAGGCACTAGGGACAAACAACAGAGAAGAGCTGTTGCCCTCATGTTTTGCTCATGAGGTTCCAGAGGCATCTAGAAGGGCCATTTTGGAAACACAATACTAGATAGACCTTAGTCTGATTCAGTAAGACGGTATGTATGGTTTTCAAAAGGGGGGGTGTTCTCCTGCCTTTCTTGTTTTCTTTCCTAAATTGCTGCCTGCTGTGCCTCTGTCCTCTGCAGCTTTTGGCAATGCCCTCCATTCTTTGGATGGAGCCACATCCCGAGGAGATTTTGTAGCTCTCCTGGACCACTTTGGCAACCATTATATCCAGGAAGCGGTCTACGGCTTTGAGGAGTCCTGCTCTATCTGGTATCCCAACCGGCAGGTCCAAAAGCAGCTCTGGCTGGAATATGAAGATATCAGCAAAGGTAGGGGCCATAGCTGCTGTTCTCTTTAAACACAATGAGATGCCAGTGGAGAGGGGATGCTCAAAGGTGCCAAAGGGTAACTTCTTTATTTGCACCCTTGATGGTGTACGGAAGAGAGCTACCACCTTTTTAAAGCTAGTTTAGCTTGTTTTCAGCACTTGTGTTTTATAAGATTGCTCTGATAAAGGAGCATTTGTCTCTAAAACACACTGGATTAAAATAAAGACGTTTTACTTTGGAACCTCTGAGAATATTTCTCCTTTTGTGTTTTGTTCAATTTGGGTGCCTCCCTTCTGTTTTTTATTTCACTTTAAACTCCCTCTCTTCCCTACCTGTCCCCCCCACTCTCTCTTATGCACACACACACACACACACACACAGACACACACAGGTTTAGAAAGACATATCAATAGTTTGGAGATGTAATAGAACAGGGTTGAGAGACCTGCTGCCAGGAAAGTTCTGCACTCTGAATAAATTATACATCACATTCTTTGCAAAGGTTACTTAACTGCATTATGAATTTTGATTGCAGTGTTTGTACTTTAACAGCTCTTGGAAAAGGGCATTAAAAGAAGGAGCACAATTGAAGGGCAGAACGTATTAAGCTGTGGGAAGAGGAAGAATCTGTGCAAGATATGGAAGTTCTACTGGAAGTCCCAGAGTTCCTGAACATTCACATCCCTGTCAATACACTGTTTTTCCTTTTTTCTATAATCTTGTGGCCTGGAAACTTGGTTTTATTTTAAAAGAAAAGCTGTGATTTTCAGGAAGGTTTTGTCCGAGATTGGATTCCAACACTGCACATGGATTTGTAAAATATGGACAGACCTGAGATGGCAAAAAAAGTGTAGGGCCGTGTCTACACCAGCCAGTTATCCTGAGGTCAGCTCGAGATCGTCCCTGTGCGTTCAAATGACGCACAGGTAAATCCCGGGGTTAGCCAGGGACAAGCTCTCAGTTGTCCTGGTAAAACTGGGGGCATGTCTACACCTCCCGGTGATCCAGGAGGGAGGGGGAGGTGTGGCGTTACATCCCACAAGTCAGTTCCCTTATGCATGTCTAGCATTGATAAGTCTGGTGTGTTTAGAATGTCTTGGGATGGGGAGGAGTGATATATAAGGGAATGACTGAGGAGATTGTGAGCTCTATGTGCGTTAGCTCTTGGTGTGTAGAGTACCTGGGTTCTGGAGAATTTGAGGTTCAGTGTAGAGAGTGGTGTCTTTGGACGGTGGTGTGCAGATAGCCAATTGGTGTATATTAATACTGATAATAAAGAAAGTTCAAGAGTGAAGGTGTGAGAGAGAGGAAAGTGTGTATGAGAAGAGTGAAAGGATTGGATGAGAGGTTTTAAAAAAGGTTTTTTGGAATGTTTTATTATGAAACCAAGCTTGTGAACTTTTAAAATAAAATTTTAATCAGTTTGTTTTAACTACCACAAAAATCCCACATGTCTCTTTGGCATTTATCATCTGCAGTTATTTATGTTTAACACCCACTCTGACAATAATTCACCTCAGTACATATAATTCACAGCGGTTTGATTTATTACTGAAATCCTTCCAATTTAACCCCTTTCTCTACCTAGTTTAGAGAAAGGCAGTGGCTGTCCCTTGCCTCAGGCTCCTCAATTGGTGGGGCTTAGCTTGAGCAGGGAGTGTCCACGGCCAGGCCTCTTGTTCAGAGCCTGTGTCGTGGCAGGAGAATCTCGCAATATGCTGATTGCAAGATCCTCCCCCTGCGTTCACACGTGGCGCGCGACGTCCAGGAAGGAAGGAGGACGTCGCGCCCGCCATTTTTTTTTAAAAAAGACAAGACCTGGAGTGCACCTGCGCTCCGGTGCAAAAGTAAGGTGTGGGTTTTTTTTTTAAAAAAAGTCCCGACCCTGCTCCCCCCACCCCGATGGCCCTGGACGCTCCCGAGCCTGGCTCCTTCCCTCCGGTGTCCCCCACTACTCGCAGGGAAGAGAAAAGAAGCCGAGACAGCTGGCCACAGCACCCGCGGTCCTCGGGATCATCCCGGGACCGCGGGAAAAAGTGAGAAAAAGGGGTATGGCAATATCCCAGGGAAATGGAGGGATCATCCCTTCCTGTGCGTCCATCCATGTGGACGTACAGGGACGATCCCCGGGATATCACCTGGTGTACACATGCCCTGGGACTGGATTTTTCAGGGTTTTTTTTGCGGTCCCGAGACAACCCTGAGGTCCACGGGCAGTGTGGTGCTTGCTCCCAGGGTCATCCCTCCTCCCCACAAATAGTGGGGCTCACCAAACAGACACAGCTCTCTGTGGGGGGAGTCTGTGCCCATCGGAGGCGAGGGAGGAAGCATTTTCACCATCCCTGAGATGGCTCTCAGCGGGAATTTTTTTGTGCAACTGTCTCCGTCTGTAAACACAAAAAGGCACACCAGAATGTCCCTCTTCACTTCCGGGATGATGGGTTGGCATTTGGACCCTGGGGGACGATTCCGGAAGCTGGGAAGCCCGAGTTCCTCCCCCGTCCCTGTCCTGGAAGGCCTGCAGGTGTAGATTAGGCCTAAGAGACCAAGAGTAATATCAGGGAGCCGTGATACCTGAAAAGAAGAATAGCTCAGTGAGGAATGGGCTGGACCATTGTGCAAAGGCTGTCTTTGTGACTTTGTCTTTTAAAACTCTCTTTCTCAATATCTTTGATAATATGGCAGTGATGTTCCTGGGTCCGCTTGCAGACAGATTGTACATTTAAAGGCTGAGCTGCTTTGTACTCAGCCAAATACTTTTAGAAAGGTGATGAGGCTGTTCTTCCAGCAGCAGTGGATAATTTGTTCACAATCAAGGACCACAATGAAAATGTACCGTGGATTTCATAGCAATGCGGTCTATACTCATTTACCTGGGGGTAAGTCCCATTGAACTCTGTGAGGCTTACTTTTGAGTCGACTTATATCAGGATGCATTTAGTTGGTCATGTAAATGATTGTTCTTAAAAGTGAAAGAGCTTTATTATTTATTTATTACATTTTTATACCGCCCAATAGCCGAAGCTCTCTGGGCTTGAGGCTCTGTTCAGATCTACAGTTAAGCGGGTCTTAGGGTTCAGGAACAGACTGCAGCGTTGTACAGATTCCTCCTCTCTTTTGCAGATTCTGCTCCCCCGCTTCTCTCTACCTAGGCATTACATGTGACTGCCACCAAATTGAGTTAAAAGGAGCCTGGGTATGTCCCCAAACCCACTGTGAGAACCCGTTTTTATATTGGAATCCTATGCATGCCTACTCAGAAATAAGTCCCCTTAAGTCCAATGGGGCTTACTCACAGATAAGTGGGTATAGGATTGCTGCCTAAATCAGGGTTCTCAAAATGACCAGGTTGGTAATGGTTCCAGTGAAGAGCTGCTGTAGCATGGTGGCTTCAGAGCTCCAAGTCACGAGGTCCCCAATTCAAATCTTAAGCGATGGCCTTAGACAAGCCCCTATTTCTCAGCCTCAGTCCTCCTCCCCACAATATTGAAATATTAATACTGACCTGTTTGACAGCATGATGTATGTGAAGCTTGATGTAAATGCTAATATATTATTATTATTGCTGTGAACTTGGGGCAGGAGGGTTGATGCATCAGAGAGAGAGAGGAAGGATAGGGGGGACGCGCTCAGGACTCAGAGGTGTACTCAGCCTTTGTACATGTGAGTCAGCTTTTTCATATGAACCTCTTTACAACATGGGCTTAGAAATATTGTGATTATTGATTTGGGATTCCTTTTAATCTGACTCTCTTTTTTCCTGCCCCTTTTATATTTTTGCTACCACGTGTTGTACTTTTCCTACTGCAGCCTTCCTGATGCTTACAACATGGAGAGTTAGAAAGATGCACTTTAAAGAAAGAGTCATGATTCTTGGACGAACAGCAGAAGCTGTTAGGCTGCCCGTGGGTCTGGGAGGGCCACGCAGGGCCCGAAGGCCCCTGGATAGGTTAACAGAAATTTATTTATTTATTTATTACACTTATATACCACCCCCCATAGCTAGAGCTCTCTGGGCGGTTTACAGAAATTCTAAAATAGAGATAAAAATGAGTATACAAAATGTAAAATTCTAAGATGCAGAACATACATACATAAAGCATTAAAAACCATTAAAACTAAACATGTGGGTGATTAAGATGTGCTGCCATATGCCTGGGCAAAGAGGAAAGTCTTAACCTGGCACCGGAAAGATAGCAGTGTTGGCGCCAGGCGAGCCTTTTCAGGGAGATTGTTCCATAGTCTGGGGGCCACCACCGAAAAGGCCCTGTCCCTCATTGCCACACTCCGAGCCTCTCTCGGAGTAGGCACCCGGAGGAGGACCTTAGATGTTGAACGTAGTGACCAGGTATATTCACGTCGGGAGAGGCGTTCCATCAGGTATTGTGGTCCCAAGCCATGTGAGGCTTTATAGGTCAAAACCAGCACCTTGAATTGGGCTTGGAAACATACAGGCAGCCAGTGCAAGCGGAGCAGAGCAGGTGTTATATGGTCGAACCTTCTGGGCATTTAAGGGCATTTGCCCTTAAAATGTAAGATATGAATAACAGAAAGTTTGTTGGCCTAGAACTGGATCAATTCCAGGGGCAATCAGGTATCATACGGAATCATATAGTTGGGCATTACCCTTACGGAAGTTGCCTAAGATGGGCTGGTTGAAAAAACAGGAGATTTATGAGAGTACAACATGTGGGCTAGTAAGCACAAACCACTAGGCCATAAGCCCATTGAAATAAATGGGCTACTGTGCTTTTCTGCAGCTCCTATTCATATCAATGGGACTTACAGAAGAGAACAGCTGAGTGGCTGTATCTAAAATAGCTATGAATAACTATTGTAGCTACTCCATGCTTTTCGCATTCTGATGGTTAAAATCCTGTTAAGCCTCAGGAAATACTTTGGCTTATTCTCGTTCTAATCCCATTTCTGGCGGCTTGGTAAATCAAATTGATTGCTTTCGTACTTGCAGAGGAAAAAGAGAGTGATCCTACATTACATCAAGGTGGATTTGATAAGTTCTCTCCTGTATGCCATTTATTTCTGTGGTTTTGGATGTCATGGGGACATCTTAGAACAAGGACAAATCAATGTAAAGTATTACACATGGCAGCAGGAGAGTTGTGGGGAGAACCCAGGTATAAGATCTGGATTATAACTAGCATGACGATAGCGTTGCCAAAAGGATTTAAGGGTTGCAGTGACTAACAAATTGAACACGAGTCAACATTACAATTCTGTGGCAAAGTGCCATTCTAAATTTATTAACGGAAACATCATCTGTCTTAGACTCAGGAAGTATACAGTACTATTGCTGGACTCAGCACTACTAAAGCTTTATTTGATCCACTGTGTTCATTTCTGGACATCAGTATTGGAACTAGAGTGGGGTGATTAGGGCACCTACCCAGGGCTGGCTTTGCTTAGCCCATTAGGCAGGATAGGGTTACTAGAGCAGGGTGGGGGGCGGGCTTTAGCCTCAGGCACGGTCACGGTTTCCACACCACTAATAGCAGTGGCTTTAACCTTGCCCTCTCAGCAATCCCTGCAGGCAAGTAAGTGGTGTGTGCGTGTGTGTGTGCGTGTGTGTGAGAGAGAGAGAGAATGAGAATGGGGCATCCTGGCCCCATCCATCTCCACCTTGTGCAATTCTAGCCCTGCTAACCTGTGTAGCCCAAGAGGCAAGCCCTGAAGTTCAGAACTGGGTGGAGATGAAGAAATGAAGAGTAAAGCAAATAGGCTCTAGGCTGTTCAAGAAAAGCAGGAAGAAAGTGCAGAGAAGTTCTTGGGCACAGGGGGAAAAAAGGTGATATGGTGCTCCAAACTAACCAGGTTCATCAAGTGAAATCTCCATGGCAGCTAACCACATTGCTGTCAAGATAATTTGGTCAAAATTTTCCAGGCCACTCCTGCGCACAAAGTAACTCTAGGCATAAAATATTTCAAATACTGATTTTTATAAACAGTATTCCAAGAAGAATGTTTGCCCAACATATATGCAAGGGTTTTTTCCCTGGGAGGAATAGTGAAGAAGATAGGGTGGAGATAAGGAATGGGGAATCTCTGGCAAACAGGCTGCACCTGTGGGGGCTTCTCATCTGGCTGGCAGAGGGTTTTTTTCCTTGGGCTGCCCCTGCCCCGATTCCCCTTCACACACCATTGCAAGGTGAGACAAAATGTGCAGATGACACAAAATTGGGTGGGATAGCTGATACCCTGGAAGACAGAAACAAACTTCAAAGTGATCTTGATAGGCTGGAGTGCTGGGCTGAAAACAACAGGATGAAATGTAATAGGGATAAATGCCAAATTCTGCATCCAGGAAATAGAAACCAAAGGCACAGTTACAAGATGGGGGATACTTGGCTCAGCAATACTACAAACGAGAAGGATCTTGGAATTGTTGTAGATCACAAGCTGAATATGAGCCAACAGTGCGATATGGCTGCAAGAAAGGCAAATGCTATTTTGGGCTGCATTAATAGAAGTATAGCTTCCAAATCGCGTGAGGTACTTGTTCCTTTCTATTCAGCCCTGGTTAGGCCTCATCTAGAGTATTGCGTCCAGTTCTGGGCTCCACAATTCAAGAAGGACGCAGACAAGCTGGAGCGTGTTCAGAGGAGGGCAACCAGGATGATCAGGGGTCTGGAAACAAAGCCCTATGAAGACAGACTGGGAGAACTGGGCATGTTTAGCCTGGAGAAGAGAAGATTGAGGGGAGACATGAGAGCACTCTTCAAATACTTAAAAGGTTGTCACACAGAGGAGGGCCAGGATCTCTTCTCGATCCTCCCAGAGTGCAGGACACGGAATAACGGGCTCAAGTTTAAGGAAGCTGGATTCCAGCTGGACATCAGGAAAAACTTCCTGACTGTTAGAGCAGTACGACAATGGAACCAGTTACCTAGGGAGGTTGTGGGCTCTCCCACACTCGAGGCCTTCAAGAGGCAGCTGGACAACCATCTGTCAGGGATGCTTTAGGGTGGATTCCTGCATTGAGCAGGGGGTTGGACTCGATGGCCTTGTAGGCTCCTTCCAACTCTGCTATTCTATGATTCTATGAATGCCCCACTGTTTCAGTGATAACATCTGGGATCAGTCATAACAGTGGGGCATTCCCCGTTATGCGCTGCTTGCCATGCTTATTGAAATGATGCTGCGAGGCGTGTGAAGGAGGCACCTGACTTGGCCAGTGCTGCCCTAATTGGGATAGTGCACAGTGCACAGAGGAGGTGCTGCTCCTTCAAGCCCTGAAAATGGGGCAGGGGTGCAGGGAATGGCATCCGTAGAGGGGACAAGGGTTTGGATCAGGGCCCTGTCTCCTCATGTTATCTTGGCCGCCAGATTGGTTGGGAGGAGGGGTGATCTAGCTCGTGGACCAAAAATGTTCCCCATCCCTGGTGTAGAGGAACATCATTCTAGAAACAGTAGCACGCAACATGGAACTGCTCAGTACTAAGAAGCTTTTGTGAGGGAGGGGAAAGCCTGCTATTGGGGATCTGAGCTACATATGATTGCAGGAGGCCCTAAGTTCTCTGTGCGCAACCTTGCTTAGGAAACTTCACTTCTGTATTAACTTTGGTGATGTGCTTAAATCCATTCAGAAGCTGCTCATCTTTTTTGTTCCGTGTCCGCGCACACACCCACACCCCGCTGCTGTGCATCAAGCACTTTCTAAAACACAGCATTTTCTCCTTTTCACGTTTCAGGCAACACCATTCATAAGCCCTCTCTTTCTTTAGATCGCGCGTTTTCCTCTTTTCTTCTCACCAAGTTTCTCATTTCGGCTTCTCTTCCGTCCTGTCACCTGCCACGTTCTCCGCTTCGTTTTCTTTATCTTTTTCCCCTCGGTGCACGTCAAGAGCTTTATATCGATTGAAAAATTGCAAGAGACAAACCATTCTCTGTCACTGCTGCTTTTTCCCCTGAGCCTGCTAAGCAGCAATTCAAAGCTATCCTAAAGTGGTCCATTTCCAGCACGATGGGGAGGCTAAGCAGTGTCCTGCATTCTCTTGACTGTTCGCTCCCCCCACCCATCTCAGTTTAACAGACTTGTTTTCTTAGTGGGGGTTTCTTCGATAAGGGACTGGCACCAGGCACCAACCTTTTCTCTTCAAAACATTTAGACACAGACAGCCGAAGCTGGGAGACAAACGGTCTTATTAACTCAGGCACAAAGATTCATCTCCCAGGCCTCATAATAAGACTTGGTTACACAAACGTTTGCTCTCACAGATGGGATAAAAGATTCACCGAGTGAATTGGCACCGCCAGTGCTATTAGGTACCTTAGGTTTCTTGTGTCCTCAACCGATTGGGCCACTGTTTACAGCTGTGCCTTATAACACGCTTTTATGAAATGCTGCCATGCAGTTTGTGGGGTTAGGTGCCAGGATCCCAGAGCCAGGGGGAAGGGGACAAGGGATTGCTGCTCGCTATCCTCATGTTCAGGCTAGAGCTTGACCCCAAATCAACACTGCTGACATCAGAATTTCCATGTCTGCATTGTCTTTAGCAGCGCAGCTCTACTAGTTCAAGGGCCTTTTTCAGAATGGTTTAGGGGCAGTTAGGAGCTTGTGCCAATCACATCTTACATTTTAAACAAACATTGGCCAACTCTTCAATGGTGGAGGACTGGGCTCTCCCGGAGCATTCTGCTCCAGGGCCACCCAACTCCTGGCCATGATGATATCACTCCTTTCCCCCAGCTGTTTGGGCTTGGAACACGTGATCCACCTACTCAGTTCCTCCCATTTCCAGGACATCTCTGGAAGTCATAGTCATAGTTTGTTTATTTCGGTCATAGACTAGCACAACAGAAAACATCATCACAATAAAATTAAAAACCCCAATATACAATAAAATACATACATAAAATCCGTAAAATGTGGCAGTCTCAGCCTAAGTCTAATGTGCAATAGAATTCTTCAACATTAATTTTCGTCGGCTTATGGCAGCCGCACAAAAATTGGCCACTTTTAGAGTAACCTGAGGATTCTGATCCGATAGAAGATGTTTTATGTAATATTCATCTGATCTACCGGGAGTTCGCTGCAAGATAGAGGTTATAAATGTTTGCCGTAAATCTTGATAAAAGGAACAATACAGCAGAACATGGCCTACTGTTTCCACTTTACCCATCTCACAAGGACATACCCGTTCTTGGTAGGGTACATTTCCAAACCTTCCATCCAAAAGGGCTGAAGGTAGAACGTTAAACCTGGCCAGAGTGAAAGCTTTCCTGAATTTAGGAATATTCAAGTCCACCAGATATTTTGCATAAGCAAATATCCTCCCATTATCTCTAAATTCAGGATACCTTGAAGCCAAACTCAAATGATTTTGCAATTCTATATCCCAAATATGTTGTTGAATTGTCATTTTAGCTTTTTCATAACCAAGAGCAACTAGGGCATTTGGTGAGAAGCCTAGAACTCTCAGTTTTTCATATAGCGTAGTTTTCCATTTTGTCTGGAATGTATCAATTAATGTCAGTGGGGCACAGCTCAGTCTGTGGAGGTGTCCAAGTCATCGTCTGGTCGAATATTGCTGGATGACATTCAATTTTTAGAACCAGATGATGTGGGCTGGGTACTTAGTCAAAATCAACCAACCTCCTGTTAACTCAACCATTGTAACTTAACACATCTAGTATGACTTGATGAGTCCAGAGGGTTATGCATTTCTCCTTACGAGAGGGAGTAGTCTCAATCTATTTAAAGGAGGTGTGGCAGAGGGACCACTTCTGGGGAAAAAATATTGTTGGAGCTAGAAGATCTGAATAGTTACAGGCCGGTGGCTAACATCTCCTTCCTGGGCAAGGTGCTTGAGTGTCCTGCTCCATCTCAAATTCTGTCATCTGCTTTGGGTGACAGTTCAGGTGAGGCGGCATGACATGGAACAGACAACTGGAACAGGAGCCGTTTTAGTACAACCCCCAACACCACTGGTTCCAGCCCATAACTGAGAGTGATTTCTGAAATCTCTTCATTGGCTTCCAATTCACTTCAGAATCCAATATAAACTTCTCCTGTTGACCTACAAAGCTTTTCACTGTCTAGCTCCTTCCTATCTTTCCTCTCCCATCTCACACTATTGCCCCGCTCGTGCTCTTCGCTCCTCTGATGCCATGTTTCTCGCCTGCCCAAGGGCCTCTACTTCCCTTGCTCGGCTTCGTCCATTTTCTTCTGCTGCCCCTTACGCCTGGAACGCTCTTCCAGAACATTTGAGAACTACAAGTTCAACCGCAGCTTTTAAAGCTCAGCTAAAAACTTTTCTTTTTCCTAAAGCTTTTATAACTTGATTTTGTTCTGACTTTTATACTGTTAGTTTTACTCTACCCTGTGCCTGTTTGGTGCATTCTCTTCCCCTCCTTATTGTTTTATTATGATTTTATTAGAATGTAAGCCTATGCAGCAGGGTCTTGCTATTTTATTGTTTTACTCTGTACAGCACCATGTACATTGATGGCGCTATATAAATAAATAAATAAATAATAATAATAATGATTTCAAGAGACAGAGAGCAACCCTGCAACAAGAGTACTGACAAGTCACCGTAGCAGTGACTGGCAGGGATTTATAATCAGGCCAGAAGAGTCTTTCTGGAAGCTCCTCCCCATCAGGTAGCTGTTAAAGGGCCAGCAGCCTTTTTCTGTAGGCATTGGCTTCTCCTGGGGAGTGAAGATTGGAGGAGTGAGGGAGCCAGTTGAGGACTGCTCCTTGAGGTCTCCCTATTTACTAAAGGAGTCTGAGGTCCCCGCCTTGGAGTCAGAGGGCAGTAGCACCTTGTGGGAACCATCTGGATAGGATAGGAATTATGAGACAGTGGTCCTCAGTTCAGAAGCACCAGGGATTGGTTTTGGCACCTCCTTAGAGTCACTGTCAATGAGCCATGACATCAAGTGGATGTGGCTGATCAAATCCAGACACACTTGGATGAAATAGATTTTTGAGGTTCATTTCAGTTGAGATTTAGGCTTGGCTCTGGCACTGAACCAACCGCCTCATGGGAGCTTCTGTTCAACTACATGGCATTTATGCTTTCAGGTCCCATAGGGTTCCAGCTTATCCCCTATGCTGTTTAACAACTATATGAAACTCCAGGCCTTCTGATTTCCACAGCATAGTTGGTTCTGAAAGACAGTATAGTTTATCACCAGAGTACTGGGTTTGGACATGGGAACCACTGAGGAGCAGCCCCTGGCACTTGCCTGGTCTTATACGGGGTGACAACATTGGTCCATCTAGCCCAGTGTTGACCGCTCTGACCAGCAATGGCTCTCCAAGGTCTTAGGCACTGGTGGTTCTTAGTCCTGCCTATCAAGTTCATTTTAGCTGCTGCTGCAGGCTGAACATGAGACCTTCTGTAAAGCAAAGCATGTGTTCCGCAACTGAGATGGCTCTTTGTATGGGAGTCTAAACTTAACAGGCTGCAGAGGCTATAACATTCTTTGAAGTAAGGCCTTTCCTTGGGAATGAGGGGGGTTGTAGGGTTACAGCTTGAAGAAACCTGGTCTTTCTTTCTTTCTTTCTTTCTTGTTCCTTAATTCAGAAATTATTTTTTTTTCTCCATGCAGAAAACTAGGTGTCAGGGAGTTGGCTAGATTAGAACTCTGTTCTTTGACATGATAGTGTTCTTTGTGTAGGACATCTTGATTTTATTTTATTTTTGGGAGCAACATTCAGTCATGTGAGCCTAACCTGCAGTCTGAAATAACCAAAGCAAAGACACAGGTTTAGCACTACAGTGAGAAGAAGGCCTATATGTGCCGAATCTTTTTATTATTATTGTTGTGAATTTAACAAAACAGGAAAAAAAGAAAAAGAAAAACAGAAACATTGCGTACAGAGGAATATTATCTTTCTTTCATCAGATACACCATTCATAAAAAAGGAGAGAATTATGCATAGGTTTCAAGGAAAGCAGACCAAATATCCATGTACTTATCCACTCGCAAGTGGCGTCTATATAACACCCGTTGAAATGTTGATAGCATTGTTAAGTCCTCAGTCCATTACCTTCCAACTGCCTCCTCGCAGACTCAGGCTCCCAGCACAGAACCATCTCACACACACCCAGCTGCAACAACTTTTTGGGACTGGGAGCTTAAGAGGCAGGCTCCTTTGGGGGTGTTGTGTATTTTAAACTTTTTTTTTTTACATTTCTTTTCCTATGTTTTAAAATGTATGTTTTAAACTTTGTAATACCGCTTTGAGGCCCAGTATTGGGCAAAAAGCGGAATACTAATACTAATAATAATAATAATGAGCAATTATCCTTCCATGTTCCAATTCTTTGTAATCTCGTTTACCTAGAGGGACAGATAAAGCTATTCAACAACCTTCTTCAAGCCCACTACTGTGGGCTTGAAGAAGTTTTATGGAGGATGAGTCTTCTCTCATTCCAGGTCAACAGGATGCCCAATTATTTTGGATTCCAGATATACTTCTCTGCAGAGTCAATCCAGATCATTTTAGTTGGATTACTGTAGATCTCCCCCAATATGGGAAGAAATCTCATGTTTGTGGCTAGAGGAAGAGGATCCCTCCAGCGGGGGCATGATGAAAGGAGGTCTCATTTTAAATGCACAGCTGTACAGCTGTGAATAACTGCACAACCTTTTTATTTTAAAACCTGCATTCCTGAGCAGGTGTGCATGCATTTTCTGAACCTAAATAAATACATAGATAGAAAGGAAACTTGAAATGGCCCATTGCAGCACTGTACGGTGACTTGTAGCATGTGCTTCCACTGTGAGCACAAAGGATAAAGCACACATGACCTTCAGACGTCTTCTAGTCCTCCCACAATTGCAACATTATGAGTGTGTGGAACTCAATCATGCTATAAATACAGTTTGTACACTTATACTCATTAATATGTGACCACAGGTCAGCAATTGCATATGGAAAAAAATACCAGCACATTCGTCCCTTGGAAACAAAAGGGCTTCAGGGTAGATTCTGCACTGGTCAAAGACAACTACTTCATAGACAAGGAACATTAAGGCTGGGATATAACTGGCTGACATAAGGCCGGCCATGGCAGGGAATTATTTTTAGATATACTTGGATTTTTACTTGCTATTGTTAAGATATTGGAAGTCAGAAACTCTTGGCAATCTACTGCAAATCACCCATTTACTTATAGCAGAAAATCCCAATTTACCTTCTGTCTGTTCCTAGTCTATAAACGATTGCATAAAATCTTAGGAAGCATTCCCTCGCAGTGCCCTAAGTTACATTTGCAAGCAGTGCTCTGCCTCTGGAAAAGAGCCAGCCAAAATCCAAATCCCCCCTTTCTCCATTGAAGGTGGTTGGCAGCTTGGAGACTCAGAACTGACAAGCAGAGCTTAACTTTACATCTTGGACACAGAGGAAAGGGTGCCTCCTGCTGTGTGGGCATTCAGGAAGCTCTAGCTCCATGGCATCAGCTTGCCTTTTCCTCTTAAATAGAAAGTATCTGTCAATCGCTCAGTTTAAAGCAGTGGTTCCCAAACTTTTTCAGGTCACCACCCCCTTGGTTCCACCAACTCATGCCCAGTGCCCCCTACCCTACACAATAAAAACCATTATTCAAAATAGCGGTTTTCAACGACCCATTAAGGAAGATAAAAACAATAAAATTCAAAACAGTAACAATTAATTGAATATTTATTCAAAATCTGAAGCACCCACCACAGGCTTGCCGAGGGAGGGAGGGAAAAGAGAGCGAACGCCTCTGTTTTGCAGCCGTCGTGGCGGGGCACACCGAGCAGGGTATGTCTTTTCATTAGCGTTTTGTCTTTTCATTAGCGTTTTGGTGCTTTTGAAACATTTCAATTCACCATTAAAAGGACTCTTCTTAAACGGTATTAATACATGTGTGGATTCTTCCCCTACATGGCTTGGGACCAAACTACTTTCTCTCATAAAAATGTCCCTGGGTGTTAAGACCTTCTGGAGAGGCAGTTCTCGGAAAAGACCACCTTAAGCACCCCCTGCCGCCCCCTTATTATTATTATTATTATTTATTTATTTATATAGCACCATCAGTGTACATGGTGCTGTACAGAGTAAAACAGTAAATAGCAAGACCCTGCCGCATAGGCTTACAATCTAATAAAATCATAGTAAAACAATAAGGAGGGGAAGAGAATGCAAACAGGTACAGGGTAGGGCAAGCAGGCACAGGGTAGGGTAAAACTAACAGTAGAAAGTAACAGTAGAAGTCTGCACAACATCAAGTTTTAAAAGCTTTAAACCCTTTCCTCTTAATGCCCCCCTATGCAATCCCACCGCCCCCAAGGGGGCAGTACCACCCACTTTGGGAACCACTGGTTTAAAGCCAGTGAGGAAATATAACTTGCCAATGGATCTGGGGTGTTTCTTGTCTAATGCTGTATGGCAGACAAGATATGGGAGCAAGGAAAAGGCACCAAGCTGCCCAAGCCCAGCTCCCTCGATCTCACCAGCCCTGCCTACTCACTAAGCCTTGTCCCCTCTATTGCTGTGGTTCATGGGTAAATATAACTGTGTGAAAAGTTAGCCCCAAATAGTACGTTGTTATTCCTCCCTGTCATTTTGCCACAGCTCAGAGTTCGAGGGGGTGCTGGCTCGGGAGAGTGGCACCTGCCCCGTTTGTCATTTTCTTGTCGGTTTTGCATTTACTTTGTGGAGGTAAATTAACAGAAAGCCAGGGTAAATTAACAGAACAGGTCAATTAACAGTCAATTAACAGGTGAATTAACAGAAATTTAATAGGGATAAATGCCAAGTTCTACATCTAGGAAATAGAAACGAAATGCACAGTTATAAGATGGGGGATACTTGGCTCAGCAATACTACAAACGAGAAGGATCTTGGAATTGTTGTAGATCACAAGCTGAATATGAGCCAACAGTGCAATATGGCTGCAAGAAAGGCAAATGCTCTTTTGGGCTGCATTAATTAGAGGTATAGCTTCCAAATCATGTGAGGTACTGGTTCCTCTAGGTTAGGCCTCATCTAGAGTATTACGTCCAGTTCTGGGCTCCACAATTCAAGAAGGATGCAGACAAGCTGGAACGTGTTCAGAGGGCAACCAGGATGATCAGGGGTCTGGAAACAAAGCCCTATGAAGAGAGACTGAAAGAACTGGGCATGTTTAGCCTGGAGAAGAGAAGATGGAGGAGAGATATGATAGTACTCTTCAAATACTTAAAAGGTTGTCCCACAGAGGAGGGCCAGGATCTCTTCTCGATTCTCCCAGAGTGCAGGACACGGAATAATGGGATCAAGTTAAAGGAAGCCAGATTCCAGCTGGACATCAGGAAAAACTTCCTGACTGTTAGAGCAGTACTACAATGGGATCAGTGACCAAGGGAGGTTGTGGGCTCTCCCACACTAGAGGCCTTCAAGAGGCAGCTGGACAACCATCTGTCAGGGATGCTTTAGGGTGGATTCCTGAATTGAGCAGGGGGTTGGACTCGATGGCCTTGTAGGTCCCTTCCAACTCTGCTATTCTATGGTGTCCACAGAGGAGTGCTCATATGATGGCAAATCTGCTGTTTCCTTCACTAGCTGGGGTGGTGGTGGTGGTGTTTGCGAAGGTTAGGGAGTCAATGGGTTTGGCCACTGCCATGATACAAAGCCACACAGCCCTTTCACCATGAACAGTAAAAGAACTAAAGCAAGTTCAGGGTTTATTCCACGGAAGTTTCTGATAAGCTATTTGTTAATAACTTTAAAGGGGCATAGCTCATGTGAGCTTCTTCCATTCCCAGTTCAGTATTTTATTAGTAGTATTCTTGCTCAGGAAGCAAATATGAGGTTATGACACCTTATTGCCACAACAGCCCTCTGAAGTAGGTTAATCTTAGAGTGAAACTTTTGATCCAATGCCACGCAGTCTGAGGTTCATGTGTGAGTTGAGATATGATAGGGTGACCACACGAAAAGGAGGACCAGGCTCCTGTACCTTTAACAGTTTTACTGAAAAGGGAATTTCAGCAGGTGTCATTTGTATATATGGAGAACCTGGTGAAATTTCTTCTTCATCACAACAGTTAAAGCTGCCCTCCTTTAAATCTGGTCACTCTAGTATAGCTCCTGCAGCTTTAACTGTTGTGATGAAGAGGGAATTTCATCAGGTTCTTCATATATACAAATGACACCTGCTGAAATTCCCTTTTCTATGCAACTGTTAAAGATACAGGAGCCCTGTCCTCCTTTTCATATGGTCACCCTAAGATATGATCATAGGTTCTCCCTAGGACATGTTTAACTATCCCAAGGGTAGGCAATATGGCAACCACCAAGGTGCCCTACTTTCCCACTTTAAAATAATAATAATAATAATAATAATAATAATAATAATAATAATAATAATAATAATCAACAACAACAACAACAACACATTCTCTTACCCGTAGCTAGGATTGCTATGAAAAAGGTTTCTATTGGTGCTAAAAACTGGGTTCAAAGGAGCTTTTTAGTGTGTTGGGGCTAGGATATGGCTATTAGTCCCTATCTGCATAAGCAGGCAGGTGAGGCAGGAAAGGAGGCTGAGCTCAGGATGCATTGAACAAGCACTGACTGCACATATCTGGACACCTCTTCACCTCTGTCTTTGTAGGAAGCATTCAAACGTGCCTTTGGTCTTATTGGAAAACTTTTTTCTAGATCCACTCTCAAAGACTTTCCCTGGAAACCAGACATCGCAAAGATCTACTGTATTAATCTCCATCATTATTTTGCAGTTGGGTTTTCCCTGAAGCTTTTATTCCACAAGTGCCTAGGCATTTGCAAAACTAGAAAGAGGCAAGAACTAACCAGCTCCAAAACTGGGGCAGTGGGTAAAATCGGCCTGGCAAGCAAGTCGGGAAACGGAGAGGTGAATGGGAATACACACTTCACACACAAAACACTGAAGCTGGCAAGGCCTCATCCCAGCTTCAGTAGCAGCTGCCAACGGCAAGCCGGAACAGTTGGCATTAAATTTAGAATAGAAACCAATTAAAAGATAACAAGTGAACATAAGAGAACATATGCTCAGGATAGCAAGAATCTAAGTGTTTGAAAAAAGCATGACCTCCAGCTATCGCAAGGGAAGTTTAAATATTGTTCGAAAACCCACAAAAGTATTTCAAAGCAGACAGATCTGGCTGCTGGAAACTGCTCTGACCTTGGCCAGGCAATTTGTATTAATGAGGGAGAGCCAGGTCAACTGGGTGCTTGGAGTAAGGATCTTAGAAAAATTTGGGCAGAGATGTGAATGCCTTGTGCTAACCAAAATCCAAATTCTGCACTGGGAGAATATCCCAATTTCTACATTCAAAATAAATTGCACAGATGAATCCATAAATAGGTGTATTTTAAATAAATGTGGTCAATTTGCATGTCACCTTCAGAATTACATTTGCCAGGTTTTTCAATAATAGGCAGTTTTACCAGAAAAGGATAATATGTCAAAGAGGCAGTGGAAGATGATAGGAAGGGAAACTTGACTGGTAGTGTTAGTTGTAAGAGAGGGAGACAGAAATAGGGTTGGAATGCAGGCCAGGCATTCTCAGATTAAGACCTGTTGCTTGATTACAGTCAAATATTCCACAAAGTCCTTGCAGCCTACCTTTCCATTGGTGTTATGGGGTCAGCAGCACTGTTAGCAGGTGCCCAGACAATAGTGATGATAATACTGTGGTAGGTGCTAAATGAATATAGAAAAGCTGTCTCACTTTCTGGTCCTTCCCCCAGCCAAGGGGACCTGGGTTGCCTTCCCAATCTGTCCTCAAGCCTTGTGGTGCTGTTGTTAAATGCCAAGCCAATCTGAATAAGGCAACTACCATCCAGGACATGATCCTAGAAGAGGGGGCCAACCACTGAAACAGGGTGGGCTAGTTGTGTGGTCTCTCACTCTATCCATCTAGATTTTTAGTGCAGCACTAATATAGGTTGGGGGCCAGAGAGGAGAGCTGAGCTGATGTGGTCTCTAACAGCGATGGACATTTTTTTTTCTGTCAGGGACTGCATTCCCATGTGGATAATCATGTCAGCAGTGGGCAAAGCCAGAGCCAAACATGGGTGGGTCACACCTTCTCTCTCTCTCTCTCTCTCTCTCTCTCACACACACACACACACACACACTCTGTCCCTCCCTTCACCAGGGAAGGGACTGATGGCCCTTGGCAGAGGTCTGAACTGATCACATGCAGAGGGCTTTTGAAATGAGTTCAAGAACTTCAGGTTTCTTATCCTTGGTCTATAAAGATACCACCTTCCTCTCCAGGCTTCTGTCTGGGCAAGTTCTAGTTTTGACTGTTTGTACCAGATGTTGAGTATTTCGGAAAGATTGGGGATTCTGATAGCGTACGAACTATCTCACTGCCCAGCAGTCTCCCTACCTAATCTGATGGAGGTGATCTCAGATTTTGTGTTTGTTGACAACCGCGGGGCTACCCCAGCATATCATTTGCCCAGCATATGCAGCAGGTCTCACTCTGGACCCAACATCTTCGACTGGGCAGGAGGATGAGAATTTTGAAGGGGTGTGTGGGGGAGGTTTCTCTTGGTAAGGTTTTGAGTTCAGTAGCAATCTCCTTCAGCAGGGACCTGCAGTGGACCTATTAGAACCATCCACCAACTGAGGTTGATAGATCCTGGTGGATTCCTTAGAGCTCTCAGGAGTTTCCAGTAGACATGGCTGGCCTTGTTGAAGCCCTCATCGCTCTGTTGACTGTAGAAATGTCTTGGGCAGTTGACACAATTCTGCTCAGTGGAGCCCATAAAAATTCCAGGCCAACTCAGTTAATTTGGGGAAGGTTCACCCAGGCTCCCTTCACACCTGCCTTCACACCTGTTCATTTTCAAAGTGGTGCACATTATTACTTCTAAAGCATTATTACTCTACCTGGAGGATCACCTCCTATCATACAAAGCTGCCCAAACTCTGTGGTCATCATCTGATTTTGAATCCATGTGTACATTCAATCATGTTAGTACTTTATTAGGGTTGGCACTTTGTTTTCTGACAGGCTCCTCATCTTTGCCAGCTATATGGCAGCAGTCAGGTACATCATGGCCCTCTCCGTGCTGAGAATAGCTGTACCTATTGAACTGGGCTTGTGCAGATGGGAGAGAATTTTATTTCAATTTGCAAAGCTCTTCATATTGCCAGAGCAAACGAACTTGTGGTTTACAAAAGTTGAATGCAGGAGAAAGCGAAACTGACAGATTCACCCATCCCTATGAAAGATGACATCGACATTCTCTAAATCAATCAATAAATAAATGGTGGGAGTTGATTGGCATTTATCTCTCAAAATTGTCATTTGAGATTTTTTAACTGTTTATTTAAGTTTTTAAAACATTAAACAATAAGGGAAGGGAAGGAAAGGAACCTCTCGTGCAAGCACTGAGTCATTACTGACTCTTGGAGGGACGCCAGATTTCGCTGACATTTTCTTGGCAGGCCTTATAGCGGGGTGGTTTGCCGTTGCCTTCCCCGGCCTTTATTACCTTTCCCCCAGAGCTAACTGGGTACTCATTTTACCAACCTCGGGACGATGGAAGGCTGAGTCGATCCGAGTCGGCTGCCTGAAACCAGCTTCCGCTGGGATCGAACTCAGGCCGTGGGGAGAGTTTCAGCTGCAGAAACTGCTGCTTTACCGCTCTGTGCCACACGAGGCTCAATATTAAACAATAAACCAATATTTAATTCATAGAAATCATAGCAAATATGATGAGAATTATATTTTGCATGCACTCTTACACATTCTTTTGTATGTTGCCTTATATCCCTTATGTTAGCTCTAATTAATAGCTTCACTTCAGTAAGACCCTCCATAAGTTACCATGAGTTAACTTAGCAAAAATCCCACGCTGACCAAATGTTGTTTGGTAGCCCCCACCACCACCGCCAGGGTAGGGTGACTTCAGTCTTGAGTGGTCTCTCCTTGCACTTCTCAACAGAAGTCTCATGATCCTCTATGATGCTTTAAAATAACAAGGCAAGAGTGCCTAGTCAGGTTTTCCAAACACTTAAGGCATAGCTAATCTGTGATGTGACTCTGTGAATGCACTCTTTTTAAAGGTCAGAATCAGGGCCTTAAAATCAGATTAAGTATCAAGCCCAGCGTACTCACAAGACTCAGCAACCAGCAAGCATTTGGTGGTTTCCTGGAAATTGCCTGTAGTCTACCTTCTGCCAACCCCATGTCTGTCGAATGGAGTCCCATAGTATGCTTTGTTCTGTCGATGGTCAAATCTCTCCTGCGTAGCACCTTGAATTTTAGGTCTCTTTTCCTCCTCAAGTCCAGGCTTTCTGTGGCTTTGTAATAAACATGTTTGCATCTGGGGAATTTGTTTCTCCTTTTCTCTTCCACTCTCGATCCTGCCTTCTTTCCCAGCCCAAGCAGGTAAAGAATTCTCAGGACATTGCTGAGAGGAGCCAGTGCTCAGGGCATTCATTCCTTGCCCTCTGCTTTATACTTCTCTCTTCCCCAGAATTATATTCTCCCTAGTAAGGAGTCGACAGAGGAGGGTCCTGGTCACAAGAAAGAGCTTTGGAAAAGACCGGCCCTGTTTAAAATCCTGAGTCATTCTCCTTGACTACTTGCTTCCATTTCAAAGAGTTTGGGAAGGCAGTGTTTAAATATGAACTCTTAGAACAAGACGTGAAACCTGATGCAATTATGGGTTTATTAGCACAGTATACTGAACTCAGCAAATAATTGAAATACAAAGAACTATTGTTCATTTTTGGGGAGGGGGATTGCAGCAAGACTAGAAATAACAGCTAATTGTTATTTCCAGGCTTATTGCGGCCTGGAAACTCATGGCATTTCACTTCAATGGAGAAACTAACTAAGCAGATCCAACTACAGCTAGGATATTCACCGACTGACAGATTTTATGAAGTATGGTACCGTACGATCGTAGAATTGTGGAGTTGGAAGGGTCCACAAGGATCATCTAGTCTGACCCTCTGCAATGTGTAGGAAAATCCATTAAACCACCCATTAGAGGTGGTTGTCCAGCCTCTTCTTAAAAACCTCCAGAGGTGAAGAACTCACAACACCTGAAGTCAATTTCAAGACCACTCGATTAGGTTTGTGACGATCAACCATGAAACCAAACATTTCCTAATGACACCATGATCTCTGTCTAGATCAGTGGTTCCCAAACTTTTTCAGGTCACCGCCCCCTTCGTTCCACAAACTCACACCCAGTGCCCCCTACCCTACACTATAAAAATCATTATTCAGAATAGCACTTTTCAACGACCCACTAAGGAAGATAACAACAATAAAATTCAAAACAGTAACAATTAATTGAATATTTATTCAAAATCCAATTACATTTTTTTTAGTTTATTCAGTTAAACATAATTGATGAACTTGATCCAGTGATATCATCTTTTCAAAGTCTGATAGTCGTTTAGCAAGTATATTAGATATTACATTTAGTAACTAGGGTAGATTTGATTTGATTTGATTTATTGCATTTATATACCGCCCCATAGCCAAAGCTCTCTGAGCGGTAGAGTACCTCACTATTCTGTAAATTCTTAATGTGATGGATGGGCTTGATGAAGTGATACCAGTTTTCCAATGTCTGGTTTAAAGTCACTTAACATGAGTCTTAAATCACCACGTTTAATAATCTGTTTTGCAGCTGGCGTGGCGGGGCACACCAAACAGGGTATGTCTCTTCATTAGCGTTTTGGTGTTTTTGAAACATTTCAATTCACCGTTAAAAGAACTCTTCTTAAACGGTATTAATACATTTATGGATTCTTCCCCTATATGGCTTGGGACTAAACTACCTTCTCCCATAAAAATGTCTCTGGGTTTTAACAGCTTTGGGAGGGCGCTTCTCGGAAGAGTCCACCTCGAGTGCCCCCCTGTTGCCCCCTTTGCCTCTTAGCACTCCCCTGCCACTCCCTTGCCTCTTAAAGCCCCCCTATGCAATCCCACCGCCCCCAAGGGGGCAGTACCGCCCACTTTGGGAGCCACTGGTCTAGATGAAGCTTTGGCAATTCTGTTGTCATGAAGGGATAAGTACCTGATCAAGTCTGTAACCTCTACAAGGGAGGAGGATCATCTGTGATGACCGGGCCCTGGAGGATAATGAATCCAGATGGTTCCTTGCGTGTGCTTGGGGAGTTTCCTGCAGTGTCCTTCCAAGGCCTTGGGCTATCAATATGATTTCTCCGATTTGTTCAATCTGCTAATAAAAATAAGGAATACGTTTATCCACCAGTAACTCATGTTAACTTATGAAAGGACTTATTGGATTGAGACAGTAAACTTTTGCTGCTTTTTTCTTCTGGCTCTACACCTCTGAATGTGCAGCTTCTGTGGTTCAAGCTGTTCTTAATAGCAAAGGAGCAGTGCCAGGAGGAAAAATTAAAAAAATAACACCTCTCCTTTATGTGGTGCTATTTGATTGCACTTTTAAACATGGATGGTTTAGAAAACGCCCTTACATAAGAAGTAAGAGGTTTGATATAGTAGTTAGTAGAGACTAGACCATCTTCTGAATGCTCATCTTTTGTCCATCTATACCCCATGCCTGCAGCCCATCTGCTATTGGCTCTGTTACAGTGGGTCACTGTTACAGCCATTGGTAACATATGCAGATCTGTCCCACTAGACATCTGATAGAGATTTCAGACCTGTTATGTTCTGTGACTTCATTGCACCACCTAGTGTTCACTTAAATATAGGCAGCCTTTTCCATTGAATGCATTCCTTCCCCTTATTTTACCTCCATTCCTGGGGACTGGCAAGTGTACAAATTTGGCAGGATTTGAGCCATTGTTTTGCAGGATTGTTGCTCGTTGCATACACAGGAGCACATTCAGAAACACCATGTTTCTAATGTAGATCCCTATCCAATTTCTCACATCACTGGGACAATTGGCTTTCAAAAGCACTACAATCCAGTGTTACCCAATGTCCTCATTCACATATGTCTGAACTCACACCTTTGGCTGATGAACCAGGAATATAGGGATCTTTTGCAGAGGTGTGGGGCACACGTAGTAGATTATGCACTGTACTTCAATGAAACAGGCAAATCAGCTCACTGACAAGTGTACAAAGAAATACATAAGAAGTAAGAGGTTTGATTAGTATACTGACCCTGTAGCACCAGACTACCAGACTATTCCTAATAATAGAAACAGAGGGGTTTCTTCGAGTTTTAGTGGCTCGGCATAATTACTGTATTTAGAGTACCAAGTTATCTGGAAACGGCCAAATAGCAGAACTCCTGGGCCCAAGGAGATGAGGGGGAGACCAAACCGCTGGTTAAGCTACTATTAGGGACCCCTTGGGCATGCAATTTGTTGCAAAAAATGGAATCTGGACTAGAGAGCCCAAAAACAAGTTATCTCCTTGGATCATGACTAATCCAAGGAAAATAACGAACATGGAGAGAGGTATGGGAATTGAGGGAAGGAGATAAGGAAGGGAAGCTTGTTAAAGCATGCTAGATGTATGGTTGCATTTGATTCAAGACCCTGAAAAACCTCAGTACCACACTCTCAGCTTAACCGGTAAGCCACTGGACTTAGAGTCAGCAACTCATAAACAACAACACAACTCGCTAGGATTCTGAGAGGCCCGCAAAAGATATCCAGAAGGCGCAGGAGATGCTCGTCCTTGTCCACAGAGAAAGACTGAGTTCACAGAGTGATTGGGCTGCACCATAGGATGGACGCTGCAATGGATGCTTCACAGGGGAAACTCTCTCTGGGACTACAAGGCAATAGGTCTATGTGGACCACGAGGCACTGGATTTCTCTGAGCAAGCAAGGCAGTGAGGTGGTTCAACGCACGCTCGTTCCCAAGTTCTGCCCTACCTCCATTTCAATGATCCAGTTCCTGTAAGCTTTTCCCCAGAGGTCAATTTAAAAGCTGCTTTGTGGTTGTGCATCACTTTTGCAGTTTCCGTTTTTTGCACATTGTTCCTTGTTGAAAAGCACCATCTTTCTCATTATAATGCAGACCAGAATCATTGCTGCACCTACCTGGTACAATTGGCTTAATTGTGCACCATCCAACACTTGAAAACGCCATCTACCAGTGCTGACCTGAAAAAGGGCTCCTTCTCCATCTCCCCCACCTGACATTTTTCAACTTTGCTGCCTGTTTGGGTGATTTATCTGCATCTTTAAACATGCAAGTTTTGCATAGGGAGTGGAAAACCGAGGATATTTGCATCCTCCCTAGCAAAGATGGAAAGAGTCCAGACTGAGGGCTACTTGAGGAGCATTGTGCTCTTAGAGCCAGGAGTCTGCTCTCAGCAGCTTTGGTTTAAATATCTAGCTACCAAAGACTACTCTTACTTCATAGGTTCCCATGGAGAGTTTGTTGACAACAATGTGAAGTTGTAATGCAAAAATTCATTGCGGCATTTAGGTTGTATCGACGGGGATCGTGTCAAGTTTTGAGAAGTAGTAGAATCATTCTTATCAGGACTGACACTACTGTTGACAATACGGTATTTAGTTTTGAATGTCACTTTTCAAGAAAAGTTCTAAAAACTGTATTAGTGTAATACTTTTTATTAGGCCAACTCAAATGTTATAAGAAATGTGTTATGCCTTCGAAATCTCCAGCTTTCTTAATCCGGCAAGATGTTACAAAAAGCAGGTTTGGGCCAGGGGAGAAAACCACGCAGGCTGACTTGATGTTGAAGTCATGATGTCAGTCGGAGTCTTCACATGATATGGTGGAGGAGGATTTGCAGACATTCGGTGCCAGTAGGCCCACTGGACTCAAGAAGGTGGTCGTGATATATACTGATATGGATTTTGGAATTTTTTTTACAGCCAACATAAATTGCTTATTTATTCCTTTTACAGAAGAAAATGAAGAAGTTAGAAATTATTCTGAGTGGATCTGTGTGGTGGAATGTCAGTCATATAGGGGAAGGAGTTGTACGTCTTTAGTCAATAGTGGGAGAAAGATAAAAGGAAAACAGGCTGACATTTTTAAACATGCTAGAAGAATGTCAGGAAAGAGGGAGATCTCTTAACAGGATTACAGGCATCCCCAACTGTAAAGGAAACCACTCTCAGCCAAACCGGCTGTCCACTGGATTTTGCACAGATCTTGGAATAAAGCACACAGCTCTCAAATTGAAAGGGTTAGGCCCAATCCTTTATTGAAATTGGAAGGGTAAGAGGCAAGCATCACATCAGATTAGCTACTAAAATTGATACAGAAATAACACCCTGAACCCCAATACCAGCAATACTAATACATTGTTACAGAATATACTTCCCCAGCCAGGTGTCCTTCAGCTCAGACGCCAGGCCCCACGTTTGGTAGACTTTTTATGGCCACTCAGCTATTCTACTCCCCCCTCCCTCCAGATGGGCCATTTTTTCCCTTCACAGATGCAAATTGCCCCAAGGCCACTTCTCTCGCCTTGATGGAGCCAGGAGATGGCCTCACGCCCACGGCCAGGTGGAGAGATAAGCGGTACTTCTGCAATTCTATAACAGACAATAGACAATGAATAAAAATTCTTGAAAACAGCAATTCTTTGTACACTTAACCCCTTCCTTACACCAACAAACTACAATTCCCAGGATTCTTTAGGGAAAGGCACAACAATTAAGCTATCTTTAAAAACAAAACTATAAAAACTTACCATTCAGGACTGCCCTAGCCTAAAATCCACACCTGATTCCTGCAGATGCTAATATATCCACATCTTTGTCTAATGTTTTGTGTCTCTAAAACTCAAAGTGCTGGTATTGACATTCAAAGCCCTAAACGGTTTGGGGCCAGGTTATTTGAAGGAACGCCTCCTCCCATATGTACCTGCCCGGACCTTAAGATCATCTACAGGGGCTCTTCTCCGTGAGCCCCTGCCAAAGGAAGTGAGGCAGGTGGCTACTTGGAGGAGGGCTTTCTCTGCTGTGGCACCCCGGCTGTGAAATGAGCTCCCCAGAGAGGTCCGCCTGGTGCCTACACTGTACTCTTTTCATCGCCAGCTGAAGACCTTTTTATTCTCTCAGTATTTTAACACTTAATTTTAACTTAAATTTAAATTTTACTGTTCTAACTCTGTATTTTAATAATCTTACATCAATTTTGCTGCGTGTTTTTTATCCTCGTTGTGCTTTTGATACTGTATTTTATATTTGTGTTTTTAACCTGTTGGTTGTTTTATTATGGTTTTAATTTTTGCGAACCGCCCAGAGAGCTTTGGCTATTGGGCGGTATAAAAATGTAATAAATAAATAAATAAGCGAATCAGGTCATTACTCCCTTTTGCCTGATTCTATCTAATGCTGTTTCTTGCAGGTAATTCCCCCTCGGATGAGTCTGAAGAGCGTGAGCGAGATCCCAGGGTCCTCACTTTTCCAGAGTACATTGCCAGTTTGTCAGAATCGGGGACCAAGCGCATGGCAGCCGGCGTGCGTATGGAGTGCCAAAGCAGAGGCCGCTGCCCTTCATCCTGTCCTTTATGTCACGTGACCTCTAGCCCAGATGCTCTGGCTGAACCCATCCTCCTGGAGGTCACCAAAGCAGCACCCATTTATGAGCTGGTCACCAACAATCAGACTCAGAAGGTGAGTGAGTGGCTCAGTACGGGTGGAAGGGCTAATTTTAGCACCCGTTGCTCTCACATAAAGAGTGAACGTTCTTAAGGTGTCAAAGGTTCCTCTTTGACCTCTTCTTAGTCATTCAGGTTTGGAAATAAACTGGATTATTTGGAGAGGGGAAGTGGGTGGAAGAGGGGAAAGGAGTGTGGAAAATACAGGCTAACATTTCCAAGCTTCTATTTAAACCAGGACATCTAGAAACTGTCTTGAAACAGGATGAAATTTGAGATTCTTAAACAAGTGGACTCGCCCTGAAAAAATTATCCTTAGATTTTGGGGTTCTGCATTAGCTGATGTTTTCTGCAGAGCGCCACTGATACATTAATGAATTCTCCATTCTTCTATTTTTAATTTTGGGCTGTGTTCAAATCAGTGTGCATGTGCATGTTTTCTGGAGTTTTCAACTGCATGTCTCCCCCACCCCCAACCCCTGTATACTTTCCGCTGTGCACAACTACAGTGGTGGCCAAAATTGTGGACACTTTTTGAAATGTTCATGTTTTATTTATTTATTTATTTATTACACTTGTATACCGCTCCCATAGGGCTCTCTGGGCGGTTTACAGAAATTCTAAAATTGAGATAAAAACAAGTATACAAAATTTTAAACTCTAAAACACAGAACATACACACATAAAGCATTAAAAACCGTTAAAAAGCTAAACATGTGGGTGATTAAGTTGTGCCGCCATATGCCTGGGCAAAGAGGAAAGTCTTAACCTGGCGCCGGAAAGATAGCAGCGTTGGTGCCAGGTGAGCCTCGTCAGGGAGATAATTCCATAGTCTGGGGGCCACCACCGAAAAGGCCCTGTCCCTCATTGCCACACTCTGAGCCTCTCTTGGAGTAGGCACCTGGAGGAGGTTTGCATGCTTATAGAAAATGTTCTGTTTCATGAAATTCAAATACTTCTATATCAATTGAAAGAGAATTTAGTGCTGAATTAAATTAAAAAAAAACCCAGAATGAAAATATCTGCAGTACAAAAAAAGTTATGCTTACTTTAGTCTAAAAACAAACAGGTGTGATTGAGTGAAGAAGTGGATTGGAATTGCAAACCCTACTGGCCAATCACAGCCCTTGTTCTGGGGACCAATCACAAGGCAGTAGCTGCAATACATCATGTTTCAAGTTGGGGAAAGACAATTTTGCTGTTTGTTCTGTAACTGAAGCGCAATTGGAGATTGTGTGAATATTTGAAGTATTTCTCAAATTAAAAGTGTATGTACACACATCATAAATAGCAATGGCACCAAAGAAAAGAGTTGATTGGACACCCAGGAAAAGAATCAGGGTTGTTGTATTACGTGAATCAGGTCTTTCAATTGATATACAAACATTTGAATTTCGTGAAGCAGAACATTTTCTATAAGCATGCAAAGTTGTAAAACATGAACATTTCAAAAAGTGTCCACAATTTTGGCTACCACTGTATATTGCTGAATGCCACACACCAGGGAGCCTTGTAATTGAAAATTATTATTTTTTTGTTTTTATCAGTGCTCACTTATACTTTGTTTGCAGCAATAATATACAAGAGGGGGGAATATGGGAACTGAAAACCGGCAAACTGCATGCACCAATTCCAAAATTTATTTTAAAAATCTCCAAGTTAAACCAAAGGACAGGTGGAGTGGAACAAAGGGCAAAGCCAACCCATGGGACAGTAACACAATGGAACAGGGGGTGTCTGAGCATCCCTAATTCTGCACAGATTCTCTGCTTGGGTAGTAAAAATGCAGTGGTTTGGAATATTTATACACTTTGAATATGCACATATTTCTTTAAGAATATGTGCATATTCTTAAAGAGATCCAAGAACTTCAGAACTCTGGGCAGCACATCAGCAGTCAATGTGGCTCAGAGTGGGATGCATTGCCTAGGTGCACAAGACATGTATACATCTTCTCAAAACCCAGTGCGGTGAATTTCACTGTGGGATTTTCATCACATGTCTGCTTTGAGGTATTTAGGAACAGGAAGGTCTGCCCTGACCTTCAGTGAGCGGTCTGCAAATCAACCCAGGCCTATGCCTCAAGGCTCTCTTCCTAGATTACTGAGTTCCTACATTTTCCTTTCCATTCCCTGTACCTTTCATAGAATCATAGAATAGCAGAGTTGGAAGGGGCCTACAAGGCCATTGAGTCCAACCCCATGCTCAATGCAGGAATCTACCCTAAAGCATCCCTGACAGATGGTTGTCCAGCTGCCTCTTGAACGCCTCTAGTGTGGGAGAGCCCACAACTTCACCAGGCAACTGATTCCGTTGTTGTACTGCTCTAACAGTCAGGAAGTTTTTCCTGATGTCCAGCTGGAATCTGGCTTCCTGTAACTTGAGCCCGTTATTCCATGTCCTGCACTCTGGGAGGATTGAGAAGAGATCCTGGCCCTCCTCTGTGTGACAACCTTTTAAGTATTTGTTCTTTCTTTGTTGCCCCAATAAACTCACTGTATTCTATAGAGAGCTAGTGTTGTATTATAACTAAACCTATCCTATGCACCCTTCTTGGGAGTAAGGTCCATTGACCTCAGTGTCACTTCCTTCCACATCAGTCTGCATCGGATGTATGAATCATGACCTGGGAAGTCTGGGGTCCTAATCTCACCTCTTCCATGAACTCATAGCCTTAAATAAGCCTCCTGCACTCTTTCTCCCTCTCAACCTCCTTGCCCGTCCACTCCAATCAGCAACGGTATACCTTGCAGACTTTGGTGTCATTGTATATTGTGATAATATGTGTGAGGACCTTTGGACACGCAAGAAAAACAGTATAGAAAAGTTAAGTAGGAAGAACCATGGTAGGTGGTTCTGAAGGACAAGGCAGTAACAGGTACACAGGATAGCCAGTGGTTCAATGGCGGGAAGTTAGGAGAAGAGGCAAGTGTTTGTGTAACAGTCTTTCCCATACATGGTGGGGCTGAGCTGAACATTCTTAAATAAAATGAAAAATCTGTGCACAATAGGGGCTGCACAAATTCCTTTTGTGAAGGAATGTTTCACAAAACCTTGTTTGCTACTATTTCACTTTCCTGTGTATTCTCCTCAAATTGTCTGCATCTGCTGCTCTTCTGTCCTGTCCTCCCTCGCCCCTTTGACTGCAGCAGGGCTGAGGGCAAAGGGCAGGAAGCATTGCCCTCACTCTGCTTTGGCTTTGTTGACAATGTCACACAGACAAGTCTGACTGATTGTATTTCATTATCACGAAGACAAATCAGAGTGTGCGCAATACTCCCTCCCCTCACTCATGTACCAGGGAGTTGAATGGGGGTGGGAATGGTGTTGAGCACCAATGTGCAGTGTGGTCACTGTCACCACCTGGAGCGTTACTTAAAAGGTGAGCCAAAACTTTGCCCCTGTTTTCAGCCCCCTCCCCTAAAGAAAAATTCCCTGTTTTGAAGTCTCTGAGTAGGGTGACAAACTTGGGGTGGGGGTTTCAATTTGCCCCATGGTGAGAACCTTCTTGTGTGTTCCCAACCCTCCTTCTGTGCTTTTTCTTGTTCTCTTTCTCTCTCAGCTGTTGCAGGAGGCCACCATGAGTTCCCTGTGGTGCTCGGGCAGTGGGGATGTCATCGAGGACTGGTGCCGGTGTGACTCAAGCGCATTCGGCGCTGACGGGCTTCCAGCCTGTGCACCCCTCCCACACCCTGTGTATGTGTCCCAAACCCTAAGCTTGCGGATTTAAGATTTTGCTAACTGTTTTTTGGGAAATGTGGCCTTGCGGTATTGTTCTTTGTAGCAAATATTCTTCCAGAACCAGAATAAAAGGGGGAAATAATCACTGAATTATTTCCTAGCTCCCCAAAAGCATGTCCTCTTCAGAGACCAATGTTTTGTTTTGTTTTGTTTTGAAGCAAGGTGCTGAGGCTGAAGCCTGTTGAGATGCTAGTCCTTTAACTTGGAAATCCAGCTGTTACTTTCTGACCTGACATGAGCAGGAACACACCCATGCCCTGGACTCCCTGGACTCATATCCCAGGCCGAAAGTAACAGTTGGCATTTCCCATAAAGGACCCCAGGTCTCCACAGCCTACGTGCCTGGCTATGTCATAGCCAGTGCACAACAACAGAGAGGAGCCCACACAGTTAACAAGCATGAAACATGAGACCGTTACACTAATAATATGAAGATAAACTGTGCAACTAGATAACTGAATTAGCCAAACATTCAATTCTTTATTGTCACAACAAAATATATGCATGACCATAAAAATCAAAGCTACTTTTTTGCTGTAAATATAATGCACAGATGATATATAATTATAAAGCAGTATGTTTGCTGAGAAACTGCACAAAGTGAAACATATTCTTATAAAGCACTATTTGCTATAAAAACACTATACAGAGTGAAACGACTACTCCAGATTGTATTCACATTTCATTACTTCATCAGTCAGCCTTTACCAGAAACCTTTAGTTCATGTACGGTGCTTCATATCTTACATGCTTTCCTCTCCCTGAGCGTTGTAGATAAAGCTACAAGCACAAAGGTGATAATTAATAAACAACTACTCATTCCTGCAAAACTTACTGAAAGGTTGCTTAACTCTTTTAATAAGGTATTCTGAAACGTGGCACCCTTCCTTCAGTAGGGCTTTTAAATTTCTTTGAGCCAAACTTCAGTAACGTTCTGCAGGATCTCACCTACATAGTTCCCACATGTTGAGAGTCACCCAGTCATCAGAACCACCTGTAGCCTGTGTGGCAAGCTTCAGGCCCTCTGTGCTGCCTCTGCAGAGTCACCTGATGTGGGGAAGAGGCAGCACAGAGAGCTTAATCCTTGATGTTCAGGTGGCTACAATCACCTTTGAGGCTTGGGATGCCTCAGTACATTGGAACTATATTTCCCACAATGCCAAGAGCCCACACATACCCTGTGGGCCGTGTCCTGAACAGCAAGGACTGGATTCTCCTTCCTGCCTCAGTGAAGCTGCACAATTATCGAAGGACAACAGAGAGGGCCTGTTGGAGCTGCAGGCTGCTCAGGACTCCCATGCTGAAGTCCAGTTTTGATCTGGAATGGACTTAAATGACTCAACCTTCAAACCCAGCGCTGAAATCTAACGATTGTGAATCTTGGCACCATCCACTGCTCCAAAACTCAGTAGATCAGTGGCAAAAGCACTCCAAGTCAATTTGGGATGCTGCATGGACTGAAGTGTCCACAAGAGTGGCACTACGCCCCACACATTTAGAATTTGATAGAGATTTCGCTATTTCAGTATCTTCACAGTTAGAGGGTTTAGAAACTTGCTATTTTAAACAACGCAGGCGAAATTGATCAGAAGACAATAGTTCTCACAAGCTCTGCCTAGGAGTGTCTTCAGAACAACGACCTCAACTAAGAATCACACCACACGTTACCTGAATTACATAATGTGTAGCTGACCCTCTTGGGTTTGTTTTGGGTGTGGCTTTTTTTACTCCAAAGGAAATCTGGATTGTGACCACTGTACACAGGAAGGGGAGGTGTAATGCTTCCTGCTAGAGCTGCTCCAGCTGACTTTGCCCCCTCCCGCACAACAGATTAAAAAAGAAAACAGGCCTCCATTGGTACCAACAGACCTGGGGCTCAGCCAGGAACAGCAGGACAAATCAGGACCGCTAAGCCAAGACCAAGACTACCGTATTCCTTTGATTGTAAGACGCCATCGATTGTAAGACGCACACTAATTTCAGTACCACCAAAAGAGAAAAAAAAACCAAGACACACCTGCGATTCTAAGACGCACCCCATTTTTAGAGATGTTTATATGGGGGGAAAAGTGTGTCTTAGAATCAAAGAAATAGGATAGTTATGTCCCTACTAGAAAGGGAGCTTGCCTATTGTCTCAGAGGAGAGCACCTTGTGACCTGTCCCAGAGCTGTCAATCACTCAGCACCATGGGGCAGCCAATCAGGAATAAGATCTGGCCACTTGGAACTTACCAATTTAAAAAATACAGTCAGGAGCTGGTGTGGCATTATACCCCACAAGTCAGTCTGGAGTTTGTAAGTCTGTGGTTTTTAGAATGTTGGCCTGAGTGGGCGGAGTTAGAATGTCTTGGGAGGGGGAGGAGTGATATATAAGGGAAGGACGGAGGGGATTGAGGGAGACTTTTGGGTTCTCTTAGCGCTCTCTGTGTGTTAGCTCTTAGGGTTTAGAGTACTTGGGTCTGGAGAATTTGAGGTTCAGCGTAGAGAGTGGTGGCTTTGGAGTGTGGTGTGCACATAGTTGATGTTTATTAAACAATACTGATAATAAAGAAAGCTCAAGAGTGATTGTGTATGTGACAGGAAAGTGTGTATGTGAATGGGTGAAAGGATTGGATGAAAGGTTTCAAAAAGATTTTTAAACGTTTTATTTTGAAACAAAGCTTGTGAACTTTTAAAATAAATTTTAATCATTTTGTTTTAACTACCACAAAAATCCCACGTGTCTGTTTGGCATTTATCACCTGAAGTTTATTCATTTAACACCCACTCTGACAATAATTCACCTCAGCACATATAACTCACAGTGTATTATTTTATATATTGAAATCCTTCTCCATTTAACCCCTTTCTCCACATAGTTTGGAGGAAGGTGGTTTTTATCCCTCGCCTCAGGCGTATCAAGCGGTGGTGCTTCGCTTGAGCAGGGAGTAGCCGTGGCCAGGCCTCGTGTTCAGAGCCTGTGTCGTGGCAGCTGGGACCCAAAATAAAGTCCTAACATGAACAAAAACTGTTTTTACAGGCCTTTTAAAAGCTGCTGTGGAACTTGCCTGGTACCAAGCCCCTATGGGCAACTTGTGGCCCACTAGGTGTTTTAGGCAGGAACTCCCATATTGGCTTGGGCTGATGAAAGCTGTAGGCCAAATCATTGGGAGAGCCACAAGTTCTTCTTTGTAGTCTCTGCACATCACACAAATGGGATCTGCACCTGCGTAGAGCCTCAACTCTAGAGCTTCGGCTATGGGGTGGTATATAAATGTAACAAATAAATATAAATATATAAATATATACATTTTGGTGGGAACCCCTCCCCCAATGTCCTCCTGCACATGTCCCTAGCACGTTCCTGCCTTCTCCCTCGGTTCTCTTTTGACTGCCTTGCTGGTTGCCTCAGAGGGAGCTTCACTTGTCTGTTTGACTTTCAGCTATTGTAAGCTGAGGTGTTTTCCCCCCTCCTCTTTCTATTCTTTCCTAGCTTACTACCGTTATTTTCATCTTTTTAGCTTTTTTGTTTTGTTTGTTTTGCGGTCTTTTATTGCCACACACCTCAGGGTGCATGGCCTTGACAGCACCGTTTAGAACACGTGTGTGGTGCGGCAGTAAGCTACCCCCGACAATTGGCTGCTCGTTGAGTTTGTTTTGTCTGGGGGAAGCTCATGGTGTAGAATCTTGTCACCATTGTCAAGGATTTTTCTAAGCAAGACCGGTGCAATAGAGCTGACAGACTTAAAGTAGTGTTGTGGAAGAAAGGTTTGGAGGCGGTTGACACTCCGAAAGTCGTGTTTGTCAGAGACACTATCAGACCGTCCAAGGATGGCCTCTTCAAAGCCAATGCCACCATGACCATTGGCCTTAGATGCAGGCAGAAAAGACCCACCTAGACCAGGGTATTCTTTGCTAGTGACAGTTGCCAAAATGCTGACTATGAAGGCTAAAGCTGCATAGCTTTCATTGAAGGGTTAGAAGAAGAAAAGAAAGCAGATCAGGAGCAGGTGTTAAGACAGTCATTACCAGCTCCTCTGCCACTCCTTGACTCCCTGAAACAGACTCTACCATCAGTATCAGTCCTGGTCCAGGAACCAAGTCTTGCAGTAAAGAAAGGCAGGTTGTTTACCTGTAACTGTAGTTCTTTGAGTGGTCATCTGTGCATTCACACAATCCACCCGCTGTCCCCACTTCAGTGTCAATGTCGTTATTGATGTTGGTACCAAGTTGTGGTATCTCCCTCGGGTCTGAAGCTACTTCAGGCTGTTTCAAGGAACTGAGGGACTAGGTAGGAATCTGCGAGAGACATGCACAGAATACATATTTTACTGGTGACTATTTTGTTTTAATCAGGACTTATGCTATTTACGTGTATATTTTATTGCTAATTGTAAGATACTTTCTTAATGTTTTTATGTCATGAGCTACTATGGCAGGCAAAAAGGTGGTGTACAAAAATACATATCAAATAGATATTGCAGCAACATTGCAAAGAAGGCTGCAGCTACAGGAAAAAAGCATTTATTGTCCAACACCATAATGAAACTCTTGGATTTCAAGCTGTTGCTCCTTATTAGGGTTACAATCTATAAAGACAAGAGCCTCTGTCAGATAATGACATCTGCATCTTGTCCTTCCTGGGAATGCAGGGCAACATATATCTGTGTTGCCTAGGGATGGATGAATCAATGATTTCCGATCCAAATCAGTTTTGTATGCATGCAATCATAGGACCATCCTGTTTACTGTGACTTTTTTTTAACTGCAAAAAGAATTCTCATTTAAGTCATATACCTTTCCCCCTAAAATATGCATTTGTATGCATTTTTCCTAAAACATGCACTTTTTTACACGTTTCCCCATAAAATATGCATTTTTTAAGTCAAGAACTGCATCACAACATTCATAGAACTGAGCAATCCAAAATATAATAGCATTCTGATGTGCGTATTAGTTTAGGAAGTACAAATTATTGGAGGCACAGGTGAACTCAGTGGCAAAGAGCACCTTTTATCAGCTTAGGCTGATATACCAACTGCGCCCTTATCTGGACAGAGATAGCCTAGCTACAGTTATCCATGCTCTGATAACCTCTCGTTTGGATTACTGCAATGTGTTATACATGGGGCTGCCTTTGAAAACGGTCCAGAAACTTCAACTGGTACAAAACAGGGCAGCCCGCCTACTAACAGGGACTGGCTGACGAGACCACATCATGCCAGTCCTTTTCCAGCTTCATTGGCTGCCAGTCCAGGTCCGGGCCCGTTTCAAAGCGCTGGTATTAACATTTAAAGCCCTAAACGGCTTGGGGCCAGGTTATCTGAAGGAACGCTTCCTCCCGTATGTACCTGCCCGGACCCTAAGGTCATCCTCAGGGGTCCTTCTCCGCGAGTCCCTGCCAAAGGAAGTGAGGCAGGTGGCTACCAGGAGGAGGGCCTTCTCTGCTGTGGCACCCTGGCTGTGGAATGAGCTCCCTAAGGAGGTTCGCTTGGCACCTACATTATATGCTTTTAGATGCCAGGTGAAGACCTTTTTATTCTCCTAGCATTTTAACAGTTTATAAATAAATTTTAACTTGGTGTTTTAAATTTGTAATTTTGCATTGCTGCTGTTTTTATCTGGTTGAGTTTTTATATTGTATTTTATAGTATGGTTTTATACTGTTGTTTTATACTTTGAATATTTTTAATTTTTGTGAACCGCCCAGAGAGCTCCAGCTATTGGGCAGTATAGAAATGTAATTAATAAATAAAAATAAATAAATAAATTAAGTTGGTTCATTTAAATATGCAAAACAAACAAAATTCTCCCACACCCCAAGTGTTGTCCTGTTCTATCCCCACCAAAACCTGGTTACAAGGGATGGGTTGAATCTGGACGAGTCCAAATCTGCCGACTGGATTTGGTGAGTCCTTTTTAAATTGCCCCAATCTTGACACTTTGTGAAGGCTATAGTCTCTGAAAAGAGTCCCTCCCTAAAAACACACACCTTCTTTTGTGTTACACACCAAAGTCAAGGGGGTGGGGTGTCAAAGAGTGCACTATCCATCCCATTATGGACACCGGGCCTCATAAAGGCTTGGATGATACTGAATATGCAGAAAATCATCATTTATTTATTTATTTATTTATTTATTTATTACATTTCTATACTGCCCAATAGCCAGAGCTCTCTGGGCGGTTCACAAAAATTAAAACCATTCATAATATAAAACAACAGTATAAAACCATAATATAAAATACAATAAAAAAGCTTAGGCATCATGTGAACTGTATGAGCAGCTCTTGAAAATTAACTGAAGTGGGGGCAAAGTATGCGTGTGTGTCTTTGTGTGTGTCGGTCGAGGTAGGGTGGGGCTCTCTATGCTGAGAACGGTACTAGATCAAAGGAGAATTCTAGGTCCCTTCACATTCGCGGTGTCATCAGGGGAGGAGCAGGCCCACAGGCCTCACCACAGTGAGCCCTCTTTAAAGGAGATGACGTTCATGCCTCCATACTAAGAGGGAGTGTTTTGGAGGGACATATATTCTTAAAATTTTTGAGGGAGCAGGCCACTCGGGGAGCAGCAGGAGAGTGGTCCTTTTATATTTAAAAAAAAATAATTTAGCAACCAGCTGTGGCAGCAACAGAACTCTTTTCAGAGTGGGAAATGGCAGCCATATGTATATATTGGGCTGCATTCAATTTGTTGGGTCACAAGTTGTGCAGGCCTGATGTTCAATAATGTAAAAATTGGGTCCGTGCCCTGAGGGAAAGTAGAAGCATGGAAACCCAGTCCAGGAAGCCTGTGTCATCAGCTCCTGAAAGGGCCATCAGAGAGCCTGAGGGAACTCTGTTTTTCCATATATTTTGTTCAGTATTTTGCTTTAGAATTTTAAAGCTGTGTAAGCTGTGTAACCTGGCTTTGGTGTCTTGGCAGAAAGGTGACATATAAATGTAATAAATACATAAACATCCCAAACAATATAATTAAGCTGTTATATTCATGTTCTTTTGTAAGTCGTAAGATATGTATAGCCTTATTATATAAGGCTTTTATATAGTGCATGCACTTACAACATTAAAACAATAAATGAACCTTTAAATAAATGTTATACATACATAGAAACAGTGAACCACTTAACCATATTTAATATTAAAGTTTTGGATATATCTTGCTCTTGGCTAGTTGCTTTTGTATATTGCAAGTTAGTTTGTTATGTATAGGGGCCACTAGTAGGTCCAGACCAAATCTGGTATCCCCTGCCACAGAGGGGTATGTGTTAGACTTACCTGAGGCTAGAGGTAGCAAAGAAAAGGAAATGACTCTAGAAATATTACATAGCCTGAATTGAGGTACAAGCTACTGTGGTCTTTCCATGACCTGGTCTTCCAGTGCTCTGTTTGCTGAGAGGCAGTGTGCAAGATCTGATTCTTAATCTTTCCCAAGTAGAAGATACCTCTGCAGGAAATAAAAGGTAAGAGGCCTGCCTAGACTGACCTCCGTTTTGCACTCCTTTTTCTGCAGGCTGAGGCTGTCCACTGTTCACGAGCCCAGCAGCTCCCTGGTGGTGCTGGAGTGGGAGCACTCGGAACCCCCAATCGGGGTGCAGATTGTTGATTACCTCATCCGCCAGGAGAAGGTCACGGACCGCTTGGACCATTCCAAGGTGGAAACTGGTGAGTGCAGTTGATTCTTTGATGAGTTTCGAAAAGGTATTAACTTTCTCAAACCCTGTGCCTGCTTACCCTACCCTGTACCTGTTTGCATTCTCTTCCCCTCCTTATTGTTTTACTATGATTTTATTAGATTGTAAGCCTATGCGGCAGGGTCTTGCTATTTACTGTTTTACTCTGTACAGCACCATGTACATTGATGGTGCTATATAAATAAATAATAATAATAATAATAAATTCACAATATTGCCCAAACATTTCTAGTTTAGACAAAATAATACCCTGTATTCAGTTCAAAATCCAACCTTAAAAACATAATTACGAACATAACACCCAAGAGGATGAATGTGCCTGAGACATCAAGCTCAGTGAGTGGCTGAGAATGAAACCTTCCATAACCAAGAAGTGTGTGTGTGTGTGTGTGTGTGTGTGTGTGTGTGTGTGTGTGTGATTGCAAGCTGTGCCTTCTTATAGCCTGGTCCAGGATCCCCATGGGTGAAGAATCTCCATGAAGGTACTAAACGAAGTTAAACTTACTTGGTGCATTTTCAGGTCGCCCTCCAAGATTACAGTGAAAATAATGAAGGGAAAATGTTGAACAGTTCAAGTTCGTTTGTTTTAAATTTCCATCTCATGCTGAAGAGGCAGCCCATCTCAGTTTAAATGTTGTAATTTAAAATGAAAAGTGGTTTGCTCCTCAGCAGTGCAAGGGGCTGCATAGAAAGCAAGGAACCTGTGTGCACAGTTCCCCTATGTGCATGTATATAGCTTTGTTGAATTTTAGCAGAAAGGCACATTTATAAATTTATAAATCCTTTCAGGCATCTTCTGATAAGATAAGGAAATGTGGTACCACCAGAGAAAAGCAAACTACAATAGTGGCCTTTAATTCAGCAAGGTTTGCCACATTCTGCACTCTACATCATGATAATATTTATTATTTATTTATTTATTTATCATATTTATACCCCGCTCCTCAGCCAAAAAAGGCTCTTGGAGCGGCTTACACTTAGCAAAAAAGACAGTCCCTGCCCTCAGGCTTACAGTCGTTAAAGACATGACACACAAGGAAAAGGAGTCCAGGAGGGCAGAGGTAAAGAGAGAGAGAAAGAGAGAATACAATATCCATTTCCGTTCATACACTCTTTGAAATTGCCTTCCTTCTGCCCAGATAATTATGCTCGCATTTAGTATTACCATTAAACCTTCATATAAAGCAAGATTTAAAGTCAGTTTGAGGCTTTTCTTCAAGAAAAGCATGTGAAGATTTAATGGGAAGTCAAAAAGCTTGATAAAATGTACAAAATTTCTCAGAAATTGGGAACAGAGGAGAGTGCATTCTTAGATTGTCCTCCAATTTTGCCTAAAGCAACATTTAAAATAAAATTGGAAGTTCTTCCAAATCTGAGGAAGTTTCTCCTTCTAAGGAATTTCAAGGGAACCTGGAAGTGTTATAATGGGGCAATCAAGCTACCTTGCACTTCCCTCTCTTTTTTCCACTGTTATGTGGTAGGTGTAGAAAAAATCATAACAAATCCCACCGAAGATAGGCGAGAGCCCGTTGTAGAGACCACAAGAGGGACGATGGTGAAGAAATCTTACTTTTCTGTCAGTGTTGCACCTGCTCCGTGTTGGGCCAGTAAAGCTATTCCAAGTTTGGGTTATTTTACAACGGGTGGGTGTGATGTTTTACTTTTTATTGCTAATTATATATGATGTAAGTGTTTGTAATGTTTTACTGATTATTGCTATTTAGGATGTAAGTGCTGTTTGGACTGAATAAAAGGTTGGTAATTGATTAATTCTGTTGGGAGTTGTGTGTAGAGCGAGTGAGAGGAGAGTCTGGGTTTGTCTGTGGAAGGGATTAGAACAGAGTAAGATTAACACACTTTATTATTTGGGGGGGGAGTGAATGGGGAGGAGATAGTGTAGACCAGTGGGTAGAGTAGGCAAGTTTACATAGGATACGATATTGAAACCAACAAGTATTGTGATAAATGAAACCACAAGTTTCATAAACTGCATGAATTTACTTATTGTTAAATAAAATCTATTTTGTTTCATAAACTGGATTGGATTCTTGAAATATTTGAGGTAAGGTACAGTGTTCTATGGTGGCAGCGGTGAAGGGAATGGGTGAACAGGGAGTGCTGGGCTGGTGGCTGTGAGGCCAAGAGGGGTCAGTGAGTCACAGAATCAGTGAGCAGAGTTTTGATGTCTTGTGCCATAGTTGAGATCCTTTTATTATAGAAAGAAATAAAGGATACTCAAAGGGAACAGCATCACAGTGGGCAACTTGTTTCCTGATGGTTTGGCCTACAACTCCCATCAGCCCTGACCAGCATAGCCAATGATGTGGGATGTTCATCTGGAGGACTACATGTTGCCCTCCCCCCAGTTTTACATTCTGGTCCTCAGAGAGCAGTTGGAGGAAACATCTGTGGCCCACCGTGCAGAACATGTTACGAATAAACATCTGTGGCCCACCGTGCAGAACACGTCACTCACATCTGTTCTAAACTGGATGCCACATGAATTACAGACTCAGTTCTGGATGTTCACATGGCCCCAACTTGAAACTTCAAATAGTGCAAAATGCAGTAGCGAAGCAGCTGAGTGGAGCCCTATTTTTGGATCATGTAACATCAGTGTGTATAATTACATTGAATCCTGAATTGTTTCCATGCTCAAAGTGCTGGCCTTGAACTTTAAAATCCCAGACAATTTGGGAAAGTTCTGCTCCACGTTTCTCTACCATCTGAGGTGTGTGGCAGGTAAGGACACAGAATAGGGCCTTTTTGGTGGTGGCACTCAGACTGTGGAACTCACTGCACTGTGAAACATGACTGATCTTTCTTCCCTGCCATTCAGTGCTTGTTTGGGGGGTTTTTTTACATACGATAATTTGGAAATATGCTGTTAAGATTTGGCATTTTAGTTCTGCTCATTGCTGCTACGTGGGTTTGTTTTTTGTTGTTCTTTCGATTGCTTAAATGACTGTTTTTATTATGAGTTGTAGCTGCCTTGGAGGCCCTTTAAATGGGGCAGAACGGTTGGGTGCAAATAGTTTAATACTTTAATAAGTACATTGCCAAGAGATTCAGTCTGGAGCAGAGCAAAGCTGTTTTGGTTTTCAGCCCCTGGTCTAGCTTCCCTTTCCCACTTCCCTTTGTCGCCTTTGCTTCTTGTCCCATCAGTGTTATCAGATAATGGCTGGCTTGCCTGTTTCCCTAGAGATGGTGCTGAGTTTTGTGGACGACATCATCTCTGGAGCCAAGTCCCCCTGCGTGATGCCAGCACAGGTGCCCGACAAACTCTCTACAACCATCTCCTTGATCATTCGCTGCTTGGAGCCTGATACCACCTACATGTGAGTTACTAGCAGCTGACTTCCTTGCACTCATGAGACAAGGAGAATTATGATGTCACAGAGCACTTTACAAGGTGCATAGAACTCTTTCTCTGGTTGGATATTCCAAGACAATGTTTCTGAGAAGAGGCAGAGAGTTGATCCTTGCTTTTCTTGATCTGCAGGTTGTTTCAGTGTTAAGGCCAAACAATGGACTAAAAACATGAACAGAAAAGAGCCACAACAGTTTAAACAATTAAATGCTACCAAATTGGTGTGGGTTTGCGTGGATCTGTGTGACTGTGAATCTGTCTCTGAATTGGTGTGTCTGTGATTTGCCCCTGTCCCCTACCTGGATCTGGGTGCCTAGTTCCCCCGCCTCCCTGCCCAAATCCCTTCCCTGGGACATGGTGTCTGTGGTCCATTTCCCCTGCCCCCATGTTTCTCTCTGGGTATGTCTGTCTTCTCTCTAGGTGTGTGTGGCAATTGGCATGGCAGCTGTTTTAGGGATGGACGTGGCTCCCTATGGCAGCTGTTTGTTTGCAATCCCTACGGCACGTTCAAAATTCCAGATGCACCCATGGGTCTGAGAAGGTGGCCTCTAGCATATTTGGTAGCAAAGGAGTTTCTAAGCAAGGCTTTTAGTCCTCTTCTTTACTAGTTGTTTTAGAAGATGCTCTTTTGGCAGGTGCAAAATGACAAGCTGCGTTTGCCAGAATTCTAGACAGTGAAAAAAAGGCACAGCGAGGAAAGATGTCCTCTTTTACACCTGGTCACTGCAGAGAGAGGAGAACGCGTACGTGTAACTCTGCCAGGGCCCAGCAGTGAGTGACACTCCCAGTCCATACAGCATTCTCGATAGCATTTTAAGCACTTCAGCTGTGGGGAAACCCTGAAACAAAACCTGAGTAATGACTGTGCAATAAACAAAGCCCCCCTCCCCTTCTCTTTTTAGTTTGGCATGTGGCATGTAGACGTCTAGCACAGCAAGTGCAGACAGTTTTACTCATTGGAGCTGAAGTTCTGAAAGGGGAATGTAGACGTACGGCATAGAATTATCAATATCCACAGATATTCACAACATTCCCTGAGATCTATGATGATGATGATGATGAAAGAGGTGACGTTTTAACCAGTTTAAAACCAGCTTCAGTTTGCATTGTAGGAATACCCTGTTATTGTTATAGATTTGGCCTTTGCTGAGTGTTTCAATCTTTAGTTTTAGATTTTAGGAAGCCTATAGCTGCCAGTTAACTGCCTATAGCTGATCATTACACTGCAAACAAAGGGATACCCAAAAGTGCTCCAGAGTGGATTTAGTTTTTGTTTTATACCAACAAGAATTAGTAAAGGAAAAAAAATCTTTGGAGCCATTTTTCATTTTTATGTTAAAAAAACCCCACCCAAATCCTATTTTTATTTTTATTTTTTTGATAATAATTTTATTTATTTTTCAGTATATACATATAAACAAATGTTCATAAATAAATGCATGTTCATTATACAGTAACTTTTTTTTACCACCCAAAGTTATAAACATAATTACTTTTCATTTCAGGTTTCATCTTTTATCCCTTTTATCCTGTTCCCTCTCTATTGCCCTCCCCTCCCCCTGGCACATTTCTCATAAATTGTTCTATTTCTTTTTCTGGGATAGAATCATAGAATCATAGAATCGCAGAGTCGGAAGGGGCCTACAAGGCCATCGAGTCCAACCCCCTGCTCAATGCAGGAATCCACCCTAAAGCATTCCTGACATGTGGTTGTCCAGCTGCCTCTTGAAGTGTTATATCACTTCTGTTTATCTCTTCCTTTATTATTTTTATTGTTATTTTCTAACATTACTTCTTTTCAGGAGTCCCAGAGCGTCCTATAGCCCTCTGCCAGAGTTGTTCTGTTCATTTCTTTCTTCATATATTCTATATATTTTTGCCAATCTCTCTTAAAGTTATCTTTTTGTTTTATTCCTCTTTGTCATTGTAATTTTTGTGTCAATTTTTCACTAATTGCTGTTTCCCAAATTTTCCTTTTCCATATAGCTACTGTCAGCGTCTTTGCTGTTTTCCAGTTACTTGCAATTAATTGCCTTGCAGCTGTCAGCATATATCCAATTAACGGTTTTTCTTTTATCTCTTTATTTTCTTTGACAAAAATATTCAATAATGCCAGTTCTGGCTTTTTACATATTTTTTGAACAACAATTTTTTTCAATTTCTCTAAGACCCTGTCCCAAAATTTCTTTACTTTCCCACGGTCCCACCACATATTTATTTGAGTTCCATTATCCTTACATGCTCTCCAGCAAGAGGGTGTCAAAAATCCTACTTTTTATTACATCATTTATTACATTTTATTACACAGCATAAGATTTTTCAGCTAACAGATACAGAGCCTAGTGAGCATCAGAGGTGGGCCATTTGTAGCCCTCCAGACTCATATCGCCCCTAACCAACATAGCCAGTGGTGAAAAATAATGAGAGTTGTAGGACAAAACATCTGGAGAGTCATAAGGTGCCCACTCCTATTAAGAAGCTATCTCATTCCAAACTCAGAACATAGTTGTGCAATTTCTGTGTAGAGATTACACAGAAACATTTTCCTGGCACTTACACTGATAATCCTTTAGACATCAGATTGAAACTGTCCTGTTCTCCTGTGTCTTTCAATTCTGATAAATACTGATCTGCTTTAGTTTTAACAACTGTTTATCTCTGCTTATTTTCGAGCTTAATTGTTTAGGATACATTGGCTTGGATCCAAAGAAAGTCAAGCTTAGAGTAGACCCATTGAAATCAAAAGAATTTAGGCCAATCCCGACTAATTTCAGTCCTAATGATTTCAGTGGGTCTACTCCAAGCTTGACTGACTCTGGTTCCAACCCAGTATTTTAAATTTGTTTGCTGTGGCAGAAAGGGGCGATAATCATTTTTAAAATGAAGTGAAATAAAGGTTCAGGAGCTCCAAGGCAGTTGCTGGGTAGCAACACAGTTGCTCATGTCGTCTAAATATATGCTTTCTCCGCTGTGGCACCCCGGCTGTGGAATGAGCTCCCCAGAAAGGTCCGCCTGGCGCCTACACTGTACTCTTTTCGTCGCCAGCTGAAGACCTTTTTATCCCTCAGTATTTTAACACTTAATTTTAACTTAAATTTAAATTTCACTGTTTAAACTCTGTATTTTAATCTTATATCAATTTTGCTGCGTGCGTGGTTTCATCCTGGTTGTGCTTTTTATACTGTATTTTGTATTTGTGCTTTTAACCTGTTGGTTGTTTTATTATGGTTTTAATTTTTGTGAACCGCCCAGAGAGCTTCGGCTATTGGGCGGTATAAAAATGTAATAAATAAAAATAAATAAATATATATATAACTAGCAATATTTGCTTTTCGGTCACCAGGTTCACGCTCTGGGGTGTGGATAACACAGGGAGACGCTCAAGATCAAGTGATGTGACAGTGAAGACCCCTTGTCCAGTGGTGGATGATGTGAAGGCCCAAGGTAAACCCAGTGGTGCAGAGACAAGGAACAGACGCAAAAAGGCATTCCTATACAAAGATAGAGCTGTTCGTATTTTTTAAAATCTTTTTGCAAATGTGGAATCCATTCCTGCCTCTATAAATGATAAGGCTCCACTGAGTGTTCATTCATATGTTTCAGGATGAACATGATGCTTTCAAGAGGCACAAGATGTTCTCTGAAAAACAGTCCACCTCTGATAATGTTTGCTTTTTCTTTTCTTTTCTTGCAACGGTTCACAGCCATTGTTAACATGATCTGATGCTTCGGAAGCATTCCCCCACCCCACCCGCCCCAAATCCCTCGAGTTAAGGCTTCTTTCTTCTTCAATGCATGGTCCCAACCACTCAGACATTCAGTAATGGGCTGGATGAGGGCCAGTAAACTGAACCTGAGTCATGACAAGATGTGGGTAGGTAGATTGTGCGTGCAACCTGTTCTAGATAGGCGTGTGCATTCTCCCTGAAAAAGAAGGTGCATACTCCTTGATCCACCATTGCCACTTGAGGATCAGGTGGACTCTGTTGTTTGGAGTACGTTTTACCCGTTTCAGCTGGTTCTCCAGCTTAACTGTTTCTTGCCAGGGATACTGTGGTTTATACTCTGTTAACCTCCTTATCGGATTACTGTAATGTGTTGTATGTGAGGCTGCCCTTGAAGATCACTCAGAAGCTGCAAGGAGTTCAGGACACCAGAATATTAATGGCTGCGGCCAGATGGGATCTTATTGCACCAATTCTGAGGGAGCTGCACTGGGTTGCTGGGTTGCTTCCAGACCCAATTTATTATGCTGCTTTTGACCTTTAAAGCCCTAAACTGCTTGGGTCCCAGATACCTGAAGGAGTGTCTTTCCCTGTATCAGGCTGCCTGTGTTTTAAGATCTGCTGGGGCTTTTCTCATAGTACCTGCTACACATTCTGTGTCAATGAAGGAGGGAACCTTCTCTGTTATGGCACCCCAACTTTAGAACGCTCTCCCCATAGGAGGGCAACTCTGCTATCCTTTTAGTGCCAAGTGAAAACTTGCCTGTTTTCCTAGGCATTTTAGTTGGTCAATCCATCCTGTATTTTATTGCCTTTTAAAAATGGTTTTATTTCTATGTTTGTGATATTTTATGGTGCATGACCACTTTGGTAATCTTTGTATGTCACTTGGATGTTGGGTGGTCTAAACATATTATTTATAAATAAAGAAATGGTTCAACAAACATTCAGACCGGGCCCCCAAACGAGCTCTTCAAACTCCATTTTTTAAAAGCATGTATATTGCTAGCAAGTATATGAAATTACCATAAGAAAAAATGGCATATATGGATCTACATTGCAAGCTGACTCCAAAAAGCCTATTCACAGTAAAAAAGCAAAACAAAATTACCCTAAATAGCTTGGAGTGAAGATAGATATAGTATATCGCTGCTGGGATGAGCTCTGGACGGGGAAGAGAGAGGTGGGTTTTGCAGGTTTTCAAAGTGATTATGCTTAAAGGAGGGGGCATCTATTGCTTACCAGCTATAACATCACCCATAGGCCTTGCATAAATCCCTGGGGCACTTCTGGTGTGTGTGTGTGTGTGTGTGTGTATGTATGTATGTATGTGTGCGTGTGTGTTTAAATCTGATTTTCTGGTAAGGTGGAAAATGAACATACAAAGGAATAAAATGTATATATTTGTGCTGCACTTAAATGGAGGGGAGCTGTTCCACGTAAAGCTTCATTCAAACCAAAAAAGGGCCTCCCCTCTTGAAGGTATTAATGCAAAAGGGTAATCCAGGAACACCCATGTGCAAGCATTGCCTGCACTCCGGTAGGATGCATTTCCTCAGTGCATTACCAAATCTGATTTGCTACATAGCGTTGGCCGGGATCACTTGTGGAAGAAATAAATAAAAAATAAAATAAAATAGGAAAGTGGCAGCAGATGGCGGAAACTATGGGAAAACTGCAGAGAGACTGGTAGCACCTTAAAGACTAACACATTTATTATAGTAGACGTGTTTGTGAACAGGAGTTCACTTCATCAGATGCATGTTGCTACTTAAAATAAATTAATGAATAAATAAAGGCAGTGGCCAGTTCCCCTGATGCACACGGGGAGGGCAAGACCGAGGACTCATCATCTATTTTCTCGCATTCAGCTGAATGATATGTATATCCGTGTTGTCAGTTGTGAAGCCGGGCTCACACTGCACTCTTTAAAATCCTCCTCCTGACTTAACAGTTGCATTAATAGGCAACCTAGAATGACAATGCCTTACTTCTCAATCGTGGATATCTTCCCACGCATTCTCCTCCTCCCTTCACAATAAGGAAAAAAGATTAATAATAAAAATAAAAAAACAAGCCATTCTTTGTAAGGGCAGAGGTTAAGGGGGGTGTCTGCCCACCCAATCATGACCATTTCAAAAGGATGCTCTTTCTACAATACTTGCTATACTCTAAACCAGGTGCTGGCATCCTTTTTGAGCCATGGGCACATTTGGCAATTTGAGTAACTTCCTGCCCCCACCCAAATGGCTGCCATGGGAGGCATGGCAAACAGCAAGTAACCTCCCCAAAATGTGGGGTCTGACTCCCAACACACTAACCAACTCCTTTGAACCCACATTTTCCAGTACCAGCAGAAGCCTCCTTACAGCAATTCCAGCTCATGGTAAGAGAATGTGTTATTTTATTTTATTTTTGAAAAAAAAAGAAAAGATGGGAGATGTAGGGATACCTATTCCTACCCTAAACTACCTTCCGCCAGGCGTATCAACATTTCATCTTTACCTTTTGTTTAAATCCAGAAATAGCAGACAAGATCTACAACCTCTTTAATGGCTACACCAGTGGGAAGGAGCAGCAAACTGCCTACAACACCCTTCTGGACCTGGGCTCACCGAGTCTTCACCGGGTCCGCTATCACTACAACCAGCACTACGAGAGCTTTGGGGAGTTCACCTGGCGGTGTGAGGATGAACTGGGACCTCGGTAAGATGCTCCTAAGACTTGCTGACTAATAGCATGGAATCCTTTGTTTTGTGCCTTTCTAGTTTGCCGTATTTGCTAACATTTTTATATTTAGTCCTGACTTCTTAAAACAAGCAAACAAAAACCAGGCCAGACTTAGCATATAAACCATAAAAGTGAATACATCATCATCATCATCATCATCATCATCATCATCAGTTTATTGTGCTAGCCGAAGGCCATGACAAATACATCCATAGAAAATCATACAACTATAAAAGTACACAATAGTTTAAAATAACCAAGAGAACCATACAGACAACCTTAAATTTACTGTGACTAAAACTCTCATTTCGCTCCGCACTCTGAGTCTCCGTGGCAGTTTATAGCAATTTTATCTAGTTCTCTCTTCCCAATCTTTTTCGCTGCCAGTGCAAACAGGGCCACTTTAGAAGTGACATAACTGTTGGTATCGCTAAGGAGGAAGAGAAGTGTTTCTGCTTGGGCATTCATGCCTCCATATGTCAGCAGCGGTTTCAAGAGTCTCTCTCTTGGGTCCCTATACAGAGGGCAAGTTAACATATGTCTTCCACTTGTTGTTGACCACAGATACATAATCTCGATTCAAATGGTACTTTGTGGTAGCGTCCATCCAGCACTGCAGTTGGCATCACTTGAAACCTCAGTTCAATGAAAGCATTTCTCAGGGGCAGGGGCCTCAATTTGGACAGATAACATGCTCTATAGTGTTCTGTTTTTAGAAGAGGGAACCACCGAGAGAGTTTAGAGTTTTTAATAAGTTGCAGGTCCCTCCTGGAATCTACCCAAAAACACCAATCCCTTAGTTGCTTCTTATCCATGCCTAGAGCAAACTTCAATTCAGGGAGATGATAACTATGCAGGAGCTTTTGGAATATTGCCGTCCAATGACAATTGTTATCCGTTTCTAGAAAACACTTAGTAGGAAGATGCTCATTTTGCAAGATGGCGATTCGTTTAAAATATTTTAGCTGCGCACTCTCAATTCTTGCCCTAACTGAAGGACTACCAGCTTCTGTGCGCAAGAAAACTGCAGGGGTACCAGATGGAAGAGAGAAAAGTTTTCGAAGGAAGTTGTTCTGCACAATCTCCAAGGCTTCGGTCATGGTGTTGTCAGACCCCCAGATTTCAGACCCATAAAGCAGCTGCGTTATTACTTTGGTGTTAAAGATTTTTAGGGCAGGTTCGATCAACTGTCCCCCTTTATTATAATAAAACTTCATTAGAGCCCCTATAGTTTTTTGTGCTTTCAATTTCGCTGCCTCCCTGTGCCCTTTCCACGAGAGGGACTCACTAAAGAGAATGCCCAGATATAAAAGTGAATACATGCACACGTACACACTGAAATCTTAAGAGCAGAGGTGTGTCATGAGCCAGTGGTCGAACTATTCAGATTTCAGTTGTTCTCAAATGGAATGCAGACAGTTCTATAGGACCTGATCCCTGGGTTACAAAATTTGGAGGTGGTGGATATGGCAGTGGCTATATTGCTTCTCTTATATACCAAGGGCCAGGGCAAAGAAAGTGCAGTGATTGTACCTTGTATGGGAAGAGGTGCTGTAGCCAGATTTCTGGCACGTTGTACACAGTGATGAACAAAAATACAGAACCTTCTCTGCATATTTTGAGAGTTGTTAACAAAGGCAGAATAAAGAGATGAGAACAGGCGGGGACAGCATTAGTGTATCGGTGCCACAGACTTAAACTGATTTAATAATAATTACTTTCCCCCAGGGAGTGCTGGGAACTGTGTGGAAATAAGGGTCTCTAACGTAATTTTCAGTAGGATTCCCACGATTCTTTCGGAGAGGGGGTGAGTCATGACAGTTAGAATGGGTTCGGACAACACAATAACCAACAGTGGTTAAAGTAGTGGGTTATTTAACCCACCATGTGTTATCATGTTGTGCGGCAGGAGTTTTTTAACTAACGGTTGGTTATTTGGCTGAAATAACCAACGCTGTGCAGACTTGGCTGTTTGAACCATCGTTGGTTGTCGCGCCATGTGGAAGGCATCACTGGTTATTTCCTTGGCCACAGTTGGTTATTCCATCAGCCACAAAGTCACAAGGCAAGAGTGGTTGATGCAGCGGCTACCGCTCTAGTCCAACCAGCAGGATAGATTTTCAGCAGCAATGGCTGATAGGAATCTAGTGGCAGGATTGAGGAGCACGTGGGGGGGGAGGGAGGGCAGGGGATGAGTGAGTCAACTCCATGCGGACTAATAGTCAACTCAATGCTGATCCTAATCCACACCATGTTTGGTTATTATTGTGTCGTGGAGGGAGTACCCCTTAGATAAACCACTGTCAAATTGACTACTACCCCACTGTTGACTATTCTGTTGTACAAATGGTATAAAACTGGTGAGTGTTTGGAGCATTGTTCTGCCTTTAAGGTCAGTGGATGAAAAGTAGTGGCACATATTGAGTGCCAAAAGATTTGTAAACGCGTGTTTGATTTATTTGGGCTTCCGAGCTAGCCCTGGCAGCAGGTCGCAAAGCAGATAATCTGATACAATTTGGCAAGTGGGAGATGTTTTGGGAGGGTATTTTAATTTCTTATTTACCTGATAGGATTTAATTTTTAAAGTGTTGGGAGTCAGAAGGGATAGGAGAGAGTTAAGTCCCTTCGTTAGAAACTTCCTAAAACTAGAGGACACAAATGCTGATGAAATATTAGCAGCCAGCACCATTTGAAGGAGAAGATTTCACCAGCCCTAGAGGTCTCTAGGGGATAAGAAATTTGAAAACCAGACCCACTTGCTGGATCATCCTCTCCTTGGCAGGTCAACTGTGGCTAATAGGGCAGATCACTTGCAGATTCCTGCGTAACCAGAAAATTGGCTGAGCAGTTTCTTTCTTTTAAACTGTGTGTGTGGGGTGGGTGGTGGGTGGTGAGCTTTCTTTGTTCAAGACTTGTGGCACTGAGAGATGGGAGTTTAACTCTTCCCTGCCCCATTGCCGTTTTTCCAATGAATCCCCAACGTACCCCTATTACCCCATAGGGGCAATGCCTATGTACCCGTAAGCTTGACTGGACAGGGCAAATCGCATCTTCAGAGAGTGGTTTCCATTGGGAACATGGTACGAGGGGTGAAGGGTTAGCTTGTCTCCCAGCACTGTAACCCCAGCCTGAAGTGCTTTTTGCAAAACTGTGAAGTGACCCCTGATCTCCATCTTCTCATCCAGCTTGGCCATTAAAAACTATTTCCTGTCTCTAGTCTGAGACAGCTGTGAAGAGGCCTCTTCCTATCTCTTCTGTTTTGTCATTCTTGAGCATTTCTTCAGAAACCACTTGGCTGTCAAGGCATTTCCTAGCAACAGCAGTTGCCATGACAAAGAACAACCACCAAACAAAAAGCAGGGATGTTGGTAACCCAGACATCTGGAAATAGAAAGGCTGTGTGCATGCCACGCTGTGACTTGAGCCAAACATATGGCTTATGTGATAGGGACGGGAGAGTGGCGGTCTGCCTGAGAAGGATATTCGATGGTACGGTCTAGCCTAAACACACCCAAGTCCTTTGTTTCCTGTGCTTCCTCTCCGAAGTTCAAGGTGGCATCTATGGAGCCTTCCTTCATTTTGCTCTAGCAAACACCCTGCATGTCTAAAAGAAAATGGCTGGCCCGTGAGAAGCCACGATCTTTGTGGCTGAACTGGAATTGGGACTTGAGTCTTCTCAGTCTAAGTCCTGAAATCTACTCACTACACCACACTGTCTTTGATATACTGGAGAGTTAAAGCTGTCATTTGATCTAGCATGTTACACGTGTTCATGCGTTATCCCAGTAATTCTTACGACTACCCTGTAAGACAGGCTCAGCTCCTCATCTGCTCATTCTTTTTGTTCTGAAAAGTAGACCACCCAGAGCGCTTTGGCTGTTGGGCGGTGTAGAAGCGTAATAAATAAATAAATAAATAAATAGACCTCCACTGCAATTTAGGACATAGGAAGCTGCCTTATACTGAGTCAGACCATTGGTCCATCTAGCCCAGTATTGTCAACACTGGCTGGCAGCCATGGCTCTCCAGGGTTCCAGGCAAGAGATTTGTGGAAAAGCCAGGGATCGAACTGGGACCTTCTGCATGCTCTACCACTGAGCTGTAGCCCCTCCCATTTGATGTAGATGTGAATGCGATTATAATTTCTCTCCCTTATGACAGTGGGAGTGAAGGTGAAGCTGGATTTTTAACAGCACATAGAATTGTGTCCTGAACATGAATACCACATACAGACAAATGTAGAAACCAACAAACTGAATGCTGAATGGGCCTCACAATGAAAAGGCCTCGTTTTTCTCCGCCTGTCACAAGGGATGCCCCTCTGTAGTGCAAGCTGCCTGGGGAGGTTGGTGCTCATGGAACCTCCTTCTCTAAAGGTTTCTGAAGAGAGATGTTTAATGGGCACCTGCCAGGGGTGTTTCCCACCCCACCTGTGGTCTGTCTAAGCTCTAGTGTTTGTCTCTTCGATATCTCGTGTCCGTCTTTCTCACCATGCTTTCTCTTCCACCAGCTTTCTGACATGTCCATTTCCTGGTCCACTGCCCTTTCATTGTCTTCTTTGTGCCCTCTGCAGAAAAGCTGGCCTCATCCTTTCACAGCTTGCGGAACTCAGCACCTGGTGCCAGGGCCTCTTACAGGAGCCCAAGATTGGCCTTCAGCGCACATCTCTCAAATTCCTTGCCTGCCGCTACAGTGAGATCAAGCCATATGGATTCAGCTGGTTGGAGCTGAGTCGGGACCTCAAGAAAACCTGTGAAGAACAGTTGCTGAGTGTCCTCTACAATGACTATGGGGATAAAGACAACTGAGTGGGCTCAAGGAAAGAAGTCAAAGGACTTCCTCAGAGTCAGGGGGAAGACAGGGAATTTGTAGGTACCAGATGGGTGGGTTTTATACGTGGATCTTCAGCACACCAGACAGATCTATAAAGACAGTGTTGTTAAGAAAGAGAGAAGATCCCATTCTTTGCATTGGCTAACCTGGTTTGATATGGTCAACAGCCTTCCACCATTTGCAAGTTGCGTGGGACCCAGGGGCGGGGTGATATTTGCTAATTGGGGTGGGAGCTGAGTCCCACCCCAATTTGCCAAGAATTTCCTTAGCCTGGTGCGGGGAGGCAAAGGTGCATGTGTGTGTTATGTGGAGAAAACCCTCCTTCACATTGGAGTAAAAAAGTGTCATCATCCCTTGTTCTCCTCCCATACAAATAAAAGAATAACCAAGGCCACCAGATTAGGAGAATCTCTCTTTTTTGGGACAGAACAATTCAGCAGCAGGGAGAAGAACAATGGAGGCAGGTTCTAAGGGAAGGATAAAACACTTTGAGTGAGTTAGAGAAGAATCATAACTCTCGCAGAGAAGGGTTTGGACCTTCTGGTGATGTCAGCTTATCCTGCCTCAACTCCCTTTTATAGCAGGCACCCCCTTTCCATGCCAGTGTAGAGAGCTGTTTTAGGATGTAACTGGAGCATCTCTACCTGTAGTCCCCATTGCTGCATTTATGTGGCTCAAATGTGCATCATTGGGTTATATCAGGATCTAATGAGACACTGAAAAGTGCAGAGTGGTGGCAGGATCCAGGCACGACCAGGATCATCGTCTACCATATGTAATAAAACTGAATTCTGCCAGTAGGAAATGCAAGGAGAATCAATTCTGTAAGTGGAATATGTTTACTTTATATATATAAAAAAAGGTTTTTTGATTTATTAGATATTAACCCTAAAGCAGAGGCTGGAAAAACTTGTTAAAAAACACTGCCATCCAGCCTGTGCCAGTAGGTACTGTGACTTTCTGACAAACTGTAGAATAACAAACCGTGGGAAGAAGGACTTACAGTGGCCGGAAGGTGGGATGAAGGTCCGTGGTCACAGGGGGCTATGAAGAATGAAAAATACTTCCATTTGCTACTAACTGCCCTTTTCCACACCTCTCTAAGTCTCAGTGTCCTGCACTCTGGGAGATCTATATAGAAGCAAGCTTTTGCATTCACAGCCAATGCAGATATGAATGTGCTTCTGGATATGAAGTGTCCCTGGTGCCAAGAACCTTGGAATTTATAGTTTTCCAGGGTGCCCGAGTGCACAAAATGGAAGTTGAATGCCCTGGAAAGTATACATCCCAGGCTTCCTTGCAACTGCGACATTGATGAGTGGTGGAGAATTGGACTATGATTTGCTGAAGAGCTTCCTCTGTATTTGATTGCAGCAGCCTGGTGTCTTTCTCTCCTCCCCTTTAGAAGCAGCCTGCTTCTACCATCAGGAGTGTGGAGATTTGGGGCATTGCTTAGCATGCTCATAAATGTCCCAAGTGCAAGGAGCCCTGAGAAGATAGTGTCCAGTGTGCATAATGCACTCAGACATACTGGAAATCTAGCATTCTGAGCCAGAGAAGAACTCGGGGACTTTCTGAGCTGGGGAATTCTTTATTCTGAACCAGGTAATAATGAACTTCAGCAGCATAACTAGGACCAGAAAGTTAGGCAAGGCTGATTTCATCTCAGTTTGGGCTCATCTTGGCTTTAATTTGCTGGTGATGACAGAAACGGGAAGAACTCAGGGCTCCAAGTGAATGTGCAGAGATTTAAGCAGTTAAAGAAGTCAAAGCTGCCTCTTGCTTCTCAGCTGATCTGGCATGAGTGGGAGAGGAGCTCAAGCATGTGGAGGCCTCCTGGCACACCCCCACACCCCCACTGGACCCCATTTATTGGAACCTTATGATTCGCCCTTCAATATTTTGACAGTAGGAAGTCTGTTGTATCTATGTGCAATCAATGTAACGCCGTGACAAGCCACGTAACAATATTTGCCAAGCACTGGGAATAACATTTCCGATTTTCAGGTGTGTGAGTGTGTGTACAAGGTTGTCCTTTACTACATTCAAACTCACATTTGGGAAAAGCTGTATGTTTTAAGAGTGCTTTTTACAAGACCTATATCTTTCCCCGCTGGGTGGCAAAACAGCTGGAGGGGAAAGAGTTAAGCAGTCAGTCAGTCCCCATCTCCCCCACCCCCCGGTTGCTCTTCCTTTCGCAATTGCACCCTTCTACAAGTGCTTTTTCATATAAAAGAAAACTTTTGGAAGATGCTTGGATGCATCTAACATAGCCTTCCACAACCTGCTACACTCCAGGTGGGTTGAACTAAAAGCCCCAGTATCCCTAGCCAGTTGGAGGAAATAGCATAGAAGTGTTCCAACCAAGAGGTGGGAGGCTCATATTTTATGGGCTGTTGTATACATTCTTTACTCCCAAGGGGTGAGAGTCCAGCAAAAGAAAAAATAGTGCTGAATCCTTCACATTCAAGGCATGGTATAAGGTTAGCTGCCAAATATCTCTAGAGCGTGCCTCCTAAATGTCCATGTTCCTTAACTTGTCTCAGCAAGAAAAGTCTCAAGTGATGGAACAGTGTGTGGTGGCTACTAGCTTGAATGCATTCAGAACATGCTCAGTGCAACTGTTTGCAGTCTAAAAGATGCACTGAAAATGGGTGGTGCCATTCTCTCTGAAGCCCATCAGATTTCTCTCTAAGACAAATCAAAAGATAGGCATGTATGAGAAAGCAAAGATTTTTGTCCTGCACGAATTCTGACTTATATCAGAATCACTGTTAAATGAGTCTTTTGCTGAGTGCTCTGGATATTATTTTTCTTTGTATATGATTGTACTGAGTGTATCATGTAGAACTGCCATTCCCTTAAAGAAGTCTTAGTGTGAACAGTCATTGACCCCGTTCAGATGATACACTCAGCCATGCTTAGGCCTCTAACCCTTTTGCAACAAATGGTTAGTGAGCATGTTTAAACTGTGGTTATGTAGCCACCGTGGTTAGGAATGGTTCACATGACATGTTAAGCCATAATGTTTAGCTGAAAATGCTTAACCAACATGGCTTAGCGTGTCATCTGAACAGGGTCATTGAAATCATCATACACTTTCTAATGAATGAAACAATGGTCCTGAAAGAGGGGTGTGAGGATACTTAATTTGAGATCATGGATACACTTGTTGTCAGAAGCATCGCTTTAGGAAAGTCATCCTCACTTGAGTGGGAAAGGAGGAGGGATGCCATTTCTACAATGGTACCCGCTGCCACAATTTTTGTATTTAACCCATTTTAAAAACAATTAACGATCATGTTTTAAAATGCTGCTGAATTGATTGGCGCAGCTTCTTAACCAATCAGAAGGTTTTCAATGTAGCCTCTCCCAACCTGCCGCCATCCCCATGTTAGCTGGGGATGATGGACTTAAAGCCCAACACATCTGGAGGGCACCAGGTTGGGGGAAGCTTAATCAACTACACATTTCTTCCTCTGCCCCAGTGTTCTTGTCAGTGCTTCTCCCTGTGCTTCTGCTGCCATTTCCCTGCTCCCAAAATGCCATCGTTATTCTCCCAGTTATAGTGCTGTGAGTTAGGAGCACCACTTCCCATTAATAAGGGGGGGGGGGCAGGTCAAGTTTCTGCTTGCAGAAGTTCAGGATTTCCTTATTGCAGAACTCTGATCTCCCGGCCCACAGTGCAGAATTAAAATAGACCAGGGTATCTTTGAATTGCTGGAATATTTCCATTATGATGATGAGTTTCTGTTGTTTCTAATTTTGCAGGCACCATTCATTGGATTCCTAAAGCTTTAGATCTTCTTGGCCAAAAGCTGACTTTATGGTGCTGTGGGACCACTACATCCTGTGTCCATTGCCACTTGCAAAGTAGCCCAACATTGCTCGTTTAATAAGCATTTAAAACAGTATTATAATACAAAACAGGAAAGCCACCATGCTCTTCAGGATTATTAATCTGCTTCAGTGAGTTCACACTAGATTGTGTTGTGCTTTTAAAGTGTGCTTTATTCTACTAATTTGCAGATATATCCATGTTGCTAAGCTTATGGTGCAGCATATAAAAATCATAGAATCATAGAATAGCAGAGTTGGAAGGGGCCTACAAGGCCATCGAGTCCAACCCCCTGCTCAATGCAGGAATCCACCCTAAAGCATCCGACAGATGGTTGTCCAGCTGCCTCTTGAAGGCCCCTAATGTGGGAGAGCCCACAACCTCCCTAGGTAACTGATTCCATTGTCGTACTGCTCTAACAGTCAGGAAGTTTTTCCTGATGTCCAGCTGGAATCTGGCTTCCTTTAACTTGAGCCCGTTATTCCATGTCCTGCACTCTGGGAGGATCAAGAAGAGATCCTGGCCCTCCTCTGTGTGACAACCTTTTAAGTATTTGAAGAATGCTATTATGTCTCCCCTCAATCTTCTCTTCTCCAGGCTAAACATGCCCAGTTGTTTCAGTCTCTCCTCATAGGGCTTTGTTTCCAGACCCCTGACATAAGCAAGGGGCACAACTTTTCCTAAGACCTGCTCTTCCCCAGCAACTTTTCCACTCTTCATCGCTGCTGCCTCCATCTCGTGACATCTATTTCTCTATCCATCTAGCCCTTTCTTTACCCTGCCCACCATTCCCAGGGAATTTGACCCCCACCCCAATCCTTCCGCCTCATGTGGCGCAGAGTGGTAAGCAGCAGTTACTGTAGCCGAAACTCTCCCCACGGCCTGAGTTCGATTCCAGCGGAAGCTGGTTCTCGGGCAGCCGGCTCAGGTCGACTCAGCCTTCCATCCTTCTGAGGTCGGTAAAATGAGTACCCAGCTATCTGGGGGGAAAGTAACTGCGACTGGGGAAGGCAATGGCAAACCACCCCGCTACAAACTCTGCCAAGAAAACGTCAGCGAAAGCAGGCGTCCCTCTAGGAGTCAGAAATGAATCAAGTGCTTGCACGAGAGGTTCCTTTCCTTTCCTTCCAATCCTTCCACTATGTATGTGGGTTTTTTAGGGTGGTGGTGGTGGTGTTTTTCTGCCTACATCCTTGCCCCTCACCCCAGCATATTGCTAAAAAAAAGGGAGGAAGAAGCATCAGAAAGCCAGGCCTATTGTCTTAAACAATCTTTCTCAGATCCACAGATATGAGTTCCAACATGCTGGATATGGGTCGTGCTGTATTGGGGTTGTTCACACACATGCTTAGGTTGGACTATTGAACATGCACAATAGTGGCATTCAAATTGGGATAGTTGCTGGAGCAAAAGTTCTCCAAGTAAGAAATGTGAGTGGATTTCGAGGGTAATTGAAACTCCAATAGCACTAAACCGGAATCTTGCAGGATTTGGGGCCAAATCATTGCCTATAAAGTTATTTACACTTTACATGCTTACATTTACTATTTCGTGAATCGTTTTTATCAAAACTCCATAAACTGATCCCCCTTTTATTACTTTAGGATGTTGTTATTATTTCAGGATTCTGTACTGCTGTATTAGCATGGTTGGGTACCTTTTACTTGTTGTGAGGTTATTTAATATGCAGATGATTGGGTCAGCCAGTCGCCCCCACCCCAGATGGCTTGTTTGCTATAATTCCTATTTCTCAGTGTCCTCTTCAAAATTTCATGCAAAGTTTTGCTACTTTGAATTGGTAATGGGAGGGGCTGGCAGCAGTGTTGGGAAAAGCAGTATTATTATTGTTGTTATTTTTAAAAAGGTTTCAAAATAATAATTGTAACACTCTGAAAAATCCAGATGACCGTCTAACTGAATATTAAATGGCGCTGTTAGTAATTTGTGGGTTTGGGAAATTGCAATGTCTGTTTATATTTTCAGAACAGCTGATGTCATTTTTTTAAATTTATTTATTTTGTGTTGGATGAAATGTTTAGGCTGCAAGGTCCTTTGCTTTCAATCTCAATTCCCTCATTAGTTTGCAAAGCAAAGCTTGCACTTTTATGTAAAGGCTAATAATGGGGGGAAATCTGCAATCAGAGGAGTTCAAAGTACAAAAGCCTCCAGTTCAGAAGCCTCAACCAGTTGTCCTATGACAATTTCTCAGCATCCTTACGGAGCCAAAAAAACAAACATCCTTGCTTTTTCTCATTGTTTCTTGCCCAGTGCAATGGGATGTAGTTTCCTCTGGCTCCCAAACTGAATCAGGACAGAAGGCAAAAAATATATAATCTCAGTGCAAAAGCAGACATCTATATATATAAAACGCTTAGGTATGTTTCTGTACAGGCTTCAGCTGATACAGGTTGCTAAGCAACAGTAACAATGTGTAACGTCAGCCAATACAGGTTGCTAAGCCCCTCACCCGACTCCTCCGGGCTTTCCAAGGTAATCCAAACCCCCTTTCTGCCTCTTCACTCCCCCCCCCCAATGAAGGGGGCAGTGCCACGCTCTGGAGCATGAGAGAGGCACAGCCGGGGGCCTTGGTGGCCGGGTTGAAGGCTTCTCACATGCTGCAAGCCGAGGCCCCAGCCTAGTCTCATGCGAGCTGGGCCCAAGGCTGACAGAAACCTCAGAGAGAGGGGGACACCTGCTCCCCCGACCTCCCTGCCCCCCAGGTCTGCCAGACGGTGCTGTATTGGCGGCCTCCAAGCAGCCCGCACCCCCGCAATATTTAATTAATAAACTTTAAGATATGCTACAACGGTGTACATTACACCGGGTACAGCTAGTTACTTTAAATTTGTATCTAGCAGCTACTTTGTTTTTCATTTTTACCCCAGAGTAGGTGCAGGGGTGGCCCCACCCCCATGTTAGGGTGCTGATTCAAATCAGGAGCGCTGCACCTGCTCTGGACTAAAATGACAAAAATGGACATAGCTCCTAGATATAGAAGTAATATCTGTTTTGGCCCACGTGCTCCCTGGCACATGTCACAATCAGTTGAAGCTGAAGGAGCTATACTAGAGTGACCGGGTACAAAAGAGGACAGGGCTCCTGCAGCTTTAACTGTTGCGTTGAAGAGGAAATTTCACCAGGTGCTTCATGCATACAATTGACACCTGCTGAAATTCCCTTTTCTATACAACTGTTAAAGATACAGCAACCCTGTCCGCCTTTCCATATGGTCACCCTACACATCAGGTTCAATCCAGATTTTGTCATACCTAGGGTAGACTGACTGAAATAAATAGGACTTGAAAAACTAACTTAAATCCCATTGATTTCAATGGGGCTAAAGTATGACTACCTCTCGATCCAACCCATAAATTTAAAGTGGTGCAAAAATATCCGAACAGTCATGACATTCTCTTAACTAGCATTGCCGTGTTCACAAAGTGGTTGGGTCTCTAGCCCAGACTACCCCATATTGGTGCCCTCCAGATATGTTGGACCATGCTGGCTAGTTGATGCGAATTGTCCTGCTTAGTTGTTTCCCTGGTTGACAGCTGGTTGGCCACTGTGTGAACAGTGGCCAATCAGACTTCTTATAGTCTTAGTCTAACACATCTGAGAGCACAAACATGGAGAAGGCTGTTCGTGCCCCATCTTGCAACTACAATCACCAAAGTTCTGTGTTTGACCGCTTTCTCACTTAAATAGGGTGGCATATGGTCTAACTGTATGGTATAGTTCTGTCCAGCGAGTGCATATGCATTTTAGAGAGGCATTCATATCACTACATAAAGAGAGAGGAAAACAATTTAATTTGCATTTTCAAATGTAAAACATTGCATGAGAGAGGTATTCTGGCTCTAGCTTCGTGCTGCACCTGCCCACTGGGACGACAACCCTCCTAGACAGTGGATGAATTTGCCCTGGGTGATTAAAATTAGCACAGGTCCATCAATATAGCACAATTTTACAGCAGTTTTAACACTGTCCCTTGACATCTGGGACGCAAACATACATTGACCAACTGCTATAATTTAAGATTTGTTTGCAGAATTACCAGCAGAGTTCCCTGTCTAAAATGAAGCACAAAAGGGAGAAAAGGAAGAAGAAAATGTTGTGACTGTGTGCATAGGGGAGGGGGTTGTCTTGAGTTCTAGATAGACATTTAGTTGAGTTAGGAAATTGTTTTGAGCACTTAAGGCAGTTACTCTGGCACTACTGGTAGTCTTCTGGGCTTTTCTCACTTGATCCAGGCTGGAGAACTACTTTAAATCTCTTCTCATCTGAAACTGCCAACTCTGGAACTCTCCAGTTTTCTTCTAGTGAGCGTTCCAAAAACTTGTATATGTTCATTTGAATAAACTGAGATCAACGTTCAAGCAACTGAGATCAGGCAGATAGCAAAGGAAAGCTTGCAGCCTGGCAGGTATGTGTTCACTTCCAGGGGAAATATGCTCAAATATGTAGAATTCTTCCTGCCCTAGAGTCCATCTCAGTACTGTCAAGCACCTGGTTTGCACAACAAACCCACCATGGAAGGTTGTCATGATGTCCAAACCTGGTTTGGATTCTGCAAAATGGCTTATTTTTCCCACAAACAAGCCACCCTGAGAACCCATGTTGGGTTGTTCAGGGTGGCTTGTTGTGATGTCCGAACCAAACAGGGCAACTTCAGCATGGTCTGTCAGAAACTAGAGTGTAGCTTGGCAAGAACAGGAAAAAAACCCTACTGCTCCTCACAATCTTGCTAGTGCCGCCACCATCCTGTACTTCCAAAAAATCAAGAAGAAAGGACACTGGAGAGCGTGTCCTGAACACATTTGCAACCTTTAATTTATCTTTTCTTTCCAGTGTTGCACAAGTCCACAGATGTAAAGATCTGCCACGACAAAATTTACATAATTTCCTCCTCAGCTTTACTGCTCTGCCTTGAAATTTGCATCCATTTACCTTGAAAATGTCATTCTTACCAATCTACTTCACTGCTCTATAAACCCACATGAATATCCTACAGCTAACAACGAAAAGCAATGGAGGGAATTAACGAGCGCAAGGAGGACTGGAGGGAGCTAAAAGTGCCCAGCAGCTTCAGGACAAGAACCTTTGGGGGCAGGTGTGCTTACTTCAACAGTAGGTGAAGCAGCCTATTTTTAAAGAAGGTGCTTGCTAGCTAAGGAAGCTGGGGATGAAATTGACAAGAACACTGGCAAGGGGTGTGTGATCGGTGCTTGGATAAAAAATGGAAGGTGCTCTTGCACAAGACCATGGGATTTTTTTTTAAAAAAAACTATGAATGCATTAACGCATTCATAAGTGCTCAGAAAATTTCCCTCATAAGCCGGCAACCCCAGCAGATCAATTGCAGAAAAGGTGCTGAGGAAACAAGGCCTTATGGGGGGTATAGACAAGCCACGGCAAGCTGCAGGGGGCACAATCGCGTCAGGTTAGCAAGCAAGCAGATGCATGCTGCTTCTCAGGGTGGCTTAGTTTGATGTGCGAATTTGCTCCACTGCCTTCCTTTGCTCACAATACTTTTATTTCCAAATCATAGGTCACAAGATGGAGAAAGACACGAGAGGATTGGTAATTATTTATTTTCATAGATTTTTATAAAAAATAATTATCAAATATAAAACAAAATAGCAGCAGCCTCAATTGTGAATAGAACCCTCCCTCAAAAAGGGGCCAAGATGCTCCATAATGCTAAAGGCGATCCCATGTTGCTGTACCCTAAAAATGACCCATTCTCTAAAATGAATTTCCCCCACTGGTGCATTCCATCAGCTCTACCGGTGGAATGTAGCTTCTTCATCCACAATGCCGCCTTCATAGAAATAGTTCCTAATCCTTCAGCACCTAACTTGGGAGAATGAGCTTGTTTAATGTTAGAACATCTGCTTTAGGCAAATGGGGAAACCGCCTGGTAACTGGGTGGCTGAGGAGGGCTGCCAATTAATGATGCCTACATCTCTGAAGCCTGAAGCTCAGTGTCAGAATCTATACTGAGGTAACATATGAAGCAACTGTTTGAGGTGTCAAAAACACAGCAGCGGTGAACACAGGCCACATTTTCCCAATATATCAGGAGGAAAAAACAGCCCTTAGTATGAATCCTTACTATGGTGAGACAAACTAAATGAAGATGATGCCCTACCCCCAAAGTCGGTTGGGTGCTTTGACGAAGCCATTGGACCGACGCGGGTGTCTTTTATTGGGCCAACTCTAGCTGTTAAAACAATTGCTGACAAACCTGCAGTCCACACACAGATTCTTTGCAAGGCACAGCAGCCTCTGAGCAAAACCCAAAGCTTATTGGATTGAATGGAAATAAACATTTCATGAGGGGGAAAAGACTTTTGTGTAGCTTGAAAAACAAACAAAAAAGAATTGGTTGACTGAAACAAATTTTCGTTACCTAGTCTCAGAGCAGCTTTGATGTTATCTTGCTGCTAAGGAACAGGATGTTCCGGTTTACAGAGATGCTTCCTGTTCTTCCTCAATATTTTCCTTTAATAAATTTAATAAACAAATTCAAAACCTCCACTGTCCCCCATTTGGGAGATGTTAAAAATGGTCCCTGGGTCAGCAGCTTGCATGGCTTCCAGTACAGGGAAGAAATGAGGGCTGCACTTTGGATCTGATATTGGACTGGAGGAGCAGGAATAGGCAGAAACTGTGCACCCTATACTTGTGCAGCATTTCCGCATCTAAAGCCATTCAGTGCCAATTGCCCCTTTCTGCATCACCTCTCATTCTGCTCCAGGTCTCCCAGCCCTTCAGAGGAACTGCCCCCTCCCCTCAGTGCAAGCAGAACTCCACTAAGCACTACTATGGATCCAACCCATGATGTCTTGCTCTGTTGAATCAACCTAACAAGAGCATCCTGGTATTTCTCTCCTCTCCTCTCTGTCTTTCTACAAGCAATGAGATGGTATGCATAAACAAAATGGTAGTGCTGGTGACAGGGACAGTTATGTCTCTCAGGAGCTCTGTTCTAAGTGAAATGCTAAGCTCGTAAAATGGGTTATGCAGCTCCAGGATGTCACCGCCATGTCAGCCAAGTTCCACTCTGAGCTTCTGCCACTCGTACTGGCTGCAGCTCGGAGTGGTGAGTGTATCTGTATGATACAGACGTTTCCAAATGTGTTTGTCTCATTCACACATTACATTTTCAGGTGCACAAAACAAAAAACTTCAGATGTGCATCAATGTATTAATCAGCCTGAAGAATCACTATTTCTGGTTTGTATGGGTTTTTTAAAAGCAATTTTCAGCCTACATGCTTGCAGGAAAATCTCCAAAAACAATTTTGATTAAAAACATACGACTATCCAAACAATAATGTGTGCCTCTATGCCGTGGGTGGCCAATCTGTGGTATAAACGCCACAAACAGTACAAGTGGTGCAAGTTTGTGGCATGTGTTCATATATACTGGAGGGTCCATAGGCCTGGCTGGATTAGGCCTGCATGCTTGCCCATCTCTCAAGCCAATTCCAGCTCCCAGTTATCTCTCCCGTTTTATACATGCGTTGATTCTAATCTATATTAGTGAACACAAATACAAAACCAGGCAGTAGTTATGTCAGATTAATACACAGTGCAATCATGTTTATACACACTCCCAAAATCTAAAACAGGCCTGGTTAAATATCACTTTCCCTCTTGCTCTAAGCTAAGACCTGATTCATATTTGCTGGGAGTAGCATGGGCGCCCCTTCTTCACGGCTTCTTCCCATGCTGTTCTAGCAGCAACAGAGGAATCATACAGGAGGGGCTACAATCACGTGGAAAGAGCCACACAAGCTTTAGAAACTCAATCTTGCTGTCTGTCTATGATCTCACCCCTGACACAATTCCCCCCATTCCTACCCTACCAGAGTAGCATGAGGCGAAACCATGGGAAACAACTTCCACACTTCTATCACTAAAGTAGGAATCAAGCCTAAATCTCCTCTTAAAAGAAATTCAGTGCAGCTCTGTCCTCGGCTCCTTTTCTTCTAGAACTAAGAGCCTTAATAGCCTCTCGGCCTCCCCTGCCTCCCCCCGCAACTAGAATAAAATTAGCTGCATTAATATCCATACTACTGAGTTTGGCATTCTTGGGGAATGTCCTATAGGGAGCATTTGGAGTGATGTATGACAACATACATCAGGGCAGGCCTATGTATTATGGGGCAAAATGAGGTTTCCAACCCAGCAGTGAGATTTGCAGGGAAAAACTGTAAGGGGATGCTAAGTCCTTCCTCTCCCCATTTGTCTCCTGCAAATCTACTCCTCTGCCGTTTTCTCTTCAGCGGATCTCCCAAACCAGAAATAAACCTGACTGGGGGGTGGGGAGACAGCTTGTGGGGGGATAATTGATAATATAGTAATAATAATAATAATAATAATAATAATAATAATAATAATAATAATAATAATAATAATAAAAATTTCTTACCCGCCTCTCCCTTTGGATTGAGGTGGGGAACAACATTAGTACAGGAATCAATACATCTTAGAAATTCTTGATTTAACATTGATCTGGGTAGGCCTGCCGGAAAAGGCTAGTCTTTAAAGCTGCCTTAAAATCACACAGAGAGTTAATTGTACAAATCTCCTCCAGCAGGCCATTCCACAATCTGGGGGCAACAGAAGGAAAGGTCCTCTGGGAAACTGATGTCAGCCTAGTTTTAGCTGACTGAAGTAAGTTCACCCCAGAGGACCTGAGTGTGCGGGGCAGACTGTATGGGAGAAGGCGATCCTGCAGGTAACCTGGACCCAAACCATTTAGGGCTTTGAAGGTAATGACCAACACTTTGTACTTTGCCCGGAAACTAATTGGCAGATGATCAAAAAATTGATGGGTGAGAGAAGGGCTATGCAGCCCCTCCCCAGTACCCCTAGCCCCACATCACTGTTAACTAGGAAACATTTTGCCAGTTTAACACCTACTGCTGCCCTTCAAGCATTTAGGACATTAGTCTAGTTTATCATTCTACAGTATGTTCCAAACGATGCTGTTTTGCAGCTCAATGTCACATTAGAGAATTCTAGTCCAAATCACATACCAGAAAATCAAGAGTGAGGGGCCCAGAATACCGGAGTAATATAGACAGCATTCTGGAGTGGTGAAGTACCTCAGTACATTCTAGAGCACTGGTCTGTTCTACAGTGTTCAGTAGTAAAAACCCACACTTGAGTTCATTAACCCCATAAGCTCTGGTAAGTAAATGGCTCTGAAACATCTCTGGGTACCCCTCCTGCAGGCTTCTAAAATGCCGTGCCTGCGGTGAGAAAGATTCACCCACCAGTGACCAAGCAGGGATGCTTTTAAAACGTTGCTTCTTTTCAGGCTCACATAAGTAGCAAACAGTATGCATGCATGAGAAGGAGCGCTAGGCTAGTTTTAAAAAAATGTTGACTAGTAAAATGTGGACCTTTTGCAAATCTACCCTGATGCATGATCCTTTAATGTAGAACAGTATGGAGTGACTTTAAGGATAGCAGTATTTTTACGGTTCAAATATGCAGAGTTTCTGTTCTAGCCTCGGGCTTTTTAAGTGTTAGCAATCTCTTGAGATTGGTGGAGGGTGTGGGGATTGTCCTATTACAATGAAGTACTAATCTTTTGGCCACCTTATATAATGAGTGGAATTGAGTGGCAACGTTTTCCCCAGACTGTACCACTTCAGGCTGATATTCCCTGCATTTGGAGGGGGTGGGTGGGATTAGAATATCAGGGAGAAGAGTAGGCTAAATGTAGATTTTCATGTGCAAGGAATGTTGGAAGAGCATTCAAACATGCAAACTTATACTTGCAGTCTGATGCAGTCCAGTACAGGAGAGGACGGATCCCTTTACTACTTGATTGTGTTGTTTTACTGCAACCAGCCCTTGGAATTCCCTCAATTTATGGGAATTCCTCTCGTTATATGACCCACATTTTCTAATGTACTGTACGTCACAGCAGCACATATTTCATCTTAATAAACAGCAAATAAAAATATAATATAGATTTGTAATAAAATTATGCTTAAATATTTGCAGACAGATCATGTTTCTCTCTCCCACCCCCTTGCTAAATCAAGCCCTAGACAGTGAAAGGGGTGGGGGCATACTGACAACATTCAGAGCAAAGACAGACAGTTGTAGGTGGCAAACAATTGATACAGTAATGCAATGAAGGCAACCTAGAGGCCTGTTCTGGATCCTGTTTGCCAATAGAGCGAACAAGGCTGTGAAATAGGCCTTTGGCTTGTGTTTAAATTCTGAGCGAAGGAAATTGAACTGGGGTCCTTTCCACCTTGCACTCCTCTTTCCCTCTCTCCACCCCTTCCTTCATTGCTCTCCTTCTTCCTCACACAGTTGCGCCTCTACAGCCGTGCTTCCAAAGAAGCCCTTTCAGTTCCCCTGTTCACACCCCTCCACAAGCCCTTGTCATTTCCTCCAGTTCTGGCCCTGACACCACAAGCCGTCCTGGGTGCTGTTACTGGTTCTCTTCTGCTGCTGGATCCCGGCAAGTGCACTCATCCTGGTCACAGCCATTAGGAAACAGGACCACCTGAAGCAATCAGATAAGAGCATGGTTAAGAGAACAATTAAATCAATGACGGGATCTCCCCCACACTCCACGCACTGAACCTCCGCTCCACAACTCTTAGGAGAAAGCCTCTAATGTGCTGGCCCCTTGCTCGCCCACCTCCAAATTGTAATTATTATTATTATTTAAATGGCAATGGGAGTGGCCATTTCGAACCTTTTTAAAAGTTAGTGCTTCGTAGCTATTATAGAGTGCCTAGAGTCAAAATTATCTTGAAAAGAAGATAGTCTTGACCTATTTTGTGCTCCAGACACCATTTTATTTGGGTGCTGGGGTGGGGAGGGGTGGGTGGGAGGGAGCAAAAATGGCCCCCACACCTCCCAAAGTTGCCCACTTCACTCTAGGAAGATAGATAAGTGGGCATAAACAATGGACAGAGAAAGGTGACACATGACTCCCCTCTAGGTGCATGTGTTCTATTCCTTCTGGGATTTTTTTTTGCTATAAGATCAGAATTTTCTACAGGCAGAGCCAGACTGCTCTCATATAGTGTGTGCAACATGTTGCCTGGTTCTCAGGCAAATCTCACCTAGAAGAGAGTTCCAGAGGGTACATGCCGCTATGGAGAAGACTCTTAAGTCCTGTTCCCTATCAACTGAACTTCCTGAATAGATGCTGGCATTATCAGAAAGTAGGTTCATTTGAACCAAAGGCATTCTTGGTAGTACACTGGTCCCAGGCCTTGCAGGAATGTAGATTCAAGACTGTGGATTAGCCTCATATATGGGGTATGAGAATCTTACAGACTTGAAGGAGATCCCAAGGCTAGCTTCTGGCCACAGAACCTCCCTGATGCATTGTCCAATTTGGAAGAGAATTGGAAGAGAAGTGAGCAGCATCAGGCCCTAACAATTTATTTATACCCTGCTTTTCAGCAGGGAGCCCTTATAGGCTCAAAACATTGTTCTGGGCCCTCATTGTGGAACATTCCTATGCTGCTGTCCCACAGAAGGACCATAATTTAGCAAGTGATAACTTACCATGGTAACCACCTGACATTTACGTCATCCAGACATTTACGTCATCCTGCCAAGTACTGAAGAGAATTATAACACATTTCTATGCCTGATCAGAAATACAGGTAAGCAGGAGAAAGATAAGGTCCTCCTCACCACTTAGCAGGGTGATACCGATACCTTTACCTGCACAACATAAGTTATCATTTGATAAAAGGTAATTTGTATTCATTTGTGGTCTCGATTTTGTCATAATTCACATCTTTTTATGATGTGTGATGTCATTCAGTGTGAAAAGCCATACCTCTTGCTTACCTGAAGCCATCACAAATTGAGAAGAAGTTAACGCAAAGCCAACGGTAAGCCCAAAAGGTCTTCTCAGGGTGGGTCTCTGTAATATTATTCCCATGGTAAATGGTTTCCTTGGGGGGGGGGACTTTCCTCCCTCTGCCGTAATGTGACTTGCCAAGGACATCTTCTGGATCATGTGGAGAGTTTCCACACCAGCAATGAATTCCTCTAGGAACATCTGGGAAGGAAACTCACCACATGTTTGGGAGCATCCACCAGGCAAATGATGCTAAAGGTTACAGCAGGGGAAGGTGAGTCACAATGTGGAAACAGCTTGCCATAGCTACCAGTTCCTCTTTTAAATCAATCTATCCATCTATCGATCGATCAATCGATCTCCATCCTTACTTTCTGCTAACCCTTCACATTACATCTGCACAGATTCAGAATATTTATACCAACAAGCACCGCAGGCCAGGTGATACTCCTCTACTACTATAAGGCACAGCATATGACTTATATGCAGAAGGTCCCAGGCACGCGTTCCCAGTACCTCCAGTTTTCAGGACTGGGAAAGACCTCTGCCTAGGAGCTTGGAGAGGCACTGCCAGCTAGATAAGAATGTTGAACCTCATTCAACCCATGGGCCGAATTCCATATCAGAGAAGCTCTTGGGGGCCACATTCCAGTGGTGGGTGGGGCCAAAGGCAAAGGGGACGGGGCAAAAAGCACCAGCATACTGGAACTTAAAGCTCTTCCTGCCAGTAACTCAGCCTTAGGAAAGGCATTTCAACCTTTTAGAAGAGAGAAAAAAAACTGCACAAAAGCTAGGAAGCCACCACTAGATGGACCACTGGTTTGACTCATTATTAGGCAACATACTTGGGGAATAGGCACAAATTCATCTGACAATAAAAGAAGTCCTATGTGTGCCCACTCCTAAGTCAGATTCCTCCACTCAATATTATAGGGCCCAGTCAAAGTGAACAAAGTAGTGAACATGAGTTCACTGGAAGGAACTCTGGAAGGCTTTCACTGGACTCTAGGCCCTAGAGCTTTCTACAAGCCAGGCTTGGCACAATGAACATTTGGGCGCTTTTCAGAACATTTCAATTTGACCTGATGACAGGGCCATTTTGGGTAATTTGGCCTGTGAGGCAAAACTCTTTTTTTCTGTTCAGGATCAGTTCAAATAAACAAAAAGCACTGATTGGGGATTTTGCAGTGATGCCCAGTGTCTTATTCCATCTCCATAGAATCCCCCACCCCGGCCCACGTGTTTGGTTTGGCTGCCGTTCTGAGAAAGCTTCAGCGCTGTGCTTCCTCGCCCCTATTTCCTCTGCCATTCAGCAAACCCTCCACTCCATCACCAAGGAGTCCATAATGATGGCCCCCACCTTACAACATGTCTTCAGAATGGAAGGGGCCTCCGTTCTAGGTGCAAAAGAATGCCCAACCTCCAGTCCAAGATCCGCACTCCCAAAAAAACCCACAACCCTATCCCCCACCTTTTCTGTTAGTGATGAAAAGAAAAGTGGTTCAAGATTCACAAGAAAGGGAGGAAGAGAAGAACCAGATTCACATATTTTTGGAGTGAGGATTGTCTGTCTCAGGCACTTGTATAGATATCAGATGCGGCTGGAGAATATTGGACAAGAGCATAGAGGTGGCAAGAGACGAGAATCAAAAAGGAGGAACTAGCTGGAGTCTTAACCCAACGGAGGCTGGCTGGCTATGAATTTCAGGGGAGCAAAATAACAGTTATACTCCACTTTTTGCTTCAAAAAAAGAAGCTAAATATGTAAGATGATACCTTCCAACAAACTAATCTGTTGGTGCTGAAGTATGCAAGCTTTTTAGGGGGGAGGATATCATACCTCTATACTAGATGTTCTACAAATTTCTACCAGCAATGGATCCCTTGCCGTACTGTCTCATCTGTTAAGGACATCTGCCCTAGAATGCAAGTGCATTGAAAGGAATCTGGGGCATATTGCAGGGCACGCATGTAACTCCATGATCTGCACAGCACGTACTGTCTGGTTTAGGAATTCAAGAAACAAGCAGGTCAAAGCCAAAAGCTCATGTTGGCAAAAGCTAAGGGATGAAAAAAAAATTGATCTATTTCTGGTCTGTGTCACTTTTGCACATCTTCGCTCATGAGTCCATTTCATCCTGTTTTCATATTAACCTTCAAATGTTAATTTAAAAGTGCATGGGAATTTGTATTTTAAAATATTGAAATGCCTCTTTTCAGAAACATATTATTTTCTCTTAAAATGTGCATTTTCAAACATAATTCATCCTCAAAATAAACATTTTAAGAAACATTTTGATCAGCTATTTGAGCTAAGAACTGTGACAGAACATTTGGGAAGTGTGAAAGCCTGTAAATAATTAAGATTTCATCCACACATTAGTCTGAGAAGTGTAGATCAGATCAAACTAAAGATCAAATTCCTCAAACAGCCCTACTGAGAACTCCATTAATGCACATGGGGAGATGTAAGAGAGGAGACCTGTAAGGTAGGTTAGCCATTGTTCATGTCTTGTTCACATGAAATACCCATAAGTTGATGAACAGCAAGTTTCATTTATTTTATTGGCAGTATTTTTATGCTGCTCTTCAGCCAAAAAGCCTCCCAGAGTGGCTTTACATACAATCAATTAAACAAAACCTAACTCACAGGCATCGACAGAACTTATACGTCTCAGACATTGTCTCAAACACAATGTGTTCCAATGGAGTTGGTTCACACACTCAGAAGCCACCCATCAATGGTAATGAAGTGCAGAAAAAAATGTAGTGTGAACCAGCTCTGAGAGAGAGTTGCTTTTTAAATGTCAATAAAGCACTGAGCTTTTGTTAGCTTAAATGGAGTTAAGCTTTTTCTTCAAACAGAGCTTGTTTTGGGAGCAGGCAAGGTGTCGCGCCCCTTCTCCCTTACCTTTTGCAATGGCCCTCTTAGCTACTGTTTTAGGTTACGGGGACAGGAACTGGCTAAAATTGGGGAGCTGGTGGGTGGGCCTTATGGATTTTATTAACCCCCTCCCTCATGTGTGAGTTCATAAATCAGCACTGCCTTGAACGTAACCCTCTTCTGATAAGTATCTAAGGGGAAAACTATGTATTACAGCCTCAGTCCCCTTCTCTGTTGCAAAGTGTCCTCTGGCAGGGCTATTTTCCATTAGGCAAGGTACAGAAGGAAAGGCAGTGCTTAAAGCACCCCTCACCAGCCACTCTCCTCCGTCCTGACTATCTTTACACACACAACGCTGTTCACCCCCGTCAGTGTTCTGATTCATATTTGCCTGCCAAATATGGTTCTGGAATGCCTTGGAGGTGTAAGCTCAGCAGAAAACAGGCTGCCAGGGGAGTGCACAAGCATGCCCTCAGAGATCAAAACAGGAGTAGTAGTGTAGACAAAAAATATGTATCTTCGATTCCAAGCAGGTTTTGAACATCAGTTTTTTTCACCACAAGAACAGATTCCCATACAGGTAAGACCGCTGGATCTTCTCATCATAGAATCATAGAATAGCTGAGTTGGAAGGGGCCTACAAGGCCATCGAGTCCAACCCCCTGCTCAGTGCAGGAATCCACCCTAAAGCATCCCTGACAGGTGGTTGTCCAGCTGCCTCTTGAAGGCCTCTAGTGTGGGAGAGCCCACAACCTCCCTAGGTAACTGGCTCCATTGTCGTACTGCTCATCAATTCAGTAGAACACAATTGTGTGTCTGCCCTAAGCCATACTAGTTTTGGAAACAGAATAATTATACTGCTTTAAGTTGATAAGCGTTTGGAAAGACACAAACCCAACTGTCTTTATTTCTGTGTGAAGAAATAGCGGTGCTTGAAATGCATAGCATCTATTTTCCTGTTGACAGACACAGCTGCAGTGTCTATGCAGCTCCTGACCTGCCCTTTTCCGCAGCTCAGGCCAGGTTTTTATTGCTACTTGAGCTCACCCTTCTCTCTCAACCCTTCTGACGCCAAAGAGCCCCTTCTGTGGTCACTTTGTACTACAGAAGAAGCCCCCAGGGGCGTTGCTACACACAGCTGAATTATAATGCCCTGTTTGCCTCATAATGCGTGCAAAATTAAAGGCCACAATACAAATGATGCTAAATACATCATCAGCAACCACCATCAGGTATTTTTCTTTAATTTAATACTAGGCTCGGGGAGATTTTCATTGGGAGTGCAACATTTGAAGATCGGAAGTTTAACCAAGATGACAGCACTCATATCTGCTTTATCAGGTCCAGATTAAACGAGACAACATTTGTGCAAACCATTTGCAGGAATGTTTTTTTAAAGAGTAAATGGAAAGTGCAGGAAACCCAATCCAGGAGGGCAATGTGGGCAAAGGGGTTAAGCCTCCCTCTCTCCCCACCAGGATCCTGATTCAGATCAGCCCTTTGTACCTGCTATTTATTCTTTAAAAAATGAACAAACATTCACACAATTCATAATTGCATAAATGGTGTCATATTTAGATCTTTTCTACATGAGCCATTTATTGTGGGCTCATCATTCCTTACAATTGTTTATGGGTCCTTTAGACAACATTATGACCCACCCCCTCCCCAGTTTCACTTTTTTTAAAAAAAAGTACTTTCCTGAACTTTTTAGAGCAAGGGAAATGGAGTATTATTTCCGAAAGTGAAAGAAAACGTATTTTCCTACTTGTATAATTGCATTATTCTGCTATAACACATTTCCACCTAAAGGAAAAGCAGGAAAGGAAAAGTTGTTCATGTAGAGCTTGGATCTCAATTCTGTGACAAGACCAAAAGTAGATATACTGAATTAACAGCCTCGTGTAGAAAAGCTTTTAGTTTGACTCAGAGAAGAAATGCTGCCACTTTTTGTATGTACAGGTGATGCTACAATTCTTGCAGTCACCCAAATTATTCAGGCAAGCTGGGCAAGCTTCTGTATCATTTGTAGATCTGGAGGATGAAATCTTGGCCAAGCTAAAGAAATGTGATGCTAATTTGGGGCTAATTTGTATTCAAAGGAGATGAGATAGAGACTATGGAATGATTCCCGCACGATCCTTTGTTTCCTCAGTGATGACACTAGGTTGAATGTCTAACAGGAATCCAAGTTCATAAGAACACAGGACCAGATTGAAGTCCATTTTAGTCCAATGTTAGCTAGCCAGGTGCAATTGGAAGTCCACCATCGGACCTAATGGTGATGGTCACCCTCTGCATTTTTATAACCAGCAACTAAGACCTAATGGAAAATGCAGCCTGGAGTTCAAGTGAAAATCAACCCCTGAACCTCATGGATCTTGCCTATAAATGAAAAGTTGCTGTGCTAAGGGGTGGTTAAACAGCATCTCACCTACCTTCCTGGAGGAGACTGTGGAGGAGCAACAGTCACCCCCATCATACTGACAGTAGGCTCGGTTATTGATGGTGTCACACCAGCCATCAGCTTGGAAAGGCTATGAAGAAAGAGAAACAAGTATTCACTGAGTAGAAGAAGAGAACATAGTTGGGACAAAAGCAATGAAGATTCTTGTGGCACATTGAAAACATTTTATTATTATTATTGCATGAGATTTTCACAGACAAAAATAAATAAATAATGGTTCCCTATTGAGCTGTATAAAGGACCTTCAATGAAAATTAGCATCAACAAAAAAACAGAGAAGGCATTATATTATCATATTTGAAAACGCAAAAGCATGTGAACTATAGAAACAGAGGGCCAAATGACCACAAGTTAACATTTCAACTACACAAAATGGCACAAATTCTTTAATGTCCATTCAGGAAAAAGTCAATTTAAATGGTAGGAGAGCAAGTTCAAATATACTTTGGAGTTCAGATTCAATAGGATGGTGAGCATCCACTGCTTTGTTCATATTTTTCCAATAAATGTATGGCAGACTGACAAAATGAATTACTGGACATCTCTCCAACACATGTGAACTTGGCTTCAAGTGGACATGAATGTTCCAAGTCCCTCCTAGCAAAGTTGTTACCACAGGGCAAAAGAAAGTGACAAAAGGCGCAAGAAGGCAAATTCCTCTTCTCCCCGCAGCCCCTCTCATGCTGCTCCAGAGGTCACTTGCACGTTACAAAGCAGCTTTTCAGGAAGTAGATCTGGAGGAATCGCAGCCATCACCTCCCCACCCCCTTCCTCAAGCACAAGCAGAATCCATTACCGTTACAGCTGGCATTTATAGAGCCTTATAGACACGGTCAAAGCACTTCACATACGTTATCACAGAATAATCCCCACATCAGCCCTGTCACATAGGCCAGTATTATTACCATTACACTACTGCATATAAGGGAAGGGGATCTGACGTTCAGAGGGTTGTCTAAGGCCACCTCATGATTTCATAGCAGAGATGAATTGTGAGCCACCCATCTCATTCTCTTAACTGCTACACTACCCCAGGCATCAGCTATGCTGGAACAAATCAGGAGTCCATCTAGTCTAGCATTCTGCCTCTAACAGCAGCTATCCAGGTACACCTACCATGCATACACACAGAGAAAAAGACAGCCTCTGTTCCTTGCCCTCTAAATCTCTAATATGGAGGCCTTCGGTCAGCTATCATGGCTGGCAGTCACTGACAGACCAGTCAGCATGAATTTGTCAAATCCTTTTTTAAGGCCATATAAGCATGAGCCTGTAATAATGGATTCCATATGTAAATCTGTGCTATAGGAAGCAAGTATTTGATTCAAATAAAGCAAATATGAATGAATCTTCATATATTTAAGGCCGTGTGAACCTGTCCTTTACTTCTCCCCATGCTCATGGAAATCCATGGGAACTGTGGTGTGTCTCACATATCCATGCTTTTAAAAACCACTGGCATACATTGGATGCACATTAGAAGGAGAAGGCTATCAATGGCTACTAGCCCTGATGGTTATGTGCTACCTCCAGTATCCGAGGCAGTAAGCCTGTGTGCACCATTTGCTGGGGAACATGGGTGGGAGGGTGCTGCTGCACCATGTCCTGCTTTGTTGGTCCCTGGTTGACAGCTGGTTGGCCACTGTTGTGAACAGTGTGGACTAGATGGACCCTTGGTCTGAGCCAGCATGACTCTTCTTATGTTCTTAATGCACAGGCAAATGCAGATGGTGGCTAGCTACTCAATGTGATACACATTTGAATGTTCATCTGAATATACACTCCCTAACATTTCCTTAACACCCAAAAAGCTTCTACAAGAATGTGCGTACATAGCCACTGATACATATTTTTTCCTTATGGAAAATAAGTCAGAATCATTCAGAATTGTTTGGGATAATTGTCAGCACCAGTGGAATTACACTTCATGGATTGGAAATGAAACCTCTTAGGTACCATGGCAACCTTACTTGTAATTCTACAATAAACCTGAATAGTTTTAACAGAACTTGTTTTTATTTAAATGAGTATGGATGATGCATTGTGCCTGTTAACAAAACTCTGGATGCAAGGTCTTTGATGACTTGGTAGCAACAACATCATCTATCTACTGACTCCCTAAAGCACAGCAGGTAAGGAAGATAACCAACAGAGTCTGAGGCCGTAGCTAGACCTAAGGTTTATCCCAAGATTGTCCTGGGGTCAAACCTGTTCATCTAAGTGCCACACAGGGCATCCAGTGCTCAAGCAGGGATGAACCCGGGATGATCCTGGGATAAACCTTAGGTCTAGCTACAGCCTGAAAGAGGTATTCTAGGGCCATTTTTGTTTTTTTTGAAGAATTCCATGTGGCAGTTCCCCCACCCCACCCCACTCCATCCATATCATGACTCACTGGCAAAACCAGAAATCCACTTTTTATCTAGTTTCCATATAATTATTGCAAACAATTGTCTGTTGTCCAGGATGCTGGTCTAAAATGACTTCCAGATCAGCATCTGCGGAGAGGAAGTGCTGGGATGGAGAGAAGAGGGTTTGTCCTCATAACATATACACATGACCACTAATTGCTCCCCTCCCAAGCACCTCAAGCTGCCAGAAATAAACCCAAGCAGAAACAAACACAGACTCCTATGACAACCCTGGGGAAACCTGGCAGCTCATGTTAAAAATTATCCCGGGCAAGGGGGTGGGGGTAAGAGAAAAAGTAAAGGCTGGCTAATGGGCTAAATGTGTGTAAGAGCCTAAAGCATGCTGGAGAGAATGGGATCCTGTCAGTTTAAAATCACAGTTAACAATCACTGTGAACCCATACAGTGGAAAGGCCACATTGGGTAGTAACTAACCGGAACCCTTTCTCTCCAGCTGGAATGCTTGGAACTGCTACTAGATCTTCCAGTCATAAAAATAACTAAAATTAAATAAACCACAATTAACACCAAACTACAGCTGCTACCAATGTCAACTCTACAGAGGAAGGGCCAACTTCAAGAAGTAACTTGTGAGTGTCTTTCACGTTATTTAGTTATTTCAATGCTGGAAGATCTAGCAAGAGTTTAATCTTAGCACCCCAGGTGAACAACATTAATGAGACAGAACACATTGCTCCAGGATTGAGAGAATGCTGTTTACGATATTCCAGGGCAAAAATCATAGAATAGTTGAGTTGGAAGGGGTCTGTAAGGCCATAGAGTCCAAGCCCCTGCTCAATCCAGGAATCCACATTAAACCATACCTGACAGGCAGCTGTCCAGCTGCCTCTTGAATGCTCACAACCTCCCTAGGTAATAGTGCAGTATGACAATGGAACCAATTTCCTGATGTCCAGCCAGAATCTGGCTTCCTGTAACTTGAGCCCATTATTCCGTGTCCTGCACTCTGGGAGGATCGAGAAGAGATCCTGGCCTCCCTCTGTGTGCCAAGTATTTGAAAACTTCTCTTCTCAAGGCTAAACTTGCCCAGTTATTTCAGTCTCTTCTCATAAGGCTTTGTGTTCCCAGACCCCTGATCATCCTTGTTGCCCTCCTCTGAACCCACTCCAGCTTGTCTGCATCCTTCTTGAAGTATGGTGCAGCTGTCTCAAACATCAGAACCATCCTTTCCTGCTTACAACACCTTCTGTGACCACCACTCTCAACCTGTCATTAACCATTAGTTGGGTGGGTGAGAGTATGTAGATTATCATAATGAATAGCCATGCGTCCTGCTGCTGCACATGAGAATGTTGCTTAAAGCTATGGCAGCCATATTCAAAAGAGGACAGCACACCTGCACCTTTTAGTAGTTGTGAAGAAGGAGTTTCAAACATTTCTAGCTTGCATAACAAGCTACACCTGCTATAATTCACTCATCTACGCAGCCATTAACAGTGAAAGAGCCTTGTCCTCTTTTGTATCTGGCACCCTACTCAGAGCACATAGATATTGCAGATTATTTTAGAATAAACTCCACTCCTTCCTCTTGCCCCTGTCATCCCATTCTCTTGCCTATAAAAAGGAACTACTTGACTACTCACAGTGGCAGCTGGTGCCCACAGGGGCTGGTGGGGCAGAGGGCAACCTTACTAGAGGCAGAGCCAAGTGGTCACCACCAGAGCCAGAGCAGTCTTTTCAATCCCCTACCATAGAAAAGGGAAACTGGCACAGAAATTTTAAGATCATTGGTGCAAAGAGGGGGATGGGAGAAATCTACAAAGCGACACAAAATCACTTCTTTGGACTCACATTCTCCTGTTCCAGCAACAATTCCCATTGCACATAGAGTCAAGTAACTTTAAGAGCAAAGTAACTTCTCCCCTGTGTGGGGAGAAATCCATGCAGCCCCATAATAACAATAATCATAATCATATATCCTCAGAAGCACCCACAGAAGCAGTCTTTGGAAACCTGCAGGAAGTTCTGAGAGCATCCAAATTCTACTCGTTTGCCTGTCTACCGTAAAGCATTCCTGAAACCCAAAAGTAACATGTCTACTCAAACATAACAATGAGAAGTAGCACACTACAAAAATCCAGCTTAGTCATGTCTACTCAGAAGCAAGGAGGACTGGATTACTCAGGAGTAAGCATGGGCAGCAAGTTCTGAGAGAAATTTTCAAATCATCATCATCATCCACAGAGCCAAAAGCAATCTTGGAGAAACATTTTCCAGCAACAAGCTACTACTAGAAAAAGAAAACTGAATCAAGTGACTTTAAGCTCATCAGTGCAAAACAGTGGTGGACGATGGGGGTTACAAATCACTCCAGGTTGAACTCCACGCACTCCACACTTAGTCACACATACACATGGGTGGGTGGGTGGATACACCTCAGAAATTAAGCCATCCTTCCCCATTTCTCTAGCCGCAGTACAGAAATCAACCACCATTGCCAAAAGGTTTTTTAAAGGGCAATTTAAAATATTATAATCCTGTGGCAAAGAAATCACTCACCAGCAGAAAAACAATGCCTACCCGTGGCACTTCCAGGAAACCACCACCAAGGTTTTTTAAAATGCGAAACAAAATCCCATGGCATGGAAATCACCCACCAGCACTTTTTTTTCCCCAAAGTGAAAAAACACAGCAATTCACCCGGCAACTACCAGCAAATTTTTCAAAAGGCAAAAAAACATTTCCCAAACCACAAATGGATTATTACAAAGCAATAAACAATGCAAATGCCAACAAAAAAAAAAATTGCAAGCAAAACAGAAAAAAGCACCATAGTTGCCAGCCTAACCAACTAGGAACAGACTTAAAAAGAAAAGAAAATTGCCCCGGACAGCTCCCCTGCCTAGATTGGAGACACCATTCAAATTGGTAAAAATAACGTTGGTGGAGCAGGAAGTACAGTCGTCGATACAAGGGACTGTATTCAACTTTGAGGCATCGGTGGAGCGGCAGGAGATATGTTTAGTACTGTGGGTCACTGCTGATCCCGAGATGCTGGAACAAAAATGGGTACAGAGGTCAGGGACACACTTCATTCCAAGTTGGAGTGCTGGGAGGTGCAACTAAATGTGGAGGTCACTGTGGAACTCAAGAGGCCTGCACAGAGGCAGGGAGAGTGACGGAGCCTAATGGGCGTGCTTGATCCCGATTAAAGTCATCTGATTTTTTAGAAGTCTTTTTCAGTTCAGAAAAAGACACTCTGGCCTGTTTTGAAGCTGTTGCCCTTTGGGTTAGCTTCTTAGCCAGTGAGAATGTCAAAGACCAGCGTGGGGTTGGAGGATCTCGCGTACTCAGAGGAATACGATGTTGAGAGGATGATAACCCTAACACTGGAGAAGGCTCCTGTGCATCAGGCAAAGTCTCTGAACATGAGATTGGTTTTTGCACCATGTCCTTTGGCTCCTCAACAGCTTCCAATGCTCGGTTCCAAAGAGCATCTTTCAGCTGGTCAGACAGATTTCTTCTCTCCTGCTTTGAGGAAGGCAGTCAATGAGGACAAGCCTTCAACAACATGCCACCTTCTCTGAGGTAAAAAAAAAAGGCAGAGAGAATGCCCATCAGAAGGCAGCAATTTAGCCAAAACCAAATAGGAAATAAAAATAACTCTAAATTAAAAACAGAAGAAATACTGTGATAGGTAAGAGAGAGAATAAAACTTCAGCTGGAAAATTTGCTTTCAGATTGAACTGAACACAAGCGAAGTTCCCAGATGAGGCTACCATAATGGCGGTTGAAAGCGAACTTAGGGGGAAAAGCAAGAACTCACTGAGGAGGAGGAGGAGGAGGAGGAGGAGGAGGAGGAGGATAATTATTATTATTATTATTATTATTATTATTATTATTATTATTATTATTATTTCTTACCCGCCTCTCCCTTTGGATCGAGGCGGGGAACAACATTAGAATAGGAATCAATACATCTTAAAAATTCATGATTTTACATTGATCTGGATAGGCCTGCCCGAAAAGGCTAGTCTTTAAAGCTGCCTTAAAATCACACAGAGAGTTAATTTTACAAATCTCCTCCGGCAGGCCATTCCACAATCTGGGGGCAACAGAAGAAAGGTCCTCTGGGAAAATGATGTCAGCCTAGTTTTAGATGACTGAAGTAAGTTCACCCCAGAGGACCTGAGTGTGCAGGGCAGACTGTATGGGAGAAGGCGATCCTGCAGGTAACCTCTACCCAAACCATTTAGGGCTTTAAAGGTAATGACCAACACTTTGTACTTTGCCCGGAAACTAATTGGCAGCCAGTGGAGTGATTTTAATGTTGGGGTAATATGCTCACACCTAGATGTACTGGTGACCAACCTGGCTGCCATATTTTGAACTAGTTGAAGTTTCTGAATTAGGTACAATGGTAGCCCTATGTACAGCGCATTGCAGAAGTCAAGCCTTGAGGTTACCAGCACGTGCACGACTGTCTTTAGGTCTTCTGACTCTAGGAAGGGGCGCAGCTGGTGTATCAGCTGAAGCTGATAGTAAGCACTCCTGGCTGTCGCATCAATCTGGGCTGTCATTTGGAGCGACGGATCCAGCAGCACCCCAAAACTGTGAACACAGTCTTTCAGGGGGAGTGTAGTGTGGCGTTACACCCCACAAGTCAATTCCAAATGTATGTCTGCAGTTTGTAAGTCTGTGGTTTTTAGAATGTTGGCCTGAGTGGGCGGAGTTAGAATGTCTTGGGAGGAGGGAGGAGTGATATAGAAGGGAAGGACTGAGGGGATTGGGAGTTCTTGTTCTTGTTCTTTTCAGAAGTTCTTTTCAGGGAAACTTTTCAGGGAGACTTGTTAGGTACTCTTAGAGTCTGTAGTGCTCTCTGTGTTTATGGTACTTAAGTTTTGGGAAATTTGAGGGTCAGTGTAGTGCGTGGTGTCTTTAGGGTGTGGTGTGCACGTAGTGGAAGTATATTAATCAATACTGATAATATTGATAATAAAGAAAGTTCAAGAGTGATTGTGTGAGAAAAAGGAAAGCGCAAATGTGAATGAGTGACCGGATTGTATGAAAGGTTTCAAAAAGGTTTTTAAATGTTGTTATTTGAAACAAAGCTTATGCACTTTTAAAAATAAATTTTAATTGTTTTGTTTTTAAAACTACCACAAAAATCCCACGTGTCTGTTTGGCATTTATCATCTTAAATTTACACATATAACACCCACTCTGACAATCATTCACCTGGGCAGATATAACTCACAGCGCATTATTATATATATTAAAATCCATTCTCCATTTTAAACCCCTTTCTCCACTTAGTTTGGAGGAAGGTGGGCTTTATCCCTTGCCTCAGACGTACCAAGTGGTGGTGCTTGGCTTGAGCAGGGAGTAGCCTCGGCCGGGTCTGGTGTTCAGAGCCTTTGTCACCCCATAATAAGTGGTGGCAGACGTGAGGTCTGGTGTTCAGAGCTTGTGTCGTGGCATGTAGCCCCATCCAGAACTGGTTGACACACCTCCAAACCTAGGTCAGAGCCCTTGACAGCAAGCACCTGTTTTGTCTGGATTCAGCTTCATTTTGTTTTTCCTCATCCAGCCCATTACTGCCTCCAAGCATTCATTCAGAGGAGACACACTATCCTTAGCTGATGCTGTTATTGAAGGCATAGAGAAATATATTTGGGTGTCATCAGCATACTGATAGCACTCCGCCCCATGCCTCCAGATGATCTCTCCCAGCGATTTCATGTAGATGTTAAACAGCATTGGGGATAGGATGGCACCTTGTGTACGCCATACAACAGCTCCTTTTTTAAGGAGCAACTATCCCCAAGCATCACCATCTGGAATCTACCTGAGAGGTACGACCAGAATCACCGGAGCACAGTGCTCCCAAATCCCAAACCCCTCAGGCGTTCCAGAAGGATACCATGGTCAATGGTATCGAAAGCTGCTGAAAGGTCCAAAAGTACCAGCAGGGACACACAGAGACCGCAAAGGAGAATTGCTCTGTGGTACTGAGCTGCAGGAATTAAACTGTTCCTGGGTGTGGGCACTCCTTCCTCCAGCTACTCCTTACAGAGTTACCATTCAGGTTCTCAGAGTGAGAGGCCAAAAGAGGACCTTCAGCCCCTGCGTATCTTCCAGCAGTAAATAACTTTCAGAATCCCACAGCTTGTGCCCCTTTCTCCTGACAAGTGCAGCAAGTCCTGACTCAGGTCTAGAATGTCTTTATCAAACAAAATATCCTTCTGTGCTTCCTATTTAACAGCCGAATTTGTAAACAACTGTTCAACTGTGGCAAACAGGTAGCAAAGTTGTAAAGGGAATGAGACTGGGTTCTTCTTTTCCAGGCTGTTGGTGTGTGCGTGTAAGAAATGACTTGCATGGCATTTGTCTGCAAGTAACTAGTAAAATTTATTGTGGGCTAGTAAGTTTTTTGGGTGTATGTGCAAGGCTCATTTCCAGCATGAAGAATGAAAAAGGGAGAAAATAGGTGCAAATAAACCACAAAATCTGTTGTCTCATTACTACAAGCAAACATAAAGTTATCTTTCAGGTGGGTTGCACCCTCAAAACCTAGTAGAGATCCTAACATGTCTTTGTATTTACCAGATACTAGAAGTAATCATTCTTTGAGATCATAGAATCACAGAATAGTTGAGCTAGAAGGGGCCCATAAGGGCATTAAATTCAACCCCCTGCTCAGTGCAGGAATCCACCTTAAACATACCTGAAAGGTAGCTGCCCAGCTGCATCTTGAAGGCCTCTAGTGTGGGAAAGCCCACTACCTCCCTAGCTAATTGGTTTCACTGTTGTACTGCTCTAACAGGCAGAAAGTTTTTCCTGATGTCCTGCCAGAATCTGGCTTCCTGTAACTTGAGCCCATTAGTCCATGTCCTGCACTCTGGGATGATCAAGAGGAGATCCTGGCCCTCCTCTGTGTGACAACCTTTCAAGTACTTGAAGAGTGCTATCATGTCTCCCCTCAATCTTATCTTCTCCACACAAAACATGCCCAATTCTTTCAGTCTCTCCTCATAGGGCTTTGTTTCCAGATGCCTGATCATCCTTGTGTACACAGGACCAGCTATTTTATTTCCACCTTTAATTAGCATTCACTGATGAATGGCAGAGTGTTCTCCACAAGGAAATCTATCTGGATCAAATACCTTGAAAAAAGCTGTGATAATCAGACTAGGAGGATTTAGTTCTGCTCCTGGCAATTAACAGAATCAAAAAGAGGCAAGCATTTGCTCTCATATAGAAATTACCAGTTCTCACCACATAGCGGTACATTCAAATAACGCACTAAACTGATGTGACTAAAAACTCCAGATGGTAGCTTTACCAACACGATTTTACTTCCTTTTCATGCTGGGATAAATGATCATATAAACCCAATAATTACTATCTTTTGAGTTTACAGTTCCATAAAGAAGCACACTATGAATGATTGTAAAGTAGAAATCAAGAAGTTGACCATGCAGCCCATGGTACTAAAATGCTCTTACCATAGAGAGAAGCCCAAATGCATGTTTCTGCCTGAGCTGCCAATCACGTGTAGAACCAGTACAGACGATTAAGTACATTTTCATGTGACTTATGTAATATGTTCACCATAATCACATTCTCCATGACCTCTGTCACATATAAATTCGGCCTTTAACACTTCAGAATTCCTTATGCAGAGAGTCCAAAACCCATATTAGAGAATTACATTACTCTAGGCCAACCAAAAGATCACAAAAAATGTGCAAGCTTTTGAGCTCTGCAGATCTCTTAGACAAGATGTTGGGGAGGGGAGGGGGCAGGAAAAGAATGGTAAAGTCACTGTGGGTGAATTTGCAGGTCATGCTAAAAACAGGCTATGGGGGGGCAGGTTGGCTCGCTGAGCCACGCTGCTGCGGGCGGATGGTCAGGCGCTTGTCAGCTTGCCCTCGTTTCATCCTCCCAGCATGTATCTCAGGGGCTTTTGCAGCATAACTCATCTCTATTCCTGCTGTAATGAGATTCTACTCCGCCCTTTCTTGTCTTGCGAAACACCTGCATTGACATATATTCCATTTCTTTGGAGCAGGGTCGGGGGGGGGGGCTTGCCTTACGCTTCGGGATGAGGTGGGTTGAGGGTTTTATTTATTTTCTTTAATACTTAAAAAAGCCTCTCTTTTTGTACTAGGAAGAGTGTTGTTCCTCTTCCTAGCACAGCTATGCACGTATTATTATTATTATTATTATTATTATTATTATTATTATTATTATCACCATCATCACCATCATCATCATCATCATCATTTATATACCGCCTCAAATTCGAAGCTCTCTGGGCAGTTTACAAAGAGGAACGACTTACCTCTGGGTAAGCACATACCCCCATTTCAGGAACATGGCGATGCAGGAGGGGGGATTTAAGCTTCCCCTTCTCCTATTTTCATGGTGAAATTCCCCACCCCAGCATGATGACCCAGTCAATCACACATGCGTGCATAGCTATGCTAATAACATGGCTCAAAAACAGATCAAGCAAGTCGCTGTTTAACAACGAAGGGCTGAGCGGAAGGAGAACGGAGGGAGGGGCACTGCAAGGCGTGGTTGCATTTTCAGCATTCTTGCTCGGCATCTCTGTAGCCCTTTAAACCAAGTCATGCAGAACCCACGCCACGAGGCTAGCATGTCATAACAAACTACCTGAACAACCCAATAAGCCATGGGTTCTCAGGGCGGCGTGTGTGTGGTTAACAGCCCATGATTAAGACATTGTGCTGGGTTTGGACAACATGACAAGCCACTCTGAAATAAACAAGGATGACAACCCACTGTGGGTTGTTGTGCTGTGCGAACCAGGTCAGTGGCCATTCTAAGCCTGAGGAAAATAGCAGGGAATAGACACAATTTCTTGGCAGCAGTATTACAATATTGTGCTATGCTTCTGTGTGTTCACCTCTCTCTCTATTTCACACACACACACACACACACACACACACACACACACAGAGAGAGAGAGAGAGAGAGGGAGAGAGAGAAATACACACAAGTTGATGAGGCAATGAGCCCAGCACTTCTTGGCTGCTTCAGACTGCCCACTGGAATGACCGGGGAATGCAGACTGTGGGAGGAAACAGCCATATTCATTGTTTGGATTCAATATTTGTATTGGCCATTCAACAGTTGTAGAATGCCTTTGATTTTATTCTTGGTTTCCCACCTCCTGCCTGCCTTTCCCCCTGTTCATTCCCTCCCTCCCTCTCTCTTTCTCCCTCTCTCTGCACAAAAGGGAAATAAACTTGGTGAAAACATGGAGGAAACTGAGAAAGACCACTTAGTATTGTGCAAATCTGCTGGCACTGGGCGTATGTTTTGACAATTTTTGGAGAGACCATAGTAGATGAAGGTAACACTTAGATCCTGTATGCACCATTGTAAATTGGTATACCAAGATGAACACTAGGGTCATAATCATGGCTTTGATCTGCTACAGAAAACCTGTGCAGTGCCTGTCATTTAATGGGGCAGGTTTCAAAATAGCCCATAAGCAGGTGTCCTCTCAGTATCATACACCTGCTACTGTGGGCCTCAAAGCAGAAAGCATCACCCAGAGGTGCCTCACCATGAGACAGCTTGGCAGAATGGGAGACCGATAGATCTGACTCATGGACTACAATCCACTAAGAAGGGAAGGTCTCCTGCACAGACCATGTTAAAATGAATGCATTTATTTATTTATTACATTTTTATACCGCCCAATAGCTGAAGCTCTCTGGGCAGTTCACATTTCTTTCACTGGGGAATGGAAATTTACCAATGGTCCTGTTAATTAATGAAAGTGCTAGAGGTGGCGTTACTTGTTCTGTACATCTATGGCACCAAAATATCTTTGAGCATCTCTGACATTAGCCACTGGGCTATGTTTCCTTCCTGAGCATTTAAAAAAATATTCATATGTAAATGTAAGAGATCTACTGAATCAGACCAAAGGCCAATCTACTCCAGCAATCAATCCAACGGTAGTTGGCCAGATACCTCTGGAAGGCTTAACAATAAATTACGAAGCCAACACCATAATGTGTTCTGTGAAAAAGTATTTTGTCTATCCTGAATTTACTGCCACTCAATTTCACTGGGTTCTAGCATTCATAGAATCATAGAATAGTAGAGTTGGAAGGGGCCTAAAAGGCCATCAAGTCCAACCCCTTGCTCACTGCAGGAATCCACCCTAAAGCATCCCTGACAGATGGTTGTCCAGCTGCCTCTTGAATGACTCTAGTGTGGGAGAGCCCACCACCTCCCTAGGTAACTGATTCCATTGTCGTACTGCTCTAACAGGAAGTTTTTCCTGATGTCCAGCTGGAATCTGACTTCCTTTAACTTGAGCCTGTTATTCCGTGTCCTGCACTCTGGGAGGATTGAGAAGAGATCCTGGCCCTCCTATGTGTGACAACCTTTTAAGTATTTGAAGAGTGCTATCATGTCTCCCCTCAATCTTCTCTTCTCCAGGCTAAACATGCCCAGTTCTTTCAGTCTCTCTTCATAGGGCTTTGTTTCCAGACCCCTGATCATCCTCGTTGCCCTCCTCTGAACACGCTCCAGCTTGTCTACATCCTTCTTGAAGTGTGGTTGTTAACTGTAGGATTATTGTGCTGGAAAGACGAGGAAATTCTCACTAGCGTCTCTCACTCTCCTCCTGGCCAAGGTTCCAGGAAGTTTTAAAAAGGCTACAATCCGCTACACACTTACCTGGGAGTAAGAACATTACACTCAATGGAACTTAATTCTGAGAGAACACGTCTATGCTTTAGGAGGCAAACATTTTCCTTCGACATTCCAATGTAGCTGAGGCAGGAAGAAGGGGGAGAGACGCTACTGAGCTAGCTTTCACTATGGCTGCCCTATGCGTTATTATGCGATATACAAATATTAATTAAAAAGCAACTGAAGGGTTGTTGGTTTTTTTAAAAAAGAAAAGCTATTCCATCAAGTATCAAAGGAAATAGAAATCATCAAGTTTTTAATCAGGTAAGTGCTAATTTCACTATAAAGGATGGATAAAAATAATCGCCAGCCCAAATTATCAGATCCATTTTTTTATTCAGAAAGATTTTTATTTTATTTTCTACTTTAAACTGCCCTCCTTCCCTCAATCTTTCACCAATCTAAATTTTCAGGTTATGTAAAACCAACACTTCTTTCTGACACATGTAAATTCCAGGAAGATTGAGGAAACATTTTCAATTTTATGAATGTCAGGATGACACACACGCACGTTACCCCTTTAGAACGGTAGAATTCTTTTTTTTTCCTGGTTGGGCCTTAACTAAGGAGGCATGGCGGTGCCTCCTTAAATATGGAGCAGAATTATTTGTGATTCAAGTTGAGAAGCTGAGAGTGAAAGAGAGAGCAGCTTGCCTAAGGCCACCACCTTCAAAAAGTTGTTGATTCATAGCCCATTTTCATAGTCAACTGCTATGCTACACCAATGTTTCTTAGAATTTATTAGGTGGGAGTGGGACATTATTTATAACACTTTCCTACATTCATTTATGTTCACAAGAACCCTGTTGAGTAATTGGTTTCAATGGCTAGGAAAGAAATAAGTGGGGTGGGGTGGGGTGGGGTGGGGGGGAGTGGAAAGAAAGAAGGAAATAGTCTTATTTGGGTTTTGTAATAATAAACAAACACGAGAAGAAACCAGAATGAGGAAGTTTTGGCAGACTCCTTTTCCTAAGCAGTTGTATCTCCAATGGCTCGTATTGCTGACTTCCTCAAATAAATCCTATCTGACTAGTCAAGCGGCTTTCAGATTAGGTGTGTGCGTGTGTGTGCGTGCGTGTGTGTAAAGAAACGCCAAGGCTTTCTATATGGATTACATAACAAAACTGTAACTTGGCTCCTGAGGAAGTTTTTTTTGGAAACAGGTCCAACGTACAGGAATTTTGTGGACTTCCAGATATATCCACTATTTGGCAGTGTTTGAAATTAACCAGAGATTAATTTTCGTTTTTTGTTTTTTTAAAAAACAACAACAACGATCCTGTGTAATCATGTATTACAAAAATTGCTTACCCCACTTCTGCACCTAACTTAAATATTTTTTTGCATTGGTAGTTGTATCTGGTGTTCTTTACCTTTTGGGTTATACTTCCAGCTGGACAATACCAGGCTAAATCACCACCCACAGCAGCCTGCCTTTTTCAATCTCCTGCCAAGATAAGCCTTGCTTAAGTATGCTACAGAATATAATGGATTATGGAAAACAAGCCCAAAAGCCACAGGGGCCTCCTGACCTGTTTGGCCTCTGCCATGTTTATATTACAGATCTTAAACAGGGAAGAAAAAACACACTGAACAATTTGAACATCCCTCTGCCGAGGAGCGTTATTCAAGAGGAGGAAGCCGTTCTTTGGTTCCAGCTCAGGTGAACATATAAACAAGCCCTCTTGACTCCTGTGTTTGGTATTTATTGTCTCATCCATAGTTTGTACACTCGTTTCCTTTGTCTCATTACCATCTCTGCACTTGAGCAGAGAAACTACTGGGCTGCGTGCACATACCATAAGCAATGATGGCTATCATACCATCATTCTCTATGGTGGCACTCACCATTTGGAAAACCCGCCCTCATATAGTTCAGGAGGCAGGAAATGTGGCATCCTGCTGAAGACTCACTTATTCACCCAGGATTTCCCCGGGCTGGAAGTTAATTAATTAGGCCACTCCATTTTACTGCTCCTTTATTATAGTTGGATGTGTTTTAATGCTGTGTTTTAATACTATGTTTTAATATTGTATTTTAATGTTGTTAACTGCTGAGAGATTTTAACATATTCAGCGGTATATAAAATGTTACAAATAAATAAATCTTCCTCTCTGAAAAAATTAAAAAATTAAATCTTGGTCCAGCCTTAGATTGGAACACATCTTATATCCTACTTCTGAGTGAAATTGAAAGTGCAGGAAATGGCATGACTTATGACAGGCTTTCTTCATCCACATCACCCCTAGTCTGCCTAAAAAAGTTACAAAACTACATATGATGCAAAGCATCAACTGCTTAATAATAAAGCACAACCACATGAAGTGTACAGATTATTTGGAAGGATCCATGCACAGTAGTTCCATTGTACAGATACCCAAATGTCACTGCTTAGGAAAGGAAAGGAAAGGAAAGGAAAGGAAAGGAACTTCTCGTGAAAGCACTTGAGCCATTGCTGACTCCTACTTTTGCTGATGTTTTCTTGGCAGACCTTGTAGCGGGGTGGTTTGCCATTGCCTTCCCCAGTGTCACTGCTTAACAGCAGGTTAATTTCATGAAAACTTAATGAGAGCCAGCCTCCTGTTGAGCAGTGACAGTTGGAGGAGTTAGGCAATGAGTGTGAATCCTTCAAAATAATTTGTATATTCCATATGGTTACATTTAATTGTTAAGCAGATGGTACTCTGGATTCATATAAGATTTTGTGTTTTGAAGCTGACATTTGAATGATGTCTGTTAATCTCTTATTTCTCCATCAGTCCTTTTAAAGATTTCATTGACTACCATCATCCCCAGTATTCACTAGTTCATCTATGTTAGTTTGGGAGCACCCCTTCTTAGTCCCCACCTGCCTTTTTTCCACATGGATATCAGTCCTGTGTAGGACAAAAATCACATGCAGAGCAATCCTCAGCCCTGCTATCAACTGCAAACAGAGGACACCACCACAAAAAGGCAGAGCCTGTTGGAGTACCATCAGCTGTCAAATTAACATAAACCCAAGCCTTCTGAGTCAAAGCCAGCCTCAACCCAGAGTGGGATTAAAAGGAGACACCACTGTCCTCCGGAGCATCTGGTACAAGCTACCACTGGAAACCAGAATTCAGGGGTAGACAGACCCTGACCCTGACGTGGTCTGGCAATTGTTTTCTTGTTAAGCTTCTTGGCATGAGGAATGGAGTATTTTGCACTGCATCGTTCTCCATCCATGTTTCGTAATTTTATTGTGAATCTCACACGATCTTGAGATGCTTTCTCATAATAATGCCCCCCAAATCCCATTTTACATATATACTACATAAATGGATTATAAATGAAGTTGTTCATGAATAAAGAATACACTCTGCAAGGGTAGATCCAAGTTCCTGGCTGTTAGGGGAAATCCTCCAAGGGCTGATTCACTATTTGAGAGGAAATGGAATTACCACATCCCAACGTCCATGTGTAATTTTGCTTGATTTGTGCATCCATCATGAGGGAAGTGCCATGTTCTGGGTTTTCACTGTTAGAATTAAACATGTCAAATTTCCAGACTTTTCTAGTAACCAGGGGGTTTTGTGCCACGTGCGTGACCAAATTTCAGTTTCAAACAACTGTGACTTAACTACTGGGGGCTATATTACATGGTTTTACTTATGGGAATTATGATGGAGAGATGAGCAAATGCCCCTCTTTCAGACTTTACTTAAAATCAAGGAAGCGTTGCCTACATCTGTGCCAAATTCCAACTTTCTAGGTGTGTTAGAGTTTATTTGTGGGGCAGGGCATAATGGCCAGTATCCAACAGTGACATTCTGCAAACACAAATAGTGCTCGTGGAGCTCCACGTAATCTTTCCATTGCACAAGTAGTTGCCCATTATACTTGCACAACCGGTTGCAAGCAGCTGCATAACTGGCTGCACAAGTGGAATGCACAACAGATTGCACAGCAGGTTATAAAAGAATTATGCAAACACGCTTGCTCAGATGTAACTTCAGTTGGGTTCTTCTCTTGTGCATAGTTCAGAAGCTCATTTCTGCCAGCGCAACATCATTTGCACTAATAGAATGACACAGTTGGATATTGCCCAAAGAGTCCCTCACTGTATGCCTCAGGCATCAAAACTGGCCTAACATCCTAAGCCCAACACAAATGGCATTTTTTGCATATTCTTTAGCTTTGTTGGCTCCATTTGAGACTACAGATATGGAAGCACCTCAAGCAGTCTGATCTGCCATCAGGGGCCAACTCTGGACATATTAAGTGGGTGACAATAATAAGCTAGCTTCCTAACATTGTGTCAGAGAGAGAGAGAGAGAGAGAGAGAGAGAGAGAGAGAGAGAGAGAGAGAGATTATACTAGCACTATCAGAAAGAAAGAATTTGAGGAACGGTATTCTTGATGGACTATATTATGGTTTGAAATACTGCTAGCATCTACTATTAACCACCACCACCACCACCACACACACACACACACACACACACACACACACATCTCTAGGCATACACTAGCTGCTTGGTTGAATATACACACAACTGTCTTGTCATGAACTTACTGGGTGGCTTACTTGGACAACAGGGTTGGGAGGGATTATGGAAACAAAGAGCGTTGAGAAATATGTCAGTAAGAATAAAAGAGAATTATTTTAAAATTGTATGGAGGTGGTACCTAACTCCGGTTAGATTGAATAAGATAAACAATCAGCAATCAGAAAATTGTTGGAGAGGTTGTGGGGTTAAAGGAACGTATTTGCATATGTAGTGGGAATGTAACTATATTCAAAAATTGTGGAAGATGGTGTTTTTGGAGATTGAAGAAATTGTGGAAATGAAGATAGAACGAACACCAAAAGTTGCATTGCTGTCACTATTTGAAGATGATTTTAAATGTAAAAAGGAAATTAAGGAACTGATAACGAATTTGCTGACTGCAGCGAGATTGATTGTAGCTAGGAACTGGAAGATTCAAGGGGAATATTCTATTGAAGAATGGTACAAAGAAGTATGGGATATAGCTATTAATGATAAATTGACAAGTAATATTAAATGGAGAAGAGGTATAGCTAAATCAAATGATTTTGAAGGAATTTGGAAACAGTTCCTAATATTTGTGTTTTCTAAAGGAAGTGGGAAACCGCCAGCGGAAGAAAGCATGAGATTTTGGAAGCAGGAATAGATCCCGAGGTGGGGGGGGGGGGCACTTATCCTATCATACAATGGTATATTGTATGATAGGATAAGTAATAGATAATATTTACTCAATATATATGTATTCAACATTGAGTTAAATGTATGTAGTATGTTGTGTTGTTGTTTTTGTAAGATGTTTATTTTGTGTTTTAAAATAAAAAAAATTATATATATATATATAAAAAAATACTCTAGATAGAATTCATCCAGCCTACCTGGGAATTTTTGTATGAGTGGGATTATACGGAACACCTCTAAATAAATAATAATAATAATAATCCCGACATGAACCTACCCATGCACTACGCTCAACATCTAAGGTCTTCCTCCTAGTGCCTACTCCGAGTGAAGCTCAGAGGATGGCAACAAGGGAGAGGGCCCTTTCAGTAGTGGCCCCCCGAATGTGGAACGATCTCCCCGACGAGGCTTGCTTGGTGCCAACATTGTTATCTTTTCGGTGCCAGGTTAAGACTTTTTTCTTCTCCCAGACATTTAACAGAATATGTTGAGTTTTTTAACTGACCCCTGGATACTTTGTATGTAGTCTGTTTTTATGCTTTTTGTAGTTTAAAATTTTGCATCTTGGTTTTAAAATGTTTATTTTTTTAATCTTCGTAAACCACCCAGAGCTTCGGGTATGGGACTGTATATAAATGTAATAAATAATACAGATATGAAATTATAAGTTATAATTTTCGTGCCACAGTTCTCCCTAAAATTAATTCTACTTCTCAGAATCTTGGAACACCCTTATAGTTTGTGTCAAAAATAATTTAATACATCTTTGCCACCTCAACATGAGCAAGAACACAAAATTAAGTAGTATCTTTTTACCATTTATACCGTTTTCTTAGGGGTCTGTTTTTCAGAAAATGGTCCAGCGGATTGGAAATGTATATTGTTGCACAATGCAACCCTTTCAAGCTTTATAACTGAAGAACCAACAGTGATGAAGCCCATGTGCTGGGGTATGGCTCAATACATATAAACCCACCCACCCACCAAAAAGAGACTGTATCTTCCGAATATGTCTGTCCCTCAGAACTTTGGAAAACAATGTTATTTTCCTTCAAGTAAAGACTATAAAATATTTTGTTTTGTTTTTACCCAAGTGATGTAATGGAATAGTGGAACTAGGCGTAATACAGTGAGCTTGGAACATGTGAATCTAAACTCCACCACACGGCCATCGCCCATCCACTATAGGGCTGGTAATCACTGAGGAGCTGTCTGGGATGTACTATTTCAGAAAGTAGGTGCAGGCTTTCATAAGAGTACTTCTCCATACAAATACAAATCCCTGCACCTAGAAATCTAGCACATCAGGGAGAAGATAAGTTACAACCCTTGTCCCTGACATGCTAGTGGTCCATGTGTAGAGAATGCTTTTAGATGGAGGAGTTAGAATCATGAGACACACACAGACACACACCTGCAATCTGAAATGGTACTACCACAGACATAGGTTATCATTTCAGTAAGAACTAGACCTACATCTCAGCATCATCTACCCTGCATGGCTGTTACGAGGATTAAATTGGGAGGGGGGAGATGTATGCCACCCTGAGGATTGGTGAGATGGGAATGTAATTAGTAAACATCTTTAAATTCGGTTGGACACTGGGGAGGGACAAAGAAAATTTGTTTCCAAGCAGTGTGTGTGGTTTACGTGGATCCAGCTGGCTACCTCTGGTCTGATTATCTCTCCCAAGCCTTTGGAATGAAGCAGGCGCCAAGTCCAATCCATTCATCAAATCAATAGTTGTTAAGGCAAAAGAACCCTAACTACCAGAATATATCAGCAACTGTCAACAACTTGCAAACCTGTTCCTGCTTTCCTCTCATCATTCTCCAGCAGAGAGCTACCAGGTCACTCTGTACTCTGGATGTCTCACACACACATCCATTCCATTTTAGCTGCTCCGTCTTATTTTTTTGCCATCTGTTTTTCTCATGATAGAACAAGGATGAGCCTGCCCCAGTAGCCTCTGCAATCCACAGTCCACTGCACCAGCGCCTATTACTCCTGATCAGCTTTCCAAATGCCTTCCCCTTTTTCCCTCTTTCGCACTCTCCCTTTTGAGTTTGCACATGCCTCACTCCTCACTATACTCAGCTCTTGGCAAAAAGAGACTGAAATGGACAGAAAGATTAATGGACAGAGGAGGAGGGAAAAGAAAAGAAGTTCAGTCATTCTAACGCGAGACACAGAAGAAAGGGGAGTTAAAACCAATCCAAAGGACATTAAAAAGTTGTGTGTGTGTGTGTGTGTGTGTGTTGTTTTGTTTTAAGGCTAGGCTGGGGAACGGTCTTTCTAGAACTACAATGCAAAGGGCAGGTCTGTTACATACACATATCAGCTTTATACTAGTTTAAGTCCAGGTCCGGGCCCGATTCAAAGTGCTGGTATTAACATTTACAACCCTAAATGGCTTGGGGCCAGGCTATCTGAAGGAACGCCTCCTCCCATATGTACCTGCCTGGACCCTAAGGTCATCCTCAGAGGTCCTTCTCCGCGAGCCCCTGCCAAAGGAAGTGAGGCAGGTGGCTACCAGGAGGAGGGCCTTCTCTGCTGTGGCACCCCAGCTGTGGAATGAGCTCCCTAAGGAGGTTCGCTTGGCACCTACATTATATGCTTTTAGACGCCAGGTGAAGACCTTTTTATTCTCCAAGCATTTTAACAGTCTATAAATAAATTTTAACTCTGTGTTTTAAATTTGTAACTTTGCATTGCTGCTGTTTTTATCTGGTTGAGCTTTTATATTGTATTTTATATTATGGTTTTATAATGTTGTTTTATACTTTGAATGTTTTTAATTTTTGTGAACCGCCCAGAGAGCTCCGGCTATTGGGTGGTATAGAAATGTAATACTTTCTTTATTTCGATCTATAGATCCATAAAAAGAAAACAAACAAACAACAAACAACCAAACACAAGAATCAGACATGAAATCATACAATTAGAGCTATTATCAACTTTAGTCTAATACACAAAGAGCTCTAATCTTGGCCGCCACTGTAAGAAATTTAGCAACAGCCAAAGTTACACTTGAAGACTTATCTTCCAACAGAAACTTAACATAAAATTTGCCTGAAGTTCTGGACAGTTTGCTCAACAATGGGGTAATCATAAGATGGCGGGCCTGATTATAAAAGCTACAGGACAGAAGGATATGCTCCATCGTCTCCACTTCCGTATTCCTACAGGGGCACCGTCGTTCCTGATAAGGGACACCAGCATATCTGCCCTGAAGTAATTAATAGAGTAAACATTGCATCTGGCCTTGGAGAAGGCAATACGATATTTAGTGACCGACAAGTTCTTTAGATAGTCAGCCAGCTGAAGAGGCCCAACGTAATGAACATGCAATGCACTGGGAGAGCAAGAGACATGAGAGCGAGCACGTAAGTCGCAGAAGGCTATATCCCACAGTCTTTGTTTGATAGCTTTAAAAGCAAAATTCAAGCCCAGATTAAGGAGGAGGGAAGAGGAGAGACCTATTGAAGCTGCCTTCCTGGCAAGAAGCTTGGACCAGCTGTTCACGTAGTTGTCCTGAGCCAGACAGGGAAGCAGACCTGAGCCCCTCCCAAAAAGACTAACTTCCATCCAAAATTTTAAGGCAGTCCACCAAGCCCTAAGCGAAAGAGAGCTTTCCCCGGTTTCCAACAAAAGTACCGAATTAGGGACACACTTTGGGAGTTGAAGAAGGGTCCTCAAAAACCTTGTCTGCAGCCTATCTATCTCAGATGTTAATCCCCCTATCCAGATATTGGAGGCATATAAAAGCTGGGCTGCAGACTTGGCATTAAACACTTTGATGGCAGACGGTATAAACATTCCCCCTTTAGTAAAGAAAAAGCGTATTATTACAGCTGAACTGACTGAAGCTTTATTAAGGGTGGCCGATCTATGGGCACTCCAGGACAGGGTATGATGGAATAGCAGCCCCAGGTAGGAGAAAATTTTCACCTGTTCCAGGATATGCCCATCAAGGGACCACCGACGTTGAGAAAATCTATTTTCAAAGACCATGACTTTAGATTTCTCAAAATTAATTTTCAGATCGTTAGTCAAACAAAAGTTGGAGAATTTCGAAATGTAATAAATAAATAAATTCTCATGGTATCATCCAAAGAACTCTCAAAATTGTAGCTGGTGACAATGCTGAGAATTCCTTTGCAGTTTCATTTTTTCACTCACAGAACATTTCCCAGAATTCCTCGGCAGCTGGGAATGCCTTTTAAATCTATCAAAGCTGCCATCCTACAGCCAGCCTCCTGGGAGTCAGCCTCGTTGAGCTCAATGGGACTGGTGTTTCAGTAGGCATGCACAGGATTACACTGGAAGGCTCCACTGTAGAATGTCCATATGTGGTGGCCTTCCTAAGGTGATGTTGGCTGTTTCATGACATGCCCACTTGGTCTAGGACAGCCTCTGCACGCTAAAAGGAGGAATTGGAAAAAGCAGAACGCTTCCTCTTCTGTCCAGCACCTATAACCTGGATTTTGATCCAAACCTGAAATTGAACCTGATTCAGGAGAAAATGGGACGGTAGGGTCCTGAGATGATAGAATGGGCTGTACCAATTCAGACTGCAGATGGGAGATCACTTTTTTTTTACCCTGCAAACAGAAAAATAGCACAGCAGGGAGTAGACTGAGCTAGAACTTTTCTCCTTGATATGCTAGATATTCTTACTGATATATTAGGGGAACATTAAAAATGTGACCTTTCCTGTCTGTAGTTTGAAGAGGTATGGTCTATTTTACCACCTCTGGACTATACCTCCTTTTTCTATTGCACATTTAGATTATCTCTCCATGTGGTGTGGGAGCAGGGAATGACACACCCCATAGCGTCGCTCTGGATATGAGAAATAAGAAAACAAAAATTGTTTATTTTGCATGTATTTGTATGTGTTTAGAAAATGTGTTATAATACACCCAATTTAGATGTCTTTTTATGTTTAAAGTAGTGTTCATGAAATAATGGATGGCTGCTAATGGAAGAGAGCACACAGCCCCTTCAAGCTATGGGCTGTGTTTGCCAACGTAAATGTTTAGTTTCCTATTCTTGCATTTGGATTGTGCCTCTTAACAATTCAGCAGAAAGACAACAGCCTTTCTAATAAAGAACTATGCAAGGAACTAAAAACCAGAGAGATTACATTCAGGAAGCAATTCCCCTCTTCCCAGCATACATTTCTCCTGCCCTTCCTGCAATTAACTTCACCATGGTTAAGGGTTTTGTCTACAGTGACATTAACAGAAACTAACAAGGATCTACCTTAACCAGCAGACAGCTTCAAATTCAGGTTCTGATGGAAACCCTAGTTAGCATTAAGTACAATTTAAGTCATTACAGCTATTGCCTTTAATCACGTTAAAGCTGTCAGGGGAAAGCTGGGAAGAACAGCATAATAAAATGGAGGGGCTGGAGAAAGAATGGCATGATGCTGAGACCCACTCATGATCTCTTAGCCGCATGAGAGGTTGGGGCATTATGTTCACACTGGCCCTAAGTAGCAAAATCTGCAGTAGGATGGCTCAAAACCAGATACTGAATTTTACTGTCAGTCTCCACTTAGCTAAGTACACACATTCACATTTCTATGTTTCAGAAAGTAAATCTTCCTGGACATCTCTTTGTAATGTTGCCAACACAATGTGGCAAACACTGGATGATGATGATGATGATGATGATGATATTTATTTGTATCCCGCGTTTTGTCCAATGCTGGGCCTCAAGGCAGCCTTACAAAGTTTAAAACATACATTGGGAGGGGAACATAAACGTTTAAAATACACAACAAAATTATAAGAGATTAACATAGATGGAGGGCCAGATTATTCTCCAAAGGCCTGCTGGAACAAACAAGTTTTAGCCTGCTTCCGAAAGCCCATCAAGGAGGGAGCCAGTCTAGCTGCCCCGGGAAGAGAGATCCAAAGCACTGGAGCAACCACCGAGAAGGCCCTCTCCCATGTTCCCACCAAGAGCGCCTGTGAAGATGGTGGGACTGAAAGAAGGGCTTCTCCAGAAGATCTCAAAGCACTGGCAGGCTTATAAGGGAGAATACGGTCTTTCAAATAACCTGGACCCGAGCCATATAGGGCTTTATAGGTCATAACCAGCACTTTGAATTGAGCCCAGAAACAGACTAAGACGACAAAGGCAAAACGATCTTACACTCAATGCTCACACACACACACACACACACACACACACACACAGAGCTTACCTCACAGGAAGCAATGCAATGAATGGCTTTTGGATCTGGATGCCACTCCAGTCTTCCAGTGCAGACAATACTCTGAAGAGAAGGAAAAGTAGATTCATATAGTCAAATAAGTCAGGGCCTATGCAGTATTGAATTAATGCATTTCAGTTATTTATATACTGCCCTTCATAGCATTTATCCGAGGCAGGTTTAAAACGTGTATCACTGTAAGTATTAAAGATTCACTATTCCCTCAATGACCAATGAACTATTAGGCTCTACAATATTTATCTGTAAAGATTACATGGGCGAAGAGAATAATAAATTCCACTCGAAATATTGCATTTGGGATGTAATTTGGATTCCACAAAATCTCAGCATTGGCGTTTTCCTTCTTTGAAAAATCCAAGCTTTTAGGTCTCACGGTTACGGGAATATGTTTGAAAGATATTGGTAATGGCTGCAAATGCAGGCACTACTGTTTGTCTACACATCCCTCCATAAGAGCCTCCAAGATAATCTTCTCCAGCACAGTGTGACTTCCTTTTACACTCCCATCTGCCCATGGCCCAACATGTAAATTTTACAAAAATCCAGATATCACATATTGAGCCCAACATGCAAGTTTACCAATCTGACACAAAACAAATCTTATTTGCAAACGTTACGATCTTCCAAACTTATTCTGAGCACAGAAGTTGAACTTTCTTGACATAGGAAAAAAATTTTTCCTGGGGAAACAACCTAAGGCCACAGCTAGACCTAAGGTTTATCCTGGGATCCTCCAGGGTTCGCCCCTGCCTGAACACTGGATCCCCTGTGTGTCACCTAGATGAACAGGTTTGGCCCCTGGACGATCCAGGAATAAACCTTAGGTCTAGCTGTGGCCTAAGTCAGTGGAAAGCCCTTAATCTATGGAGAGATTATTATTATTATTATTATTATTATTATTATTTATTTATAAAGCACCATCAATGTACATGGTGCTGTACAGAGTAAAACAGTAAATAGCAAGGCCCTGCTGCATAGGCTTACATTCTAATAAAATCATAATAAAACAATAAGGAAGGGAAGAGAATGCAAACAGGCACAGGGTAGGGTATGTTCTAAGGAATATGTTACCTATACTGAAAATATCCTAAATAAAAAAGTGTGAAATACACTTGCTCTCACCTGACTCTAGACAAAGAGAGTAACTATTATAGCTTCTAAAAACTACTAAGCTTTTCCCAAATATTTTCAGCAGAGCCAGAAAACACCTTCCTTCAGGGTGAGTTTTCAGCACCCATTGCAGCAACCTTCACTTACTCATTTACACTGCCCCCCCCCCCACGCTCATTATGCCATCATGTAGCCAAATCCATTGGCTACATAACATTGTGATGTCATCCCATTTCCTTTTAGCATTGTGATGAGTGGTCCCTGATTGGGCCATATCACTCAAGTGACTGATCCAAGAAGCCTGAAAAAGCAACATCCAGAGGAGGAAAGGAGCTAAAAAGAAGACTGGAAGCAGCTAGAATTAAGTTGGATCCAGATGATATATTTCAACCTGCTTTGCGTAGTCCAGTTCAGCTTAGCATTTCGAAGTTCCCTAATTTCCTTTCATTGTTCTCCTCATTCCACCCCATTCAGTATGGCAGGCACCTCTTAGAGCTAAGCTGATTCAAGGATGCCACAAAGTCTTGGAGACAATCAAGTCCAGGAGGAGAAGCGAATCAAAAATGTACAGAGGAATCAAGGAAATGAAGGAACAAATAAAAAAACACGTACTTTAGTGACAGCTCCTGGCAAGGGAGAAGAATTTGGTTTCACAATAACAACCCTCCTCCCCACAGTCACTCTTGTTCCTGTTCTCCTATTCCCCACAGAATGATTCCACCTCACAAGGAGGTTTGGAGCTGGGAAGAGAAGATCCCACAAGGGAGCAGCACTGGGGCAACTCCAACGCAAGGTCTTCTTCCAATTCAGAACGAGAGGCCCTGCAGAGCGCATCCTAGAGTGCAGCCATGGAAAGTCATGCTCCCTTGCTGAGATATATCCTGTGATCTACTGCAGGGCTGATAGAGCTTGACACACGGTGGTGTCCAAAAGCATGAAACTCGGCCTACGCTTCCTGAAAGCTCCCAGGAGGAGCAGGGCAATCTTGGACGGGAACCCTGGCTCTTTACAACACACTCTGCTTTTATTCCCCCCCACCCTTAACTGTGCACTCAATACACTTCAATTTCATTTGCAGAAATATTAATCTCAACAGACCCAATTTAGGGAAAACAAAGAAGTTATAATATTTGAGGTATTTTAGCCAGTCCACTGAGCGGAATCAGGATGATTTTAGCAAGAAACTGGAAATCGTAGCCAGAGATCTGGGAGACCAAAACCAGAACGTATCAAGACAACTTGGAATGCAACTGTAGCTAAATAGAACTGTGAATCTAGAGTCATTTCCAGACCAGTTTCATTTCACCTCTTCCTCCTACAATACTCGTATTTGTCTCTTTTCCATGCATATGCATTTCCCTTCCCAGAATTGTATGCTTGGAAGGATGTCAAGCAGAGATCCAGCTTGTGTACCAAGCTTTCGCCAAGTGAGAACAGTGGAGTATTCTTTACATTATGGCAGAGTGGGATGGGAAACCCTTAATCCTCTATTTTGTGCAACTGTTAGCAACCATTATTGCCCCATTATTGATCCTCTTTCCAGCTGCTTTAGCTGTCATTTTTTTCTGTTCCATAATTTCTTGAGTGATCTTCGCTAATCAGAGGCCATGTACTAGAAATGGTGACATTAAACTAGAATAGCTGATTCCTATCAATACTTCCGGGTCAAATTTACTCACTGGCTTGACTAACAAGGAGACTTTGCTGCTGTTTCTTGACATACGCCTGCTTCATCTGTATATTACTGTGCCTCTACTTTGGCTTTCTCCCAGGACTTTGTCCCCCTAGTTTGACAAGGGCACCAGAGTGTGTGGAAAGAATAAGTCTGAAGGCTCTCCTGAATGGACATGTAGACGTATCAGTCACAGGACCTCCCTTTTTGAAGCCACTACCAAATCATTTTCAAGCATGATGCCACAACCATGATGCCTAGAAGCATGGACTTTGATTTTTATTGCTAAAGAAGGGCAATGGCCAGTGGCACATTCCTAGCAACAATGCAGCTACATGTTTCAATTCATGGTAACTGAATGAACATTTTGTCAATTGAGCCATCTTTTAAAAAATCTTCAACACATCCCAGCCCTGATTAAGGTAATTAGTGGCAGTAGGTGAATACCTATCTTGCAGATCACAACCCCCCTAGAGGCTCATTTCCAAACAGCCTCCTCTTAGAACCATAGAATCATAGAATAGCAGAGTTGGAAAGGGCCTACAAGGCCATCGAGTCCAACCCCCTGCTCAATGCAGGAATCCACCCTAAAGCGTCTTCTGAATGCCCTTTTAATGCCACCTCCGTTTAGCTCCCCTCTTTCATTATCCCCATTTTTTTATGTCACCTCTTCTGTCTAAACTGGGCTGATGGGTTGGCAAAGTACACCAGTTCATTTAAGAATCTAAAGCCTCATGTCAACACTTTCCATCAACTAAGAGCAGTTCAGTGCAAGGAGATTTAAAACAAATACATTTCATTGTCAGTCCTGGGCAGCTTTCCCCTACTTTTTACCTGGATTCTGGTAGGCTTCAGTCTGTGATCCATGGTATCAGCAGTGACATTTTCAGGCAGCATCACAGGGTCTCTTGGAAGAATTAGACAGGAAGGTATGCACACAGCACCTGGAGGGGAAAAGAAAAACAAAGGAGGTTATCTTTCCATGTGAAAACACTGAGACTCCCTTGAGCGTCAAAGGCTTCTATAAGGAACAAGAAATCTTAGCTGCCCGTTTGAGAATCTAAAAGGACACCCCAGCACCTTTGAATATATCATATGGCTTCTGACAGAGGTTCTAGCAGCTTGTGCAGAACTATGAGAATCTTAACTTTTAGTTTTTTAAGAGAAATGTTCTAGACTACATGACTGAATGAAGAGGGAAATGTTTGAAGTTTTGACTCCTTTGCTATAATCTTATGAAAGAGACAATCTAGGTATGGATTCCAGGGGTCAGGGTGGTATTTCCACCCCCCCCACACACACACACAGCACAGCTATCATCCCCCAGGCTCCCTGCTCTTCTACAGTTTTTCTTTACTTCCATTTAACTACCCAATACTCTTTTAAGAAATAAATATTTGGACAAAAACATCTGCAAGAGAAATAAATCCCAAAGCAAATACGCCACTTTGCAAAAGTTGTGGATGCGTGGAAGGTCATTTTAATTTCCAAAAGTCATTGCAACTGGAGAATCTGGGAGTAGGGTTAACTACATGTGTGGATCATATGCAGTGAGAAGTAAGCAAAACACCTATGAGTTCATTATCTTGGGATCAGGATTTGTATGCAATTGGATGGATTCAATACAGAAATATATATATGGTGCACTATCCTGCCCACCATAATTATCTTTACGTCTTATTGTTTTCAGTGGGAAAGAGTCAAGCCAGTGCTTAATTCTCCCACTGAAATGAACTGGACTGCAAATATTTCATTTTGGCTAGTAATATACTTGCTATATTCTTGAGGCTGCAGTTATTAATGTTTGGCATTTCAGTATGAAGCCCTCACAATTCCTGTGGTCCAAAACCCAAAGAAAGTCAGGCTAAAGATGTTAATTGCCCCTTCTGCCCTGAAAATCCCTTTGCAGATCACATAATGCAGGACTCAGCTTTCCAATGTGCAAGATATGACTTGTTCTAATGCATGCACTTTAAATAAAGTGCAATCCTGGGATCAGGCTGCCAACATGCATTTGCTGCTCTACGCTAAAGATATACAGTCCAAAACTGTCCAATACTAGCTACTGGCTGTCCCCTGGATGAGAAATGCCAGCCAAGTAAGCCAGAATTGGGCTTGGAAACGAAGTTCAGAGACTTTATGTATTTATTTATTACATTTATATCGCAACTTTTTTTCCTTCTGCAAGGAACCCAAAGCGGCCCACATGGTCCTCCTCATCTCCATCCTGTATTGTATTGATGCAGAATTATGATTTCAAAAAAGCTTGTCCTAGGCATGGTTTTATACTCCCGAAGCAGGGAGCACGTTTCTGCTCCCCTTCCGCTATGCCTGAATGGTCTTTTGCTTGTTCTCCTCAGACTTGCGCCTCTCCACCCCATGACCTCCTTCCACTTTCTCTCTACTTCATCTCCCTGTCTTTCCACCTACTCTCCTGCACTTCATTCCACCTGTTGTCCAGAGCGAGTGTTTTATGAACTCAGGAGAGAGATGTTCTTGAACCTGCTGCTTGTTTGGGACACCTATCTGCAACACATGAATACTTGGGTTTTGTATTCAGAGAGGAAAATCTGAAATAGTCACAGGATCCCTCTTAAGCAAATATCTAAGCAGCCTAGTTGATTTTAAAGTGGCAGCAGAAAGCAACTAAAAACACACACCAGAAATGTGCCATACTTTTAATCACTGCTGACCAATGTGCTCTTTACTAATCCTGGGAGAAAGTAACAAACTTAATTTAGGAGGGAGGGTTGGGGGAAGCCCTACTGGAAGAATTTGAAAAAGGAGACTGGGGTGGGGGTGGGGGGCTGGCGGGGAAAGGTAAGTGGAGGGGGTTGAACACTCTTACCAATTCCATAACCTTGCTCGCACTTGTATTCCACTGAATTAAGTTCTTGGGGCGGTAAACATTCCCCTTGCAGTTCTTCACACAATTTAAATTCCTCTGACCACAAACCATCTTTAGTGCAAAGGATGGGGAGCTGAAGCATAAAAGAAACAAAGCACTTCATGAGAAGCAAGGAATTCAAGGCCACTCTTACGTTGCCAGATTCACTACAGGCAACGCCAGCTCACATTCAACTGCAAATGCTCTCCTCTGGTTTGGGGGTTGTTCTTACTTTTTGCGTGTGTTACTTGTAGTGGGTTTGGAGAAAAGGATATTTGATGCCAACATACTATGCGCTAGTTCTATAGGCTTGAAAGGGGAGAAAGGAGTGCTACTAAACCACTCAACATCAAATGCCTTAACTGGAGTAGGTGTCTAGTTGGTAGCACAAGGAGCCCTCCATCTGGAAGCACCCTAAATATCCTAGATTAATTAATAGGTAATACAGTGGTGTGACTTTGTATATATGGTATAAGAAAACCATTGCAGGAAAAGGAAGGTAAGGTACCTGCAGAAGAGGTACACACACCACCCTGTGCTGCAGAGGCCCAGCTGCCCTTGATGTACAAAAGAAGAAAACCAAGTTCAAGAGATATCAGCCAGCATGGCAAAAGCATACGGCCAAAACTTTGCAAAATTGAAGCAGAGACTGCCAAAGGTGCCTGGATCCTCCTTCCAATGGAAATCGTATACTCGTCTCTTGGCTAATAGGAAACTGGCCACATTACAGAATGGTCGTCCTTACCTTCTTACTCTGGGGGCTGCAGCTCAGAATGCACTGGCTGTCAAGCTCAAAGCCACTGGTGCAGTTGTACATCCCCTCAAAGACTGGCGGGGGTGGCTTACACAGCACGGGTACACAGCTGCCTTCTTCCCAGAAGCCACTTTCAAGACATTGAATATTTAGGATCTTTCTGGAGGGTGTGGATTAAAAACATAGAAAAAGGCTGGTTACTTCACCTGCATCAGAACATCTGGAGGGTCCAAGCAGAAGAAAAAAAAAACCTTCTATAATGAACAGTATTTTGTGATGGGAGTCCAGAACTGCCCCCACCTCACACAGCACAATCCTGGCTTTTTGGGCCTCTGGCTGCTTCTGTCTGTTGGGCAATACAAAGGACTCTTCACTGACAATTCCATGGCACCCCTGGCCCACTGCTTTCTAGACAGAAGTCGTCTCAAGCAGACGGATCACAGCGTGTGCTCAGCTGATGGCACAGCTCCGGCCTTCGTAATGCCCATCTCTCTCCTCCTGCCTTGGTCAGCTGTGAGGGATATTTTATGATCCAGACTAACGTGTGGATTCGAACTTAGTTTTCCACTGCTTTTCACACTTCCTGGATGTTATGACACAGTTCTAAGCTCAAAAACTGCATTTGAATAGGTTTAAAACACACTATTTTGAAAGAAAATGCACTTAAATATGTATGTTTTGAGAAAAATACATTTATAAATGCATATTTTGATAGAAAATGTGTTTCAAATATGTATCCAAATATGAATTTTCATAGGGATTTAAAAATAATTCACAGATAAATGCAGAAACAGGATGGAAAAGACTTGCGGGTGGACACATACAAAAGTGACATCGACCGGAAACAGATTGATTTGTCCATCTCTAAGTGCAACTATCAAATTCAGTATATACTTTTACCCCCAAAGCTGTAATCAAACCAAGAAATATATAGATTGCCGGCTCTCATTCAGAAGTTCATTTTGTTACTGTGAAGACCCAGTTGCCCATTCCAGTTATTCTAACTTTCCATAAAAGAGGGAATATGGAATATTGCTTGACAATAAGCAGGGGGTAGGGAATAGATAAATATTCTGATATGTGAGTCAACAGAGTATTGTCACCAACAGGCTCCGCCTTGCTGACATTGGACGTATTTCCCTAGTGTCTTGACTGCAGAATGTCCACTTTATCTGATAAAGTAGACTAAGCAGAGGCTTAGGAATCCAGGGCAAAAAAGCCAACTGTCATGTATGCCCCTACTGCTCTGGTGTTGGGAGCAGTAATCAATCAGAAACAGCTTCTGATTCAGAAGATGCCGAGCCGGTGGGGAAGGAAGTTCACACGGGAGAGCCTCCAGCTGTGAATGCGCCCCTCCCAGAGTCTGTCTCCCCAAGTCCAGATCCTATGCTCTCAGGAGACAGGGAGTCAACATCCGGGGGTGAACATTCCAAAACATTACTTGATGCTAGGAATCCCAGGAAGTTAAAACGTTCAGCGAGATTAGCAGCAAAGAGACAGTCCTCCTCCACCTTGAAGCTTGAGACATTTGAAAAGCCTTTTCTTTCCTTTGAACTGTCAATTGTTTTGCTTAGTTTGCATAGTGTTGCCTAGGGGGGATTTTCCCATAAAGGTGCCTAGTTTGTGTTACAGAAGTGTTAATTGTTTGCAATAAAGCTTTGTGGATTAGGCTAAGAACTTTCCTTGGTTTTGACTCCTTGGGGAGGCTTGAGCAGTTACAGCACACGACACCAACATGGGACCTCCAGAATGTGTAGAATACTTTACTATCAGCCAGGTTCCTATTGCAATCAAGTCATCTAGGCACACCGCTTTCATGGGCAATCCAGAGCCCTAACAAATGAAAGCACCACACTGGAAGCAATAATAAATACTACATAGGTTCTTAATCCCTATTAATATCCATTAGCGTCCATCAAGGTTAAGGATCTACACCCAAAATATGCACACAACCCCCTCTTACACTCTGTGTCTTTTTACACTAGGCACCCATGGTGGGAAACCTAAATGCTCTAGTGCCACCTATATCTCCTTTGCTCCTCTCTCGATATTATTGGGGGGGGGGGTGGCTTCCCCAGAACCAAGGTTTTAAAAAATAATTATTTACAGAAGTGAGTTCATTCATCCCTCTCTCACCTCAAAGAGTTTGCTGTTTGCTCCAGGGAGGAAGACATTCCTCCTCTGGTCAGCAAGAAAATTCTGCCCTTCCTGTTTGCCAACATATTCATACCTTTACACCAGGTCTTGAAGTGTCATATATATCAGAACTCACAGAACTCTGATGCTCCAGTTCAAAAGACAAACTCCCAGATCACAGGAGACTCCTGAGGAAGAGTCTCTTCTTACCCCCCACCATTTCAGGATAGGTAATATATATGCTGCAACTTTTCTCCCTTTCCAATTCTGACTTTCCTCTCTCACCTCCCTAACTTTAGAACAGCTACCTGTGTCTTCACAGGCCAAGCTATTTCAATTAAATTCTATCTCCAATCCAATTAGACCTTTCTCCAGACTCCTCTCCCCGTCTCTGTCCCTTCAAGTTACTCCTTCCTTCTCTCTCTCTCTGAGCTTCATTAGACGGGGGGGGGGGGGGTCGCTTTTCCCTACCATCGCTTTCCTCCTGTTTCTGTCCCACAATAGGGACGAGAGGCTTCCTCTTCCTTCACACAGGGAAGAAAAAGGAAGTAAACAACAACCACTTGGCCCATTCAGTGGCCATTTTTATTTGGCTGCTTCCCCTGCACACAACAGGAAATGGTGGCATGATTTGTTAGAGAGAGAAAAAAACAACCACCGGATTTTCCAGGTCTTTTTTTTGTGACAGGAAAGGGAGTAGAAGGAGTGGGAGACGCACAGGAGGCAGACAGCATTGTAAAAAGGACCCGCAAAAATCTGTGAGTGCCCAGTAACGAGTGTGCTATAAAACACTTGTCAGATGACATGCTCTCTGTCTCTCTCCCCTCTCCCTTTGTCTGCTATAATGCCTTTTCTATAGACTTAGGGCTTGTCTATACAGCTTCTTTACCCCGACCTAAATTCGCATATTCACGTTTTAGGTTACACGACGCAGCCGTCCATTCACCTCCGCGTTGGGTTTTAACTGCAATAATGATCGGGACCGAGTTTGCACCACGTTATGGCTATGTGTCTTTTTGGGAGTTATGTCGGATTTTGAAATGTGGGTGGAGCTTTGAGGGTAGGATGTGATTGGCCCATTTCCCGATTTTGCACCAATCCGCTGCCTCTTTTGTTCGCGCTGACAGCCTGCCAGTCTTATTCCTTTCCCTCTGTAGCCTCCTTCCTTCCCCTGCCCCGCTCGGTTTGTGTGTTATATTAGTCTGCGGCGCTCCACAGATAAGATTTATAGCTTCGTTGGCTTCTATATGGGATAATGCGATAATGCGCATGTGCGCATTAATAACTCACTATAAAAAAAGTAATTCAGGAAATAAATTGCTGTTGCAGTGTGACGCTCTTTACCTACATTCGAATCAACTGAAAATTGGGTTTTTATTTAATGAGGAGCAATCCCGCTGTCGTATAGACGAGGGCTTAGCCAAGTACTCACCAGCAGTTTGAACGCTATTCATAAATAATTTCTGCAATAAACCATCTAATCTGAGTATCCTATCCCAGCCCCGGTTTGTTGATAATTTACTATTTCCCCACCTGGGTGCCCCCACTTCCAGCTGATCATTGCGACATTTGGTTGAAGATCCTAAAATGTGTGCACTGACATCCATGTGTCGTGATTAGACACGTGTGGACAAGAACACATGGTAACAGTACTTAGCATTTATACAGAGTCTTAGCATTTAAAGTGTTGAAAGCACTGCACATGCATAATCCAGCATGGTCAGTGGTCAGAGATTCTGGGAGTTGTAGTCTGTCAGATATGCTTTAGGGTAGATTCCTGCATTGAGCAGGGGGTTGGACTCGATGGCCTTATAGGTCCCTTCCAACTCTACCATTTGATGATTCTATGAAAACCTCTGGGGTGTATCAGGTTGCCTACCCATGCCTTAAACCGTGAAACATTTAAAGATACTGCTTGCGTAGCTACTGTCCTGTCCCCAAGACTGGCAAAAACAGAATCAATTGTTTAAACATAGTATTAAAAACACACAAATTACAAGAAATCATGGGAATCTGTTAAATTTGTGCAATATATGCCCCTCACAGAATTCAGTCTTTTTTGGGTTCAGAATCTGAATTACATGGATCCAAAATTACTTTGTGGGGAGTACATCCAGCCATGTCTACGTCCCAACATTCAGCACATTCCACACGAGAGAGGACTGCTTGTCAACTTGAGTCTCGTGCTTTTTGAGGATATCACATTTCCACAAGGAAACCACTCCACTTTGCATCCATCCCTACAAGGCCCCGTCTCTGATTTCCGTCCAAATCCATTTGAAAACAGGCAGCTAGTTAATGTCCCCCTCTTCCTTCGTCATGCTGAAACCATACAGTTTTGGCTCAGGCAAAGGGGCCTCAGGCAAGTCAGCCACTCCAGGCCCTTTTGTCATTTTTGTGGGTTTTCACTCTGAATTCTGTCCAACTTGTCAATGTCTCTCTGGTAAAGGGAAGAGATTCTTCAGCCAGAAAATACGGCAACCACATCTTGAGCTGCTGAAACGGTGCTGCTGAACTTTAAACACTTCATAAGAAAAAGAGAAAGATTGGTAAAAACGTCTTTTCATTCTGTTATTCTTGTCAATTACCAATATAGCCTTTATTTTCAAGGAAGGCATTTGCACCAAAATAATGAGTGTATCAAAGGCAGTTCAAGAACACTCTGAGCTGGTGGAGGAATAGCTATGAAACCTTCACTGACGATCAGCAACAGACCATTAGTTGGTCTACTGGTTGTTGGAGGGCAACACTGAGGAGGGGGACTGCCATAGTTCCTTTCTGGAGATATCTGGATGGCCACGGGGTGCTGTATCAGATCGACCTTAAGTCTGTTCCAGCAGGCCTAGTTCTCAGTATATCTCTGAGCACCAGGAAGAAAGGCCTCAAGGCACTACTTGTTAATGGTCCAGAAATATTTTGCTGGCCACTGTTATAAACATAAGATTGGGATAAATGGACCTTTGATACAGCCAAGCAAAGAGATGGGATGCAGTATTGCTCTCTTTTTTTCGTTTATTCATTCAGTTGCTTCTGACTCTTCGTGACTTCATGGACCAGCCCACGCCAGAGCTTTCTGTCAGCCGTCGCCATCCCTAGTTCCCCCAAGGTCAAGTCCGTCACCTCCAGAATATCATCCATCCATCTTGCCCTTGGTCGGCCCCTCTTCCTTTTGCCTTTCACTTTCCTTAGCATCAGCCTCTTCTCCAGGGTGTCCTGTCTTCTCATTATGTGGCCAAAGTACTTCAGTTTTGCCTTTAATACCATTCCCTCCAGTGAGCAGTCTGGCTTTATTTCCTGGAGTATGGACTGGTTTGATCTTCTTGCAGTCCAAGGCACTCTCAGCATTTTCCTCCAACACCACAGTTCAAAAGCATCTATCTTCCTTTGCTCAGCTTTCCTTATGGTCCAGCTCTCGCAGCCATAGGTTACTACGGGGAATACCATTGCTTTAACTATGCGGACCTTTGTTGTCAGTGTGGTGTCTCTGCTCTTAACTGTTTTATCAAGATTTGTCATTGCTCTCCTCCCAAGAAGTAAACGTCTTCTGATTTCCTGGCTGCAGTCAGCGTCTGCAGTAATCTTTGCGCCCAGAAATACAAAGTCTGTCACTGCCTCCATGTTTTCTCTCTCTATTTGCCAGTTATCAATCAAGAGCTGGTTGCCATAATCTTGGTTTTTTTGAGGTTTAACTGCAACCCAGCTTTTGCACTTTCTTCTTTCACCTTTGTCACAAGGCTCCTCAGCTCCTCCTCGCTTTCAGCCATCAATGTGGTGTCATCTGCATATCTGAGATTGTTAATGTTTCTTCCTGCGATTTTAACTCCAGCCTTGGATTCGTCAAGCCCAGCACGTTGCATGATGTGTTCTGCGTACAAGTTGAATAGGTAAGGTGAGAATATACAACCCTGCCGTACTCCTTTCCCAATCTTAAACCAGTCCGTTGTTCCGTGGTACAAAAAAGGTTTCTCCACAATGTACTGGGTTTTGCAGACAGCAACATCCACGTCATTATGGAAAGGGATTTCTGTGCACTTACACATCAGAAAGTCAGCACTTGTGGGGGAGGGAGCTGGTAAAGGAAGTCCAGAAGGCAGGATTGGGGAGGCTTCAAGAGTCCAGTTAAAAAACTAAGAGACTACACCAGCCTTTTCCATTCTGGTGTCCTCCAGACTTTTTGGACTACAACTCCCATCACCACTGACCATTAGCCTTGGTGGCTAGGGTTGATGGGAGTTTTAGGGCATTAGGCTGGGAAGGCTGGTCTAACCTGTCATTTACTTGAAACCGTTCCCCTGGGAATGCAGATACAGCCACTGGTTGGCACTGTTGCTCTTCTCCAGCACTGCTTCCATTAGAAGGGAAACAGTCAAAGAGCATCAACTCCCTAAGAAAGTAAACAGACTTTTGACATATTTGAGATCCATATTACACTCATATCATGAAAAAAAGTAACTCTGAGTAAGTAGGCATGGACAAATCAGACTATCTCACGTTTGGGTCACATTTCAATGTGTTCATTCATAGGTCTATTCTGTCATACTTTCACATGAATCTGCAATTATTATTTATATTTCCAAATGACCAGCATTTGGATTTAAATGCCTACATTTAAACTTTTTTTCTTTCTCAAAACACACATTTCTAAAAGTATTTTAGGTCAAAATTTGCATTTTAAACACATTTTGGTACGTTTTTGAGCCAAAAACTGACTTGCAACATGTAGAGAAGTGGGAAATTGATGGATAGCTATGTTCCAATGCACACATTAGTCTGGGAGGTGCGGATTAAGCCTGTTCATATTGGAATATTGCAAATGGTGTAAGCTCGGCTCTGGCAGCTGAAAATTCCGAAAGCTTCCTCTCTGGGCAAAGACAGATTCAATGGAATGTAGAGTCATTGCTGCCATCTTCCTCACAGCTTATTGCTCCTGGTCCTCCACCTCCCAACTCTTAAGGACAATCTTGAGGAGAGATAAGCAGAGATAACAAGTTCACGTTCTACACTCGTTTACCTACTTTGTACTTTTAATATTTTGATTTTTTTAGTGGTAGCTCAGCTTGCTTTGAAGGAAGCTTCTTTGCTTAACAAACTAAAGGAGAATATGTAGGCTACATGATCTCTCATACTGACTTCTGAAGCAGCAGTATATCTTCCTTGGTTTCCTCAAATGGACCCAGCATGGTGAACAGAGCCTCAGTGGCAGAAATACCAGTAGCACATCAAAGGAAGCTGTCAAGAGGCAGCTAATAGCCTTGCTTATCTCCACAGCCCACAGTGTATGTTCCACATTCCTAAGAACCTGACTACATGTTATACCCACCACATAAGAAGTAGACGCCAGGGGTGGGGGAACTTGTGGCCCTCCAGATGTTACTGGATTAGAACTCCCATTGTACCTCGCCACTGGCTATGCTGACTAGGGCTGATAGGAGATGCAGTTCACTGACATCAGGAGGGCCACCAGTTGCCCAACCCTAGTCTAAGTCATGCTCTGACTGCTCAAGCCCTCCTCAAATTCCAATCATTACAGGGAGCAGACAACTCCCCTGTTAAAACAGCTCCACTGGCTTCCAGTAAGTTTCCGGGCACAATTCAAAGTGCTGGCTATGACCTATAAAGCCCTATATGGCTCAGGTCCAGGTTATTTGAAAGACCATATTCTCCCTTATGAGCCTGCCTGCGCTTTAAGATCTTCTGGAGAAGCCCTTCTTTCAGTCCCGCCATCTTCACAGGCGCGCTTGGTGGGAACATGGGAGAGGGCCTTCTCAGTGGCTGCTCCAGTGCTCTGGAACTCTCTTCCTGGGGAAGCTAGACTGGCTCCCTCCTTGATGGGCTTTCGGAAGCAGGCTAAAATTTGTTTGTTCCAGCAGGCCTTTGGAGAATAATCTGGCCCTCCATCTATGTTAATGTCTTATAATTTTGTTGTGTATTTTAAACTATGTTTCCCCCCCTATGTATGTTTTAAACTTTGTAAGGCCGCCTTGAGGCCCAGCATTGGGCAAAACGCGGGATACAAATAAATATAATAATAATAATAATAATAATAATAATAATAATAACAATAATAATTTCAGAATTCGAAGGGCTTCCCTTGCGGCAGGCAGGGAATGCTGGAGGAGATCAAAGACAAGCATACAGGAAAGTAGGAGACACTGGCTGAGCAGCGCCACAAAATAACAATACAGCACACGTTTGTCATATACATTACCTCAGTAATCTAATAATACTGGCCTACGTTAAGCAATAGCCCACTAAAGTAGGGCGATAATTTTGACCTCACATTATATTTGGGGAACTGAGGCTGAAAGAATAATATTTTGCACGTCCCACTGCCTTGAGCAGTTAGAAGTTCCAGAACCAATTTGTTTCCTGCAATATGTTTGTATAATATATTTTTTTATTTATAAATATACACATTAAGTGGGGAGGGGGGAGAAAGCAGGCCCAGACCTCCTCCGATAGTGCTAGTTTTTATTGCAGCATCACAACCCACAAACAACAGCATGCAGACCTTCAAGAAGGCTCCTTGACAGCCACTTGCAAAGACCCATTTCTCTGTCACAGGCTTTCATAGAATCATAGAATAGCAGAGTTGGAAGGGACCTACAAGGCCATCGAGTCCAACCCCCTGCTCAATGCAGGAATCCACCCTAAAGCATCCCTGACAGATGGTTGTCCAGCTGCCTCTTGAATGACTCTAGGGTGGGAGAGCCCACAACCTCCCTAGGTCGCTGATTCCATTGTCGTACTGCTCTAACAGTCAGGAAGTTTTTCCTGATGTCCAGCTGGAATCTGGCTTCATGTCACTTGAGCCCATTATTCCGTGTCCTGCACTCTGGGATGATTGAGAAGGGATCCTGGCCCTCCTCTGTTGTGACCACCTTTTAAGTATTTGAAGAGTGCTATCATGTCTCCCCTCAATCTTCTCTTCTCCAGGCTAAACATGCCCAGTTATTTCAAACTGCTTCGAGAAGTCATGTAGCAGGACCTAGAAGCCAGTAGCAGTTACCTCCATCCAGCAAGCACCAAACAATACAAAACAGAAAGTAATTCTGTACATCCAACAAGCACGCTTGCAAACAGGGATGAGACTATGTACCTCACTCACACTCTTTGCCTCTATATTATACCAAGCAGAGATGTCAGAGAAATCCACAACAGAATTAAATGAGTTTGGATTTCCATGACTCCAACGCGTGGATTCTGCAGCAACTGGCTTTTCCTGATTTTGCAGACCACTTTATTTTTACTTTCTGGAATTTTACACAAATTTAGTCACAGAAAACACGTAAAATAATAATTAAAAAAAAACCACTGGCAGATAAAGCGCATTTTCGCCATAGGCTAAAGCATAAAATGTGCATTTTGCAGGGATGTGTACGTATTCTGGGGGATTTTGCACATTTTTTCAGGTGTGAAATTGCACAAATTTGGGAAATTGGAAAAAATCCAATTCCATCCATGAGCAGAAAACATTACGAAAATCACGTGACAATATGTGAACCATAGGTGGAATAGATTTTACAAAATCCGTACATCCCTAATACCAACACCAAGAAAAATATTCAGGTGCCTGAAAGATATGCTTGTCCTTACCTAATCCTGACACAGAGTGTGTGTGGGGAAAGGGGAAGGGAATTAAGTACTTGCTCACATAACCAGCAAGGCAAGCAGTTTACTGAGAGGCACCGGGAAAGGATGGAGCAAGAAAGGTAGGTTAGAGAGAGAGACCTTAAAAACTTGCTCTAAACTTCCCTTTGTAACAGAGCCTCTACTACTTTGTCTGATCCTACAAAACTGACATTTATTTAAGATTAGCAGTAAAGCCAGAGCAAAAATAAAACAAAAATCAAGAGGGGCGTTTTTTTTGGTTTTGTTTTTTTTTAAGAAAAAGCCAACCAAATTTAAAGGGCAAAATTTGAAAGCCACAAGAAGATGTATGAGGAACTGCAAAAGCCACGTTTGATGTGCAGGCCTCAACGTCAATCTTGAAAGCACCACAATCCGTACAGCAGGGAGATCGTCCCTCCCCCAAGTACATATGAGAAGTAGCCAGATTTGGAGGCCAAGAAGGATGGCAATAAATTAGCCCAAAAGCTCACATTATCTGCCAATGGCAGCAGATTCAAGATTTCCAAGCAGGAAAGTGAAGGAGAGGTATTTACTGGCAAACTGGATGAAAACAAAATTAGTCACTGGGATAGTAACCTGGCCTCTCATGTTTTCTTACTGAACAGCCAAAGCATTAAGAAAACACACAGCCCCCAAGTCTTCACTGTGAGAACCTGAGCACTTATTAGTCATAATTAGTCATAATACTGTTGTTTTTATACTGTTTTTTATGTTTTTTTAAATTTTGTTTACTTTTAATGTTTACTATTTTTAATTGTTGTAAACTGCCCAGAGAGCTTCGGCTGTGGGGCGGTATATAAATGTAATAAAATAAATAAATAAATAAATAAATACTATAGGGTAACATTCCCTTCCTTAATGACAGACCTAGGGCCAAGGGGTTTTTAACCCGATGGGTTGTTGTTAGGCGTAAACAGCCCCATGTGTAAAATGTGTTAACATGTTTCACCAGTCTACTATTCCATGAACGAGGTGTGTGACTGTACAATAGAAGACTTGTCTGGAAGCACCCATGTTGAGATGTTGGGGGAAATGGAAGCAGATAAGCAGCTATAAAAGACATGGTTTGTCTCTATAACTGAAAGTTCAAACCATGGTTTTGGTTCTAAACTATGATCAGTACAAACCTTGATTTAGTGTGGCCTGACTTGAGCCCTTGTATATGTGCATTTGGCCACAACATTGAACTTAAAAAAAAAAATCATGCCTCAATGACTGTTAACAGCGTTCCCAGTTGAGAGAAAGGGCAGGGTAACAATTGTGATGTCTAGCCATTCCAGCGAGAGAAGAAGAATAGCCATACTCACTGTTCCATAGTGGCTTTCTAGAAACAGAATTGAGGCAGCCTGATCCTGAGGGTCTATGCATGACACACTGCTCTGCCCTTGTCTCCTTCCAATTAGCATCCACTGACAATAGATAATTCTACTTCATTTCTGCATTTATCAAGCTTGGATGACTCTACCAGTTCCAATGCTGTGGGGGAGGAAGCAGCAGCCAGGCACCTCTCCGTCGTGCCTGGGTCCAGCTCCAGCTGAGAGCCCCCTCTCTCCTGCTACCAACTGTCTCTGCAGAGGCCACCAGTGGGGGAGGAAGCAGCAGCCAGGCACCTCTCCATCAGGCCTGGGTCCAGCTCCAGCTGAGAGCCCCCTCCCTCCTGCTACCAACTGTCTCTGCAGAGGCCACCAGTGGGGGAGGAAGCAGCAGCCAGGCACCTCTCCATCATGCCTGGGTCCAGCTCCAGCTGAGAGCCCCCTCGCTACTGCTGCCAATTGTCAACTGTCACTGCTGAACTTTGAAGCTAAGAATGTGGTGCCTGAATTTGCTTTTCTTTTCCCCCTCCTCCTCCTCCCTCCCAATCCCCTTTCATTTTGTGTCATCTCTTTTAGATTGTAAGCCTGTGGGCAGGGACTGTCAAGAAATATTTTTGTAAGCCGCCATGAGAGCCTTTTTTTGGCTGAATGGCGGGATAAAAATGCTTAAATAAATAAATAAATGCAGAGATGCAGCAGAGGTACCTGCCTGTGGAGAACTCAAGCAAAAACTCCAGGGAAGGTCTCCACTGAAGGTAGGTAGTTCTTACTCATCCACAGTCTAACAGTAAAACCTTTTTGGCTGTAAGAGGCAACAGGCAGGGAAGGAAAGATAGGGCAAGAGGCGCGGTGGATGAATAATTTCCCACTGCCCTTGTAACTTTGAAAGGTATCGGTAGGAACTCAGGGTTATAATCCAACAACCCCAAGCATGTTAAAATAACTCACACAGAAATTAGTAAGTTTACTTTGCAAAAACACGCTAACATGATGATGTTTTTTTAAATATATAATTTAGCTGGAGTGCAGCTTTTTCAGTTTACAAGGCCAAAAAAGAAAAGAAAAAAAAAGGTTTATTTGGCACAGACTCTGGAATTATTTTGGTGCAAAAATATGAACAGGGCTGCATACATTTCTAGTTAATGTTCGGTGGCCTCCTGCCAAGCTACACTCTTGAAGATCCGAGCAACATCCTCATCCACCCGCAGTGGCCTTTCTGAAGGGTTTCCAGCTCCCACCCTGTTGATTATTTCCATTTCTCTTCCCCAAATCCACCTCCTTTTACTCTTTTCTGATCAATCTACTGCACTGTTTGGATAATGTGGGACCCACTGAGGGAAGTGGGGATATGGAGGGATCAGACATCATTGTCATCCTCACCAAGAAAGGGAAGGAGAGAGCGTGAGAGTGAGGATAGGCTTTTGAGGGGAAAGAGATGCAGACAGAAGCTTTTTGATGGTACTGAACAGCCTGTGAGCAGTTCAGGTTCTTGTTCAGGTTCAGCACCTCCGATTTCACAAATAGAGCATTGCACCATTGCCCTTCGCCTGTTTTTGTTCACCAGAATTCCACCAGTGGTAAATACCAGCTGCCACAGGAAAATGGCAGCAGCTCCAATAGGAGTCTGGGCCAGAAGAGAGAGCACCAGCAAATGCCTAGAGTGTCCCCTTGCAGCATTTTCTCTCCTCCTGGGGACCAGAGTATAGCACCACGGCTCAGGCATGACTGCTGGACAGGCCTAGTCCTGACGGGCAGGGTGGATGACCTCCTCCTCCTCACCTGCTGCACACCAGAATTTAGAAAAGCAAGCTCAAAAGCATAGCTGAAAGCAAGCTTACTACACACAGAAAGTCAACGTTTGCTACAAGAATGCTAAATTCTGCCAACTTGCCAAGACAACAAATAACACAAATTTTATTCATGCAAACCATCTTGTAATTGTAGCCACCCTATCTAGCCAGAAACAATATTGTTTCGAAAAGTATCTAATGCCATTGGGAATCTAGAATTGTATATTTAAAAAGAAAACAGTTTGAGAGCTGAAACTCTGTCACTTATAAATAAGGCAAATTAGTATGAATTCACTTAAATTCTATCCTGATTTTTAACCATTTTCTAAAAGAATGTGGAATATATATATATATATATATATATATATATATATATTAATTAGAATAGAGAAAGGAGAATGATGGATGGGACATTCAGGGTATTGCTGAATAATCACTGTAAGGATGAAGAAACGATTCCATGTGGTGGGACACAGGGCTAAAGAGCAAAGACCTCAGTGGCCCTTAATTTCTGACCTATTGATCAAAGGCTGCTTTTATTCCTCAAAGCTTATATCCAGAATCCTAAGGGCTACAAACAAATTTATCCTTTCAAGAATTCACAACCAGATCCTACGCATGTTTCCTCAGAAGCAAATCCCACTATGCTTAAATGGGGCCTACTTCCAAGTCCCACCCCCCAATAATGGCCTTTAACACGGTGGAATGCTGTATGTACTCTTAATCCTTAACACACTGCACACTGCTGTGTGCAGTGTAATATATAAAACACTTAGGTACGTTACCGTTTTGCCTCGCCCACTTTGCCTTCAGGAATTCTAGAATGGCTTCAGCTGATACAGGTTGCTAAGCAACAGAAACAACGTGCAACATCAGCTGATACAGGTTGCTAAGCCCCTCACCCGACTCCTCCGGGCTTTCCAAGGTAATCCTACCCCCCTTTCTGCCTCTTCGCTCCACCCCTCCACGAAGGGGGCAGCGCCATGGTCCGGAGCATGAGCGAGCACGGCCAGGGCCCTTGGTGGCCAGGTGGGAGGCTGGTCACCTGCTGCAAGCCGAGGCCCCAGCCTAACCTCATGAAGGCTGGGCAGACGGCCCAAGGCTGACAGGAACCCTGGGGAGAGGGGAACACCTGCTCCCCCTCCTTCCGACCTCCCTGCCCCCCAGGTCTGCCAGACGATGCTATATTGGTGGCCTCCAAGCACCCCACGCCCCCCTCCAGTCCTTCTGGCTCTGGGCTTTCCAAGGTAATCCAACCCCCCTTTCTGCCTCTTTGCTCCCCACCATGAAGGGGGCAGCGCCACAGTCCGGAGCATGAGCGAGGCACGGCCGGGGCCCTTGGTGTCCAGGTGGGAGGCCGCTTGCCTGCTGTGAATGAAATGTGATATTTAATTAATAAACTTTAAGATATGCTACAACGGCATATGTTATGCCGGGTACAGCTAGTGTGTATAGAATTGGAGCCTAACAGCAGTCTGAAAATTCCCCTCCCCTGGGGTGGGGGTCGGAGTAAGAATTGTGATGGATACGCTAAATTTCACAACACAACTCATATTGCCATCCCAACAATGCAGATCTTCAGCCTGCCTTACTCACAATGAGATTTTTTTTTAATGTTCCTGTGTTAATTCTACTCATGAATTGCAATAGCCATGGAAAAGGACTGATAAGAGTTTTAAGAGTGGAGTGGCTAAGAGACTGGGTGTGAATTCACATGTCACGATAAGCCACCCTGACAATAAGCTACTGTGCATTGGTTGTTTGCTCAGTAACCTGCATTACTTTTGACAGGTGCTCTCCAGTGACTGGCGGCTTGTTTCCTGCTTAGTCCTCGTGTCCACTCCCAGTATGTATCCTTTGCGACACAACCTCAGCAGCTACTCTGATACTCTGCTAATGCTTCCCCCACACACACCTTCATGGAGATTTGTGCATGTTTAATGTTACTGACTGATTTTAACTTTCATGGAAATTTGCACAAATCAGCTACAGTAACCACTCCACTGTAGCTGTTGCTGTCAGAATTACTAGAATAATATACATGTAGACCTCTGAGATTTGTAAGAAAAAAGTTAGTGGGCATTCAGTAATGTCATAACATTCCAAAAGACAAAATGTGTTCTTCCTCTCAGATACTCTTGCAAAGAAAAGATAAGTAACAGCAAGGACTCTAGAGAGGTCTCACTTACATTCCACGTGAGGACTGAGCTCGACCTGGGTTGAAAATACCAGAACAGACTTTTCTATCACTTCCTCTCAAGTCCCTGGAGGGCGGTGTCACGACACAGGCTCTGAACACCAGACCCGGCCGAGGCTACTCCCTGCTCAAGCCAAGCACCACCGCTTGATACGCCTGAGGCAAGGGATAAAAACCACCTTCCTCCAAACTATGTGGAGAAAGGGGTTAGATGGAGAAGGATTTCAATATAAAATAATGTGCTGTGAGTTATGTGTTGGGCTGGAAGAGTGATGGGAGGTGTGGCCTGCTGCTCCAGCTGACTGTTTGTTTGCCCCACCCATCTGTGCAGGTATTTTAGCCTGGAGAGCTCGGGAGGCGCGAGCCAAAGGGCGAGAGCAAAAGGGCTCTCGGCCTGAGGCTCTCCGCCGTGGGCAGGAAGCTAGTCATCTTGCTTTGGGAGAAGAATTGGAGAGTGTTATGCCCACCCTCTCCACTGAAAGACCCAAGGCAGCCTGCAGCCCAGCTGGGCACAATGTGAAGAAAGGAACATCTGCACCTTCCAGGGAGAGGAGAGCTGCCTTCCTGCCTGTCTGTCTGTTGTTGTTGCTCTTTTCTGGGGTTTCTGAAAATATGTGCCTGGGAGGGAGGATACAGAGCCGGAAGGGGGGATCTGAGGGCCCCCCAATTAGTGTAGTGACGGGTAGAGGGAGATATGGTGTTGTGAGGAGGATGTGCCAGGTAAGGGGAACGCGGCCCAGACAATTAATGGCTGTGCCATGTTCCGGTCCTCCTTGCACCCACAGGTTTGTTGGTTGCTCTATCAGCCAGCCCTTGGGCCTCCTGATGCTGCTCTTAAATGCCAGATCGGTGCATAATAAGATCTCCCTCATCCACGACTTAACTGTGGATGAGGCAGCCGATCTGGCATGTATAACCGAGACCTGGGTGGGTCAGCAGGGAGGAGTCAGTCTCTCCCAGCTATGCCCACCGGGGTACCTGGTTCAGCATCAGGGTAGACCTGAGGGCCGGGGAGTGGGGGTTGCTGTGGTCTATAGGAATTCTATCTCCCTCTGCAGGCTCCCTGTCCATGTGACTACTGGTCTGGAGTGTTTGCACCTTGTGTTGGGTCAGCGGGACAGATTAGGGATTCTGTTGGTGTACCGCCCACCCTGCTGCTCAACAGACTCCCTAGGTGAGCTGATGGAGGTGGTCTCGGCTGCACTGTTGAGATCCCCCAGACTGTTGGTTCTGGGGGATGTCAACATTCATGCCGAGGGTGCCTTATCCAGGGCGGCTCAGGATTTCATGGTCTCCATGACAACCATGGGACTGTCCCAACATGTCATCGGCCCAACACATGTAGTGTGTTGCACACTCTTGACCTGGTTTTCACAACTGGACATGGAGATGGTGATCTGGAAGTGGGGGACCTTGGAGTAGACCTTACTGGGCTATATGATGTAATGGCCTAACTCACTGTATAGAAGCATCACACACACTTCCCAATATCGTCTTTCAGTCCTACCTATTAGAGCAGTGGTCTTCAACTGGTGGGTCACAACCCAAAAGTAGGTTGTGAGATCAGGCCAGATGGATGGGTCACGGCAGAACTGTTGCTGCCATGTTGGGCAAGGTAAAAACTGTGAAAGTAGGTCCCATGTCGCAGTTTGGGAGTCCAAGTTGGATCTTGGGTCTGAACCAGTGGAAGACCACTGTATTAGAGAGTTTATCCAGGCAAAGGATCTGTGCTGAGTGGCAGGAAGAAGTTCAACAGGTGCAACCTTTATCAACATGGAATACACTGCTGTGCCTACAGAATTTTTGCCTGTCGGGGAGAAGTCAAAGACTCAGAAACTTTATCAGCAACCCTACTGCAATCCTATAACTGCAATGCATGGTTATTGCCTAATTACATTCCACCTTTTTGTAATTAGTTATCGCTGTGATCATTAGGGAATTGCAGAGCACCTAATCACAAGATTAGGCGGCAGTAATGTACACACATTTAGAAACAAATCTTTGTGTAATTGCATTCACAGCAGTAAAAAGGAAATAACTTAAACAAACTAACCAGAGGAAATTCAGCATTAATAGAATGATGCTCGCAGAATGGGTTGAGGAGATCATGGGGATGGATCTGTGATAGCATTCTCATACCGTCAAGGGGAAACTGCAATTATCATGTGCAGAGCGCATTGTGGGCAGACTTGCTGTTACTTATTCCCTTACTCGAAGCACAAAAGCATTTTGAATACCGTATTTCTTCGATTCTAAGACGCACTTTTTTCCCTAAATTAACAGCTCTAAAAATGGACTGCGTCTTAGAATCGATGGCGTCTTAGAATCGAAGAAATACGGTATTGTCCTTTGTTTTAGTACGTCCCGTCACCGATTTGGATGGCTCCAAAGCGGGTTTGATAAATCCTCTGAGGAGAAGGCTATCCAAAGCTATTTAGTCCTGGTGGTTAAGTTCCTCTGCAGGGGTGTTGCTTTTCCTTCCTGGAAACCTGCGGCTGCTTTAACCTCTGAGCTCCAACGAGGGTTAACGACTGAATCCGCCCCCCTATATGAGGGTTTGGGGGGGGTGGCGGCACTTAGGAGGATCTTTTGCCTGAGGCGGCGCAGAAGTCACTCCGAGTCAATAAAGGAAACGGAGCCATTCGCGTCTTCCCCGCCCCTTCTCCCTCCCTTCTTAGGCGTGAAACCAAACTCTGGCATTTCCCGCCCTGGATGCAGCGGAGAGCGGCTGGAGGCCTTTCGGGGTTCGTCTCCCCCTCTGTGCTCAGGACCCCCAAACCTTTCAGGCTGCCCCTCGGCCGGCTCCCTCCTGCCCGCAGCCCCTGCAGCTCCTTCCTGCCGCGACCCTGGGCTCAGCGGGGAGGAAGCAGGAGGGTGGCAGAAGGGCTCTGGCTTCGTCCTGCGTCTGTGCAGGGAGGGCGGCGGGGTTTTGCTTTGCAGCAGAAACAAAACTCCGAGATGGAGGGCAGACACAGACAGGAAATTCAGGCAGGTTTTGACAGGAAACAAACTACCGTATTTCTTTGATTCTAAGATGCCCTTTTTTCCCCAAATTAACATCTCTAAAAATGGGGTGCGCCTTAGAATCGATGGCGTCTTAGAATCGAAGGAATACGGTAGATATTTAAAAGCAAAAGGTTAGCACTCACCATCAAAATAAGGGTGAATGTCAACAAAGGGCTACGTTTACAGAAAGGGAAAAGGAGAAAGCTCTTTTTATTTGAAAAAGCAAGTTTCACACTCTATGTGGGGAATATCTGGTGAAGACTCAAGGATACTGGTCAAGCTGGAGGAAGAATTTAAGGGTTCACACACACACACTTCTCTACAAACTCTGGTCCATTTCCCCCGTCATTGGCTCAGTCTGGTTTCTCCCACCTTTGCTCTTCAAATACACATACTTGTTTGTGAATCCAACACAAATTTCCTCTTTTCTCCTATTTCCATGCTTCATGTAGGCTGCCCATCTTTTTATTACCGTATTTCCTCGATTGTAAGACACCATCGATTGTAAGACGCACACTAATTTCAGTACCACCAACAGAAAAAAACACCCTAAGACACACCCGTGATTCTAAGATGCACCCCATTTTTAGAGATGTTTATGGGGGGGGGGGGAGTGTGTCTTAGAATCGAAGAAATAGGGTATTATTTTCATCAAGCACCTTGCAAGTTGTCCAATTAAACACTGGCACTAAACAGTTTGTTTGTTCGTTTTTTAAAAAATGCTCCTGAGGGAAGAATGTGGCTTCACAATTGTCACACATGTCAGACATTTAGTATTGTGTGTAGCTTCTTCAGCTGCAATTATAAATAATGGCCTTTTCCCTGAACTCTCTTATTAAGAGAAGGTTGAACATCTGTCAGAAATAGGTTGAATGCAATTCCACCGTGGGCTCACTCAAATTCTGTACATCTGCAATCACCTGAATGTTCTGCTTTGCATTCTGTTGTTTTCCAGTCTAGGGACATTTAGCACTGCAGAAGCAGTGCTTTTCTCTAATCAGCTGGCAGCAGAATGAAAACAGAGACCTACTTACCAGTTCTGTGTTACCATCCAAATGTTTTATGAATGGCCACTTTAAATAAGATAATTATCACTGTCTGTACTTTCCATATTTCAATTCCCTCTTTACAATTCCCCTCCACCTTCAACCCAAGCCAACCATGGCCACAGCTAGACCTAAGGTTTATCCTGGGATCATCCAGGGTTCGCCCCTGCCTGAGCATTGGATCCCCTGTGTGTCACCTAGATGAATAGGTTTGACCCCTGGACGATCCAGGGATAAACCTTAGGTCTAGCTATGGCCCATGTCTTAAAGGTGCCACAATACTCTTTGTTGTTTTTGTTGCAACAGACTAATATGGCTGCCCCTCTGGACATACTATTCCTGAAACAGAATTTGACCTTCCTTGCCAAGAAATTTGAACTTGTTATGCAGAGTATATGCAGCTCTGTCTATAAACCTTTTAAATCTAGGAGTATTTCTTTCTTTATTGCCCCAGACTCTCCTTGCATTCAAGGCAGCTTTCAAGTCTAACAAAAATATCCATATAATACAATTATCAATTCATAAAATTTAATACCAAATACACTTAACAAGCCTTAAGGTGCAGAAGCCTGCACACAAAGATGCATCTTTTTCAGAAGACCAGGAGAGACACAGATTCACTAGAGAGTTCTTCCCAGAACATGTTTGGGATGTAAAGGCCGGACTTTTTCAGAATTAACTGGCTTTTGACTCCAGACTCCTCCTAAGCAGCCTTGTAGTAATTTCATTTGCCCGTCATTCCAGGTGTCATCCTGTCTAAGTCATGGCTTATTTTACCTTCCACCTCCCCTCTCTACAAAACATACCCAACAGTCACTGGCAGTCCAAACTTTCCACACTCCTGCCATGCCTGCTGGTCTTGCTCCTTGTACACCAACTTTACTTGACCCTTCAGCAGGGAAACCTTGCTCTCTCTGTGAGGAGTCAATGATTAGATGGATCTCTTGAATATGTGGATCTCTTGCAGATGTACCACATGAGTTCAGTGGGTTTGCTTTAACACACACTTCAGGCAGAGAAAGATATGTGAGGTTGTCCCATACATGCCTTCACAAGGAATAAGAAAGATGCTGCATTTCAAAAGGACAATCTTAGCCAGCCATTTTTGTCTCCTCCAAGCAATCTATTGGCAAAGTGTGTATCTTACAGTGGTAAAGACAATTACAGCCAGTGCTCCAGCTACATCGAAGGGCTGACGCTGAGAGAGAAGAGACAACAGGGAAAATATCAAAGGGAGACAGAAAATTATTGTCTTACTCACTTCCTGGGCTTTTCCTCTGCAGTTTCTGCTACGTGATACCCAGGCTTACACTTGTAGCGGCAGACAGAACCCACGTCGTGATTCCCTTGCAGGCAGCGCTGTTCCAAAAGCTTCGCATTGGCAACCAGACGTGGTGTGTTACACTCCAGCTTGCAGTAAGCTTCTGGGAATGACCAGAGTCCATCCTCTAAGCAGGTAAGCCACTGACTCATTCCTGACTCCGAGCAAGAGAGTTAGAGAGAAGCAGAGCCCATTCAGAATACGGGACAGAATTATATAAGTCAGGGATAGCCAACTAGTAGCCCATAGGCTCCATTCTACCCCGGCCTGATCTTTTCTCTGCCCTCAACTCCCTTCTCCACGCTGCTTTGGGAGCACAAGATGCAGCTTTTTATCTTGCAAGAGCCACGTTCATAGAATCATAGAATAGCAGAGTTGGAAGGGGCCTACAAGGCCATCGAGTCCAACCCCCTGCTCAATGCAGGAATCCACCCTAAAGCATCCCTGACAGATGGTTGTCCAGCTGCCTCTTGAAGGCCTCTAGTGTGGGAGAGCCCACAACCTCCCTAGGTAACTGATTCCATTGTTGTACTGCTCTAACAGACAGGAAGTTTTTTCTGATGTCCAGCTGGAATATGGCTTCCTTTAACTTGAGCCTGTTATTCCGTGTCCTGCACTCTGGGAGGATCGAGAAGAGATCCTGGCCCTCCTCTGTGTGACAACCTTTTAAGTATTTGGCTGAAGTTAAAGGAAGCCAGATTCCAGCTGGACATCAGGAAAAACTTCCTGACTGTTAGAGCAGTACGACAATGGAATCAGTTAGCTAGTTACCTGTCTCTGCATGTTATCTTCTTTATCAATAGGGCAACTCAAAAAATAGTTGGGAGGGGGGAGAATCCTTCACTACATCCTCCACACGAATACAAATCCTTAGAATAATATAATTTACACTGATGGTGCTATATAATTAATTAATTAATTAATTATAATTTCCCTTTAATGACCATCTAGAATTATAAAGTCTATCTGTTGAAAGTGATAAAGCATTAGAACTGTGATAGGAAATTTTGTAAAGTTTGTTATATAGCACTTGTATTCATGAATCTAATCATGTAATACCAGGGGGCTGGTTCTAATTTTGAGTACATACGTAAATTAGTCTTCCTCAAGGCATCTCTTATTTTGTTTTGAAATATATATTTTAGCCACTGTTGACTACAAAAGCGACAGGCCTGTGAACAGCCATACAACTGCACAAGCTGTACAACTTGAACGTAACATTCAAATAGGAAACTTCCTCCCCTCCCCTACAGAGATATGTGCAAATACATGTCAAGCTCATTCACCAATCGTTGTAGGAAGAGGCACAAATTCAGATGTAAATATAGGATATTATGCTCATCCAACGGTGCCTAGAGGGAGAATGCTCACCAAGTGATGCTAGCATACCTTGAAGCTTCGCTGGCTTAATGCAGGAGAAGAAGCACCGCTTCTGGAAGGTGGTCCCTTTAGGGCAGGAGAACTCTGCGTAAAGCACATGTGATTGGTCTGGAAAATGGCAGTCGATGGGGTCGCAACTCACAGATCTGTCCCACTGTCCAGAGTTACAGGTCAACAGGATTTCTTTCTGAGAAAAGAGAAAAAGTCCACTCCTAATTTCTATAGATTGTTTAAATAATGGAACAGCAATGTAAAAGCTGCCCTTAACTTAGAGCCTTGTCCAGCAACTAATTTCTTTTAACAGGAGCCGTATTTTAAATTGAACAAGTGTACAATGATCTGCAACAATGGCTCCATGTGTCCCATGTGAGCTAAGACACGGGCGAAGGGATATTTAACGCTCTCTTCCCCAATGTGAAGAGCCTCGTGTGGCGCAGAGTGGTAAAGCAGCAGTTTCTGCAGCCGAAACTCTCCCCATGGCCTGAGTTCGATCCCAGCGGAAGCTGGTTTTAGGCAGCCGGCTTGGGTCGACTCAGCCTTCCATCCTCCCGAGGTCGGTAAAATGAGTACCCAGCTAGCTGGGGGAAAGAGAATAACGGCCGGGGAAGGCAACGGCAAACCACCCTGCTATAAGGCCTGCCAAGAAAACGCCAGCGAAAGCTGGCATCCCTCCAAGAGTCAGTAATGACTCAGTGCTTGCATGAGAGGTTCCTTTCCTTCCTTTCCTTTCCCCAATGTGAATAGTAGCAAGATGAGTAGTAAGAGTGCTGCGTGTCTTGGGATCAGGCATTATGCCAGGAACCAGATGGGAAGCTCTGGCTGCCACTTCCCTATCACTGATTTACAGCACTGGTGTTTAGCTAGTGGCCTGGTAGTAGTGACCCACAATAGCTTTTTGTAGCCCTCTGTTCTCACCCCTTGCGGTCATCTCCCTCAGGCCATTTATTTATTACATTTTTATCCTCCTCGTCAATCTTTATTTATTTATTTATTACATTTTTATACCGCCCTATAGCCAAAGCTCTCTGGGCGGTTCACAAAAATTAAAACCATAATAAAACTACCAACAGGTTAAAAACACAAATACAAAATACAGTATCAAAAGCACAACCAGGATAAAACCACACAGCAAAATTGATATAAGATTAAAATACAGAGTTAGAACAGTAAAATTTAAATTTAAGTTAAAATTAAGTGTTAAAATACTGAGGGAATAAAAAGGTCTTCAGCTGGCGACGAAAGGAGTACAGTGTAGGCGCCAGGCAGACCTCTCTGGGGAGTTCATTCCACAGCCGGGGTGCCACAGCAGAGAATGCCTTCCTCCTAGTAGCCACCTGCCTCACTTCCTTTGGCAGGGGCTCACGGAGAAGGGCCCCTGTGGATGATCTTAAGGTCCGGGCAGGTACATATGGGAGGAGGCGTTCCTTCTGGCCCCAAACCGTTTAGGGCTTTGAATGTCAATACCAGCACTTTGAATTGGGCCCAGACCTGGACTGGCAGCCAATGAAGTTGTAAAAGGACTGGAGTAATGTGAAACTTCTACCAAAGTTCCTCTCATTAATCAAAAATCCAATACAGTGCTGGTGTCAAGCACAATGCATAAACAAAGATGAGACACAGGCTAAAAAGACAAAGTACACAAGGTTGGAAAATGGAATTAGTCGGCATCAGTAGTAATAGCACCATCACTACCACCTGTGTGGTTGAATATTTGTCATGAGTGGTTTTCAGCTAACGCCCACTGACTACATACTCAGATACTGTGTTTAGCCCACACAAGATATTCACTTCCTACATAATATGCCGCTTCATATCAGTTTTTTCCTTACCTAATTACAGGTGCACAGGGGCAGGTGTCCTTTCGTGTGTGGGGGGGGAGGGGGGATATATCTGTACTTAGCCCACCACAAATGAAGCCAAAATTGCACACATACATAGGAGATGGAAAGTAGTTAATAATTTCAGAGAGAGGGAGGGTTCACAGGTAATGTGAACTTAGCCAATTTCATTTTTGAACTAGTATACAAACCAAAACTCAGTTATCCTCTGAAATGCGCACTTCTTTGAAGTTTGCAGTGCAATTCTCTACTCATATATATACACAAAACTGCAGATATTAGAGAAAAGTGTGCCAAAAATGCGTATGTATTAGTGAAAATTCTGTAGCAAAATGCATTATATTAGGGGAAATTGCTTGGTAAAAAAATGTATATATTCAGGAAAACAACACCCAAATGCATATATTAAGAGAAATGCTCATGCAAATGTGTAGGTTTTTTTTTTTAATCAATTTGATACGGAAATAGGACAAAACAAACTTAAGTGTGGAAAAATAAGAAACCAAAAGAGGAAACCAGAATCAACAGGTTCATCCATCCCATGTGCAGCTGAAAAGTCCCTCTTGCTGCCAACGGAATCTTTTCTCCTGTGCATTCTAGCATCGCAAAAGAAGGGGTTTTCGCTCTGCTCATGCTGAGGAGGGGAGAGATAAGCCTCCCCGCTCTGCAGCACTGTGTCCCCTGTAAGGATTTTCTACCCCTGCCATACGCACATGTAATTAGGGAAATAAAAACTGGAAATATGGCTGCATGCTACACCAAGCAAACATTTTCAAGCATATTTTCCCAGACACAGGGCTTAGAATTTTTTTTCCTTTTATTAAAAATCCTGAGAGCTAAGATTCTCCAGAATCTGAACTCTGAACCCGGAGTCAGAACATTGTTGGGGATGGAGGAGAAGTGTTGTCTAAATCCACCCAGATTCTTACACCCTGGCCCTCAAACACTGGCATATTTCCGGTATGCCATCTGGTGCAAACTTCAGTGTGACTTAAGTGTGACCTCTAGGAGAAGGCTATCAATGGCTACTTGACCTGCTGGTTATATGTTACTTCCAATATCAGGGGCAACATGCCTATGTATACTAGTGTCTGGGGAACATGGGCAGGAGGGTGCTGTTGCACTCATGTTGTGCTTGCGGGTTTCCCGTAGGCAGCTGGTTGGCCGCTGTGTGAACAGAATGCTGGACTAGGTGGACCCTTGGTCTGATCTGGCACAGTTCTTACGTTTTCATGGGTGGGGGGTCCAGCTCCCACTAGCAGCTGCCTTCCTGATTTCAACTTCCCTGTCACATTAGCAGTATCTCCAGAACAAGGTATAAGAAGAGCAGGTCTCACAGCTAAGAGGCTTTGCCAAGATATTTCCTGCTCAATTGCCAAATGTAGAAATGGTAACTAAAGCAGGTTTACTTCTGCTTCGTTTTTATTTTAAAAAAAATAAGCAAAAAGGACACTTTATTTAACTCTAATCCGCTGCCCAATCCTAGTTGTGTCTGCCCAAATGGATTAACTAGAGGAGTGGGGTGGGGGGAGGGTATTGAGCCACCCAATTAGAACTACGTGACTTACTCATAAGTTCTCCTGTAGCCCCCCCCCCCTTCCAAGCCACTGACAGCCTTTCATTAATTTTGGTCAAGTATCCCTTTAAATGCTTTTCAGACTTGCCTCCTTTTTTCCTAATATCCAGACTGTCTTTTTAGAAGCAGAAGCTAATTCAAAAGCTAATAAAGTACTGAATAGCAAGTTCTTGGGTTTTTTTTAATCCCCCCCTTTTTTTTAAAGGAGGGGTGAGAAATCTTGGCTGTCAAAGTCCACTGCTGCATCTGCTATTCCATTCACCCACCCACCCTTTTTGCCTCTGTGTTGGCATTTTGGGGGTGAAACATCACACATTCAGGGGCTGGAATTAGCCCCAGCAGGCTCCAATTGCTGATCTCAACAACAGGTTGTAAATTAATTTTAAGCTTTTCACCCTCATACCTTGCTTGGGCAGTGTCCAATAATTCCAACGTGCCAGCAGGACCCACCACTTATGCAATGGGAAGCTAGCCTTCCTAAAGTAACCCAAAATGAGCAATAATGCTCATTTCAAGATGAGAACAGGCTAGCAGAGGCAGCAGAAAGGCACCCTCATGACCTGCCCCATTCAAAAAACAATTGTTTTGGTTCATCTCCTGGTTTGGTCTAGGGAGGTCTAACCTCCTGTTGTGTCAGCAGTGAGTCCCGCCTGAACAACACAAACAATGGAGGCAGAGTGGCAGTACTGGATACTGCCCCCTGACTATACTTTAGGGGAAAGAGAATTCAAGGGGTGCCCACCCCACAGATTTGCCAAGCGCTGCTGTTCCTGGCTCAGCTGAGCACTCAGCAATGTACACTTTCCAGGATCTCTGGAAACTATACAGTTCCCCTGGCACACCATCAGCCTTTCCGAGGGAATTGCGCAAGTTTTGCCTCCCTCCCCCTTGAGCCAATCCTGGCCTTAAAGGCCCTCTTGGAGTATAGTTCCTTGAGACCCCTTGTTAAAATTGGGTATGTATAGTTCCTGTGATTAAAAGTGCAATCTTATGGATTAATCGCTCAATAGACAGAGGGTTCTCAGAAGAGCAAGGCAAGGCGGGAGAAACGGAGATGTTCTAGCAGTTTTAGCTAGACAGGCTTCTGAGCTCATCTAGATTGCTTATCTTCCTGGGGGCAGGAATGGAGAGGATTGTGGAACCAATTCCCCTCCCCTCGGCACGCACCCCTTCCACCCTCCTTGCCTCTTCCGAGGTTGCTGTTGTGACCTCAGAAGAGATCACCAATCAGACCTCCTCCTTCACAGTCATAGCTCTCTATGGCGCGGGAGGAGAACATCTGCAGGATCCTATGACTCCATAGGATTGCTCTCATAAGAACATAACAAGAGCCAGGAAGAATTAGACCAAGGGCTGATCTACACCTACAGCCCTTTTGCAATGGAGGAGGGATAATTGCAAGGTTTCCCGCTTCTGGGATCATCCCTCATGGGGCACAAGCGAGGGAGGTTTCCCGCAAGTATAGGGGAGACGTTGCAGGAGGACGTGTGCCCCGTGACGGCTGTTCTGAATGTGTATTGGGAGAAGTGAGTAGGACTGGACAGATGGGTACAGGGCACAATTTTTTTAAAAATACCGGCTCCGAGATGTGCACCAGCGCAAACACACAGCAGTGCAGGGGGGGATAGGTACTGTGTCAAAGATGCGCTCCTGCGTATCAATGTCTGTGTGAAAAAGAAACACTCGGCAATGAAACACACTGATGCCCATGCACACGCCCCTCACAGGGGATTGGCTGTTCACTGTGCTAGGAACTCACAGCAACAGCTTCGCGAAGGGGAGGCACACCCGCCATGGCCTTCAGGATCGCAGCGAGAGAGCCAAAAAAAAAAAAAAAAAAAAAAAACCGTGACAAAAGCAGTCAGCCATATTCCTGAATAACTGAGTGGTCGCCCAAGATCACCGCAGGAGTAGGTGAATGTCATGTGGCCTGGTAGAGATGACTGCAATATTATTCAGGAATAAATGGCTGGTGTAGAAAAGGCCGAAGAGCTCATCTAGTTCAGCACTCTGTTCACACAGTTGCCAACCAGCTGTTGGCCAAGAACCCTTTGTCGCTGGAGTTAGCATATACTCAACAGGATTAGTAGCCATTGAGAGCCTTCTCCTCCAGGTATTTCTTTAATCCCCTTTTAAAGCCATTCAAATAGGTGGCCATCACTGCATCTTGTGGCAGTGAATTCCATAGTTTAATCATGCGCTGTGTGAAGAAGTGCTTCCTTTTATCTGTCCTAAATCTCCCACCAATCAACTTCATGGGGTGACCCCAGGTTCTGGTATTTAGAGAGGGAGAAAAGTGTCTCCTTATCCATATTTTCCACACCACACATAATTTTGTACACCTCTTATGTCTCTTCGTAGCCTCCTAATTTAAACAAAAAATCAAGGATCTGCATGGCTTTGTTTCTCATCATCCATTTTAAAATTGGAACAAGAGAGGTTAAAGAGTTCACAGCTGTTGAAACGTACAACCAAAATAAGAAAGACGGCAAAAAGGTCTTGATAAAAATTAAAAACCCACTAGCAGTTTCAGGAAAACAGGGTCTAAAAATTACTCACCAGTAGCTTTGAACTTAATATATGAAAGCAGAGGAGAGATTTTATAGATAATGTCAGCTACAGTAACTGCTTTTAGAGGGTTTCTTCTGATGGCCATATTGAATAATAATTGGTATGTTTGGAGATTATCTTCTGGTTTGGAAACTGAGAAATTATGTGTATGATTCAAAACAGTGATCTCTGGAAATCATCAGTTTATTGAGGGTGCTCATCTATAAAAGGTGTCTAAAGAAAATTGTTTCATACACGCACATTGCCTCTGTGATCTATGCAATAACCTTGTAAGGTAGGCCATTATTAATATCCCCATATTGCAAAGGAAAGGCACTGGTGCAGGTGAGAGATAGTGACTTATCAAAGCCATCTGGTGTAAGGCTTTATAGACCTATAAAGCCTTACACGGCTTGGGACCACAATACCTGACGGAACGCCTCTCCCGACGTGAATATACCCAGTCACTACGTTCAACATCTAAGGTCCTCCTCCGGGTGCCTACTCCGAGAGAGGCTCGGAGTGTGGCAACGAGGGACAGGGCCTTTTCGGTGGTGGCCCCCAGACTGTGGAACGATCTCCCTGACGAGGCTCACCTGGTGCCAATGCTGCTATCTTTCCAGCGCCAGGTTAAGACTTTCCTCTTTGCCCAGGCATATAGCAGCACATCTTAATTACCCACGTTTAGTTTTTAATGGCTTTTAATGCTTTATGTGTGTATGTTTTGTGTTTTATCTTATTTTTATCTTAATTTTTTAGAATTTCTGTAAACCGCCCAGAGAGGCCTGGCTATGGGGGTGGTATATAAGTGTAATAAATAAATAAATAAATAATAAATAATCTGGTGAGTTTGTAGCGGAAGCAAGAAATAAACCTAGTTCACAATAAACTTTCTTAGCTTCTATGCTTCTGTACAGATCTCTTAAACTCTTTAGATGATCCACTAACTAGCTGACTCAGTGTTACATCAGAGATTGATTTGGCCCAATGCATGACTAAATATACATTTCCAATGAAACCAAACTCTGGCACAAAGAAAACTTAATTTTTGCATTCAAAGTAAATTCTGCAAATAGTTATCATCTGCAGGAAGTTGTACTGTTTCCATCTCTGATATTTCAGTCTTTTTGCCAAAGGTAAAAATATTTTTTGGGCAAGGAACAATGTGGTGGCTGGAGAAAAGGTTTAAGAAAGTAAGGGGGAGCAGGAGTGAATCAAAAGCAGGGAGGCTAGCAGAAAAAACACAAGAAGTTGTGCAAAACACCAGAGCTACACAGTGGAATGTTTCACAGAAACGTAGCTGTAGGTCTTCAAAGAGAGATTTACGACCGCAAAGACTACAGTTTCCTTTCCAATTTTTCCTTTCGTGTGTGTGTGCGTGAATCCATATATATATAAATCTAACAGTTGAAGAGACATGAAACAAGTACCCTTGCTGATGCTAAGCAAGCCTGGGTCTTCTAAGCCTGGATGGGAGATTGACCTGGGAACACTGTGGAAGCCACCTTAGTGCCCTTATGGAAGGAAGCTGAGATATAAATACAAAATGAAATAATAATGCCCCACACTCATATTGCAGTCCATTTGTGGGCTGCAACTCTTAAGGAGGGCGTCAGACCATTTTGAAACACTCACCCTTGTCTCTTTCTTCCTTTGGCTGCCCTAACACCAGGTTCCCTTCCCTTTAACTTCCCTTTTTGTGAACTGCCCAGAGAGCTTTGGCTGTGGGGCGGCATATAAATGTAATAAATAAATAAATGAATGAATAAAATAACTTCTATGCCTTCTAGGGCCAATTCCCACTGAACTTTTCAGGTGCTTGCCCAAATAGCTGCTCCAATCCCTAAGTTTTTGAGAAATCTATTTCTTGAGCTTAAGTAGCTACACAGTTCAACTCATGAAGTGGGGTCATTGAGAACGTTCTGCAGTTGACAATTTTCCTCAGGAGGCAGAATGTTAATTAATATTACATATCATCCCAATAAATGCCAGGGCTTCATCACTGCCACCACCACCACTGGTACAACCATTGCCACAAAGTTCCTCAGTGCCATCACGTATACTACACGGGAAGAAGAAATGCCTGGAATAAATTGATTGCACTGGCAAAATGTATCAGGAAGTGCCATCTAACATGGTAGGTTAGGGTGCTGTCTCCAAGCCTGTTGAGACCTTGAGGCTTGAAGACCATAAGAACTGCCCTGCCACGAGGCTGGGAAGACTTCAGAGCTGGTGAGAGAAGAGAACTGGGGGAGAGGACTGCTCTACCATCCACAGCAGCCTGCTGCTTGTGCCACTGCCCCGCCCACCTCCCAGTTCCATTGATTGCTGAGTGGAGCCAACTGCCATGGTTCTCTCTAGCCAATTGGCAGAAGAGTGCTGTCTCCGAGCCTGTTGAGACCTTGAGGCTTGAAGACCATAAGAACTGCCCTGCCACGAGGCGGCGGGCCACCCCGGTCAGGGCGTCCCCGAAGGGGGCAACACGTTGTGTGAGAAGAGTTTCCCTGAGTGAGAGCAGGGATCTCATGGGAAATGATATAATTACTTCTTGTGTCCTCCCCACCCTGAGGCAGAGGTTGGGGCTTCACCAATTATAGCTGCTTCATCTGCCCAGAGTGAGAGGCTGTGGTACTTGAAGCAGGAGGGTCCCCTGTGTGAGAGCCAGGGGGAGGAGTGTGGCCACACATCAGGTAGTAGTAGAATTAGCAGTTACTAAGAGAGGGAGATTGTGGGGGCGGGGGAAAGCACTTTATCACTTAGTTGGTAGTAGCCTGATGTCCATCTGTGACCAGTGGCTGGTTACCACAAGTGAGAAATGTGACTGTGTTGTTTGTATGACTGAGTGTGGGTTTGAATGGTAAGTGAGTGCATAGGTGGTGTAGGTAAAGATGTCTTTGGGAAGCCGTGATGCAGGGACACATGGAGGGGGAGCCACTATTCCAGTGATTTGGGGCAGAAGGAGATATGGCAGGAGGAAGGGGTTGCAACATCAGCGTAGAACGGGTTTCAGGTGTCTTCACACTGTTCCCCTTCTACCCTCCTTCTCTAGTTCTCATGTACCTGGTAGCTCATCCACTGAGCCCTCCTTCCTTGTGGTGCTACTCTTTAATGCCAGGTCGGTCCGCAATAAGACCTCTCTTATTCATGATTTAATCCTGGATGAGAGGGCTGACCTGGCGTGCATTACTGAGACTTGGGTGGGTGAGCTGGGTGGGGTTGATCTGACTCATCTCTGCCCATCCGGGTACTCAGTGCAGCACCAACACAGATTGGAGGGACGGGGTGGGGGGGGTCACCGTGATTCATAGATCTTCCATCTCTATCACCAGGAAACCACTCCATCTTGGAGCAGCCCTTGAAGGTTTGCACCTGGTGTTGGGCCAGAGAGACAGATTGGGGATGCTGCTGGTATACCGCCCACCCTGCTGCCCGGCATCCTCCCTGACTGAGCTGGCGGAGGCAGTCTCGAGTGTGGTGTTGGAGGAACCCAGGACGGTGGTTCTGGGCGACTTCAACTTTCATGCTGAGGCTGTCTCTGGGGCTCCGGCTCGGGACTTTATGGCCTCCATGACAACCATGGGGCTGTCTCAGTTTGTCATTGGCCCAACACATAAAGCAGGGCATACCCTTGATTTGGTTTTTGCTCCAAGCTGTGAGATGGGTAGTCTGAAGATTGGGGGGGGTCCAAGTAACCCCATTGTCATGGTCAGACCATTTCTTGGTGAGATTTGAACTCACGGCGTTACTACCCTCCTGCAAGGGTGAGGGACCCATTTGGATGGTCCGCCCCAGGAGACTGATGGAATCCAATGGATTTCTGAATGCTCTTGGGGATTTTCCAGTGGAGAGAGCTGGTGATCCAGCTGAGGCCCTAGCCTCACTGTGGAATGGTGAGATGCGGAGGGCCATCGACTTGATCGCACCTGAGTGTCCTCTCCAGTCCTGTAGAGCCCGCTCTGCTCCTTGGTATACTAAGGAGTTGCGGTCAATGAAACAGGCTGGACGTCGGCTGGAGCGCAAATCTCGAAGCGAAGATGACCGAGCACGCTGTAGAGCGCATAATCGTGCCTATTGCGTGGCAGTGCGGGCAGCAAAGAAGGCTTATTTTGCTGCCTCCATTGCGTCCTCGAGTAGCCGTCCAGCGGAGCTCTTCTGGGTGGTCCGGGGGCTGCTAACATCCTCCCCAGCAAATGGGGCCCTGGCTCCGTCAAGGACCCGCTGTGACCTTTTTGCATCACATTTTGAGGACAAGATCGCTTCTCTCCGCAGCGAGCTTGACGTTGTTTTTAGTGCAGCTCCAGTTGAGGTGTCCGATGCCACCATCTGCCCAATTTTGTGGGATCAGTTCCAGTTATTGCGGCCTGATGATGTAGACAAGGTGCTTGCAGCAGTGCGACCGACCACTTGCCCTCTCGGTCCCTGTCCCTCCTGGCTTATAAAAGCAAGCCGAGGGGGTCTGACTGGGTGGGTCCAGGGGGTGATAAATGCTTCCCTCCGGGAAGGGGTGGTCCCTGCTGTCCTTAAGGAGGCAGTAGTGCGACCACTCCTGAAGAAGCCCACACTGGATCTGATGGTATTAGGCAACTACCGCCCAGTTGCTAACACTCCTTTTTTAGGGAAGGTACTTGAGAGGGTTGTGGCGGAGCAACTGCAGGCACTCTTGGAGGATACTGATTATCTAGATCCATTCCAGTCTGGGTTCCGATCTGGAACCTGGTCCGTTTAAACTCAGTACAGCACCATGTACATTGATGGTGCTATATAAATAAATAATAATAATAATAATAATAGATGGTGCCCTGCGGCACTCCATAGCTCAATTGCCAGGAGGCCAAGGACTGGTCACCCAATGCTACTCTCTGAAAGCGACCCCGTAGGTAGGACCGGAACCACTGTAAAACAGTGCCTCCGATGCCCATCCCACGGAGTCGATCCAGGAGGATACCATGGTCAATGGTATCAAAAGCCGCCGAGAGATCGAGCAGGATTAACAGGGTTGCATTCCCCCTGTCCCTCTCTCGATAAAGGTCATCCATCAGGGCGACCAAGGCTGATTCAGTCCTGTAACCATCTTGTCCCCAATGTTATTTAACATCTATATGAAGCCGTTGGGAGCAGTCATTAGGGGATTTGGAGCTAAATGCCATCAATACGCTGATGACACGCAGCTCTATCTGCCTGTGACAACTGAATCAGGTGAGGCTGTGCAAGTCCTGGACCAGTGCCTAGACTCAGTAATGGGCTGGATGAGGGCCAATAAACTGAGACTAAATCCTGGCAAGACAGAAGCCCTGTGGGTGAGTGGTTCCTGAGTCCAGGAGACAGGCTCATTGCCTGTTCTGGATGGGGTTGCTCTGCCTCTGAAAGAACAGGCTCATAGTTTGAGAGTACTCTTAGACCCATTTCTGTCGTTGGAGGCTCAAGTAGCCGCCACGGCTCGGAGTGCCTTTTACCCTCTTCGGTTGGTTCGCCAACTACGGCCTCTTCTGGACAGGGATAGCTTGACCACGGTGGTACAGGCATTGGTAACCTCAAGATTGGATTACTGCAATGCGCTCTATGTGGGGCTGCCCTTGAAGCTGCTCCGGAAGCTGGAGCTAGTGCAGAATGCTGCAGCTCGGCTGTTGTCTGGAGCTGCCCCTTTCCAGCATGGAACTCCTCTGCTGAGGGAACTGCACTGGCTGCCTATTCGCTACCGGGCCAGGTTGAAGGTTCTTGTACTTGTGTACAAAGCCCTAAACAACTTGGGACCAGGATACCTGAGAGAGCGCCTTCTCCCTTACCAACCTGCCTGGTCACTGAGGTCATCCGAGGGCCTGCTCCTGGTGGTTCCACATAGATCCATCCTCCGATTGGAATCCACCAGGGGAAGAGCCTTCAGCGTGGTGGCGCCCCTCCTGTGGAACTCCCTGCCTCTGGAGGTCAGACAGGCTCCAACCTTGTACTCCTTTCGGCGCCTCCTGAAAACATCTTTATTCCAAGAAGCCTTTCTTTAACATGCAGCCTTGGATTTCTGTGTTGTTGTTTTTTGGTTCTTTTTAAATTTTGTTTTAACTGTTTTATTCTGTTTTTATTTTCATTTTACCTTGTACACCGCTCCGAAATTTTTTCAATGAGGAGCGGTATATAAATATTCTAAATAAATAAATAGGTTAAAACCCTCTCTTGCTGGAGCACATCTGGAATAATACCGTAACTCCCATCAACTCACCTGTCCTGGGCGCAGCAACTGCCCATGGCTGGCATATCCATTTTCACAAGTAATGATACATTCCATGTGCCCCTGACTGCTGGGTGTGCAGTTGGCAGCAGCAGCATGATGAATATGAGGCAGCACACAGCTACCTTGCCCTCCGCAGGTTTGCTGGGTGCAGCTGTTGGGGGAGAGAGAGAGAGAGAGAGAGAGCATGGAACCAAAATGCATATTCCTGTATTACCGGAAAGAAACGGTGAGAGAAAGTACACTGGGAAATGCAAAAACAAGAGAAGAAATTCTCAAAGGAGCGCCTAAATTTATTCAGCCTGATGTTTTTCAGAAAGATTTATTTCCTTTTTCAGGGACTGATCTACAAACAAGAAAACAAACACTGAAACAGATATACATTTATGCTACCACTTTGATTTTTTTTTAAATGCCTGAAGCACACACAAAAAAATACCTCTTATAGGAAAAATCATCCTTGTTAAAACTCTAAGTATGCATAATCAACATAGGAAATGGAAACGAGACACTTTATTTTCTATCACATGGAAAAAAAACATGTTAAACCAAAAGGCTTAAATGACAAACCTAGTAGAATAGGCTACATATTTTTTTCTTAATTCTAAGTCAAAATGAAAAAAGCTGATATACATAGCACACACACAGGAGCTTTCTGAACTGCTATGCAGATATTTGAGTATACAATTTTGTCTTTTAAAGCCTTTCTTTAAAAGTTTTCTTTGGAGTCTGATAAGCTTTTTGCTTTAACATGTATTTCCTGCGAAAGGAAAGAAGTTAGTTTCCCATTTCTTAACTTCCTCAGCTTATTATACAGCTTCAGCAAAAGTCAGCATCACACCTGTTCAACATGACTTCACCAATGCCAAACACAATTTGGGTGCTGAGCACTCAACCACAAAGACTAACTCGTGAAGAGCAGTTGAGAGCATTATGTGGCTGATCTAAACATGAAAACTACAAGATAATGTTGGAGGGCTTCACCCCAAACATACGGCCACGGCTCCTTCTATGAACAAGCATCCAACTGATGAAGACTCTTCGAAACAGGAATTGTACCGGACACCTGTATCATTTAGATGCCTAGAACTTTTTAGACGCCTAGATATGTGATTGCTTATTTAGACGCACTGATTAGTGAACGTGTGGGGGGATACAATTCTGTACCTTTACTACAAAAATATTTTTCACATATGCTGTTTTGTAACATGTTATTGTGACTTTAGTGCCGACACATTGGACACTACTATTGTTATTGTTTTCTTTTTCTATATAGTGGAAGCTTCTGCACCGTTGGATTTCTTTGGAGGGGTTTAAGGCAGTGTATCAGCAAGGAGAAAGTGTTTTGTATATTTGTTACAAACTGTATATGTAAGAATTCTGTATATATCATCCACATTTGTAATAGATTGCGTCTATCTTATATTTCACGAGTGAGTCTTTGTGGTTGAGTGCTCAGCACCCAAATTGTGTTTTTGCTTTTTCAACCACAGCCTTCTATTTTCTCTACTTCACTAATACCAATGCAGCCTAACAGCCATATTCTATAATTTCCCAAGTGCTTGAAAATCCCATTACTGCAGTTCCAAAAAGCCAACAACATGCACAAAACCCCCAGGCAGTTTATCAAAACCCTGGTGGGCTACCAACCATAGTTAGTTGGTTGCCCATCCTGAATAATACCAGTGGATAAAAGGAATGAGATGGAGCCCAGCATAATGAAGGAAGCCTGCACAACATGTGATCCACTAAGTCAAACATAACCTAACAGCCACATATGATTTGATATTGTTTTTTCTGCTTGTCTAGAATTGCAAAAATAGGGGGCAGAGACAAACACTTGGCAGACCACAAGACATGGATGGTGGGCTGCATTCCCTTGGGTGGATCCTAAATTGTGCAGGCCTACAATCATTCCATGCAAATGGTTAAGAATCTGGACCTCCCAGCTTCATTCCAGAATTTAATGAATCACCGCCCAAACATGAGCAATTTATGTCTTTCCCACCTCCCTCAAAATCCACATTTCCTCTTAACATTTAGCAGTAGTTACATATGACACAGAATGTTCCTTCTGTGGCTTGGTTTTGGTTAGTGGGTTCATAGTATGTTATTCCTCTAAGTCTTACTCTGATGATTTTCCATATCAAACCGGCTGAATGTTGTCCTCTTCTTCCACCAGCAGCCCATGCCCTACTTACAAGTTGTCCCCCGAGGACCCCGGTCAGGAGAAGCTATTGTTTCTCCTAGCTCTTAACAATAAACCTAGGTTTTTCAAAACAGTGTCATCTGCACTACTGATTTTTGAATGAAAAATATGAGTTTATATTAGCCACTGTATTGTCCTAGAAACATTCATTAATAACGGTTCTGAAGAGAAAATCAAAGAGACTAGCTCTAAACCATTGATTCTAGCCTAGGAAATTATAACGGACGTTCTGTCATAAAGTGCTTATGTTTCAAAATTCAGAAGTAGTTATGAACTGAAGTTTAATAACTGTGGCTTCACAGAGGTATGCAAAAAGAGTGAGGAATAATAAAAGAAAAAGAGAGAGAGAGAAAACTGAACAATAACAAAATAAAAAGGAGGCACAAAGTTAGTTATGAAAAAATAGCACTAGAATACAAACATTGAAGATGCAATGGAGTGGGGGGTGGAAATAGTATGGTAAGTGATAAAGGGGAGGGGGGAGCAAATAAAGGGAAACACCTTCATTTTTTCAGTTAAGAATATAATTAGAGCCCTGCTGGATTAGAACAACAATCTATCTGGTAGAACATTGCTGTTTTTGAGAAGCCCACAAGCAGGGCATGAACAAATCTGTTCTGCTTCACTACTGCCTGTTTATCAGCAACGGGTGTTCAGAGGTAATATTAACTATTCAGAAGTTCCCCTTATTTATGATTGCTAAGGTCATAAGAACATCCCTGCTGAACCAGACCAAGGGTTCACCTAGTCCCAAATCGTATTTCCAGGAATGGCCATCAAGATGCCTCCCAAGAAATCCAGACACAGAGCATGAAGGCGAGAGCCCAGAGAACCTGCCATTCAGGGGCACAGAGCTTCATATATGGAGGTTCTATCTAGCCATTACCTAATAACTGTTAATAATACTAGTGTCCCTGAATTTGTCTAAACCTTTCTTTTAAAGCTGGCTCTAATCTAGTGCCTATCACTACCTACTGTGGTGATGGGTACAAGTTAATTATGCATTATGTAAAGACATAGCCCCACCCCAATGACCTTTTCTTTTTTTTTCTAAGCTGAAAATGGACACGGCTAAAATAAATGTGCAAAGCATGACCACTTATTTATTTATTTATTTATTTATTTATTTATTTATTTATTACATTTATATTCCGCCCCATAGCCGAAGCTCTCTGGGCGGTTTACAAAAGTTAAAAACAGTAAACATTAAAAACTATACAAAATTTAAAAACCATCAGAAACATAAAAACAAACAGTATAAAAACAACAGTATCCATTTAAAAACAACAGTTCTGGGGGCCGTTAAAAAACAAAATTGTTGTTAAATGCGGTTAAATGCCTGGGAGAAGAGGAAAGTCTTGACCTGGCGCCTGAAAGATCACAGTGTTGGCGCCAGGCGAGCCTCATCGGGGAGATCATTCCACAGTCGGGGGGCCACCATCGAAAAGGCTCTCATGAATATTTTTGATGTGAAACTATTGTTGATGTTGAATCCCCAGAAGATAATTGTTTTATAGCTTCTGTTTTTATCAATGAAAGCATGAGCCTGTTTTTAAAAATCTTAGTATGAGGGTGTAAAAGTCATGACCCCAAAGCTCTTACCCTAAAGACCTTTACTGCTGTTCTGATGCCTGGGGTACTCATATTAGCCATTTTGTATATTGCTTTGCTCTCAGGAAAGCTGTAGACCCAAGATAGAATAAGTGCTGAAAATATTATTCTTAATACCTTCAGACAATGAAAACACTCCAATGCAAAGGAGAAGCAGTTTCAGATATCATTACAAGAAAGGTATACAGTGTGTTTACTAGCATATTTCAAGAAATTTGGGCAAAACCAATATGACATCTATTCTTATGAATGCAAAGCTAAATAACAACTTATGACAAAGGCAGACAAGGCTGACCATTAGCTTTCTGGGAACACAGTCTGAACCTAAAGAAGAAGAACCCAGTGATAACTCACAAGGTCCTCATCATTCCATCTGCCAACTGATGCTGCTACACAGTCAATGCTAAATCATCTGACACTTTTTTTGTTTGTTTCAGATTCGCAGAAATATTGCTTTAGGTGATGTGTGGGCAACTTGTGGCCCTCTAGACGGTTTGGTCTTCAACTCCAATCATCTCTCACCATTGCCTAAACTGACTATGGCTAATTATAATTCTAGGCCAAAACATCTTACAACTCCCAGAATCCCTCCAGCCAGCTATGCTAGGAATGGTCAAACTTCTTTCTGTCTAAGCATGCATAGGATTCCACCCTAATAAAACTTAATGTTGGGTGGATCACGCTCTTAATGGTTAATAGTAATGGTTAATCTGTCGACGAGAGGTGATAAGTTGTTGAAGGTTCTACAGCTGGATCTCTCTTGTTTTCTATTATTATTATTATTATTATTATTATTATTATTATTATTATTATTATCATCATTTATATACCGCCCCATAGCCAAAGCTCTCTGTCCGGTTTACAAAAGTTCAAAACAGTGAACATGAAAACAAATATACAAAATTTAAAACCATCAAAAGCATAAAACAACAATATCCTATTAAAACAACATGTTGTTAACTGACTGGGAGAAGAGAAAAGTATTGACCTGGTGCCGAAAAGATAATGTTGGTGCCAGGCGAGCCTTGTCAGGGAGATCATTCCATAATTGGGGGGCCACCACTGAAAAGGCCCTCTCCCTTGTTGCCATCCTCTGAGCTTCCCTCGGAGTAGGCACTCGGAGGAGGACCTTTTATTGGTGATTAAATAGTCTCACTTTTAATCCCTCATTTTTAACTGTCTTTTATTTTTATTTTTTTATTTTTATTTATTATTACATTTATATACTGCCCCATAGCCGAAGCTCTCTGGGCAGTTCACAAAAATTAAAAACATTCAAAGCATAAAACAACAGTATAAAACCATAATATAAAATACAATATAAAAGCTCAACCAGATAAAAACAGCAGCAATGCAAAATTACAAATTTAAAACACCGAGTTAAAATTTATTTATAGACTGTTAAAATGCTGGGAGAATAAAAAGGTCTTCACCTGGCGTCTAAAAGCATATAACGTAGATGCCAAGCGAACCTCCTTAGGGAGCTCATTCCACAGCCGGGGTGCCACAGCAGAGAAGGCCCTCCTCCTGGTAGCCACCTGCCTCACTTCCCTTGGCAGGGGCTCGAGGAGAAGGACCCCTAAGGATGACCTTAGGGTCCAGACAGTTACATACGGGAGGAGGCGTTCCTTCAGATAGCCTGGCCCCAAGCCGTTTAGGGCTTTAAATGTTAATACCAGCACTTTGAATCGGGCCTGGGCCTGGACTGGCAGCCAATGAAGCTGGAAAAGGACTGGCGTGATTTAGTATGATGCCTTAGTTCAGCCCTTTTTTGACAATTTAGTGCTGCAACGTTTAGTCATTTACTCTTATTAATCAGTTAAAAACCCTTTGATCATTAAAGGTATCATAAATTAATAAGGTAGCAGGGTTTTATTCAAATGCTAGTTATTTTTAATGCAATTTTTTACAAACTGTGAAGGCACTCTTTGTAAGTGGCATTCTTTCTCCTCCATCACACAGGACGGAAAGTGTCTTCTACAGTGGCACTTACTGTGAAATTTGCATGATCTAAAAATACTTGTTCTTGACTTGTTGACATGGGGGATAATGAGGGGCCGCACAATCAGGAAAACAAAGAGGAAGTCCTGGACAGGGGAAGCAGCCTGGGGATTTGCCCAGGATCAGCTTATTTATGGGCAGCTGCAACAGAGCCCCCATCGAGCAAACTATATGCACACAGAAAGAGCATGGCCAAGCACTGAACTCCAACATTAGAGTGGAACAGACTATTTTTGAAGGGTTGGGGCAGGAGGACAAGTCAAGAATGCACAAAAAAGGACCACAAAAAATATTTCTTTTCTCCATACACGCAGACATGTTTATGAAGTGAGAAATGGTTTCAGGTCAGCTGCTAAAAATTCTTTCACTAGCTTATATTTCCACTTGCTTCTTTTTTTAATATATATTTTACAAGCATATGTTTTAGCTTCTGGGGCCTTCTACATCAAGCGCAATGCAGTTCTCCACGCCTACCCACTACACTCACATTTTCTGGCATTAAATTAACCTACTGCCACAAACGCACACAAAGTTACATATAGTCGCCCAATTCCTGACTGCATCTGACCGAATTCAATCCAACAATCTCAGGATATTCCTGAGCCAATGTAGGACCCAGCTCTAAGACCTGACTTTTTCCTCCTCTGTACAGATAGACCTCAGATTTTATTAAATCAAGGAGGTAGATGTCATTTATTTGCCAGCCAAAGGCAACCTATACACAATTACAAAATGTATAACAGAAATGCAGCTTGCTCACCTGTAACCGTAGCTCTTTGAGTGGTCATCTATGCATTCACTTCTATTGCTGAGGAACAGGGTTGTTGTTTTTTTGCGGGAACCCTCCCCCACGATACTGCGTGTGCTCCAGCGGGTTCCTGCTCGTTCCCTCAGTTCCTGGAGACCACCAAAGAGGCCTCAAACCATGGGAACACCCCCTCACGGAATCCCCATCAACATGACAGTGACACCGAAGTGGTAGGAGGGTGGTGTGAACGCATAGATGACCACTCGAAGAACTACGGTTACAGGTAAGCAACCTGCAATTCTCTTTCGTGGTCTCTGTGCATCACACATATGGGAAATTAATAAGCCGTCTTACTGAATGAGGGTAGGCGCACTCTTAAAAGGCTGAAGACAGCACAGATCTCCCAAATGCTACATCCAATCGAGCTCTGGCATTGAGCTTGTAGTGCCTCTCAAACGTCAACAGTTGAGACCAGGTTGCCGCTCGACACAAGTCTGTGATCGGTACACCTCGACCAAAAGCTGTATAAGTAGCTACATCTCGTGTCAAGTGGGGTCTAACCTGACCAGGCAGCTTCAGCTTCGCGAAGTCATAGGCCCGCCTAATTGTCTGCACCAACCAGGAAGCAAATCTCTATGAAGACACAGGCTGACCTTTGTTCTTTCTGCCATAAAGAGCCTATTTGTAGTGCGAATAGCCAATGCCCTTCTCACATCAACCTCATGCAGTCTCATTTCCAGATCTGATGTCAGAGACAGGAAGACTGGTAATTTGCTGACTAATATGAAAATCAGAAGATCGGAGGTCCACCTTGTCTTCATGACACACTAAGTAGGGAGAGTCAATTCTTAGAGCGCAGAATTCACTGGAGCGTTTAGCGGACATAACTGCCACCAGGAATGCTACTTTCCGCAAAAGTAGGCAAATATCTACCGTAACCAATGGTTCTAAGGGCTTCGCCATAAGAGCACTATTGACTGAACTGGTGGCACCAGATTCTTTAATCCCCTTAAGGAATTGTCTAACCATAGGATGAGAAAGTAATGATTGCTTATGAACTCGGGCTGTAGACGCTACGACTTCCAGCAGATAAACCCTGAGGGAAGACAGCTTCAGGCGCCTGTCATACAAATGATACAGAAAACATAGAATGAAAAGGGCTAGCATCAAAGCCCTTTTCATTAACAAATCTTTTAAACTCTGACCACTTTGCCTCATAAGATTTTCTAGTAGCAGGTTTCCGTGTCACTAGGAGGGACTGACTGGACCCCTTCCAGTACTGAGGAGTACACCATTAATTGCAAACTTTCCATGGTCTTCAGGGGCCTCAGGTGAGAATGGTGCATCCTGCCTCAGTACCGAGAGAGCTGGTCCGGTATCAACAGGAGTCTCTGGAAAGCCTGAGGAGGGCGAATCAGGGTTGCTGGGCCACCAAGGAGTGACAATTATACTGTTGGTTCCATCCAGTCTGATCTTTGAAAGGACTTTTGCAATCAGTGGAAACGGAGGGGGAAAATAAAGACCCACTCCAATCAATCTGGAAGGTGTCCCCTAGTGATGCCCAACTGAGACCCCCTCTGGAACAAAACTTTTTGCAGACCACATTGCATTCCGTGGTGAACATGTTGACCATTGGCAGGCCCCAACTCCGAAAGAGGTGTCGAAGTATTTGGAGCAAAAGTTGCCACTTGTGCAACGTGACGTTCTAACGGCTTAAGGAGTCTGCTAGAACACTGTCCGCACCTGCGATATGAACAGCGGTGCCCCTTGGTATAATCCAATCGAACAGTTTCAAAGTCATGTCTATCAACCCAGATGAACGTGTTCCACCCTGCTTGTTCAAGTGCTAAAGGACAGCGGTATTGTCTGTGAGTAGCAGGACATGGTACCCTTTTATCTCTGGCTTGAAGGTGTGCAATGCCTTCCAAACTGCCAAGAATTCCAGGTGATTTATATGCAGGTGGAATTCTCATTGAGACCACATCCCTTGTACCTTCGGAGGACAGCAATGACCTCAACCCATCATCAATGTGCCTGTTGTGACGGTTCGGGATGGAGAGTGAGGAAGAAATGGCACTCCCTGGGATAGGTTCTTTTGGTTCATCCGCCATCGAAGGGAGCGAGCGATATTCAATGGTACTCGTAACCTGAACTTCCAAGCGACGGCCCCAAAGGGAAAGACACGGAGGAACCACTTCTGTAGAGGTTGCATTCTCAATCATGTCCACTGGACGACTGTAACTGCTGCTGCCATATGCCCGAGCAGTCTCTGAATTGAGTGGCACTTGAAACCCAGCGTCAGAACAGGTGCTCTGCCATACTGACTAGTGTAAGTAGTCTCTGTTGAGGTAAGTACGTGCGGCCTACTCTCGAGTCTAGGATTGCCCCCTATGAACTTTATGCACGGTGTAGGGCATAGGGTCGACGTCTCGTTGTTCGCATAATAGCCAATTGCTGGCAGAAACTTGAGAATAAACACGATGGTAGGTTCCAATGAAGTCCTTGATGACCCTACTAGGACCCAGTCATCCAAGTACAGGTAAACTTCTATCCCCGAAGCTGAAAGAATGCACATACCACCGCAATACATTTGGTAAAAACTTTTGGTGCTGTTGCCAGACCAAAGGGAAGGACTCAAAATTGAAACATTTTGGTTCCAGTGACAAAACTGAGGAAACAATGATATGACAGATGGATCCCTATATGGAAGCATGCATCCCTTAGGTCCAGAGCTGCGAACCACACCTCATGACACAGAAGCAGAAGGATAGTTGACTAGGTAGTCATTCGGCACTTTCTGCTAAGGATAAAAACACAGAGACCTTTGATGTCTAGAATAAGGCGAAGTCCCCCATCCCATTTCAGTACCGTGAAGTACCAGGAGAAAAATGCTCCTCCTGATTGAAGAGGTGTTATACGTCAAATAGCGCCCTTTTGTAATAGGACTAGGTTTTCTGCCCTTAGAACCTCAGAAGGTGTTGGCACTCTCACGGTTCAGGTGGGAGGGAGGACTTCGAACTCCATTCTGTATCCTTTTGCCACAATGTCCAGAACCCAAGTATCTGAAGTCAGATATGTCCAAATTGGGAGAAAAGGATAGAAGAGGATAGAAGATCGAAGGAGATGGCAACAGAGCAGACAAGCGGATCAATGAGTCAAATACACCACCTTGATGTCTGATCCATCTTGACATGGCCTTGTCGGTACCGAGACAAAGATTGCTGCTGTTTGCACTGGGACTGAATTTGGTATTGAGGCTGCCTGTCAGAAGACTGCTTAAAAATCGGTTGCTGCTGGCGAAACCAGCAACGAGGCTTGTAAGCTTGGGGTTGCTGTTGTACTCCCAACCCCATCTTACGAGCTATGTTTTTAGTTTTCTGGACAGAATCCATCTATTCATCTGTTTTCATATTAAATAGACCCTCTCCATCAAACAGCAAGTCCTCGATCCTTGAGCGCGCTTCCGGTGTCATACCAGCAGACCTAATCCATGCATGGTGTCTTAATGCGATAGCCCCAGCCATCGGTTTTGCAATGCAGTCAGCCTGATGCCACACCATGTTTAGTTCTTGACGAAACAGCTGAACTGCTTCTGATCAAAACATTCTTGCTAATTCCCTCTGATCTTCTGGGAGGTAATCACACAAGGAGCTCAACTTCTTCCAGAGAACAGCTGATAATGGGCCATCGTGGCTTGGTAATTAGCCACTTTCAACCACAGCACAACAGAGGAATACATCTACCTGCCCAAAAGGCTCAAGCCTTCGCCCTGCCTTATCAACCAGCAAAGCATGGACCTTTTGGGGAGCGACCTTGGGCCGATTCAACTATTATAGCATTTGGCCTGGGGTGCGCAAATAGGAAGTTCAGCCTCCTTCTCCTGGACTCGGTACATAGATTCGAGCCTCTTCAGCTCTCTGGCACTTGGAGGAGCCCAGCAGTTCTTAGTGAATGCCTAATGGAGACCATGTGACCTCACCCAGGCATTCAGGAAGACCTACTGGGCTTCTGCAAGTGCCAGTGGTGTTCTTGAAAAAAAAAATAGAAAGAAGACCCCTGAAAACTGCCTACACTTAAAAGGGTATGTGGAAAGCCCGTCCCTCTCCCCAGGAGAATATTCTCCAAAATTCTCAACTCTCCCAGCCTCTTTTGCCAAAGCTTTCATTCCCCCCACCCCCACCCCAATGAAATGCCAAAAATAGAATAATCATTTTTTTTGCCACAGCACTAGAAAAAAAAGTCCTACAACTCTCAGCATGCTTAGGAGGGTGCCCTAAACCTAGTTAGATTTCATTTAACTTCCCAACATACTTTCTAGCTCCATTGACACTTCATTGTTGTTATCATTAACTGCACAGAGGAAAGAGCTCAGCGGGCTGAGGAAATCAAGAACTAACAAGCTGCAATAAGAACTCACCAGGGAAGCATTTGTGGAATATAACATGGCACCAAGTGACAGGAGATTCCCTTGCCCCAGTTCCAGAGCTGCCTGGAACTGACTCATGACATCTGGTGGTAAAATGGCAGAAAACCAGAACGCAAGTGGGAAGGCAAGCATTTAACAAGCTTCCACCAACGCAACTGTTTTATGGAGAGATCCTCTCCTCGTGTTTCTTCCCTTTTGTATTCAACAATAATGCAGTGGATGCCAAAACTGACTTTGGGATGTTCCAATCCAGTAGCCCAATGGGAATCGTTAACCACCACATTGTTTAATGCTGGCATGTCTGGAACTTAATTTTTAGCTAGGCCTCATCAGACCTCAGCCCCAGAACCAGTTTTCAATGCCAAGGCTCTGTACTGGCAACTGTACAATGGGAGTTTGAATGCATTTGCATTGGTATTTGTTAGACAATTATTCAGGGACAACCAGCCTTTCTTCCAGAAGGACCCCCTGCTTATGTACAGGGATGCTGAGTAGAACCTACCTTTCCTAGAGGGCAGGATGCTTCCTGTCTGAACATATACAACCTTGTGTTTAGGTAGCCCAAATCACTTTCACAACTCTATCCAGAACTACACTGCCCAAATCAGCTGCCCCGCTGACCTTTCAGGTGATGCCCTCCACAAATCCCTATGGATTCTTCTGTGCTGCCTTCTACATCCAGCAAAAATGTCTACATCAGCCATGGGGAAGCTGACCCATGGGCCAGATACTGCCCATAGAGGTCCCCCATCTAGCCTGCTAGCTTCTTCCTCAGGCCACACCTCCTCCCCTATGCTGAAGACCTCATCTCTGGTCATTAGCTAATCAGAAATAAGACCTTTTCCTCACCCTGTACAGTGAGAGGCTCCCTTTCTCAGACATGGGCAGGGCAAAAGTCATGTGTAGGAATTCATGTGTATAAATTTGGGATGGGGGCTCAGATTTTAATGCAAACTTACCTAATTCCGCACTTTCAAACTAATGCATGAACCAAAACTTACGTTAGCATTCCAAATTCACACTTCTCCAAATTGCAATGAATTTCTCCGATCAAAAAATGTGTACAAAGACAGAATATTAGGGGAAAGACGCACACAAAAATGTTTATGTTGGTGAAAATAACAGGGAAACATGCATTATATAAGGAAAATCATTTGCAAAAAGAAATGAGTATATTTAGCAAAATTGCGTACAAAAACACATGTATTAGGAGAAATGCAGGAAGGAAGTATGACAGGCTTACCCAACTATCAATTCCCATGGGGTGGAAGGGATTATGCCAAATCCTGATCTGACTGTTTCACACTATGATATATTTGCAAGTATTGCTAGATCTTCCAGAAAACTTCCTATATTTCTAAAAGCTAACTGGGTCTCAGCTTGTTCAGCATTTGAGCAGAAGATCATCTAGGAGCCCCACATAAACCATTGTGAGCTTCCTAAAGAGTTTAATATAATACTTTAAGTTCTGTAAATCTTTTGCATTACTAGGATAAAAAACATGAGAGCACAACCAGCTCTAGACTGTCTTTAGATTTTTAAAAATGAATTCTGCTCAATTTTATTTCAGCTATAACAGTGGGTAGAGCTCAGCATGTTAATCCAAAACACTGTGTTACCTGTGACTCTGGCAGCTGTGTCCCTCATGCTCTGGGAGGCAGTTGCTTGGGTTGGAAGGGTCTAATGGCAAATGTGTCCGTAATGCCACTGCAGAGATGCCCACAGAGAGGGAGGAGAAGTTGAACAAGGCAGAGGTGATTTGGCGGAAGGCAACGTTTTCAGTTACGTTGATGATCAGTGGGTTCTGCTGACACGATAGCTCGTACGTTGCTGAGGGTGATAAAGGAATAAAAGAACTTTTGGTTCATGTTGAAATCCCCTGAATTAGAGATGGCCCTGCAGCTCTCCTCACACTGCCTTGAGATTTTTCTAGGTTTCCCCCACAAAAATGGGAAAATTAGGAGGAGGAGGAGGAGGAGGAGGAGGAGGAGGAGGAGGAGGAGGAAGAAGAAGAAGAAGAAGAAGAAGAAGAAGAAGAAGAAGAAGAAGAAGAAGAAGAAGAAGAAGAAGAAGAAGAAGAAGAAGAAGAAGAAGAAGAAAGCCCATGCCAATCTGAGGGCTTGGGGAGATGTAGCCCTCTTTCCCTTTAATTAAGAGCAGTAGCAAAGGCAGATGGGAAGGAGAGTACCAGAGAAAATCTCTTCCCCCTCGTACCTTTGTTGCTGCTCCCACCACCAACACTGAGTTAAGGGACGGATGGGAATGGCAGGGGTGACTCTGGGCAATTAGTGATCACAGCAAAGTTGAGCAAGAAGGAAGCCTCTGACCTGGGTTAAAATTGGAGCTGGGGGATAATTTGTGCTTCCTAGTAAAGTTCATCTCTGTTTTGTAGTGTATTTTAATGAGGCTTGAAAGCTTGTTCTCGATCTTGGCACGGGAGAACTTTGCTGTCATTTCTATTCTAAATTCACACTGACGGCTGGTTCTTAGGAAGCCATGGCTTTTAAAGTGTCTTCCATGAGGCTCTTCACAAGCTTTTCAGGGGGTTCTCAATGAAAAGCTCAGACAAATTTCCCTAAAAAAAACCCAGCATGCCTACAGCCACCATTCTTCCCCTGCAACATGCAGCTGCTGGAGAGTGTTTGGTGTGTTCTACAGCACACATGTGGCCAATAGTAAGGCCCAGAGAGCCTGGCTAGTGTTCAATAAAAAAAAAAAGTGTCTTCTAGAGCGCACCCCAGAATCCACTGCAACAAAAGAGAGACTGGAGAGCAAAGACTCTCAGATTCCTCAGCAGACAAATTGATGTGAAAAGAAGTCTGTAAAGGTATAGAGTTTGAAAACCACTGCTCTGAAGGAATGCAACAGAGTATTAAGGCACCAGAAAGTAATCTGTTCTTTGTGAAAAACCCTTCTGCTCTCTGCTATGAAGGAACATAGAGTTAAAACAGACAGGCACACGCGGTGGGGCTGTGTTGTTCCAGACTGCAGGGAAGGGATTACGTATTCGAATCCTCCTCTGCATAGAATACTCCATAAACATGCACGGCTAGCTTGTCATGGAGTAGATTCTAAGGCCCGACTTTTCCATGACATGCTACTTTTGTATGTTCTGCGGGGACCGGGGGGGGGGTGTTGGTTGGTGGGGAGAGGGACATTCAAACCATCATCTGAACTCTGAAATAGGGCTGTGCACGGACCCCCCGATCCGCTCCGCTCCAGATCTGCAAATTGCAGATCGTGCCCACTCTGCCCCGCCTCGATCCGCCTAGGGTCCGCTCCGCTGCGGAGCTCTGGCTCTGAATCGGAGCTCCGCAGCAGCAGGGGCAGCGCCAGGTAAGGCCCCCTCCCTCCTCCCCCTTACCTGCGTCCGTCCCGGCCTGTCGCCAGCTTCACTAGAGCCCACGGCTCAACCAGGAACTGTAGGCCTCGCTTGCGGTCTACACTTCCGGGTTGAGCTGCGGACTCTAGTGAAGCCAGTGATGGGCTGCGACGGACCAGGTTAGACCCCCATGCCCCCTTACCTGGCTCTGCTGCCATCGCTGCACGGGCAGTGGAGGCGGCGGCAGGGCCAAGTAAACCCCCTTACCTTTTTTGCGGAGCTCCGGATCGAGGTGAAGGATCCGCCTTCACCTCGATCCGCTCCGCGATGCTCCGCTGCTCCCCCGATCCTCTTCGCCTCACCTTAAGGGGAGGCGAAGCATCCCAATCCGCTTCTGCTCCTCCGGTTCGAGGAGAAGCGGAGCACAGCCCTACTCTGAAATAATACAGCCCATCAACGCACACATCGTTTGGTGCTTCTGCTTAACATGGCCTTGATCACTGGACTAGCATCAATAGCTTTCAATCCCATGGCCTCATATGCATACATTTCTTTGCAGCCACCCTGGTGTTGTCTCTGGTTAAATATGTTTTGCAGGTCACATGCAAAACATTGCAAAACATGTTTACCAGAGGCAAAACAAAATGGAAGTACACCCCGGAAGCAGTAGTCAGCCTTATCAAATGTCCTGCAACTTTCGGGGGGGGGGGGTGTGTGTGAAACAAATGGAGAAAATATATGTCTCCAGCTTGCTTAGCTACATTGGGCTCATCTTGTTCCTTACAAGAAACAAATGGCAAAGAAAAGGAAATATTGCCTGTGTGAAAAAAACCACTTCGTAACCTGTGTACTTACCAAGGAAGTGGCTGTTCCCACTGATGTCGCCCAGGGAAACCGCCACAGTAGGCTTGGGGTGGTCACTGGTAGATGTGCCGATGGATGCCAGGAAAACAAAGAGCGAGGTAGCCATGCTGGGTCTGTTAAAGCACACCTAGGCTCCAGGATACAGCAAAACACAGGCATGTTAGGGAATGGGCAAAAGAAAGTGCCTATCACATGGTTAATAGGCAGGAACTCTCCTCCAGCCCATTCCCTGCCCCTGCTCAGATTGCCTCGCAACCCTGGGATTCCTCTACCTTTTCCTTCTACTACTTTTTCAGTTTCTTTGGATTGTTCGTCTATATTATTCCTTGAGCTGGGCAGACTTCCTGTGGAGAACGTTGTTCATTCATTGCTACTACCTGGCAGCCCATTTCCCTGTTGGTTCATCCTTAAGAAAGTCCAGCCCATAAGGGACCCCATAAGTCACAATGCAATGTAGCCCTTCAGATTTTTAGGCTATGTGACGGCATCACTATGGGCAAATGGAGCCCATTAGATTGACAAGTACGCAATACTTCCTGTAATTGGTCTATGGTTGATCACACATAGCATCTTGCCCTTTTGAAATGATCTCCAAAACATCAAACTGGGGTTCCCTCTACTGATTTCCAAAAAGTTGTTGGTCAAACTGCTTCTTTCCCTATTTCAGTTCAGCATTAGCATCACTGAACATTTCAAGGCTATGAGTACCACACCTTCTGAACTGTGATAAGGGACAGATGCCCAAAGAAAAGACTCCTTCATTTGTGTGTGTCAGCAGGACAGTGTGTACAGTATGTTTGTGTGTCTATTTATCCACACATTACTTTTAGCTCCTACATATAGCTCAGCACCTGTGTTCTTCAGAGCCATCTCTTGGTCACTTTTGGAAATACATCATGGTAGCCTGAGCCAACCTTTGAAGATGGTGATGATGATGATGATGATGACGATGATGATTTTGCACATGTAATTCCAAAGAAAACCAAGACAAATGCACTCTTTTAAAAACTGATAATGTGTAGCCAAGGTCAGCAACTTAAAAAAAAACCTTGCTGTATTGCAGAGGCTATACGAGTGAGAGTTGTGACCATCTCATCTCAGCCATGAATTCAACGGATGGCCTTAGGCAAGCCACTGTTCTCGCTGCCCAAGACCCCTTATTTGTAATGTAGATACTGGCCCTCCTCTATAAAGTTGTTGCAAAGAGTCCTGAAATTCTCTGAACACTTAGGAAAACCGATATATAAATACAAGAAATAAATACTAATAATATAAATACTATTTTTTTTTTTACTGCAAGCAAAAACAACAACCCAAACATCCACAGCTCTCACAATCCAGAATTTCTGTGAAGTTCACAGTAAGCAAGATAATTACGTGGCATACGCCCATCATGTAGGTGTTACATGATTATTCTCTTTTAATACATTAGCAACATTGTGTTACATTTATCAGACAGGTTTATTCGCTTGCGGACACACATGATGTTCACCATCAACAGAAGTTATTTTACTTATGACTACAGGATCTGATGTTAGGGATTCTGTCCTCATCGCAGAGTAATACAATGGTAGAAGAAGTGAAGAACAGAAGAACTATGACTCATGGCATTTTGGCATACCAGAGGGTAGAGAGCTTCAGCTATTGGGTAGTATAAAAATGTAATAAATAAATAAAAATAGAAGAAGAGACCCAGAAACATGAAGATGTCCATAAGCCCTGCCAGCCCCTACCTGATTCACCCCTCCCATGCTCAGGACCTGAAGGTTTCATCTTGCTTCAGCTTATCATCCCAACAATGAAGTCTAAAAATATGGAACACTATCCACTCTCCTTACAGAGCCTATCTGCTTGCTTTTCCCTGATCCCACTCCACTCCTCTGCACAGCACTATGGCTGCACTGGGTGCAATGCATTGGGAATAACCATTCCTAAGAAAGCAAGGCCCTTACGAGCCTCACATTCATTTATCCTCCACCACACATCTCTCTGGGCCCCAATGAACAGGCTACTCCCAGTGTATGCTATATATACCAAGATGTGTGGAGAAAAGGGAGCTGCTGGATCAATGTATGTGAGGCGCAGGAGGACTTTGGGTTATTGGAAATGGCTAGATGCATTGTATTGCCTGGGGAGACCCACCACCCTGGGCAATTTCCCATTTTCTCCCAAAAGTAATTTTCAGGGCCTTGGATCAGTGGAAGGCACAGGTGGAGGAAGAGTGCTCTTTATGAGCATCCTACACACTTTTTGCAAGCACTCCAGACCAAACACTTGCAAAAAGGTCTAGCCTTTGTGAGTGTTCAACTGGACAGCTAGAAAAGCCTGACTTCTTTCAGGTAGGGATGACTGAGGAATTCTTTCCGTCTGCATTTTGATGCAAACAAATGTGATCAACAGTTCCCTTGACTGACGTGCAGATCAGAACATACTGGACTCCAGATTCACAATTTATCAAACACAAATACTTCCAGTGTTTTGAGGTACTCCAAGAGCTGCCTTTAAAGTTTTCCATTTTTTAAAAAAGTGGTAATAGCAGCTATTTCCAAGTGGATGGAAAGCCTTGCTGCGGCCTCCGACATGCTCCTAGTTGCAACAGAACATGATAACATTCCACCCACTTCCAGGGGGACATTACATGGGGGGAAAGAGGGGGGGCAGTTCATCTTTTTTTTTTCTGTGCAGCCTCCTTGGGGAGAAACCCCATGTTATCGTGGCTTTCAGAGGCAGTTGTGGCCCCATTTGGAATGTGTGGCATGGCAGTCTAGAAGGCAGGCAGGATTTCTAGCAACTTGGAGCAGCTATTAGTGGGTGCTTTAAAAAAAAAAGATGGAAAACTCTGAAAGAAGGCTTTGGACCACTTCATAGCACTGTAAGTTTAGAATGCAAATTTTTGGTCAGTTTTTGTTGTTGTTGTTTTTAAATGGAAATAGAAACAGGATGCAACGGACTTAGGGCAGAGCAGTGACATGCGAAAGTGACATGGGCAAGAAGTAGGCTGATCCATCTCTAACTTTCAAGAAGCAACAGGATGCTACTGCATCATCAGAACTGCAAGATCCTGCAAAAATGGGGTTATTTAGAGGACGTCAACTGAGTAGTATGGTACCCTAAACTTTTTGAGATAAAACAACAAACTGCAGTTTGATCAAACCACGGAAGTAATTCACTAAGCTGCATACATAAGGGGAGGAGGAAGTGTGCAAGTATAAGGGTTGTTTCCAATCCTTCAAACCATGGTTTAGAGGATTGCTCAGAGGGTTAGCTGAATACAGCCAACCTCTCCCTTTTCTATCAAATCTGGGAGGTTTTTTTCCAAACCCAGTATTATAACTCCAAAATGTTTTAATTTACCCAGTCATTTTAATAGTGTTTACTTATTTATACCTCAATCTTATCCATGTCTATTAAGAAGTAAGTTCTACTGACTTCAATAGGACGTACTTCTAAGTCCTAAATGCACATACAAGGGAATAAACCACATAGAGATCAATTAGGCTTATTCTAAGTAAACATTCATAGCACTGTTTTAGTCTGTTTTAAAGTTGCATCTCCCATTTTCTTATTTTTTGTGCTTGTTCTATGCTGTATTTCCCTGAAACCTGATATGAGGAAGGGTTATATGAAAGGTTTTAATTAAATAAAATAAAAGGGAGGGGGGAAGAGACATTTTTATTACTTAGCCATAAATAATGCTATAGATGGAAAATAATGAAGTATGCAAGCAGTGCCAGAAATGAGTTTTCAATATAAACATCCACGGGTGAACGGAACTGACCACGAAATGCAATAAAACTGGAATGCACTTTGATCTTTGGTGAAGAGTGGGAAGTTAACATCCCTCAAAGGGAGCATTCTCCTTTGTTATTGTAGCTAAGGAACAAACGCAAGCAAGACACGAATATTCACTACTGGAACCAGGAGGGGAGCTGGGAAGAATAGAGCATGCAGGGAGAGGCTAGCCAAGACACAAGATGTAGTGATAGCCAGCAGTTTGTCTCACTTTTTTAAAAAAAGGATTAGAAAATTCATAGAAGAATGGATTTATCAAGGTAACTAACTATGGTAACTAAATAGAGAAGCAGTTTGCTAAGCTGAATCTGGTGTTCTTGAAGAGATCAACTGTGCAGTCACATGGCTGGATTCTATACCTGCGCAGAGTATTTCTGGAACCTTAGAGCCTCTCACCCTGGGAAGAGAGAGCAGACCCAAGGGCATGGGGTGAGTGCCTTCCCACTCAGTTCCTTGGACACAGTTTCAAGAACATCAGATAACAGATGACATCCAGCAACAGCAGAGAAGGAGAGTGGATTGTGTGTTTGTAATTTTACAAATGACATCTTGAAGAACATCAGCTATAGGTATGCCACATATTGTCTTCTTTGTGGTCTCTGCATCATCCCATACCTGGATGACTGGTAAGGTAATGCACCTTGAGGTTTGAGGTTGCAATATCCAAGAAAGGGACTCTGAAGAACAGCACTTCCAAAAGAATCAGTAGAAGTGTTCACACTAAGGGTATAGCGCTCAATGAATAAAGATGCAGTAGTCTACATAGAAGCTATGCAGGGTTCAGGCATGGATGTTCCCAGGAAGAACCCTGAGGACATATCAGCTCCCTGAGTTGAATGGCCCCTGATACTCACAGCTAGAGGTTGGTTTGCCAATCATAGAATCATAGAATAGCAGAGTTGGAAGGGGCCTACAAGGCCATCGAGTCCAACCCCCTGCTCAATGCAGGAATCCACCCTAAAGCATCCCTGACAGATGGTTGTCCAGCTGCCTCTTGAAGGCCTCTAGTGTGGGAGCGCCCACAACCTCCCTAGGTAACAGATTCCATTGTCGTACTGCTCTAACAGTCAGGAAGTTTTCCAGGTAATTTGGAGCAATAGTAGAAATCACCTAGAATCTTGGAATGTTGGAAGAATCCATCCGGGGGATAAAGTCCGCCAAGATTTTAGCAGCTTGGCACCCCAGACTTCGACACATTTACCCATGAACTCTCTCCAAATTAATGCATCTGTAATACTCATAATGATGTGGGGAGTCAACAGATCACATAGGGTTTCCTGGAATACACTGGTTTGATTGTTCACCACTATAAGGAATGGAGTCTCTCACTGGGTTTACCTCATTTTTATTTTTGAAGATTTCTATCCCAACTTTCTGCACAAGGCCCCCAAGGCAGTTTAAAAAGAAATCTAACAAATGAACAGAAACAATTAATAAACTAAAAGCAATTAGAACTAAAACCGCCAGTATCAGCAGATTGACAATAAAACCTAAACACAGCCAAAATGAAGTTCCAATTAGAAGTGAATGAAACAGCATTAAGTTGGTTAAGTTAGCAAGTAATGAGGGCGCTAGGAGAACATGCCTCTGAGGTAGGGATACCACAGTTGGAGCACCATGACTGAGAACACTTTGGATGCTTCCAGACAAAGGACTCCTACTGCTACCAATCAAATGGCATTCTGCGACTATTCAGCATTTTTCTCCTTACTGGATTTGTCATGATAAGAAAGAAAGACAAGTTGTGGGAAAGCATGGAAAGAGTGGAAGATCACATCATTTGGAACCCCTGTAAAATTCTGTGAATAAGACGAGGCAATAAAAGCCTTGTAGGTGGAGACACCTGGGCAAGTTTGTATATAAGAAGGTGATTCTTCAAAGATCAAACTCTCAGGTTCTTCAAGCCTTCATATGTAATGAAACTTGCAACATTTTCAGGTGTGTCTTATAACGAACTGGATGACAGTGAAAATTGTTTGAGACTGGTATAATCTGTTCATCATACTGAGATCCAGTCCGAATATCCAAAGCTAATAGCTACTATTATAATTGATGTTTCCAGCGGAGCTCAGGGGGAAACATCCTCTGAGATCCAGTCAATATCCCGGCTGCCATGTTCTGAAGCAACCGGAGTTTCTGAATGCTTTTCATAGGAGCCTTCATACAATGCACTGCAGTAGTCTAACCTGGGTGTTACTAGGATAACGGCGGCAAGATCATGTTTATCCAGAAGCACACTAACAGTACCCCTAGGCTGCAATAACTGAAACTCATCTAGAAAAAATTAGACCGGCCTTAAGGGAACATCCTGTACCTATACTGCATCTAAGTTGTAGGGCAGTGCTTAGGAGTTTGTAGTGCTTAGAAAATAAGTCATAGCAGACTGCTGGAAGCCAGCATGAAGCAAACTTCTTGTTACTTGAGACAGCTTCACTGGGTGGATTTGTGCAGACACAATTGTGGAGTGAAATAAGCTTTCTTTTCTGCCATGACTGACACAGAGTAGACTGTAAAATAAGCTCTAGCATGCATTGAAGGAGATTCCATTTGTCTTTCTCCATCTGTGTTCCAGCTATTGTCCATACTCCTCTATCACACCACACTCCCTGGTACACAAGAGAGAAGAATTGCAGAAAAGGGCACCGTGGAGTGATAAGTGTTACCTGTCTGGGTTGTCTGCTCCATATTCCAGTGATCAACCAGGTATGTCAAGTTCAACCAGAAAACTCCCCTAGAGTAATTTGGAAATATTGAGTGTCCTGGGCTGTCAATCCCCATGTGGCAAGAAGTGAGAGGGGAACCAAGAGAGGTTAAAGTCCCACCAATCATATGGTAATTTGGAGCTGATGTCCAAACCCATTCACACCTGAGAACTGGTGCTGAAGAGGAAATCTGAAGTAAGTATGGAGGGTCCTGCTCAGACAATGCCTCTGCAATATATTTGAGGGAAATTTATAGTTTAGCAAACTTTGCACATCACTAGAATCTCGGGATTTATTTATTTATTTATTTATTTATTTATTTATTTATTACATTTCTATACCTCCCAATAGCCAGAGCTCTCTGGGCGGTTCATCATCTCTGGGATGTACGAAGAATCCATCCGGGGGGTAAAATCCACCAAGTTTTCAGCAGCTTGGCCCCCCCCCAAGACTTCAAAACACTTACCCATGAACTCTCCCAACTTGATGCAGATCATGTCGGGCCAGCTCGCAGATTTTCAGGGGGTTGTTTTTTCTTGAAGCAACATTTACGCAAATTGCACCTGCAATTTGCATCACTTGAGCAAATTTCGGTCATAATGTGCTTAATTTGCGCCTGCGATTTTGCCCAAATTGCAGGTGCAGTTTGCTGAAATTAAGCATACTACAGGCGTAATTTGTGCAAGTGATACAAATTGCAGGCGCAATTCCCTTAAATGTCACTTTAAGAGGGAAAAAAAATCTGAGAAAAGTTTCTGGATTCCAGGAAAAAAAATGTGTCTCAGCTCCTGTGAGTTTTAAAAAGGCTTTCCCTACAACAGCTATCCTTATTAGAATCAACTCGTGTGAGGATTCAGATGCTCATCCCTACTTACAAAAAGTAGTGCATACTATCAATTCAGTTCCTTCCTCTCAACAAGTCCTTGCTACAGTGAATGCCAAAAGCACTTACTTTCAGCCAAACTCTGTCATCGAAGATCATTTTCTCCCTGTCTGAATCCTGAAGAACGTCATGGTTCATACAAGGAAACCAAGCCATCTGAGGCTGATATGACAGCATGTCCTGAGGATGAGGCTTACACACCTGGGAAGGAGGGATTTTCAATATGGGAAAGGGAAATGATCAACGTTGGGAGGGGAAATAAATTTCAATCACATGAGAAACACATGAATCAGAAAGTCACAAGAAAAACTCAACAGAAATACCCTCTTATTTCTCCACCTCATTTCCAGGCATGGAAATGTGTGGGAAGGAATGTCACCAAACATTCTCTAGAGGTGAAAATCCACCAATAGTTCCGAAGGGGTTCTCACTAATATTTTTTGTGGCAACTGCCACTCCCCACTCCACCCCTGAGAATTCCCTGGAAAAAAACGCTATGTCTAAAGCTTTGTAGGAGACGTAAAATGGTGGCTGGTCCACCAGCACATAAGCTCTGCTGTTGCCTTCCTGTGGTAGGAGTAAAATAAAGTTTGACAGCAAAGAATAAGGTTGTTTTTTTCATTTTTTTCAAAGGACTGTGGAGGAAATTCTTTCTGAGCCCACATCCAGCTCCCCGGGAACCCCCTTTGTGGGTCATTTCTGTCTGATTGCTATGGCTGCAGCTAATTAGGGACCAGAGACGTCCAAGAGAAGCCACTTGAACACCTGAAGCTGCATTATATTATTGGACTTTGGTTCACCAGCCTGGCCAGTGCCTTTCTATGTCCTCACTGAGATGGTATATCAGTGACTAGACTGTACGACTTTTAGACTGCAGACAAGGTTGCTCAGATTATTGAATGCCCCTCCATACAAATATAAACAATCCACAGCAACCTACATAAAGAAAGCGAATGTCCCTGAAGAATATTATGCTAGAACCTGGCTACCTACTGTAACATTCTGTTATCTAGTTGGCAGGAGAGTTTTTGTGTGAGAGCGTTCAAGCATGTGAGCCTCACTCACCTGGAGCCTGAAATGGTACAACCTATATACAGGTATCTCATTTCTGTGAGAACTAAGCCTATTCCTCAGACCATGTTTTTTTCAACCTTGCTACCTTAGGTCCTTTAAGTGGAGATGGCAGGGACTGGAATTGGGGCCTTGTGCGTGAAAATCCTGTGCTCTTTTGAAGACAGAGCTCTTCCTGGTTGCCAAGAAATAGATAATGTAAGGGTTTGCATGTGAAAAAACCCCACTCACCCTCACAAGAGGTTCTCCAGTCACCAGGGAAACTGGACATGCCTTCTCATCCTGGTGGGAAGTGTAGGCCTCTGATGCCCACTGATCCAGGTAGTCTTTGGGGGTGTAGAGACCACAATCCACAATGCTGCTGCTTTTCTCAAATGGCTCACAAATGCCATCGCTATCATGGACGTAGCAGAGGCTTGGTTCATCTGCAAAGTTTAAAAAAAGGGGGGGGGAGAAACAGAAGGTTGGGATGGTGAAAATGGGATTTATTTTGTGACATTCTAATAATCACATCCGATATAAAAATAGACAAGACTCCTTAATTAGTTTGGATCTGGCACACGAACAGTTCACTTACATATAGGCATTTTCCTGCCCTATAACTCCCATAAATGGAATTATAGTTTGTTAGAACATTGTTTCTCTCTTATTTTCTTTTAAAAGAGTTTTAAGACTTCTAACTTTTTTTTTCATCATCATATTCATTATTATTATTATTATTATTATTATTATTATTATTATTATGAATAATTATTATTTAGATTTCAATATTTGTACATTCAGAAGACTTCTAAGCTTTTTGGTTCACTTTCCCTCCCTTAGCATTTTTCTAAAGTACAAAAGTAACTTGCATCAAGTTGTCAAAACATTTCCCATATTTTAGGAAAATGCCCGGCTTTATACATTACATATTTATTTTTAAATTTTAATACCCCTCTCTTCTTTCTCTTCGCTGTTGAGTCTTGTCAATACTTAAGACTGTAAGCTTTTGAGATGACAAGTGTCTTTTAGATTCCTGTGAAGCGCTTGTACAAATAAGTAAGACAGTAGTAGTAGCAGGGGGTAGTAGCAGCTGCAGCAGGGAGAAGGTAGGTGTGAGAGAGATTGTGAATGAGCGTGTGAGCGAGCGAGCGAGAAGCTGGCCCCATCAACCCAGTCCCTGCCTACCAGAAGCTCTGGCCACAACCCACTACCACATGTGGCCCTCAGGGGAAGAGGGAGATTGCCTACCTCAGACGTATCATTTATTTATTTATTTATTTATTTAAAATATTTATATCCCGCCCTATATCACAAAGATCTCAGGGCGGCGTACAGATAAAAACATACATTATAAAACAATAAATATACACAGTTAAAAACAAATTAAACCATGATCCAAGTTAAAACAATATATAATTTAAAAGCAATAGATGCAGTTAAAACAGTTAAAAAAATGTGCCAGTGAGTTTATCCATCAAAGGCTTTGTTAAAAAGCCATGTTTTTACTTGGCGTCGAAATGCAATCAGTGTTGGTGCCAATCGGGCCTCCAAGGGGAGGGCATTCCACAGTTGGGGTGCCACCACAGAGAAAGCCCTCTCCCTTGTCCTATCATAACGTATATGTTGCATTGGTGGGATGCGGAGAAGGGCTCCTCCAACAGATCTAAGGTCTTGGGCAGGCATATATAAGGAGAGACGTAGGCATAGCATCCTGGATTTTTGATTGCCCCCTTGTCCATTTGCCTCCACACCTTTTCCCCCCTAATACTTCCTTTCTACTGAATATTGATTTCCATCCCCTCACGCTTCCATTTTCTTCCTAATTCTTTCGGAGCCAGCCTGTGGCTATGGGCAGTTGAACCTGGGATGCATGTTCTCCGGCCAAAGGCTTCCTGAGGCCAACTGATGAGAGGCCTGAAGTCTTGAAGGAAGCAAGAGGCAAAGGTTTTGGTACTTATACCAAGCCTGGCCGATCCAGAGGCTTGGAGCATTTCTACACCAAGGAAAATTCCCACAACTTTATCATGGCTTTCTGCTTCCATTTTTGTCTCATGTTCACAACGTACTCCCGTCACACACACTTCCCTTCCCAGCTCTCCCTTTCCCCCTTTAACAACGAGTTCTATATGTTTCATTTATACAACCACAAGGTGGTGCTGTGGTCAGCTGCTTCTTATAGCGCAATTTCCTCTTTTCATTCTGAAACAGAGAACAAGTCTTCTGTTACTACTTTTATTTCATTTCAAATTAAGCTGCGGAAAACCTGGGAAAGTACGAGAGAGATGCTGGAGGTTGGCAGCGACATGTAACTGATCTGCAAATTTCCATGAGTGGCCAGTTACAAGTGTACTATAAATCTCTCCTTAAGAGAAGCCCTGGATATTACTTGCTAACTGCAGGGACTGATTTTGCATCTTGATATGCCATCCATAACTGAAGTGAGCTCTGAAACCAAAACACATGTAATTCCAGGTAGCTCAAGTGGCTACGCCCCAGCCTAATGGTACCTGATTCACATCCCTGCCATACTTTTACTTTGCTCCCCTTCTCTCTTTAATTTTTTATTCCTTCTTTAAAAAAATTACAGGCTCAAGTTACAGGAAGCCAGATTCCAGCTGGACATCAGGAAAAACTTCCTGACTGTTAGAGCAGTATGACAATGGAATCAGTTACCTAGGGAGGTTGTGGGCTCTCCCACACTACAGGCATTCAAGAGGCAGCTGGACAACCATCTGTCAGGGATGCTTTAGGGTGGATTCCTGCATTGAGCAGGGGGTTGGACTCAATGGCCTTGTAAGCCCCTTCCAACTCTGCGATTCTATGATTCTACATCCTTACAGCTTGCTTTTCAATGGGTTGTGGGTTATGGTTAGGATAGACCAGGATGATCAGGGGTCTCGAAACAAAGCGCTATGAAGAAAGACTGAAAGAACTGGACATGTTTAGCCTGGAGAAGAGAAGATTGAGGGGAGACATGATAGCACTCTTCAAATACTTAAAAGGTTGTCACACAGAGGAGGGCCAGGATCTCTTCTCGATCCTCCCAGAGTGCAGGACACGGAATAACGGGCTCAAGTTAAAGGAAGCCAGATTCCAGCTGGACATCAGGAAAAACTTCCTGACTGTTAGAGCAGTACGACAATGGAATCAGTGACCTAGGGAGGTTGTGGACTCTCCCACACTAGAGGCCTTCAAGAGGCAGCTGGACAACCATCTGTCAGGGATGTTTTAGGGTGGATTCCTGCATTGAGCAGGGGGTTGGACTCGATGGCCTTGTAGGCCCCTTCCAACTCTGCTATTCTATGATTCTATGTTATTTAAATAAGGAGGAAAGCTTTGTTAGTCTGTCAGATTTTCAAAAACTTCTGTACACGTTTGATTAAAACAGCAAAATTAGGGGAAGAAAAAACCCCAGAAGTGGATATTCTGAATAGTTAATCATAAAGGGTGCAAATCCTGAAATATTAAAATATATTATTAATGAATTCCTATGCCACTTTTCAATGTACAATGTGATTTATAATAATAATTTTGGCTCATTGCAACCCATGAGTTAGGAATTAAAAGGCAGCTTAGAGAAACTACCTTCCCAAGGCCACCAAGAGAGCTCATGGCTGGGTACAGGAGCTGAAGCCAGGAAGAGCTTGGCCTAAATCAAACACACTCTTTGCTACTCCACACTGGTCAAAGGGAGAGTTGCCACTGATTTTAATGGAATGTGGATTTCACCCAAGCTGCCTTAAATGCCCAAACCAAAAAGGCCCACTGTTCTGGCCTTTTGAAAATTGCTTCTTTTAAAAAATTAAAAGAACTTCAAGAAAATTTCACGTACAGACCTGCCCGTAACAAAATGTGAGGGGATTTGCTTTAAGGAAAAAGCTGAAAGTTGTCATGACCCAGGCTACTAGTAGCGGCTCAGACATTGGGAGTGTTTGGACGACACTTTAGTCCACAGAGTGTGAATAATCCATTCCAGAGGTGACTACTTGTGTGTCACACTCCATTGAGGAGTCATCTCTGCCCCGCTCCGCCCTTCCCACCGAAGGGCAGCGCTGGTTCCTGCTTACCTTATCGGGGAGCCACCATTCCATAGGGAGAGGGGGAAGGGGGAAGAGAGACGTAGCGTGTGGAGATGCACCATGGCTGTTGTTGGAGCCATGGCAGAGGCAGCGCGTTGATTCCACCTCCTGTCAGGAGGAGCGATGCCTCCGCCACCGCTTCTTTCTCCAGCTACAGCCATGGCACATCTTTCGCAGTGGCCATCACCGGAGAAAGCAGCAATGGTGGAGGCATCGCTCCTCCTGACAGAAGGTGGAATCAAGGCACCATTATGGCCCTGACAAGGAAGGAGGGGCGCCACGGGGGCACAACGATCTGTCCTGCAGCTGTCATGAGCAGGACAGATCCTCGCGCGTCCCGTCCCCAGTCACCTGAAGAGAAGGGGAATCCTTTGCAGTGGCAGGAGAGATACTTGCGTGTCCGATTCCCCTTCTCTTCTGGCAAATGGGGATGGGAGGCGCAGGAATCTGTCCTGCTCATGACAGCTGCAGGACGGATCGTGGCAACTCCACCCCCTGATATCAGCAGATGGATTTCTCCCACAGTTTGATGTTACATGTCCAGCCACAGAAGACCTCCTTCACCCCCCGCCCGGCGATCCATTTGGGGATTGGATCAAGGGGATAGAAGGAGCTCCTTCTATCCTCGCAAGCCAATCTCCAGATGGATCTCGGGGCAAGGGACATGCACATCCCTGGGAACACGTGGAGGCCTACAATTGGCAGTGCCCCACCCAGGGGCAGCATGATCAGTGGCTGCCCAAGCGCTTCCCGGGGCAGGATTATTTCCCATGCTGCTAGAGGTGCGCTGCAATCCTACGCATATTTACATGGGAGTTGAACTCAGTGGGGATTGGCAGTCTTATGTAGGTCTGCTCAGAACTCTTTCTCTCCCACCCAGTACCTCTTTCTTTCTCAAACATGCACGGCGCATATATATCCCTTCCATGTAAATGTTGATGGTGCTTTGAAGGGCATTCCTTGTAAGAATCCTAAAGGTCCATGAAGATTACTGTTAGTACACAAAAAGACCCCCCCCCCCAAATTAAGCCAGGGCCATGCTGGAGCTAGCAGGAAAGTGGGGAGTTGGGGCAAACCCTACCAAAGCTGTGTCCCAAGAGAAAGTAATTTGGGGGGGGGAGCCACTAGCCTGGAGAGGCGCTCAACCTTCCTGGTTTCTTTGTAGGGGAGACTGTCTGCCCCCCCCCGCCCCATCCATTAACTCTTGTTCCCCCTATACACACACACAAAGAGAGAGAGAGAGGAGCAGAAGTGTAGAGGAAGCTCCTGGTTATGGTCAACAAATGCACATGCACAGCCCACATCTCTGCTGATGGAACGGACTGAAATAAACCAGATTACTGGTCAATTCCAGGGAGGGGGAAGGCACAGGGCTGCCTCTTACCACAGAAGACAAGCTTAAGAAGGGGTAGAAGATGGGGAAATTGACGTGGATGGGGAAATTAGATATGTCTGGAAATGCATATTGGGGCGGGGGGGGGGGGAGTTTGAAGCTCCATGTCCTTTCCCCAGAATAAGACCTGCTGAGTGCCGCCCTTGTGCTGCTGCCCCTTTCGCCCCTCCATGGGTGTCCCAAAACCACCTCCTGGACCCGGCGCGTCTGTCTCCTCCCCCAACAGCGACAGCAGCATGAGAGAAGGAGACAAGTGGGGAATCCCTTCTCCCCCATTTCCATCCCCCACCCCCACCCCGCCCCAGTGAAAAGGGTTGGTTGGGCTCAGAGTTGCCTCTGCCCTCTCTTCTAACATGAGACAACCGGGCAAGCAGGCAAACGGGAAACCCTCCCCACTTCCACAAACACACACCCCTTGAGCCCAATGCCTTCTCTTCCAACATCACGAGGCAGGGGAGACAGGAGCTGTGAACACAGCCCGCGGATAGGAAATCCCATCCCAACCCCGATAGTGTAAAGGGCTGCAACTGACCCCCTCTACTCCCCCATGGATGTTTTGCTTCCCCTCTCCCTGTTCTGATGTCCAGAAGCTATTTTTTACTTGTCCAGCCACCACTGGTTCTGCAATCTGCCTTCTCTGGTTGGACAATGCTAGTACCCGATCAGTGGAGGGCAATACTATTTATTTATTTATTTTATTTATTACACTTATATACCTCTCCCATAGCCAGAGCTCTCTGGGCGGTTCACAGAAATTCTAAAATTGAGATAAAAACGGTTATACAAAATTTAAAATTCTAAAACACAGGACACACACACATAAAGCATTAAAAACTGTTAAAAAAACTAAACATGTGGGTGATTAAGATGTGCTGCTATATGCCTGGGCAAAGAGGAAAATCTTAACCTGGTGCCGGAAAGATAGCAGCGTTGGCGCCAGGCGAGCCTTGTCAGGGAGATCGTTCCAAGTCTGGGAGCCACCACCGAAAAGGCCCTGTCCCTCATTGCCACACTCCGAGCCTCTCTCGGAGTAGGCACCTGGAGGAGGACCTTAGATGTTGAACGTAGTCACCGGGTATATTCACGTCGGGAGAGGCGTTCCGTCAGGTATTGTGGTCCCAAGCCGTGTAAGGCTTTATAGGTCAAAACCAGCACCTTGAATTGGGCTCGGAAACATACAGGCAGCCAGTGCAAGCGGACCAGAGCAGGTGTTATATGGTCAAACCTTCTGGTTCCCGAAATCAATCTGGCCGCTGCAATTTGCACGAGCTGCAGCTTCCGAACCGCCTTCAAAGGCAGCTCTATGTAGAGTGCATTGCAGTAATCTAACTTGGAGGTTACCAGAGCATGGACAACTGAAGCCAGGTTATCCCTGTCCAGATAGGGGCATAGCTGGGCCACCAACCGGAGTTTGTAGAAGGCACTCCGTGCCACTGAGGTCACCTGAGCCTCAAGTGACAATGATGGATCTAAAAGAACCCCCAAGCTACAAACCTGCTCCTTCAGGGTGAGTGCAATCCCATCCAATACTAGCATCCAATCAAAAGTGAGTGGGGAAAGGAGGAGTGTTCAAAATACAAGAGGCCCAGCTACAGCAAAAAGGAACTGCGCATGGAATTTGTGTACATTTTTGGACTGCACGTCATACGTTTGTGTTGTTTTCATTAGTTTCTGTAAGCAGCCTCGGAAGGGCGTTACACTAAAAAGAAGCATATGGGTTTCTTCAATAAATAAATCTGCTCCAAATCCCTCTCTGACCCGCTTTCTCCAGATTCCACCATGGTCTCATCGTTGCAGGTCCTCACCATTATCTAAATGTCTAAGGGCAGTTCAGATGGAGATATCTGTGAGTCTGAAGCCTGGTTTACACCTGCAGCAGAATGCTGAGATGGTGAAATGGAGTGCAACACATCAGACTACATGTGGGTGGAAGGACATTTTTGAATACTCCGCTATGTGTTTTTTTTTTAAAAAAAAAAATACTCCTTGCTGGAACAGGCTTAATTTAGAACCCTTCTTTCTGATTCATAGAAGTTCTATTATTAGGGAGTTTTTAAATGTTGGGGAGCAGAAGACAGATTCCCTTCCTGTAACTGTACAGTTCACAATACCACCTTAGTCTGCTACCATGCATAGCCCCAGCTTCAAACATACTACTTCAGAGGTGCAATATAAATGGATGAATCAACTGAAAGGGCACAGAGCTAATTGCTGGCCCAAACTGAGTGCTACCCCACAGTTACCAAACTTCTCCCCTTGCTGAAATACTGCTTCTTGTCAAACAAATTTCCAAGTTCTGCCAAAGCTCAAATATTGGATTCAGAAGGATATATGAAAATCTGAGCAAAAGGGAAAACAGAAGCCGAGCGTGCTGGTCTTTCTAGACTCACCAGCACAATGGAATCCATTTTCTTTGTTACAGGTTCTAGAGCAACCATCCCCGTCTATCAGGTTTCCATCATCACACTCCTCTGTAAGACTCCTAAGAAAATACGAATAAGAAAAAGCATTTATACAGGATTTTTAGAGCATTCATACTTTTATTGCTACAATGACTTCTTCATGACAAGAAGTTTCCATGCGTGGTGCAATTGATAGAATGCTATCAACTACCCCACCATTTTTTAATGATGCTCCGCTGTTGTTTTTACTATTTATGTATGTGTTATATTTTAGGGTTATTTTTTAATTCGTTGTGGGATGCACACACGCACGCACGCACGCACGCAAGTTACCTTGAATTGTAAGGTACACAGAAAAATGGAGTATAAATGCAGAATTGAATAGGTAAAATGAATAAATCTCTTCAGCATATTCTGGCTGAATTGACAATAAACAATTTGAACTGCTTTCTAAAAATGTTTTTATATATTTGTTACTAAGAAAGCTTTGACTATTGAGTGATATAGAAATGTAATTAAAAAAATAGACTTGAATCCTTGGGAAGTTCCACCAGACATGTAACGAAGTCTCTTTTCGGACACAGCTCTTCCAACATAGAGCATCTTTTGATTTATAAATTGCTTTTAAACTTGCAGATGTTGAGACTGGAGCCATCCATGAATAATCTTGAAAGCTTTTCTCTTTAGCAACCATATAGCTATATACTTATCCTGTGCTCAATTGGACTCCCTATCAAATAAGAATGCATATGATTGCAGCCCTAGAAAATGAGGACCCTTGTTTCCAAATGGTCGGATTTTCTTCTCCCACTTTTTTCCTTCTCTTTCTGCTCTGTCCTTTTCCCACTTGTGTTTTGTATTACTTTATACAACACCTGTTCTTTTGATCCTAATCCATTTTCTTTCTTTATATCTTTCACCTATTTTTTCTTCAGTTTTTTACAGCAAATCTTCTACATGTCTACTTAAAAGTAAGTCCCACTGAGTTACAATCTATCTGTTGTCACCTTTCGTACTTTACTATTATTACTTTTATGCTGATTTGCATTTTTCGGTGTCAGATCTTACCACGTTTTCTGTTGTAGATCAAGGGTTAATACAAAAATACCAAAACCTAACCTGTATGGTTTAACATTTAAATTAAAGGTATTCAGTATGATATATTATTTAATAAAATTTAAATAAAGTTATTCATTAAATACTTTTCATGTAACATTTTTTTTTAAAAAAAACAAATAGTATCAAATTAAATGGAATTGTTCCAAGTATTTGTCAATCATCCCTCTGCATTTTCGCTCTTTGGACAGAATACTGGAAGGCAGGGACAATTTTACATCAAATGAAAAATTGAGTATGATCATGCCTGCACACTTTTCCTTTTATCTCTGTGAAGGAAAAACAGTCTAGGAGTTTGCTTCTTCTATTTCTTAAATGAAAGTCGAAAATTCATCGAGGAAGCCCAACATGACGCTAAGAAGGCAAGGCCCTTGCAACTTCCCCCATTCCCGGCTACAACTTCTGGTCATGGATTTCCCAAAAACACAGAGAGCTTCTCTACATTTTTAAAAAATTGTGCCGGCTTACCATGGTTATCTGCATTTGTTTTCTTTCTTGAATATGATCAGCAGCATTACATGGGCGGCCACATGGTTTGAAATTGAATACTTCCTGCTCCATGTGCTCAACTGACTTTACTGAGACAGCGCCATCTGGTAGCATAATTATACCACAACTAGCTGTACCCAACATAACACACGCCGTTGTAGCATATCTTAAAGTTTATTAATTAAATATTATCACGGGGGCGCGGGCTGCTTGGACGCCACCGATACAGCGCCATCTGGCAGACCTGGGGGGCAGGGAAGTTGGAGGGAGGGGGAGCAGGTGTCCTCCTCTCCCCGGGGTTCCTGTCAGCCTTGGGCCCAGCTCACATGAGATTAGGTCGGGGCCTCGGCTCCCAGCAGGCGAGCGGCCCCCCACCCAGCCACCAAAGGCCCCGGCTGTGCTTTGTTCATGCTCCAGACTGTGGCACTGCCCCCTTCGTGGGGGGGAACGAAGAGGCAGAAAGGGGGGTAGGATTACCTTGGAAAGCCCGGAGGAGTCGGGTGAGGGGCTTAGCAACCTGTATCAGCTGACGTTACACGTTGTTACTGTTGCTTAGCAACCTGTATCAGCTGACGATACATGTTGTTACTGTTGCTTAGCAACCTGTATCAGCTGAAGCCTTTATGGAAACATACCTAAGCGTTTTATATAGATAGAAGATAGAAGATACCAAGATTACATGCTGGGAGACGGTGCAATTTCCCAGAAAGTCTCACATTATCTCTGGGGTGTTTTAAAATGCAAAAAACCCCCAGATATTCCAGGGGACAGCATGAGAGGGGCCCTTGATGCTGTCAACGACATGAAATGAACCACAAACTAATTATGAGCATGCTATAAATAGCTCATTTAGGGAAGTTCATAATCTTGTAAAAGACTCTTGCCTTTACAAAAGTTGCCCCAGGCCTGGAACAGGGCAAGGAGAGTGAGAGGGTGCAGTTCTGTTTTGAAGGTAGTTCTGGGAAACTTCAAACCAAACCTGGATAAGCCTACAGCCATAGTCCAGGAACCAATGTGAGAGTGATGTACTGGAAACATTCAGGCTTGGATAATTCCATACTTTCTTGGCCTTAAAAACTCATAACTTTAAAAAATGTTTGTTTTTCTAAAGAAATAGAAAGCAGTAGTGAAAACTCCTTCCATGAGTGATGAGCCAAACCAAAAGATCCGAGCACCTTCGGACTTTGCCTTCAACTTCTATAAATATTATTGAGGCTGGCAAACAGGGTTTAATTGAACAAGGGCCAGCTTTGGAACCACCTTGATAATTTGGTGGATAAAGATGGCATATACATTTTTGTAGTACATAAAACAGTGGCCAGACCATAAATCCGTAAGCAGTGAGATAGGAATATACTTTTTAAAATGTCTAACATTAAATCAAGGACCAAAAACCCCTCTTCACAGTGGATTCTTGGGATAAGATAGACCTCCATGGGTATGTGCTGTTGGTCCTTGCCCCCCAGTTTCTCAGGGTCAAACCTTCAAAGGAACTAGCAAAGGAACAGACGTTTCTCCCTTTCTTTGCTAGGGAGTTATTTTGAAAAGTTGCATCTCAGAAAGCAAAGCAAAGGTAAAAGGATATGGGGACCTTCATGCCTTAGGGAGAGATTCTGACTCTACCCCCAGGTTTCTCTGAGAGCACCTATTCAAAACAGCCCCTGCCCCCATAGCAATTGAGGCTTACCAGCATCTAATATAGAGCGGGGGAGGAGCAGTGAACATCGTCTCTGCCACTCCTCCTGCTCAGCATTTTCACTAGATGGGCTTTTTTTGCCCATCTAGCTGGGGCATTCCAGAGGTGGCGAAAAAGAGACTGGCCTCAGAGAGCCAGCCAGCGCAATTCTTTCTATGCCGACTGCAAAAGGGGAAACGGGGGAACGCAGATTATCGGACCCAAGGTCAGCATATCGATTCTGGAACCTGAAGTATCCTATGGCCCCCGAGATGCTGTCTAAGGGCCATAGGACTGCTCCCTAAATAAATAACACACACACCCCCATTAATATAGGATTATAGCAGTTGAATGCATGGGACTGTAAAGTGCTGGCTCAACCAAAACAAAACTAAAAACAATAAAGAGAATTCCAAAAGGCGTCTCAGTACTCACATGCTTACTTTTCCATCCCCACAATAGGGAGAGCCATGGACGTGGAACAGAGGTGGGGAAGCTTCACCTACAGTAGCTCCTGCCACAGCCTGCACCTGGTACCGATACAGCTGGCCTATCGTGACTTCCCTGTAGACATGAGCAGAATCAAACCTTAAAACAGAACAAAGAACATGCAGCAAAGGGCACTTTTTTATTATCTACCAGGGGTTATTTAATCCACTCCTTTCCAGTGTGAACACTAGCAACCAAGAATCTTTCAGAGTAGTCCCTTTCTGCAATGGATATTGCTGATATGCAAGCTAAGAAACAGACTAATAAGGTAGGCAAAGACTGAACCAGGCATGATGTAAAAGCTCCCTGTATGGAGCTCCTTATCCCTTGGTCTCAGCCCTTTAGCAGACACACACAAAATATTTATTTGTATTTATTACACTTATATACCGCCCCCACAGCCAGGCCTCTCTGGGCGGTTTACAGAAATTCTAAAATTAAGATAAAAACAAGTATACAAAATGTAAAATTCTAAAACACAGGACACACACACATAAAGCATTAAAAACTGTTAAAAAACTAAACATGTGGGTGATTAAGATGTGCTGCCATATGCCTGGGCAAAGAGGAAAGTCTTAACCTGGCGCCGGAAAGATAGCAGCGTTGGCGCCAGGCGAGCCTCGTTAGGGAGATCGTTCCATAGTCTGGGGGCCACCACCGAAAAGGCCCTGTCCCTCGTTGCCACACTCCGAGCCTCTCTTGGAGTAGGCACCCGGAGGAGGACCTTAGATGTTGAACGTAGTTCAACGTAGTGACCGGGTATATTCACGTCGGGAGAACTGGGAACTCCAAACATGGAGCTCCTCCATCACGCCTAATTTAACCCTAAGAGGAGGAATATCATTTCTCATAACTTACGTCTTTTAAGAGATATGTCTTTTAGAAGTGTTTTAAACAAAGGTAATCAATTAGTAAAGAAATATGCATATTTAAGATTACTGAACCTTATGTAACCAAGGAATGTAGTAGCAATTCAGCACACTGATAACTATGTTTTTCACTACTTTTCTATATGAATGTGTCAATCCCTATAAAGACTTGAAATGTATCAGATGATATTTCTTGGCTGATTGCTATTAAAAACCTTTTCAGATCTTTTATGATCCTCCCTATTTTCTGCATTATCTTGCGGGATAAAGGTACACTGCCTCGATGTTATTTTAGCAGATAAGGCGGTATGTAATTGTAATAATAATAATAATAATAATAATAATAATAATAATAATAATAATAATAATAATAATAATAATAATATAAAAAAGACAATGTCAATGTCAAAAAGACACTGACAATAGTGGCAAAATACTGGAATTAAAATCTGAAATTGTGGTGTTAACTGAGAAGTAAATAGTAAAACAAATCAACAGGACATAGGACAGAATTTTGGTCTTACCGTGAAGGTTCTGTTTGCTCAGATGAAGTAGGATGGCCTGAGAGGGTGAGTCCTCCCATCCACCAATGGGAGGTGGGACTCAGAGAGGCTTTTAGCTTTCCCCATGAGGAGTCATCCTCTCAGGTTTGGAAGTACTCTAGCTGAGTGAGACACAAACTGACATTCAAAGCCCTAAAGCGTTTGGGGCCAGGTTATTTGAAGGAACGCCTCCTCCCATATGTACCTGCCCGGACCTTAAGATCATCTACAGGGGCCGTTCTCCATGAGCCCCTGCCAAAGGAAGTGAGGCAGGTGGCTACTAAGAGGAAGGCCTGCTCCACTGTGGCACCCCGGCTGTGGAATGAGCTCCCCAGAGAGGTCCGCCTGGCGCCTACACTGTACTCCTTTCGTTGCCAGCTGAAGACCTTTTTATTCTCTCAGTATTTTAACACTTAATTTTAACTTAAATTTAAATGTTACTGTTCTAACTCTGTATTTTAATCTTATATCAATTTTTGCTGCGTGGTTTTTATCCTGGTTGTGCTTTTTATACTGTATTTTGTATTTGTGTTTTTAACCTGTTGGTTGTTTTATGATGGTTTTAATTTTTGTGAACCGCCCAGAGAGCTTCGGCTATTGGGCGGTATAAAAATGTAATAAATAAATAAATAAATAATAAATAAATAAACTAATAACAAAGACAGTGTTTAATACTTTAGAATGCAGTCAGTACAAAAATAAAAAGAACCTGCATCGAATAAGAAGAGGGAGAAGGACAAAAAAAGATCTCTGGCGACAAGAAGAATAGCTGGTGCCTTCCTTAAGAAGGAGACAGAAGCTTAGCCAGCTAGGCCAGGATGTCCTCCCCTGTCTGTGCAGAGGAAACCTTCTTGGTGAGACCAGTGTTTCATTCTCACAAGGAGGAGGAGGAAGATGATGACCGCATCCAGAGATGGAATGTGCCATAACATGATCCCATCAACTCAGGTGCGGGTGGAGGGCATTTCTCCCTCGAAACAATCTGCTATAATAATCTTTGTCCAAAGGGAACTTCAGCCGAGGTCTAGGTATTCCTTTATAATGCCTAATAAAGGTAGTGGCCCAACAAACGTCTACCAATGTCTACTAATTGCAATTTCCCACCTCAGTAAGTGGACCAGAAACCTCGTAGGGAGTCTAAAACACTGGGTCTGGTAGGAAAGACAAGTTGAACCTCCAAAAAAAACCCTTGCAGTCTATTCTCACCTAGCACAAGTGCTCCTCTTTTACGTTGAATATGTTTTTAAATGCCTACTTTTAATATTTATTTATTATTACATTTATATCCCACCTTTTTCCCCTCTTGCAAGGAGCCCAAGATGGCTTACGTGGTCCTCCTCCTCCTCCTCCTCTCCATTTTATCCTCACAACAACCCTGCAGGGTAAGCTGAGTTGCCAGGTGGGAACTAGAACCCAGATTTTCCAAGTTTCAGTAGAACACTCTAACCCAGAGCTTTCCAAACTGTGTGTCGTGACACGTTAGTGTGTCAGCTGCAGTGTGTAGTTGTGTCACATGAATGCAACGAGAAACCTCTGAGTCTATGTGAAATCAGCAATACCAACTTGCATGCATTTTTATGCAGCAAAGGTGCCAATTAGTGTGGTACTAGTATATTCCCTTCCGTCATTTCCGTGTATGCACACCACGGTCGAGGGATCCTACAGGTATTGCGCATGCGCAGTATGCATAATCGGGTCGAAACAGCTGATTCTGTGTCACTTCCGGTGACGCAGCTGCACCTGAAGTGGCGCATTCGAGAAATTCCATGGGTCCAGTTTTTTGATAGAGCACCGTCTCAACTGTCGCTCGATCGCAGCTCGACAAAATTAGTTCAATGTGAAAATTCTTGGAAATGTATGTTATTATCTTGCAAATCATATATTTTAAAAAATATAAATGAAAGGTTTTCATGAGATATATTGTGTCCCCATACATTTCGTTATTACAATTTATGTATGTGTCCGTATCTCTTATAAGGGGTTAGTTTAACCTCTGGTTTGCTAGTAAAACTGAATTACTGTGTCATGAAATGATGCATGTCTAAAAAGTGTGTCACCAACATGAAAAGTTTGGAAAGCTCTGCTCTAACCACTACACCACACTGACTCTATCTAAAGTGTTCATGAAGATACATAAAGTGTTCATGAAGATATTTTTAAAAAAGGAATGCCGAAACAAGACGGAAAAGACTTATAGGTGAGCAACATGAAAAGATGAAATATCTCTGGCCATCCTCTTCCTTCTGAGGTCATAGCTAGACCTAAAGTTTATCCCTGGATGGTCCAGGGGTCAAACCTGTTCATCTAGGTGACACACAGGGGATCCAGTGTTCAGGCAGGGGCGAACCCTGGAATATCCCAGGATAAACCTTAGGTCTAGCGGTGGCCTGAGTGAGAAAAGAAGCTTTGAAATCTCCAACTCAATAATGTAAAATTCAAGAAACAATCAAATCCAAAATTTTCATGACTTTTTATAACAACACTACTAACAAAAAAGAAAAGCAAACTGGGAACATGAACAGCCAGCCCTACAGTCTTTGAAGCAAGATGGACATAGGGAGCAATATACTGGGGGAGATCACTGCAGGTCAAATATATTTAAGTTGTATTTATTTAAATAACTGAAGTTAAATAACATATATTTTTTTAAAAAAGTACCAAACAGCTGCGTGCTTGTCAATCTTCCCAATACCCATTTGCTAGGAAAAAGGAACAGATGCTAAGTTTACATGTAGCAATTTGGCAGAATACTTCCTGAATGTCTTTTTTCTGGTAGAGGAAAGAGTTAGATTCTAATTTTTAAAAAGCAAGAAAGGAAAGGAAACCAAATGGAAAATGCAGGGAAGGGATTTGAAGTATCTCTGAAGGGACCAGTGGCTGTGAGAGGGGTTCCTCATTACTAATCCATTCACTCACTTGTCAATAAACTTTCGTCCTGGCTGAGTTACCATTGCTGGGGATCCATCCAGAAATGGGGGGTCCCGGAGAACCCTGTACCTCACTGGTTTGCAGCTGGAACAAAGCGGGCTCTGGGGTGTGGATATCAGCTGTGCAGCATCTATCTCCATCTTCTCATCAAATGTATAGATCTTTACGCCGGACACCTTCTTGTTAAGGTTAAGTTTCACTGTAAGGGGGATGTCACAGAACGTGTCCATGGGTCCCAGGTGTACGGAGGCCCCATGCTCCGTCAAGATCTCAATATCTGACAGAGCCTTAGAGTCCGTGGAGAAGTTGGTGGTCCACACCACAAAAGAATCCGGGTACACGGGATGCAGGAAGCGCAGCTCCAAAATACAGCCAAGTGGCTGCAGGCAAGGTGTGGTCATGCTCACATTGAACAAATTAAATTCGGGACTCCAGGCCTGTAAGCTGGTCTCACAGGGCTGATTCACATCTGGAGGCCCTAGAGAGGCAACAGAAGGAGGGAGTCACTTGGATAAGCAGAGCAGCTCACAGCCTCAAACGCAGGGCAGAATGCAAGTGCCAGTGGTGACATGAAATGAGGAGGGGGGATTGTTTTGTAAACCATCTTTACCTGCAGAGAAAGTAGGTCTCCCCTTTTGCAGTTGTTCAGGAAACAATTAGAGCAGTCTCTCTAATGGGCTTAATTTCTCCTTAGTGGCATCAGCTCATTGGTAAATCTGATTGGCTACATAGCATTCTAACACTATCACATTGAATGCTTGATCGCTGATTGGCTTGGATCAATTGAAAAGGAATGAAACAGAGAGAGGGTGGCAGGGTGAGGGAGAATCCACTGCTGAAGCAGACGCAGGAAAGAGGGGAACAGGCAATACAAGCAGTTGCTAACTATCATTAACTATTTCTGGCAGGCCTATCCAGATCAATGTAAAATCAAGAATTTTTAAGATATATTGATTCCTGTTCTAATGTTGTTCCCCGCCTCGATCCAAAGGGAGAGGCGGGTAAGAAATAAATATATTATTATCATCATCATTATCATCACCATCAAAAAAAGGAAGGATTAAAGGCTTTTTGCAGAGGGTGCAGCCCCCTGCCTCAAAATCACTACTTTCAAGGCAAAATTCCACCGCAGCATTAGTTGAAGAGTATATGCATCTGTCCACTAAGTAAGCATGATACAAAAGCAGATAGAAAATTAAGTGGCATCCATCAATATGAAGAGAAAAGACTGATGCAGGCATGAGGTGTATATTTAGTTTTAGGTCACTGTAAATCTATCCCCAAAGAATGCCTAATGCAAAGAGCAGAAAAACATGATCAGAACAGTCACGTAGCACAGCTTTCATTGGGCTGCACCATTTCACACTAATCGAGGGACTGCATACTTGATCACTCCCTGTAAGCTGTACCTGGGTTTGCTGATCAATCCTCTGAGGGGGGGTGGGCAGAAGGTAGAACTTCAGATGTTCTGGACTTCAGCTCCATGAAACACACACACCCCACCAACATGGCCAATGATCAGGAATGCTGGGAGCTGAAGTTGAAAATTTTCTGCCCACAAATTCTGGGGCATGCCATAAGCAAAAGATGTCACACCAGGCAAGTTGCAAGGAAATATGGCTGTTTATTTCTGACACCATAATTCAGATGGACCTTTCTCCCCTTTGTAGGAGAAGCACTGAGAGCTACTGGCTGCTGCCTTCTGCTCTTCAATTCAAGGCAAATAGTATTGGCTCCCTTTGACTTGCAAGACCCCAAGAACAAAGTGATCCTCCTAGAGTAGCCAAGTCTCCTCTGCCTGAGCACACCACCACCCTCTTTCAGAAAGCTGCTGACTCCTTCCTTTTCTATCCTTTCCACGTGAGCAAATGGCACTAAAGAATGTAACATGTACCCCAAGTCAAAAGGTCCCAACATGTTGCAAGCAAACTATAAGAGCACTTAACTTTGCACCCAACAAAGATCCAAAATGAGAAAGGCGTTATAGTGTTTATTTATCAGTGCAAAAGTATGCAAGCGTTTTGTGTAACACAGAACTCTTTTCAGGCAGAAGAGAATAGTAACTGATTTTCAGTACAAGAGTACCATGACAACCTTGTAATTTTCTATAGCCTGCTCTGGCTTAAGCAATCTATAGACTGGAGCCAGAATGGGCTTCAATCTTTCATGCAATATTAAATGAACTCAATTAAAAAAAAATGGGGGGGGGGAACATGGATCATAGAATAGCAGAGTTGGAAGGGGCCTACAAGGCCATCGAGTCCAACCCCTTGCTCAGTGCAGGAATCCGCCCTAAAGCATCCCTGACAGATGGTTGTCCAGCTGCCTCTTGAATGACTCTAGTGTGGGAGAGCCCACCACCTCCCTAGGTAACTGGTTCCATTGTCGTACTGCTCTAACAGTCAGGAAGTTCTTCCTGATGTCCAGCCGGAATCTGGTTTCCTATAACTTGAGCCCATTATTTTGTGTCCTGCACTCTGGGAGGATCGAGAAGAGATCCTGGCCCTCCTCTGTGTGACAACCTTTTAAGTATTTGAAGAGTGCTATCATGTCTCCCCTCAATCTTCTCTTCTCCAGGCTAAACATGCCCAGTTCTTTCAGTCTCTCTTCATAGGGCTTTGTTTCCAGACCCCTGATCATCCTGGTTGCCCTCCTCTGAACACACTCCAGCTTGTCTGCGTCCTTCTTGCATTGTGGAGCTCAGAACTGGACGCAATACTCTAGATGAGGCCTAACCAGGGCCGAATAGAGAGGAACCAGGACCTCACGCGATTTGGAAGCTATATTTCTATTAATGCAGCCCAAAATAACATTTGCCTTTCTTGCAGCCATATCACACTGTTGGCTCATATTCAGCTTGTGATCTACAACAATTCCAAGATCCTTCTCATTTGTGGTATTGCTGAGCCAAGTATCCCCCATCTTGTAACTGTGCATTTGGTTTCTATTTCCTAAATGTAGAACTTGGCATTTATCCCTATTCAATTTCATTCTGTTGTTTCCAAGGTTTCTCTGTTGATGGGATGCTAGCTCACACCTGACAATCCCTCTGTTACAGGAGAAAGGGTTGGGAACTTTACCTACTGCTTCCTTTGGAGTCCAGTAGCCAGAAGAATCACAGATCAAAGGGGAGGAGGCCTCATGTACGTACTGGCTGAAAGTCCCATCTTCTGCACAATCTCCACAGATATTCCCTGACTCTCTAAAAAAAAAAAAAACAGAGAGAAGGAAAATGCATACTCTTCTCAATTCATTTGAATTTGGATTTAGTCTGGTATCTACACCGCAAGTTTAAACTTCCAACTTGCATGATTTCCCAAGGCCTTATATAAAACATGTGCAGTGTGACACACAAGATAAAATGCAGCGCAAGTCAATACACTGTGGTGGAAGAGGGCTGCCGGTCCCTCCACACCTCTGCCGTCGACTGTATATATCAGTTCAAGAGGAAAGGGGGTTAATGCTCCCTTAGATCCACCTGCTCAATCCACCCCCCACCGCCGCTTACACACACTTGCCCAGGCTCTCAGAGTTCAGAATGAATCTTCAGTGGCCCAGCCTGACTGGCCTTTAGCTGCTTCCAGCAGGCTTTGCAACAACCCCAACTCTTGGCCCATCTGGTCTCTTGGGTTAGGGCGGGAGCACCTCTAACACCACGCCAACAGATTCGCGTTTCCCAGCCATGTTGGCTCCCTCTCTCGCGACCTCTGACAGTTACGAGGAAACCAAGCTGCCACTGCACTGAACCCCACAACACACACTGGAATTTGACAGCCAGGGAGAGGGTGGAGTTCTACACCCACAGGAATACAGGAAGCCCAAGAAACATTTCTGGAGCGGGACCAAGACCCACTGCTTTTCTACTCCAAGTATACAGGGCGTCTTCCAGTGCAAAGAGGGAGAGGGCTTTTTATGTCCCTGTCCCTGCCTTGCACCTCAACTGTCTTGAGATCCAGATACAGGGAGGTTAAAATATTGCATATCCACACAAAACACATTCCCTGGATGGAAGGTGCAGTGGGCACCAAAAAAAACTTCAGCAGCCCACTGACATGCAAGTCTAGTGCTAGACTCCCATTTTACATCTTGAAAACTCTTCCATCCAGATGTTTTGGTGGGCTAAGGTACATACATGGCTTGGAGGGTCCAGGCTGTGCAAAGGCAGACTCTTTTTTTTACTTTTTCACGTTGTAGAATACTGCCAGGCGGCTTGACATGGGAGTACGTAATGCTGCAATACTTCTGAATTTACAGGGATGTTAACCTACTTGGTACCTGACTGGGAGGACACTGGGACACCCATGTAAACTGCTCTGAGCTTTTCAAGACTAGAAATGTATCTGTACATAAAAATAATACATCTGGAATTATCCTCAAATGATATCCCAATTATGGGTGGGAGCATATTTATTATATTATTGCATCCTGATTATGGGAGCCTTTAAAAAAAAAGAACAGCAGTTACTCTCATATTAAGTCAGTGGTAAAATACTTTTCCTCTCTTCTGATTTCATGGTCACTTCAAAGGAGATCCAATTGCTGCCATTCCCTGTGCTTTGCCTCCATGAACGTAGTGGCTATCCCTTGTATCTTTGTAGTGATCAGTGGTATATGGGTGAATCCCCCCAGCTATGTCTATCCACCAGCAGGAATATAATGGGCAGAAAAATAAAGGCCAAAGACATAGAAAGCTTTAAAGGAGAACGAGTGTGTGCCTGATGCGGATGGGTATGGGAAGGTAGCATAGGAATTTGAGGAGAGTCATTGCACAGCCTTTACGAGATAGGAGAGGCAAATGTCTTTAACAGCAGCATTTCGCATAGATGTGTAGATGTGACAATGGAAGACCAGAGAGAAAGCTGTTCCAGAAGTTAAACAGAGGCATCTCTTCTTTGGAGGATGAAAAAGTACATTTTACACAGAATAGATCCCAAAGCCTGATGAGTAATACCATTCACTCACGCTCTGCCTTTACAAACCTAAGGGCCTAAAGTCTGCTGTTGACTCTCAAGCCAGCTGAGACAGAAAAAAATAGAACTATGTCTACAATCTTCAAAAAGAAAATTGACAACAACAAAAAGCAAGCAAAGGACCCGACATTTGATCCAGTTACTGTATGGGGAGTGGGGGAGGGGGTGTCTGTTCTAGTTGTAGAGTTGTGATTGTGGGGGCTTTTTCTGAATGCAGAATTCCCAACCTACAAATACATATAGGCCTCCACTAGAGTGGCCTATATCTCATGCTGGTTATTACAGAAGGATCGAAATCGGGGGGTTTCAACAGCTGTACAAATAAATGTCTACTCCCTGCACCCGACTCAAACCTAAAGCTCCAGAAAAGGTTTTGCCAACTGGCAAACAGCTGGGAGAAATTGCCAGCTCATCTTCATCACCTCCTTTGCCTTCTGGAATTTCTGGGTTGGAAGCCAAGGACAGCTTTCCCAAGGTACACATATTCAAATAAACATTTTCCCATTGAAACAAGTATGTGTGGCTAGTGGGGGGAGGGCAGCAGAGGGAACACCCCTCACCCACCCACACATGGACAAGGTCAAAAGAAAGTCTCCAAAATGTATCTGCCACGGTGGCCTGCTCCAGACAAGAGAATTTACCTACACGTTTATTTTGATGTAGGAAAGCCATGTGTATGCCATAACATCTGAAAGACGGACGTGCAGAGCCAGACCTACCATGACATATGTTGAGAAAGCTCTTTCTGGCAGCAGATTTGGGGCTTCATTCACGGGTAGCAAAACACTTATTACTATACACACAGGCCTCGGGCTCATGCGCCCTTTCTTCACTTCTGCTGCAGCTGTGAGAAGATCGGGAGCTTCCACCATTTCAGAATAGCTGAAGTTTAGCATTTCATTCAAACTGCAAACTGTGGTTGACCTTAATCATGATTTTGGAAACAAGCCAGCCTGATAAACCAGTTTGAAATTGCATTGTGTGTGTGTTTTTTTAAAAAAAATAGTTTAGCTACAGTTTTATCAGCTTAGGTTGATATACCAACTACGCCCTTATCTGGACAGAGATTGCCAAACTACAGTTATCCATGCTCTGATAACCTCTCGTTTAGATTACTGCAATGCGTTATACGTGGGGCTGCCTTTGAAAATGGTCCGGAAGCTTCAGCTGGTACAAAACAGGGCAGCCCATTTACTAACAGGGACTGGCCGGCGAGATCACATTACGCCAGTCCTTTTCCAGCTTCATTGGCTGCCAGTCCAGGTCTGGGCCCGATTCAAAGTGCTGGTATTAACATTTAAAGCCCTAAACGGCTTGGGGCCAGGCTATCTGAAGGAACGCCTCCTCTCGTGTGTACCTGCCCGGACCCTAAGGTCATCCTCTGGGGTCCTTCTTCACGAGCCCCTGCCAAGGGAAGTGAGGCAGGTGGCTACCAGGAGGAGGGCCTTCTCTGCTGTGGCACCCTGGCTGTGGAATGAGCTCCCTAAGGAGGTTCGCTTGGCACTTACATTATATGCTTTTAGACACCAGGTGAAGACCTTTTTATTCTCCCAGCATTTTAACAGTCTATAAATCAATTTTAACTTGGTGTTTTAAATTTGTAATTTTGCATTGCTGCCGTTTTTATCTGGTTGAGCTTTTATATTGTATTTTATATTATGGTTTTATACTGTTGTTTTACACTTTGAATGTTTTTAATTTTTGTGAACCGCCCACAGAGCTCCGGCTATTGGGCGGTATAGAAATGCAATAAATAAATAAATAAATAAATAAATAACCTAGAGATTACCCCCATTCTGTCAAGTCCACTTGTTGAATTAAAAGGTGAGGGGTGTGTGAAGGTTCTCAATGCCCAGTTATACTGTCCCCCTTCTCTCCCCCACGTTACATGATGCAGTGAGAAAAACTCAACATATATCGCCACACTCCAGGATGTCAATTGAGAAAAAATGGCGGAGGGAGGGAAAGGAGGAAGGGAAAGGGGGGAGGGGAATAAATCCACAGCTGCCTCCTCTCTCCCAATTAAGCTATGAATTTGAAGGCATTGGAAGAAACTGAGTTGCAATCTGATAGTCCTCAGTGGATCAAACAGGGTGGAGGGTGACCCATGCCTTCACAGACAATGGTCTGTGTTCCTGAGTGTCAAACAACATGCTACTTTAAGCAAGTGGCATGCAGTCACATCAGGAGGTTTTAATCCTAGGCACTGGGGTCAGCTTTATCAGGGTTGTGACTGGAGAGGGAAGGGTTAAACCTCTCCTCTCCACACACTGCAGTCCTGATGAATATCTTCCTCCCACTCCCTGCACCTGGGATTAAATTTAAAAATCTCCTCTCAGGTAGCTGTAAACCCCATAATTAACATAATGTGTAGTTTGACCCTATGATTGGGATTGAGAAAATAGCACCTTTCGTTCATGCAATCAAGGCTGTAAAATCAAAAAAGGAAGCAAGAACCAGAATAAGAGCAGAGCTGGTGTAAACTCTAGCCATTGCCTGAGCCTCTTAAGCCTTCCTCTAAGGCTTTGCCTGTTTTATAAAAGAGGGGATTTTGGCAAAGAATTTAGACAACAAGACGGGGAGACATTTTATGCATGTTTTATTTTATTTATTGAAATGTATATCCCGACTCATGGCTTTAAAATGTGCTCTCAAAGCAACCATGTCTTGCCACAAACATCCTGGATGGCATGAGGGCAGCACCCTACGCCTCCTTCAACCAAAGGAGAGTGAGGATAGATTAATAATAATAATAATAATAATAATAATAATAATAATAATAATAATAATAATAATATATTTATTTATTTATTTCTTACCCGCCTCTCCCTTTGGATCGAGGCAGGGAACAACATTAGTGCAGGAAACAACACATCTTTAAAGTTCTTGATTTTACATTGATCTGGGTAGGCCTGCCGGAAAAGGCTAGTCTTCAAAGCTGCCTTAAAATCACAGAGGGAGTTAATATTACGAATCTCCTCCGGCAGGCTGTTCCATAATCCAGGGGTGACAGAAGAAAAGGTCCTCTGGGAAACTGATGTCAGCCTAGTCTTGGCTGACTGAAGTAAGTTCTCCCCAGAGGACCTGAGTGTGCGGGGCGGACTGTATGGGAGAAGGCGATCCCGCAGGTAACCTGGACCCAAACCATTTAGGGCTTTAAAGGTAATGGCCAACACTTTGTACTTCACCCGGAAACTAATTGGCAGCCAGTGGAGTGATTTTAATGTTGGGGTAATATGCTCACCCCTAGATGTACTGGTGACCAACCTGGCTGCCATATTTTGAACTAGTTGAAGTTTCCAAACTAGGTACAATGATAGCCCTATGTAGAGCGCATTACAGAATGGATTCCAGCAGTTAGGAAAAAAAAAATAAGGGCTGAGATTGTGGAGTTGCATGGACTGGAAGACAGCTGTAGCCAAGAGAAGGGCGGAAGGATTTGCCGTGGGGATACCAAGGATAACCTGGGAGGGGAGGGAGTGTCACTAGGGTTACAGGTTGCCAGGCCTTGGAACCATTGCAATTAATAAGCCAGACAAATGCAGAGATATTCTTTCTTGCCCCCACATTCATGCTCAGTACACACTGCCTTCTGCCCCTTTGCCCAAGAGTCCTTCCTTACCTTTCGTAGAGCACCCCACTAATAGGGGGCAGCCAGTGTATGGTGAGGGTATCCTGACTCTGCCCAATGACCATCGGTGGCATGGGGATAGGGGTGGGCTTCCGGCCCTGAGTCCACTGCTGGTACACCAAATCTAGATAGCAATGCATCCGAGCCACTTGGTTTGGGGTGAAAGTGTCTGTGCAATTGTCATCTGTGGGAGAAAGAGGGGTCATTTGTGAAGCAACTGAAAAGGTAGGTCTGGCTTCAGCTGCGAGGTGGGGGGGGCAGGCTGGGGCAGGAGTTCCATTAGTCAGCCCCCTTCACTGGTTCACTTTGTGTGCCCCCCATTTACCTGGTCCTCCACCTTTGTGCTCCCCCAGAATCCTCTACACATTACAGAAGACTCTGGGGGGCAGTGTAATCCATCACATCACAGGAACTTAGGAAGACTAGAAGCAGCATGGCACACTGGCCTCAGTCACACCAAGCTAGGCTTGGACTATACGAATGCTACATGAAGTTTCTGGCCTAGTTTTTTGTCTGGCATTTTTGCAATGGTGGCAGAAAACCTTGCATTAATCTGGTGGGGTGAGAAGCTGAGCAACTTTCAGGAGCGGGGCGAGTTTACATTTCGACGAGGTGACTGAAGTTTTCTCCAATAGGGGCAACCATCTTTTCCCCTGAAGAACGCCTCTGGAAATGATACTACCGTATTTCTTCGATTCTAAGACACACTTTCCCCCCACATATAAACATCTCTAAAAACGGGGTGCGTCTTAGAATCGTGGGTGTGATTATTATTCTTAGAATCAAAGCTTTTTTTCTGTTGGTGGTACTGAAATTAGTGTGCGTCTTACAATCGATGGCGTCTTACAATTGAAGAAATACGGTCTGTCATCGTGTAGGTAGGGATTCTCATGGGCAATCTTACCAAGAAGTGCAGCAAAGCTGCTTTGAAGAGCTGAGCCATCACCTAAAGCAGCAGCAAGGCCTTTTCCAGGGAGGGGGAGCCTCTTGACCATGAGCTTAATAAGGCCTTCAGGGGTTCCCCATCAGCAGCTTCTTCCCCTGGCCCCACCCCCTCTGCCATGGAGGGAAACGTTCGTATCACTGATTGATAGTTGATCAGAGATGTGCTCTTCCCTGCTCAGCACTGAAAAGGTGCTTTCCCCTGAAAGTCAGAGAGGTGGGACCAGCGGAGGAAGCTGCTGAGGGATTCAGTCCTGAGACTGGTTCTTGTCCAATAGGAATGGAAGAGCAAGGCAGGTCTTTTATGGACCTCTGAACCTGGCATTTGCCCAACACTGCCAACCCCTGGAGGCAGAAGCAAAATATCTTGTAGGTGACTAGGAAGAAGTATACTGGAGTTGCTCTCGCCCCTACCATTTAGGTTCTCAGTTTAAGCCTGATTGTGCCAAAATAAGACTGTTTTGGTTCACACTCTTGTATTTTCGATACCATGCACTGATTTGACAGTATTGTTTTTCTCTGCTACCATAGGCTGGCAGTAAAGATGAGAGTGTCTCTGAGAATGTACAAATCAACTTTTCCTTAACATTGAAACTCCATCAGTATATATGGAGATTAGTATAAAGCTTTAGCTGATGCTAGGGGGTGGGTCTTTTAAATAGCTTTGAGCCCCAAAGCTTCTTGTTCTTGCAGGTTAAACGCCAAGGGAATTCTCGGTATTATATCCTTTAACTCACCCCAAATCTTCGGAATCCAAAGGATTGAACAGGTGGATCCTATAAGCAATGCAGTATTGATAGACAACTATCCAGCCCTCTTTTGAAAACCACCAAGGAAAGTTGAAACATCTTCCTTTAAGCATTTTGATGCATTTCGAAATCACCCTTATTATGGTTGAAAACACTTTCTTAATGCTGAACCCAAATATGCCTTACTGTGATTAAACCCCCTTGCCTCCTGCCCTCTCCACAGGAGATACAGTGAACAATTTATCTTCCTTTGACACTCCCTTTTATGTATATCTGAAAACTTTCAGCATCTCTTCCCTTATGAACAGCATATACAGCTCCTTTGACCCCTTCTCATATTTGCTTTCTAGTCTTCATGTCATCCTAGAAACTGAATTTTTTCAGGTTTGTTAACATTCTTCCAGTAATAAACATCCCTACATCCAGAGGAGAGCAAAAATTCTCTGTTCTTGTCATTCCATTCATCTGCCAAGAGATGGCATCGTTTCAGCAACACTTCATCACACAGGTCCCCCTGTATCACAATAGTTCTTTACATGTGGCTAGTGGTGTCGGCTTCCTTGATGCTGAACGCTACACACACAAGGCAGGCATATGGAAGAAGGACGCTCAAAGAGAAATGAATGCATAACTTCTCAAAATAAATGAATGGTGTAAAACAATGCTTAGAGTAGAAGAACTTTCAGTCTCTGCCCAGGAGATTGATGCCTAGGGGCTACAGAACTTTTTGGGGGGTGGGGGTGGGGTGGGGAGGTCAGGCATGTGATGTCACTGAATAGCCTAGGCAGGGAGAAATTCAATTACAGACTTTGGACATCACACTCATAAAAATATATGCCATAGTTATATGTAATAACTATACTAGGGGTGGACAGAAGATAGATCTCCAGAGGTTTTGGACTTCAGCAGGTTCCTGCCAACATGGCCAGGGGTCAAGCATTCTGGGAGTTGAAGTCCAAAACATCTGGAGATCTACTTTTTGCCCACCCCTGAGCTATACATATGCAGAGTGACCTCTCTCTAACATCCTTCAGGTCTCTCCTTAGAGCCCATTTTTCCTTGAAGCTTAAACCTTTAATCATTATCCACAACTGTTAAGGAAGCCAAGCGTCACCACTTTTTCCTATAGATCAAACTGCTGTCAAAGGCAGAGGAGGAGGAGGAGGAGGAGGTGGTCACTTTTTCCTATTATTTTGGCAACCCTACCAACCATAACCAAGCCTAGGTACATGTAACTACATCTGCTCATTTTCATGGTACCTATGTCTTTCCTATCTTTCTCCTTTCTCGCGTGTCTTCTCCACTGTTAAAATCAGGATTATTATAACTTCCTTGGGGACACAGACCTGTCTTTTTGTTGTTGTTCAAAGATCTCAGTAAAGAGCCATGCATGTACGTGTTTTTAAAAAGTCAACCAATTTTTCTATCAGTTGCTGAGTGCTAGGATTCCTAGAAGCAGAAGACCTTCTTAAAAACACCAGAACTGAATCTACACAATGCTGACCTGAGGCAAAAAGCAAAGGTTTAGGTGTCAGTCCTATAAAATCCATTTCAGCTACTTGCTAAAACTCCCTTGGCCTTCTGGGCTCAGACAAGCTTTGTTCAAGGGATTATTCCTGGGATGGTGCCCAGGTGCAGGCCTTTGTGAAATTGGATTATTACAGTCTCCCTAAATGTGATGTCAAAGCAACTGCCTTGGTTAAAACCTATTTGTTCCACACCTCTTCACTCCCCAAGGTATATACTAGGACCTGGACTTTATTAGATCACCAGCTTAGTCTGAAATTTTTAAGCAGCTTAACACAACACAGCTGATTATTCCAAAGTAAGTAGCTTGAAAAATGAGTGGTTTATTATGACAGCAGACCAGACTAGAATTGCCATTTTTCTTTTCTTTTTACTGGTTCTGGTCCTGGGACCTGATATACATAATTAATGCTTTTCCCATGCAGATAAGGGATAGGAAAAGCTTCAGCTACTAACTTTCTGAGTAGTGCGAACGCCTTAAAACGGTCATATTTGCCAAGGATAGGCAACATGGTGTCCTCCAGATGTTTTCGAATACTACTTCCATAACCTCCAGTCAGAATGGCTAGTGGTCAGGGATTATGAGAGTTGTAGTCCAAAACATCTGGAGGGCATCAGGTTGCCTACCTGTCCTAAGCAGTTCCTGGGGGGAAGGGGCATTTGAAGTGATCCCACTCACATGAAAGGTCACAGTCGCACAAAGTGTTTCAGGAGAAGGCAAGCAGACAGACAGATATGTAGAGTCCCTCAGTGCAAGATGCCAGTATTAACCATTAAAGCCCTAAACAACCAAGACCAGGTACAAAGAACAGCCTTTTCCCCCATATGAACCTGCACAGACCTTTCTCCATATTCTACTGTCAATGGAAGTCTGGCAGGTGGATACAAAGGAGACTGGGAAAAGCCTTCCCTAGGACAGGACAGTCTACCAGGCTCCCTCCTTATCCCCTTTTAAGATGTCCAGCCAAAACATATTTGTTCCAGCAAGTTGCTGTTTTGACTTCCATTCACCATCCTGGCTGACGACTGTGTTGTATTGCCTTTACTCTGGAGTAGATACACGGCAGCCAATGGTTTTTACTGTAAACAATGAGATTTAGTGAACATAGCCTTCAGAGGTGATATAGGAAATACATCAAAAACTGGATCTGCAGATAATTTGCACCGCTACCTGCATACAGGGTAAGTTGTATGCAGACGACAGAAGGGTAAATTCTGTTTCTCCTGCTGAGCTTTTCTGCCAACCAAGGTGACCAAGATTCCTGATACAAGTAGTCCCTAAATGACCAAAATAATTATTTGATTCTTTAGTATAGAAAAGAATTAAGAATTCATGAGATCTAAAAACAGAAGGCATGTAATGCTTGTATCAGTTGTCCTCTGGTTATTCATGTTTGGTTACTCTGGTTACTGTCCTAATGTTTTTCCAACATGTTTATCACTGAAATAATTATGAAATGATTTCAGAATCTTATGAAAATGAAAGCAGTGGTTTCCACCATCTCAGGGACTGTACATGCCTCCAGGCCACGTGATTCCCATCTCTCAAACAGATGAAGCAACCATTCATTACCTGTGTAGCTCATGTAATTGTTGAAGGGAGTTCCAGAAAAGTGGGTCTGGCCGCAGGAGTCACTGATGGGCTCTGGATCCTGGCAGAGTTTGCTTTTGGGAGTAGGTGCTGTGTCGGCACAAAGATCTCCAGTCTCCATGGATGGTGTTGTCTCCCTGCACGGGTCATCACAGGAATCCCTTTCATCCACCCCCTTAAAGACATGGTAGAGTCCCAGGACATGTCCTACTTCATGGATCATCGTGTTTGTATGACCCGGCATCCCATAGTAAGCTGGATTGAGGACCACTCCACCTGAAATTGCAAGAGCGTTCAATGTCACTCAGAGAGAGGAATATGGGCAAGAGGCATGGATTCTGAGCTAAAATAAATACAAGCTTCTACAAGGAGAAATTCCCATTCTATTTACTTATTTAATGTCCCAATATTCCACTAAGCAAAGTGGAACCTTTCTAGATTAGACCAAATCTGTACCTAATCATGAGAAGATTGGATCTGCTGCTGGGTAAGGTCTCTTTCCAGAAGATGTACCCATGCATAAGCAACAGGTGAGAAGAGTAGCCCAGCCAGCTTCCTGGAGTAAAGCCTATCCAAGCCCGCCCATTTGCTCAAGACATTCATTAGGTGTAAACCAGCCATCTGAGAAGGCCTCCATTTGAAGCAGCAGGCTGGGGCCGTCCCTGCCAGATGATCAACTCTTGAGTACATGTGCCAGTCATGACTAGGTCCACAGGCAAGTAGAAGCCGGGTTGAAGTCCTTCCCAATCAGCTGTTTGGCTGGAGAATGAGCTACAGCCACAGGTTCATGTGTGTGTGGGGGGGGGGGGGGGAATCAATGAAGTCAGTATCTTTACCTTTAAAACGGAAAGTATGTGATGTATGTCCGGAAATCTTTACCCACTTCCAGATGAGTTAGAAACTTGAAATTTGGCATGCTGATAGGTCTGGTTATATAATGTACTAGAAATATCTAAAATCACAGAATTTGGGGTTTTAAGTATTTTTAAATAATTTAATGAAAACCAAGGCTTATGTCTACAACTCCCAGCATGCCTTGGGTGGAACTCCCGGGAGGCCAGACTTACTGGCCTTTGGCGACCATTGTAACTGCATAGGTGGGTTGGCGTTGCGTGTCTTTCACAACTGTGACTCCTAAGGTTGGTCTTGAGCAGTCAACCCAATTCCACATAGAAGGAAACAACCTACATAAATGAGCTGCATCCATTTGCGGTGCCTCCTCCCACTCTTTGAGGGGCCAAACATACTCAAAGACACTCCATCCTGATGATAGCCCCAGGGAGAGATTTCATCTCTCTGATGAATGCAGTGTGCCAAGGGTTAAAGACGGCTTCTCTGCCAAAGGGTGGCTACATGCCAGATTTGCATTCCTTAATGGTGGACATCATGTCCTAGCAGACAAAGGGGAAAATGTAACCTATGACTCGAATGTAACCTATGACTCATTGAGATTGTGCACCTTAACTTGAAAATTGAATGTAACTTAACTTGCTATTTCAAAACTGACCAATAGAAAGGTTAGAAAGAGATTTAACACCTTCTTGTAGTCAGGGCCTATATATACTGTGAGATTCCTTTGTTCTGGGCGCCTCCGTTTTATGGAACTGGAGAGCGCCCCCATACTGCAGTATCAGAGGTAAATAGATTAAGTGTATTCTCCATCCTTGTGCGTTTGATTGGCTATTAACGCGCCGGGGTAGTGGGCCTTTAAATCCTTGGTTGAGGTACAACACTGATATCGCTGTTTTCTCAGAATCTGAGGGAAGCAAGCGCATGGCTTCACCCTTAAGAGGGAGGGAGGGGAGGCACTCTGCGCTTTCCCAGAAACAGACCCAACGAAGGGGGAAGTGCCCGGCCCAGCCCTGGCCCTTTGGTACAGGCTCCTGATGGAGCACTTGGTGCGTGAGACGCGCAGGCCAAGGCAGTCCCAGCAGGATTTGCCAGAGTTGGGTGCGTCCACTGACAGCTGCTTTCCCTCCTTGGTGATGCTACTCCTCGACACTCTATTCAGGAGCAGCATTGGCAACAAGATGATGTCTCAAAGGATGCAGCCACCTGCAGGCTGACAAAGGCATGCTGGGAGGTGTAGTACTGGCATGTTAGTGGCTGATTTAAATAAAGCATGGGTTAGCAAACCAGGTCACTATCTCTCAGTCCTAACTCAGCACCCACTTCCCTGACCTCTTACTAACTGTCTTTGACTTTCTCCAACTGCCACTCACCCCGCCCACCACTCCATTCTAGCCTCAGCTGCCAGTCATTCCTCCATTCGCTCTTCCGTTTCAATGGGATAGTCAGGCTTTTACATAAGAATCATGAACTTTATTCAATAATTCCTGCATCTGTCTTGGAATGTTGTGGTTTAGTTACAAAAGGAAATAAAAATATAGCATAAAAAATCTCATCAAGTTAAAATACAAATAAAAAAATATGAATAAAAAAAAATCACTTGGCACCGGAAAGCCATTAATGCAGTCACCAGCCAACCCTTCCTGGGAAAAAGAAATCCATAAGCAGGGTGCCACAAGTAAGAAGGCCCACTCTCCAGTTGTCTCCCACCATTCCTTAGATTAGCATGTTATTCAGGGAGCTAGGCTTGCGACTACAACTCCCAGCATGCCTTGCATGGGAGGGAAGATTTACCAGGCTTTGGTGGCCATCATCTGGAAATGACTTGCCATCCTGGGCCTGAAGGGAGAGGGTCTGGGGCCAGCTGCGTCGGTCACTAGGCACCATCAAGAGCAGGAGAGTGCAGCTCTAGGCCCGTCGCCAACAGCAACAACTGAGCTAACGGTCAGTCAGTCGGCTCCTTCATGGCCTACCTACGGGCACCAATAGTGCAGTGCAGCATGGACCTCCTCGGCCAGACTTGCTGGCCCCAGCACTTCAGTACAACCTCCTGCTGGAGCACTTGCTGAGTAAGAAGTGCAGATCGAAGCAGGCACAACCCTTCAACCCAACCACCCTCGGAGGCTTCCCAGCACCTGCCATGGAGAGCAGCAGCTTTAAGGCAGCCCTGGCCTGCATCAGAGGTGAGAGAGATTGGAGGAAAAGGATTTAATTTGTTTTAAAGTTAACTCACAGGCTTCGCACCAGCCTACCTTGAGGGGTTGTCATGAGTGAGAGAGGAAAAAAAGAAACAAATTTAATTCGTTTAAAAGTTAACTCACAGGACTAGCACCAGCCTGATTAGGTATATCAGGCCTACATGGTTTGGGTCCAGGCTACCTGCAGGATCGCCTTCTCTCGTACAATCCGCCCCGCACACTCAGGTCCTCTGGGAAGAATTTACTCCAGCCAACAAAAACAAGGCTGACAACTATTACCCAGAGGACCATTTCTTCTGCTGCTCCCAGTTTGTGGAATGGCTTGCCGGGAGAGATTCGTCAACTTAACAGTTTTCCAGAATTTACGAAAGCCATAAAGACTGATCTCTTCCGGCAGGCCTACCCAGTTGAATTTTAAGATGTCGTTTTAATAATGTGCTGCTTTTAATGATGCACTGGTTTTAAACATTTGAATTAGTTTTATGTATTTTATGGAGTTTTTATTTGTGTTGTACCCTGCCTTGATCCAGAGGGAGAGGCAGGAAACAAATAAATAAATAAATATATTATTATTATTATTATTATTATTATTATCATCATCATCATCATCATCATCATCATCATCATCTAGTCAAGCAATAAGATGGGGCTCCCCTGGACATATAGGTAGTTCTATTGCTGTTCTTTATGGGTTTGAGTGATGTCAGGACTTTCTGGGAGGAGGAGGAAGAGGAGAGGCGGAAGGGATAGTTGGTCTCCTTATTTATTTATTTATTTATTTATTACATTTTTATACCGCCCAATAGCCAAAGCTCTCTGGGCGGTTCACAAAAATTAAAACCATAATAAAACAACCTTGCCTCTCAGAAAAGGAGTGGGTGTGATAAAGACACTCCGAGTTGTTCTTGCTTGATATGAAACTGTAGGAGAGTGAAGCCCATTGCAGTGTGAACGTCCTTGTAGCACCTCCTACAGCTTACTTATGTCCCAAAGAACTGAACAACCCCACGAGGGAGCAGAGGAGTGCAAACCTCCATGCTATATACTCCTGCGGTGCCCTGAAATACAAAACAGCTCAAACTAATAGAATATCTGCCCCTTCAAGGACTATTTTAGGACACCTTTAACTTCCATCGACATCTGCATCACAGAGACCTCCATATGAATTCCTCCTCCTCTTATCCAAGACTAATCTGTCCTGTACGATGGTTGGGAAGCCTGTCTATTGACCAATCTGTCACCAATTATTTGAATATCATCAAAACCTATCAACTACCCCATGAGGCCAAGAATGCCCTTTTAACGCTCATGCCTTTCTGATTCCATCATTGTGACTAGAGTTCAGGTACCGGGGGTGGGGTAGGGCAAGAATTGTTCTACTTCTTGACTACAGTAGTTTAAAAATGTATTTCAGTAAACTTGTGTTGATTTTTTGGGTAGGAGGGAGGGGGGAACTATCATACGTATCGCTTTTTAAGAGTTCCGATAAATCAAGGTGTTAAATAATTGTGTTTTTATGTTTTAAGCAAGATCCTGTTTATCTTTATTTTATTAGTGTTGGCCACCTTGAGCACCATTTTTGCCAGGAGGGCAGGATATAAATTTAATAAATACATAAAAATAAATACATTTCCTTCAACCCACCTCCAAAGTGCCCCCCCTACTTTCACAGTACATAAAAGGGGCTGTAAACGTGGGGAAGCGCTTTCAGCCCCACTATAAAAGAAGTGGGGCTGAAACGTTTATGCCACAATAAATTTGTTAGGCGGTAAAATGCTGCAAGAAAATGGCTTGCTTTATATGAAAGCTATCCCTCTGGAGATCACTATTATTTGACAATATTAGACCTTGTTTAAACAAATACCTTTTGACAGATCAAATGACTGGCCACCTTTCGCTTTAAGGACAAGATTTTCAATTTACATGACAAGATGGCATGCAAGATACTGGGACTTCCTTAGCTAACAAGCCAACATTAAAGCAAGAAAAGAAAATTGAGCTTGACTCTCCAGCCAAACCCCAGTCAGACAGGAGGCTCCCTTGCTGAAAGCAAAGGAGAGGAATGTGAGTGAGTGAAGAAAGAAAACCTTGCTAATAGCTAAGTTAATGGGATGTTAGAGGCCAGCCATAATCCCGCTGTGTCAACCGCTAACAGCAAACGGCAAAGTGAGCCTGATTGCTGAGGGCACAAGGGGCCTCAAAGCCTACTATTCCCACCTTCAAGTAGAAACATGAAACCCTTTCCACTGGAGAAAATATGAGAAACCCACTGCTGAGAAGTATCTTGGCAACTTTGCACCCAATCCCCTCTTTCTCTAAGACTGCTAGCTTGTTTTCAACCCAGGAAAACACAGAAAGCTGCATTTGATGGAGGAAAGGTTGCCTATTATCCATGATCCCTTGTGAGGGTTTCAGCAAAGTGCTCAAAGCCAAATTGGCTGACCTAAACCAAGATCTCTGCAAAGGTGGAGCAGTACTTTTAAAAGCTTCTAGTACACAAAAGTCTCCATCTGTAAAAGCCCTCTCCTGCTTATATTGTGCCTTCCACATTTACTGCTGCCCTTTACCTGCGCGCCTGATATGAATCAGCTTTCACCCAAATCTTTTAAGTGATCAGCAAGTGACCTCACAAAGGCCAGAGCCTTCACATCAGATATGAAAGTTACGATGTGTGAAGTGAGTTCACAAAGGCTTTTCTTAGAGATCAAAACCTGAGCAAGCTAATAATCCCAACTTCTCAAAGGCCAATGCTTTGGCATCACTTCAGGAACAGAGAATTTACCGCGTAGGAACTGAGGCCTTCATAAAAAGCACAGCAGGCTAGAAATGCTTAAACAAGCACTTCACCACACAAGATGAGTGGGTGCCTCCGAGCTTTTGGATCTGGCCAACAAAGCTGAAAGGTCAGTTCTGATTGTTGCGACAACAAGACCTGACATTATGACCCTAGAATCTCACTCTTAACTTCTGAATTACAGGATCCTAAGCTGGGATAACTTGCAGTGGCAGGGAGTGGGGTAGGGACAGGTTAGGGGAAACTGATGCTGCCTGGACTTTCTGCTGACCACACACTGGTTGCAGTAACTCTGATGTGAATTGCAGGCTCTAGCCAGTACAGCAGACTGTTCTACAGCAGGAGTGGGGAGAACACAGATCTCTAGAAGTTTGGGAATTCAACTCCCAGAATTCCTGACCATTGCTCGTGTTGGCAGGAGCTTCTGGGAGTTGAAGTCCAAAACATCTGGAGACCTACCTTCTCCCAACCCCAATGGCAGAGGATAGAGTTCATTTGTCAAGAATGGCCTGCATGATAGCAAGGTGGAATTGTACCTGGAGCCCATTAAGAAAGGCAGAGGAAGCTGCAAAATGCCTTCACATACCTCTTTGCTGTCCCTTCAATCTTGACTAGGTCTAGGATTACTTCCAATTGAAAGATACATGCCAAACTTCCACAGAAACCTTCAGAATAATTTGACATAATTTGGCACAAACTCAGCTTGCTTCTGGGTCTTCTAGACAAAGGACTTGAGGCAGTGGGGGGGTCCCTTAGTTTGCACATCCCCCCTTGCTTGTCACTGGTTTATGGAGCCCACTAATAATCTCTTGTTGGAGGGGGACAATTGCAGAGTTGGAGACAGACATATCTACTAGAATGTTCTCCCAAACAAACCTCATTCAAATAAACAGAAGTTGTGCAAGGGCACTGTAATGTTTCGGTTATATCCCATGCTCATTAATGTATGGGTGGGTATGTGTGCCTATGTGCACACATGCACTAGAAAGCATCATCAGAGCCTTGGTTGACAGGAACCAGGAGTTACAATTGAAAATGGATTCCCTATTGTTAACAAGCCTTTCTGTGTGTGGGTATGCACATGTGTGCATGTGTGACAAAGGGGTCAGAAGACTTATCCTTCACCTTTTAAGCTGAAAAGAGAATTCGCTCTATCCTAAGTGCGGGTTTCTAAATTTATTTAATGATGCGGAATCTGGAAGTCTGTCTGAAACCTTCTTTATCACAGATCTGCTGGAGAAGGAAACCCCTTCCCAGATGTACTCGCGAGCCAGGCTTACCGAGGTGGCTGAGGGCATCCTTGTCCCAGGGCCAGGTGCCAGCGCCTGCCAGCTCCTCCTGCACAGAGCTGGCAAAGTAGACATTGAGGAAGTGAGTGCTGTTCAGCTGAAGCACCTCCTTCAACTCCTTCACACTCATGTACGCCCTGTAGTGATGGTGAGAGGGAGAATGATGACGAAAACAGCAATACAAACAAACAAAAATAAAACTTAGCATTTATAGAGTCATCTTCCTAGGTGAATAGCTCAACGGGAGAGCACGCGTTTTGCATGTAGGGCTCCCAGGTTCAATCACTGGCATTTCTAGTTAAGAAGGGTCTTGGCAGGAAGGCTAGGAAAGGCCTCTGCCTGAGAACGTGGAGAGTTCTTGCCAGTCAAAGGAGACAGAAAGTTGGAGTGTGGGTGAGGGAAGCTACAATTGCTGAGGAACCACCCTCTGCTTTCAGTACTGTAGATTATCCCTCACTTCCACATAAGCTAACAGAGTGAAGCCACTCCATCAGCTTGTATGGAGTAGGAGGTAGGTGCGTGCGTGCGTGCATGTGTGTATCTTTAAGGTAGCAAAGCCAGCAATTCTTCTCCTTCTTTCAATTGCAATCTGAGATGGAAAAGAAATCAGGAATTTGGAAAACTCATCTCTCCTTTGAAGCCTTCATCACCATTCTTTTTCAAGTCTGGGTCAAGAAAACTTTGCTGGCATTCATTCCAGAGGCTGCTTCACACTTCAACGTACATTAACTTGATTTCCCTATCCTTGATTACTGTACCCTTGACAATTGCTGCTTGGTGTGTGAAGTAATGCCACCTAAAATAACTGTGGTTTAAAGCAAGGCAAAAGTTTCATCTGTGGGGTGACATCTGTGATCACAAATACAAGCTGGATGTCGCTGTCTTCAAGTGATGAACACAAATGCATAAATGATCACTAAGTAAAAGAATAAAAAGAGAAAGGTACTATTAGGCCATATTTCTAGAGACACAAGCAAAATGCTTCCCAGAAGCTAAAAACATTAGGAGGGAAATTCATTCAACCCTCTAGAGCTATTCAGTAGACTCAAGTCTAAAAATAATCTTGCTTCCTAACCGATGTGTATCTAGGAAATCCCAACCCCCACCCCCAAGCCTTGAAGTCATCCAAATTCCATGGACTTAAGTCAATCATGCTTGGAGGGATATTCCTGCCGCCTCTCTAGAGGAGACATTTTTCCCACTGCCGCCTGCAGGTCCCTTGACATTAGTAAAATGTCTCTCCTCCTGCCCCTTAACTTCATTATAAATCTCCCCATTTTTCTTTCCATTTACTTGGACCAAGCAGATTAGTGCTGATCCAAAAAAATGGAGCAGTTAGATGTGATGAAAGGGTGGGGGGAATTGTCCTTCAGCTGCAGACATCCAATCATGAGACCAAACAACACATAACAGATACCAAATCACGTCTGGAATGGGCAACTCCCTTGGGCTCCTTCTCTTCCTGGTGTCGCCACTGGTGTTTCCAACTGTCATAAACAAGTATCAGTGCCAATGTTATGTATTACTTTCTTCATCAGTGATTAACTCTCATCCCCAAGGCCTTCTGCCTGTGTCTCTCAACTCCATCTCCCCACAATGGTTCCTACCAGAGGATTCTATGGTGGATTATCTGCACATGAATGGGCGTACTGCTGGATGCTATAAACTCCTATTCTGCTGAGAGGTAGCCAATGAGAAGAGAAAGAGGAATCCAGCACCAAACTTCCACCACACATTCAAGATGGCAGCAATCAAGTCCTATGACATCAGCTAAATACTACACAAGTACAAACACCCCAAAGGACCAAGAGACATGCCATGTAGGGATGCTACATATCCATATTTTAACATTTTGGTCATAGTTCAAAAGTTGTGTCTATAGTAAGCATAATTCTTGTTCTGAATTGAATTTCTCCATAGTTGTTCATTGCGATCATTAACTATTTCTTCTAAGAAACAAGATCCCTATAGTTTTGCATGAATGATAAAGTGCAAACATAATATTTACTGCCTTAACAGAATTGAATTAAATGATGTGTCCCCTACAGATATATATTGTTTCTTATTTCAATGCAATATCGCCACATAAGGAATTTTTTTCTCAGTATTTTGATATTTAAATCAATGGGAGAAGGTTTCTATGAGTAAACTATTGGTCACAATACTGCCCCTGACGTCCAACTCAGTTTGTCCACTGATGTGGTGAGTTAAGGAACTACAGATATCCATAATACACCATGTTAAAAGGCAACCCACTTCACGTCACGTTCCATTTAGCAACGTTCGCTCTTGACCTAATGGATGGAATCCACTCTATCATCCACTCCCTCCTAAAGGTTCCCACCTTTCTTCCCACCACATTCCTAAGCAAACCTTGAATGAGGAATTGTCAACAGCCAACTGGCCTGGTGAGGAGGAGGTCAACAGGGACTCTAAGGGAGATGGCTTCACCTTGTGCCAGAGCTGACCAAGCCTGTGCAAGTAGGGCTCTAAGAGACTTTATGTGAGGGATAATATGCAGAAAGTGCTGAGGAAGCTTGTGTAGGAGACAAAGACAGAGAAGCAAGTCTAAGACCCACAGAACAGAAACAGGCACCTATCTACACTCAGAGATTCCTGTGTGGTGAAGCACAATCAGGCCTGAGGAACTATAGAGGTGATATTGTTACTGTTCTATCACAGCACAAATGGGGAACCTCCAGCTGTGGGCCAAATACAACTTGGAAGGCCTCCCCCTCTGGCCCGCCCGCCTGCCTCCTCCCAAGCTCCACTCACTTTCCTCAGCCCTGTCCTTTCCACTGCCCCATGGGGATCAGCTGAGCTTCATGGGGGGAGATCACAGCTCAGCTGATCCCCAGGAAAGAGTTGAGTAGTAGTGCTGCAGAGAAGGTATTTCTGAGCTGCCAAGCCCCACTCCAAACTCATTTGGGGCTTGCTTTGCTGTTCAGGCATACTCTGTGTTTGTTGTTCTGGCTTGCTTGGCTTCTGTTCCTCCCAGTGTACAAAAAGAGAGCCCTCAATAAGTCAGCCACAACAAGAAAAAGCCTGTTAAAGAGCTATTTCCTTTCCTCCTCCTCCTTGCAAGCAAAGACCTAGGTGTGAAGCCAACACAGTTCTGTCAATTTGGATTTTCCTCCTTTTTTCATTTTCCTTCATACCTCATCCCCTCTTCTTAGAGACTGCCCATCTTGGAATCTGGCTTGCCCATGTGTGAGTGTATGACAGAGCTTTACATTGGGCAGAGAAAGCAATCCAAACAGGGTGAGCAGAGAGAAGGGGGGATGAAAAAGCAGAGCAAGCAGCCTATACAGGGAGGACGGAAACATAACTCACTTTAAATAAGATGTAAGAAGGGTCTGAATTAAAATGGAATAGACTGTTGAGGGGTAAACTGGGTAAAAAGCCCCCTGCAAAGACTCCTGAGAAGCAAAAGCAGTTTTTCCTCCAATTTAAAACAGCATAATTCACTTTCTGACCTGTAAAACATTGATCCAGTCATAGCTACTTTTAATCTGGCCACAAGAAGAAAGATTTCATCAGTCTCCACAATTCTGCACATGGCAGAATTCTGCACATGGCATTAGGCAAACTGTTATGATCATCCATCAGTAACACAATGGAAAGCATATAAGAAATTATGGAAACCACAGGAGAAATAATGAAGGGGGAGTGGGGAATGTATGTGTGTGTAGAGTGGCGGGGAGGGGGGAGCTTTTAGCCTTGTCCATTTTCACTTTGGTCCTGCACACTTTTTGGTTTCGATCCCATCTATCACTGGCATGCAGCCCTCCAAAAGTTATCCACAGGGATGATGATGATGATGATGATGATGATATTATTATTATTATTATTATTATTATTATTATTATTATTATTATTTGTATCCCATCTTTTGCCCAATACTGGGCCTTACAAAATTTAAAACATATACATTTTAAACCTAGGGAAAAAAATGTAAAAATTTTTTTTAAAAAATTACAATATTAAAACATTAAACATTTAAAATACACAACAATTTTACAAGTCCTTAACATAGATGGAGGACCAGATTATTCTCCAAAGGCCTGCCGGAGCAAACATGTTTTTGCCTGTTACCAAAAGCCCATCAAGTAGGGAGAGGCAGCCTAGCTTCCCCGGGAAGAGAGTTCCAGAGCACTGGAGCAGCCACCGAGAAGGCCCTCTCCCATGTTTCCACCAAGCACGCCTGTGAAGAAGTTGGGACTGAAAGAAGGGCCTCTCCAGAAGATCTCAAAGCACGGGCAGGCTCATAAGGGAGAATACGTTCTTTCAAATAACCTGGACCCGAACCATATAGAGCTTTATAGGTCATAACCAGCACTTTGAATTGTGCCCGGAAACAGACTGGAAGCCAGTGGAGCTGTTTTAACAGGGGAGTTGTGTGCTCCCTGTAACCAGCCCCGGTCAACAATCTGGCTGCAGCTCTTTGAACCAGCTAGAGTTTCCGAACACTCTTCAAAGGCAGCCCCACGTAGAGCGTGTTACAGTAATCCAATCGGGATGTAACTAAGGCATGTGTCACCGTGGCCAGGTCTGACATCTCTAGGAACAGGCGCAGCTGGCGCACTAGCTTTAACTGTGCAAATGCACTCCTGGCCACCTCCGAAACCTGGGCATCCAGGCTCAGGGCTGAATCCAGAAGTACACCCAAGCTGCGGACCTGCGTCTTCAGGGGGAGTGTAACCCCATCCAGCACAATCTGAATCCCTATTTGATCTGCCTTTCAACTGACGAGTAGCACCTCTGTCTTATGTGGATTAAGCTTCAATTTGTTCATCCTCATCCAATCATTACTGCCAACAGACACCAGTTTAGCAAAAACTGCTTCCTTGGAATTGGGTGGAAAGGAGTAGTAGAGTTGGGTGTCATCAGCGTACTGGTGGAACTGCACCCCACAACTCCGGATAACCTCTCCCAATGGTTTCATGTATATGTTAAATAGAATGGGGGACAAAACAGAGCCCTGAGGGACTCCACAGGCCAAGGAGTCGAACAGGAGTCTCCCAGTACCACTTTCTGGGTCCGCCCATCCAGGAAGGAATGGAGCCACTGTAAAACAGTGCCTCCAAGTCCCATCCCAGCAAGGCGATCTAGAAGGATACCATGGTCGATGGTATCGAACGCTGCTGAGAGGTCCAGAAGAACCAGCAGGGACACACTCCCCCTGTCCAGTTCCCGGCAAAGGTCATCCACCAAGGCGACCAAAGCTGTTTCCAAAGCTGTCTTCAGGGTCCAAGGCCCACTCTTGACTTTCTCCCAGTGGGGGGAAATTACATCCAAACAGGGCCTCAGACAAAAAGGCATGGTGCTGCCACCCAGTATCTGTATACGAGCACAAGAAGGGAGAAAGAAATCTACATCTGAGGGAACTGAACTGGTCCTAAAACTCTGATCCCAGAGCCCCCATAAGACCTGTCTGTGGCTGAAACTCCCAATTCCTAATAGGGCCGTTCCTACCTTGGAAATCAAAAGGTAAAGGTAAAGAAGTAACTACTTTTAACAAAGAGCAATTTTGCCAGGAAGCTACAGGATCCTATCCACAGCATGCATTTAAGAAAATGTCTCATGTTCTCATATAGTGCAAGGACCAAGACTTGGGTATATTCCATCCAGAAACATAAAGCACACTGACCACTCTGGGCATTGCTGAGGATACGACAGTGCATAATAGCGCATGCATTCCATTGGAATTCAGATACTTTTCCCCCCTGAGGACACACTAGAAGATTGGATAAACCCTCCAAGTATGCCTCATGAGTAGCTGGAAAGTACTCAAGAGCCAGCAAAGCTCAGAACTATCTGTACAAGTAATCAGAGATTCTGGCTGGCTTTTTGAATCCCTCGTGGGGTTACCAGTCTGAAAGGAAAACCTTCTTCCCATCACTCTGTGCACAGCAGCAAGACCCCATTTCCTAGAACCCTGCTAAGCGAGCCAAGATCTCACCAGGAAAAGAATCCACAGGCAGCACCTGAGAAGTGCTAACGCCCTTTGAAGTGGATAGGCAGGTGTTTCCGGGAGCCTACTTAAACATTAAATCAGATCAAATTAGATGAAATGCATCTGCCCAGTCCATGTTGCTGTTTATTCATTCAGTCGCTTCCGACTCTTCGTGACTTCATGGACCAGCCCACACCAGAGCTTTCTGTCGGCTGTCGCCACCCCTAGCTCCCCCAAGGTCAAGTCTGCCACCTCCAGAATATCATCCATCCATCTTGCCCTTGGTCGGCCCCTCTTCCTTTTGCTTTCCACTTTCCCTAGTTTCAGCCTCTTCTCCAGGGTATCCTGTCTTTTTATTATGTGGCCAAAGTACTTCAGTTTTGCCTTTAATACCATTCCCTCAAGTGAGCAGTCTGCCTTTATTTCCTGGAGTATGGACTGGTTTGATCTTCTTGCAGTCCACGGCACTCTCAGAATTTTCCTCCAACACCACAGTTCAAAAGCATCTATCTTCCTTCGCTCAGCTTTCCTTATGGTCCAGCTCTCGCAGCCATAGGTTACTATGGGGAATACCATTGCTTTAACTATGCGGTCCATAGGTCATAACAAAACAGCGCTACGGGGTTGGGGCTGCTCTGAATGATCTTTCAGGGATCCCTAACAGCCCAGTGCCTCTGATTGCAAAGAGATTGAGGATCTTTTCTGGCTATGTAATTCTTGAATCTCAGATTTCTGTAAGTAGAGCTATCAGCGTAGGAGTCCTGCAGCAGTATGGAAGACCTTTCCAAAGGACAATTGAAAGCTTCAAGATGTGATGATTTTAGTAATGTGTTTCAATTGACTATGAGGACCCAAGAAGGGTGATGGGTGGGGATAACTCATTTTTCTCATCTTGCCACAGTAGACAAGGGAGGTATGTGTGTGTAGTACCAATTTAGTTGGTGCTCGAACTAGATCTGAAAAGAGGCAGAGCGCTGACTTTGCTCTCTGCAGTAAATTCTACGGCACTATTGAGTTCCTTAGAAATCTGATGGGGAAGAGGAATCCGAGTGTTAAAGCTATGAACCATCTTATACTAAACCTATATGTATGTGTACAAAAACACAGAAACGCCATACATACATCTCCTCTGATCTTCTAAGGAAACTTAGAAGAAGTTGATAAGTGCTGGAACCCCTGAAACGTCTCAACGCTTGGAAGTGAGGTGCATGTGCCAGTGTGTGGTATAATGGTTAGAGTACCAGACTAGGACTCAAGAGATCTGGGTTCTACTCCCTACTCAGCCATTAAGCTCACTGGTTGTTTTTCAACCAGTCACTGACTTTCAGACTAACCTACCTCATTGGGTTATTGTGTGGATAAAAATGGAGAGGATGAAGACTATGTAAGTTGCCCTGGGTTTCTTGCAAGAGGAAAAAAGATGGGGATATAAATGCAATATGAAATTAAATAAAGAAATAATATATTTCTTACCCGCCTCTCCCTCTGGATTGAGGCGGGGAACAACATTAGATACAAATACCATAAAATACATAAAACTGATTAAAACATATAAAATTAATACAATATTAAAATAACAGTCAAATATCTTAAAATTCGACTGGGTAGGCCTGCCGGAAGAGATCAGTCTTTATAGCCTTCTTCAATTCAAAAAGACTATTAAGTTGACGAATCTCTCCCAGAAGGCCATTCCACAGTTTGGAAGCAGCAGAAGAGAAGGTCCTCTGGGTAACAGTTGCCAGCCTAGTTTTGACTGAAGCAAATTCTTCCCAGAGGACGTAAGTGTGCAGGGCAGATTGTACTGAAGGAGGTGGATCCCGCAGGTAACCTGGAACCAAACCATATAGGGTTTTAAAGGTAATAACCAACACTTTATACTTCGCCCAGAAACTAATTGGCAGCCAGTGAAGTGATTTTAGAGTTGGTGTGATATGGTCACCCCTAGATGTACCATTGACCAACCTGGCTGCCATATTTTGAACTAGTTGAAGTTTCTAGACTAGGCACAAAGGTAGCCCTATGTACAGTGCATTGCAGAAGTCGAGCCTCAAAGTTACCAGCGCATGCAGTACCATCTTTAGATCTTCTAACTCTAGGAAGGGGCGCAGCTGGCGTATTAGCCGAAGCTGATAGTAGGCACTCCTCGCCATCGCATCTATCAGGGCTGTCATTTGGAGTGGCGGATCCAGAAGCACTCCCAAGCTGCGAATGCCATCTTTCAGGGGGAGTGTAACCCCATCCAAACCCAGATTAGGGCCTTTGACAGTAAGCACCTCTGTCTTGTCTGGATCCAGCCCATTACTGCTTCCATGCATTCATTCAAAGGAGTCACACTACCCTTAGCTGACACTGTTGTCGAAGGCATATTTGGGTGTTGTCGGCATACTGATAGCACCCAGCCCCATGCCTCTGGATCTCTCGCAGCAGTTTCATGTAGATGTTAAACAGCAATGGGGATAGGATGGTGCCTTGTGGTACACTATACAACAGCTCCTTTTTTGAGGAGCAGTTATCCCCAAACATCACCATCTGGAACCTACCAAAAGGTAGGACCGGAACCACTGGAGCACAGCGCCCCCGATTCCCAAACCCCTCAGATGTTCCAGAAGGATATCTTGGTCGATTGTTATCGAAAGCCACTGAGAGATCCAGAAGTACCAGCAAGGACACACTTACCCTGTCAATACTCAAGTGTAGATCATCCACTAAGGCGACCATAGCAGTCTCAACTCCATATCCTGCTCTGAAGCCAGTTCGAAATGGGTCTAGAAAATATGTATCATCCAAAGCTGCTTGGAGTTGGAAGGCAACTGCCCTCTCAATCACCTTGCCAAAAAATTGAAGATTTGATACTGGTCTGTAGTTATAAAAGTCCAGGGGATCCAGGGAGGGCTTTTTTAGAAGCGGCCGTACTACTGCCTCTTTTAAACACGATGGAAAACTCCCCTCCCTGAAAGATGCATTAATAATATGCTGTAGTTGTTGTCCAACTGCATCTCCTCCCTGGACGACCAGCCATGAAGGACAGAGATCGAGAGGGCAAGTTGTCCTCCTCACTCGTTCAAGCAGCTTGTCTACGTCCTCGGTACTCACCAACTGAAACTGATCAAGTATAATCCTATTTGTGGAGTTGCTGGACACTCCATTGTCAGCTTCTGCTATAATGACAACATCTAAGTTGGCTCTTTATCAACAATAGCAATTAAATCAGCTGGGGGGGAAATGCAATGACAGGTTCTAGGTCACGCTTGCTCATAGGACTTCAGATGACAGAGAGGGTGGGGAGGAGGTTAAGGTTGAGAGTATGCTTCAAAGGTTTGCTCTTGGTCATATTTAAGATTAAATGGCAACAAAGCAGTTTATTTTAAGAGCATTTCTTAAGGTTGCATGTATATATTTTGTAACACAATTCCCTAAAAGCCAAGGGATGTATACCTTTGTCGTGGAGTTTGCCTCACCCTGATGGTACTTGCCATGGAGGTGGGTAGGGAGCGGCAATTTTCATCAGGACTCCAGCTGCAGAGGGAAGAGGCAATCCTTCCCCTCCTGACGTACTTAAACCCTGATGAAAACCAACACCACCTGCACCAAGTATTTCAAAAAGCAAGAAGAACAGGCAGGGCTGCTAACCATGCAGTCAAAGTAACATTTGGTTTGCCCTACATCAGGTTGCGAGACTGGTTAAGACCCCTCATCTCAGTGAACTCAGCAATGATGGTCATACAAGATCAGCATCTTCAGGAATGTTGGCCAGCTTCTGCTGCTGCTGCTCAAAGTCAAGGCGCCATACTGGCTGGTCAGTCACTCACCTGTTTCGTGTCATGGCCCTGCCCTGCAGGGACAGCTAATGGCCCTTCTCTCAGACTTTTCCAGAAGCTCTGCTATAAGTAACAGCAAGCACCCAGATGCTGGCCTCAACAGTGAGCTTCCCTCTGACCCAGAATCTTCTCTGTGGTTGAGGTCATACATAATTGAATACATATTAAAAGGGAGCTCACAGCACATGCTTTCAATGCACTGCCAACCCATCTTCACAGATGAACTGACAAACATACCAGCAGAATTGCTTGTTCAAGATGTCAGTCTTATTCCTCCCTAGCCACCACTGTCTCCTCCTCCTGCCTCATCCGGGGAAAATTAACAAGCAACCAGATACAAATGAAGACAAAGCTCCCCTATCTTTAATAGTTGTTTAAAAGAGGGATTACAGAATAGGAAGCTCCTTCCAGAGATGTTGTATTTATCTGGCAATTATTCACCTACACGAGACAGTAGTGGTAAGGTTTTTACTGAGGTTAAAATAATTTTAACTGACTAATTTGACTATACGTCAGCCTACGGCACTTCCCCTGAAAGAAGACTGCAATTTCCAGATGCACAGAGCACACTGGGAAGATCCCTCTAGCAGTGCAAACATCTGTCTAATGGAATAAGGGAGTGAACAGCTGGAACACATTAGCAACATGCTTTCTTGGATTCTCTTCCAAGTTTCGCCTCTTCAATGATAAGCAACTTTTACACGTGTGCATGTGCGCACACACACATGCATACTCACACCAGTGATGGTTGTTTTACTCTAGAATCCATGGCTGGCAAGGAACGCCTTGAGATAAAACATTTCTTTTGCTATGCCTGGTATGTTGCACACATTTTGATACTTTCCCAGAAAAATTTCCAACTAATTCTGGCTGTTCCTTTGAGCTGAGAAAGCAGGGTAGGGGGGCCAGATGCAAAGGAGCACAGTGTGTCCACACATTCAATCCCTGGGCTGAAAAGATTTCAGCAGGTGCAGCTTTTCTTTTTCCTGCATGATAAAATGCCCCTGTCAAAATTCTATCTACTACAAAATTCTATGTGTGGCCGACGAGACCACATCACGCCAGTCCTTTTCCAGCTTCATTGGCTGCCAGTCCAGGTCCAGGCCCAATTCAAAGTGCTGGTATTTATTTATTTATTTATTATATTTTTATACCGTCCAATAGCCGAAGCTCTCTGGGCGTCTCACAAAAATTAAAACCATAATAAAACAACCAACAGGTATTAACATTTAAAGCCCTAAACGGCTTGGGGCCAGGCTATCTGAAGGAACGCCTCCTCCCGTATGTACCTGCCCGGACCCTAAGGTCATCCTCAGGGGTCCTTCTCCACGAGCCCCTGCCAAAGGAAGTGAGGCTGGTGGCTACCAGGAGGAGGGCCTTCTCTGCTGTGGCACCCCGGCTGTGGAATGAGCTCCCTAAGGAGGTTCGCTTGGCACCTACATTATATGCTTTTAGACACCAGGTGAAGACCTTTTTATTCTCCCAGCATTTTAACAGTCTATAAATCAATTTTAACTTGGTGTTTTAAATTTGTAATTTTGCATTGCTGCTGTTTTTACCTGGTTGAGCTTTTATATTGTATTTTATATTATGGTTTTATACTGTTGTTTTATACTTTGAATGTTTTTAATTTTTGTGAACCGCCCAGAGAGCTCCAGCTATTGGGCGGTATAGAAATGTAATAAATAAATAAATAAATTACTATGAAGCGACAGGAGCCCTGTCCTCCTTTACAGCTGGCCATTACCCTAAGACAGAATGGATACAATGAAGTGCATTGGATAGACCTGCTAACTCAGCGCCCCAAATTCATAGTTAAGGGTCACTAACTCAATTTACAGCTGACATGGCTATCCCTTCAAATCTATCTGTCCTCAGGGAAACCTTTCTGAGTCTATGTGGAATAGACAGCCGAGAGTCTACCAGAGAACCCTTGAGTTTTGCAGAGGACCCAGCTCACATCCAGTTCTAACCAGAACTATGGAGCTGCAATGTTGCCCAGTGTGATCTGATACTGCATCTCAGTAGAACACACCTCAAACTCTCGGGTGTCTGTGCATTGCAGAGCAGATCTGTAATAGTGGAAAAGTTCTCTTTCAGAGAACTTGTCTGCCTTTATTTATCTTCTCATTGATTATTCCCAATCAGCTTTTGAAGAACTCCCAGGATTCCTAGGAGCACAGTTTCAAAAACCATTGTGCTAAAATGTAGCAGATTTTAACTTGTGAACTTATGTACAACTAACTTATGTACTACTAACTTTTCAATGCCTTATCTACAACAAGGGTGAGCGAATTCCAGGCTTACGGGATCTATTTTGTTTTTCACTGGAATTCAAGATCCACCAACCAGAGCCAAGTGTAAAGCAGTCTCTTAAGAGGTGGACATGGAATTGCAGAACAAGGTGCTTTGGGACACATACTCATCAGCCCAGGAATTTGTTTTCAGTACCAGAACTGTAGCTTGCATACACTTCTTTTAAGCCACAAATCTACTCCCTTATTCCCCCTCCCTGAGCTTTCTTGATTTCAGAAGCTTAACTTAGTGGGTGAAAAGCCTTTCGGTTGTTGTTGTTGTTGTTGAACTATTGGGAGTCACAAGCCTTTGCTGATCTTCTGCAAATTGCCTGGTGATCTATCAGTAGATCGTGACCTACCTTCTATCTGCCCTTGATCTACAGTAAGAAGTATAGAACTCCCTCTGTCCCCATCCCCTTCCACACACACATCCTTGTCACGCATTTCCCCAATACTAGGGGCAGCCATGTAACAAAACCAATAGAGACAGCTGCAGTCAAATGATGGGAGTACCGTATTTCTTCAATTGTAAGACACACTTTTTTCCCCATATAAACATCTCTAAAAATGGAGTGTGTCTTAGAATCGTGGGTGTGTCTTAGGGGTTTTTTTCCTGTTGGTGGTGCTGAAATTAGTGTGTGTCTTACAATCGATGGCATCTTACAATTGAAGAAATACGGGTAGATGTCTAAGCCCTCACCACTATGCTGACAGAGAGTAGATGATGTGCATATATTTTTCTCCCAGAGGGATAACAGCAGCCTTGTAGGGGCAATTTAGATCAGGAAAATAATGCTGCGGAAGGGGGGCAGGAGGAAGAAAGGTTAAACATACACACATGTGGCTATACTTGAGTAATATAAAAAAGGGTGGAAGAGCTAATAACGGATCTCTCATATCACATATAACTTGGGCCTTGAGCCATACATGCCATAATATGTCCTATGAGCAGGCTAGCTGCAAGGAAAACACTTTCTCCACTTCCACTCATGTTAAGATTTGCAAACCCTTCGATTCTTCAACCCTCACTGCTCATCACAACTTCATATGTGTTGCGACACTGTCCTTTTACTTGCTTTTCCACATGCCAGTACTTTGATCACTTTACGAGGAACAGATGGATTAGACTTCATCAGATGCTTGGATCTCCAGATAATATTATTATTAAGTCTGACTTAATTTCTACCCACCCTCCAATAAAACCAAATTGATAACAGCTTCCAGGCCATCCCAGTGTTTTTGCTTTCTTGGGCTCTTCAAATATAGGAGTTTTCAACTGTCAGGATCCAGGCCAGTAAATGGCAACACACATGGGCATGAGTCAGAAGCTGGGCTTGGGTGCAGGTGATCTATCCGATTGTCAGCAGTTCAAGGATTAAGAAAATGTCATACTCAATAAACCAAACAAGACTTCATAACCAAAGAGGGAAGTCCATTAATCAGGATGGGAAAGCAGGTATTCAACAAGAAAGAGTGCAGCCCAGAGAAGTGGGATTAGGCAAGCAGAACAAGTGCAAAGGTAGACAGATGGTAAACACACAAAACTGGTAGGGAAACAGAAAAAAAGAGACAATGAGAACCCAGCTGAAATGCCTACAGTCCACATTCTTGAGAATATTTCCTACTTCACCATTTTATCACCCTTTGTAGAGGATTGCCCACCATCAAACCAAGGTTATGGACAAAGCAGGAATTCCAACGCGCGGTAATTATTACAAATAAATAACCATTGGGCAGTAGTTATTCCAGATCAATTCATCTGTGTATGCTGCGCACATCTATGCATTTGCCTGAGGGCAGAACTAGACATCATGTAGTTCCAGAAACCAGAAAGGACACAACACAAGGATGTCATTTTTATTAGCAGCTGATGTTGAGCATGTCTAGAATATTCTCACTGAATCCTGATCAGTCAGCAATGAACGTCCCCAGACATTGTTGCACTTCATGCAGAAAATAAAAATGTTGCCATCAGTCACACATTATGCCCAACCCCAAAGTGGTGGTGCAGTTTGTAACACCTTGCTGTGCCATAATTGTCTTGTGAGGTGGGCCGTTAGAAAAATCTAGAAAAGGGCCTGAGGACAAAACTGTAATTTCCCCAATTTTTCCATGTTTGTTTGTTTTCACATTTCTTTCCCAAAACAGTTAGACCAATACTTCCAGGAAGGCCACAAGTAGGGCATGACGGCAACAGTCCTCCCAGCTTTCTTTGTCCTTCCCAGTAACTCATATTCTGAGAAATACTGCCTTCTAAAGCTGGAGGTTCCTTTTCACTTATAGGCAAGTAAGAAACACCCACTGATAGCCTTGTCCTCCACAAATTGGCTTAATCCTCTTTTAAACACCTCTAAGCCACTGGCAATCACCACATCTTGTGGCAGCAAACTGTGACCACTACAGGTCTAATTCCTGACACACCATGCTTTGGAAGCCTCCAAGGAAAGACCACATCTTCTCTGCAAAAGAGGGTCTCTGGCAGCTTCTCTAAAGCTTGAAATGCCTCTTCAAAACAAAGAATCTAAACCCAAGAGCACCCAACTGAGGCCTATAATTTTGCAATATCAGCTGCAGAGAAAGCCACGTGCTTCAGCCGAAAAGGTCACCAGAGCAGCTGGCTTGGGGCTGAATGGAGCCAGAAGATCTGGCCAAGAAGGGAGACAGTGAGAGAGAATCCTTGGATGAAGTGTGGGGCAAAGTAAGCCTAAGAGTGATGGGAAAGAAAGAGAAGGGCAAGCAAGTGGCAGAAAAAAGAGAAGCTAGAGGACATCAAGTGGAAACAAAGAAATACAATGATGCTGATTTAAGGAGCCATGTAGGGAGATGTCCAAAATACATATCAAGAGAATCTTCCTGTCCTGTCTTTGAAGGGATGCAGAGGTTCTTTACAGAGAGGTCAGCTTATTGATAGCCTCTTCACACACTATAAATTTCCAACACAGAAAGCAGTTCTATGCAGGAAAGGGCATGAAACCTGAATGTAGATAGCTATACATGAAGTTTCCATATACATATAATCTTCTGCTATGGGTACTTGCACAGAAATATACATGTGCAGGTTTATCACAAAGTGCAAAGAAAACATCAGTTTTGTGTATTTTTGCTTTCCATGAAAGGCAAAACATAACATGTTAATAGAGTCTTAAATCCTGTTGTGCTAGTGAATTCTCCAATTTAATTATGCATTGTGTAAAGAGGTACCATTTTGTCTCTCCTGAGCTGTCTAATTAACTTTCCTATTTTGTGAGAGTAAAACAAATCCGTGCAATTCATAACCATTCATCATCATTGTGTTGATGAAAGCAAGAGCCCAGTAGGATAAGATCAAATATACACATTGTGCCTTAGAAACAAAAGGGCCAGTGCATTATTGGAAGGAAGGAAGAGCACAAAAAAGAGAAATTTGAGATAGTGGAGAAGATGCATCAGGGAGCCAAGGAAGTACAAGGCAGGAGTAAATACTGAAATTGCTCCGTTGGAAGAGCGGAAGAGTCCTCCAGACAAATTAAGTGTTCACAAAACAGAATATTTAAATGAAATGAAATGTGCCTGAGTAAGGAGAAGAACCCGGAGAGCTTCAGCTATTGAGAGTGGTATAGAAATGTAATAAAATAAATAAATAAATAATATTACTTTCCATGCCCACCCACTACATAAGCACAATACACAATGTTAAAGAAAAAAAAGAACACACTCATGTGGGAATTTTATTGATCTTGCCAGGTACAAAATATAGCACTTGAGTTGCTCATACTGAAATGTGTCTGGGCATTGACTGCAAACAAGAAAAGGGTTCACGATGCCTTAAAAAAAAAGATTTTTTTTTGGGGGGGGGAACCTGAATCTCAGTGGTTTACACCATGCAACATGGTCCTCTGTTGAAAAATATAAAGATTCCTCATAGATAGCAGCCAAAAAAATGGGACAACCTATGCCCTTTACTAGCATTGCACCAATATCTCACATTGTAGAGCTTCAATCTTTCTTTTCACCAATGTCTCTCTGACAGCAAGAAACAAAGTATTCATTCTCCCAAAGCCCTTAACTTTGTCTCACACATCACCTTAAAATGGCAAAGCTTCCTGCACCTAAATAGGTGCACTCTGCCAATCCAAAGAGCATACTTACTTTCCCCACCAACAACCATCTAGTGGAATTCAGTTTACATAGCAAATGCACTGTGCAAAGGAACCTGTCATGCCAGAAAAAAGGCCAGGCCAAAATCCTTCTGAAGCCTGGTTTTCTATATGAAGGAAGTTTCTGATGCTGGAGGGGGTGTGGGGATGTATGTGTGGAGGAGTGTTCAGTCCTGCAGTTTTGTCACCTCACGAAGAAGTAGGCCACAGTGATAGCTCAAGGTTACCCAGTCAGAGGTGATCAAGGAGTTGAACCCAAGTCTAATACTCTATCCACTACACCACCCCATCTTTAATTTTACTACTACACCAAGTAAAGCATGAGGATTAAGTTCACCTGCCCAATGTTCTGTTGTTAATTGTATTGAATTGTTTTTGAATTCTAGCACAGTGGGCCATAGTGGACTCCGTTCCAGAAAATGTTCAGCTAAGCCTTCTCAAAAGTGACTCTGTTCAGACGTCACACTAAGCCATGGTGGTTAAGCATTTTGAGCATTATGGTTTAGCGTATTGTGTGAACCATGACTTAGCATGTCGTGTGAGCCATTCTTAACCATGGTGGGTACATAACCACGGTTTAAACATACTTACTAACCATTTGCTCTAAAGAGTTAGCAGCCTAACCATGGCTTAGCGTGTTGTCTGAACAGGTCCAGTGAGACTTAAGTCCAATATATCCAAGCACAGAAGGACACAAATTTCCTTGCCACAATCACTATAGCGATCATCCCTCCCACCTTTCTACTGAGTTTTAAGCAGGTGAGCATTATGTTGGCAGAAACTTGGAGGAGAGATGCACTTGAACCACAGAGACCTATGTTCAAAACTCTGCTAGATTATGAAGGACAGTGGGCGATCTTTGGCCAGCTACTCTCTCACACCCTTCTAACTGACCTTGCTAGGTTGTTTTGAGGATAAACTGCGGGGGGAGGATGGAGGATGAGACCCATGTACTTCTTCAAATCAGGATGCGTTTCTTGGAATAATGATGGGATAAAATATAATAAACAAAATATTATTACGTATTTGTTTGCATGGGGGAGTAAGAAAGAACTTTCAAGCTGCAACTACATAATGCAATATAGGTTTCCTCCAGTGACAGTCCAGTCTACATCTTATTGCTCTGTCTCCTTGGGGCTTGCTTTGTTCGGTGTTTTTTTTAATGGTAGCTGGTAGACAGAATCAATCACACAAGCAGTAATCCTTTGCAAATGGAACTTAATAGATTTTTGAAATGGCAGTCTATTGACCCACTAGACCTTAATGGCTCAGGAGCTGCACGAGTCTGATGTGCAGATTCGCTAGCAGACAGTTTATAAATGCTCACAAATCGAAAAGGGTAGTAAAAACCCTTTTAAGTGGCAGGCACTCCGAAAACACAGCACAGAATTTCCAACATTAGAGCCCTTGGTATTTACATTATAACCTCACATGCTTGTGTAAGTGAGATACTGAATGGATAACAGGCAGGGAGCCAGCCTCTTCCTGCCACAGCTGAAGAGGATGACATCACCAGAAAGCCAAGTGTCCTGTAGGTGTCCTGCAAAGTTTTGGGAGTTTAGATTAAGTGAGCTGAGAACAGGTTATCAACTCCTTGGACTGACTCTAGGTTTTAAGCAGAGACACCACAATGTTTTGCCAAATGTGAAATTCCAAAGAGAAATCAGAAGTTCCTACTTGGGAGAACCGTCCAAAGAATTTCTTTAAAAAAGAAAATTTAGCTAAATGATTTGTTCGGTGTCCATACATCTCAATATTGCCACTTCAAGCAATATTTAAAAGAAAAACAGCATTTGCTCCAACAAAGCAAAACTTAAGAAGTACACCCTATTGAACTCAATGGAATTTACTCCCAAATACATGGTACAGGACTGTAGTCTCAATAAGATACATTGAGGTAGAGAAAGTGTCCATACATCCTATACATCCCATACATCCAGAGATAGCCCAGCTACAGTTATCCATGCTCTGATAACCTCTCGTTTGGATTACTGCAATGCGTTATACATGGGGCTGCCTTTGAAAACGGTCTGGAAGCTTCAGCTGGTACAAAACAGGGCAGCCCGTTTACTAACAGGGACTGGCCGGCGAGATCACATTATGCCAGTCCTTTTCCAGCTTCATTGGCTGCCAGTCCAGGTCCGGGCCCAATTCAAAGTGCTGGTATTGACATTTAAAGCCCTAAACGGTTTGGGGCCAGGTTATTTGAAGGAACGCCTCCTCCCATATGTACCTGCCTGGACCTTAAGATCACCTACAGGGGCCCTTCTCCGTGAGTCCCTGCCAAAGGAAGTAAGGCAGGTGGCTACTAGGAGCAGGGCTTTCTCCGCTGTGGCACCCCGGTTGTGGAATGAGCTCCCCAGAAAGGTCCACCTGGCGCCTACACTGTACTCCTTTCGTCGCCAGCTGAAGACCTTTTTATTCCCTCAGTATTTTAACACTTAATTTTAACTTAAATTTAAATTTTACTGTTTTAACTCTGCATTTTAATTTTATATCAATTTCGCTGCGTGGTTTTTATCCTGGTTGTACTTTTTATACTGTATTTTGTATTTGTGCTTTTAACCTGTTGGTTGTTTTATTATGGTTTTAATTTTTGTGAACCGCCCAGAGAGCTTCGGCTATTGGGCGGTATAGAAATGTAATAAATAAATAAATAAATAAATAAAATACCTAGTGTTAGGGGACGATACACGGAACACAGCTTCTGAACATACATACTTCCCAGAGATAGGGAAAGCATTCAAAAGGGTACCTGCAAGAGGCATTCTTTCACATGAGAGACTTTGTTTTTTTTGCATGGGCAGAGTGACACAGGGGCTATCACCTTGCACCTGGGAAACTTGGGGTTCAAGTCTGAGCTCTGCCATGGGATCACTGAATGGGTGGGTCTTGGGCAAATGTCCCCCACCCCGAGATTCAACAAAAGAAGGAAATGTAACCTATTTTACAGGAACATTGTGAAGATGAAATTAATGCACATTATAAAGCACTTTGCAAATGAAAAAGTATTATATGAAATGAAGATGATTCTAATGATAAACCCACCTGCACAGTTTGGCTTTCTTCGTCAAAGAATTATTATTATTATTATTATTATTATTATTATTATTATTATTATTACATCATTCATATCCCCCATTTTCAAAGAGTCCAAGGTCCTCCTCTTCTCCATTTTTATCCTCACAAAAACGCTGCGAAGTATGTTAGTGACTGCCCAAGGCCACCCAGTGAGCTTCATCATGGCTGACATGGGACTGTCAGAGTCTAAGGCTAGATGCTGGATGACTGAGCTACTGTGAACTGTATGTTCTCAGACCTTAAAACTTTCTTCAGGCAGAGATAGAACAGGGGTGTGCAACATCAGCTTGTGCAACTGGCAGGAAGTATCAAGCATCTTGATGAGCCAGGCTTAGTATAAATAACACTGGGAACCTGGCCTTTTGCCTGTTTAACAGAGCAGCATCTTCTGTTTCCCGTTCAAGCCACATCAGGAATCCTAGGCAGGAGAACATACCCTCCTGGTCTAGATTTCGGAGTGGCCTAGACCTAACACTGATAAACAATGCTCAACGTAAAGAGATTTTCTGTGTCCTTTTGACAGCCAAGAGACTGATGTTACAACGTTAGAAAGGTAAAAGCTCACCTCTTATGATGCAATGGATTGAGGACCTTACAACACTTTCAATATTTGAATGGGTAGCCTTCAACTGGATACTTATTTGTGCATTTGGTCCACTTTTGTTAAAGTTTATGCATAATGGCTAGGAAGTTCTATTTTCATATGTATGCATTTCATATGTATTCACTATGGGACTTATATATATATTAAATAAGTCAACACCTGTTCATGCTTTGCCTGATGGTAGTTTCCCTCAATGTGGCTCTAGGAAAATCAATGACCCAGGGCTAAACTAGACCCTACATTGCACGTGTAGCTCCTAGGTGAGCCTAAATATTTTCCTACTCTAGTGTAAGCACACAGGGAGTCATTCCACACTGAAACCACAATGCATGAGTAGAGGGCTTAAACCCTTTTCACCAAACCATCCCTACCCCCATGTGGGGGCTAAAGGATGGGGTAAACCGTTTTGGCACTAATGGAGGGTCCCCCCTTTCTTTAACCCCTACAAAGGTTGAGGGTAATGAACTGGGGAGGGAGTGGTAGGATGGGACGGTATTACCCGCTCTATTCACAGTAGTCGCAATCCAGATCAGGCCCCTGCACACTTAAACTAGAGCAGGAAAAAAGTTAGGGTCACCTAGACGCTATGGATTCAGCTTAGCCTTACCAAAATTCCACAGAGTATCAATCCTTCTAGATTCCCTGATCAGATTTCTGTTTCCTCATTGAAAATCTGATCCAGCTGAATTTACTGGATCCTATCAGATGTAGGGAGAAGGAAAAATGAGCAGAGGGATGGGACAGAAATGACAAATAGTAAGGACATTTTGCACCCAGAGCCCATCCATTGCCATTTAATTCTTTTTTATCCTCACATGATCATGTATTGCTCTTTGCATGTCTGTAAAGCCCTATGAAGAGAGACTGAAAGAACTGGGCATGTTTAGCCTGGAGAAGAGAAGATTGAGGGGAGACATGATAGCACTCTTCAAATACTTAAAAGGTTGTCACACAGAGGAAGGCCAGGATCTCTTTTCGATCCTCCCAGAGTGCAGGACACAGAATAATGGGCTCAAGTTAAAGGAAGCCAGATTCCAGCTGGACATCAGGAAAAACTTCCTGACTGTTAGAGCAGTATGACAATGGAACCAGTTACCTAGGGAGGTTGTGGGCTCTCCCACACTAGAGGCCTTCAAGAGGCAGCTGGACAGCCATCTGTCAGGGATGCTTTAGGGTGGATTCCTGCATTGAGCAGAGGGTTGGACTTGATGGCCTTGTAGGTCCCTTCCAACTCTGCTATTCTATGATTCTATGTAGACCATAAAGGCAAAGATCAGTAGGGAAACAATAAGAAACAAGCAGCATCACAAAGGACAAATAAGCCAATCTAAGCAATCAATAGTAGTGGCTAATCTCAAATACCTCAAACCAGCCTTCATAGTACATAAACAAAGTGTTTACGACTAGTAGCAAAAGAATGTGGATGTGCGCATTCAAACTCATGTTAGAGTGCACATTCCACTCAAGCAAAGCAGTGCATCTCTGTACAAATGTGTATTCCAATGCACAAGTAGATATGCATTCAGATGTACATCTGATTTATGACCATGGCTCCCATTTCAACAAGTGATACACCCATTGAAGACTGCATATGTGTTTGGCTCTCCTTAGCTGGGATAAGGTATGAGCATGAGAGAGAAAGCATTCAAATGTGATACATGTACTAGCTACCAAATATCTGTATAAGTGAGGAGCACTAATGCTGGCTGAAGCTTGCATAACTAGTGCAATGTCTGGCAGCAATCACTCAGAGTGAGCATAAATGCCTAATTGCACAGATGTGCAGAAGCAATATTTGAAGATATATGGACTATTTACTTATTTATTTATAAGCATGCGCTCAGATTTGATGAGGAAAAGGAAGAAGAGGCATGAATTCTAAGGGAATCTAGTCAGCAGTGAGAGGGGCCATAACTCATTGTGATAGAGCAGATACTTCGCATGCAAAAGGTCCCAGGTTCCATCCCAGAAGAGCCACTGCAAGACAGTTTCAACAATACTGTGCTTGATGGATCAATGGACTGACTCAGTATAGGGCAGTTCCTATGTTCCTATGTCAAAGTTGACTGTTGTCCAGACAAAGCCTAAGCCTGAATTGGAAGATATTTTTATAGCCTTAGAATCATAGAATCATAGAATTGCAGAGTTGGAAGGGGCCTACAAGGCCATCGAGTCCAACCCCCTGCTCAATGCAGGAATCCACCTGACCAATCTTATTTGGTCAGGTGAAACCAATGGGCTTCAGGCGTAGGTGTATTTACACTGGGTCATGGGAGAACTTCACTATAACCTTGAGAACTTATCAATCTGCAACCTCAAACGGTTCATTGCAAGTATTTGCAGATCACAAATGCAGAGATGCCCGGCTTTAGTTCCAGCAAGGAGAATCGAAATGTAACTTTTCTACATCCTTACATAAAGTGCTTAGCACAATGAATCCTTTCCAAGATCTAGGTGCATTTATTGATAAACAACTCTTTGTTAAAGATTTGTAATGCTGTTATTTCTGGCAACAAAACCTCTTTCCTCTTTTTTTCCCCCATTAAAAACCCCCCAAACCTAATATATTTTTAGATCCAAGGCACTCAGTGTTCCAGTTTAGAGCAGACTATATACCAGCTAGTATTCTAAAAGTCTATTTTCCTCTGGAATATAAAAAAAGGCACTCAGATAATTTATTGGGGAAGATTTGCAATGTAAGGATCACATTTTAAACTCTGCACCAGAGAATTTTTTAAAAAATTAAATTCAACCCTACTTCTCTCTCCACAATGTTGCCCTTGGCAGCGGAGGGTCCCTGAGTTTTGGAATTCTCTCTCCCATGGCTTCTTACAGGCTTGTTTGGACTGCAGGGCTATGGAGCCTCCGGGTTCCATGGCCTCCAGTCTGCCTCTCACTCAGAATAGGAACAATTCCTATTTCCTAAAATAATGGCCTTGGTGGAGCCAAAGAAAACTGAAAACAATATATTCGTTTGACAACACTAACAGTTTCAATGAAACTTGCCAACTAAAATGCTAGCTAAATCATTTTGGAAAGGCTTTCTACTGGACCTGAAGGAATCCCAAAAACTCCTCTTGCTGACACTTGTATTTATATTTGGATACTTGTGGGCACCAGGGCAGGGGGGTGGGGGCAATATCAACAACTCTAGAGAGGAGTTTGCTCTGTCAATCTGCAGTGAGAGACAGTCAGAAAGGACGAAGTCCACAATGCACACCTTGAACTAAGCATTTTCAAGGGTCTCCATATTCACTGGCTGGGTCAAAAAACAACATGGAGAATATCCACTCCACAGATTTAAAACTGATTTAACATCCAGAACATAGTAAACTGCCTAATACAGATTCAGACCCTTGGTCCATCTAGCCCAATAATGTTGGCACTGACTGGCAGCGGCTCTCCAGGGTTACAGGAGGAGTTTTTCCTTTGTAGAATCCAGACTGAACTTGGGATCTTCTACATGCAAACCATGTGCAATGCCACTGGAGCTCCTGCCCAGGACTCCTTCTTCCTATGGGAATTGTACTTCTGTGAGGAGGGCTTAGGAATCTCCAACAAAGAATTTTCAACACCCTTGCCAAACGTCCCAGTATTGATGGAGGTTGGCACTTAGGAGCATTTCAGTGGAATCAAATTGGTAAACATGTGTCTAGTTGATAGGGCCAAAGAGCCTTGTGCCACTTCAGAGACTAAACCTGTTTTGTGGCCTAAGATTTAATGAACTACAACCCCACTTTGCCAGGTTCATGAAGCGGATGGGCAGGGGGGAGGTGTTTGTGTGCACATATGTGTACATGTTCCAAAGGGAGGGGGAGGCAACACTGCCCCCAACCTTCCCTAAACACACCCTTATACACAAAGATTTTTAACAAAGGGACAAGAAAACGTGAAGGAGAGTTTTAGGTGCCTCACAAGATATGTCCAGAATAAGGCTGACTTTTCTGGAGAACAGAGATATAACATTTTCAGGTACTGAGGACTCAATCCATGTTCACTGTGTTCCAAAGCATTTGTTTTCATGGAAGAGAATGTGTGTTCAAACCAGGGCTGTGGAGTCGGCACATAAAAACTCCGACTCCGACTCCTTTATTCATGGCACCTCCGACTCCGACTCCTTTAATTATATATCAATATAGGAAATAAATTTCCTATATATTTCCTACATCGGCTGCAATCATGCAACTTTTTAGAACCCTAACCTGTTAAAGCCCGAGTTTAAAGGCTATAGCTAAGACATTCTGGTTTTTTTATTTTATTTATTAAAGAAGATCAAAAACGAAAACAATGAGGTTATATTTTTATTTATTTATTTAATTGCATTTATATCACCCCATAACCGAAGTTCTCTGGGCGGTTTATCAAAAGACTATAGAGTATAAAGTAATAGGATATAAAAGAAAGAAACTATAAAAGAAAATCAGGAACAACTTTCTCTACTAGTTCAAAAATCTAAAATATATACTTTGATATCGAAGTCAAAACTACAAAAAAGTTCAAAAACACACAATTGAACACCTAAAACAACTTAACAAATAACCATGTTAAAAGAAATGAACTCAGTTAGGTACCTAAGTAACATAAACCTTTTTCGAGATTAAAGTATCGTTTGAATATAAAATTCAAGTGAATATATATTTAATGAAATAAACATTATTATTATAATGGGAACCTTGCAGGCAAGACTGAGAGAAGTATTCCTGAAAACTTACTCCAGTAAAATAACAGCTCTTCGTAATAGGCCGGAAGTGTTGCTCGTGGAAAACAAACGTTCACGAAACTAGATTCTGTTGTAGGACTCACTAGAGGAGACTTAAATCTCAATTTTGTTTGGGAATAAATCTGTTCCATTTAATATATCAATTTTTAAATGGATACTGTTGTTTTTATGTTTCTGGTAGTTTTTAAATTTTGTATATTTTTTTAATGTTTACTGTTTAAACTTTTGTGAACCGCCCAGAGAGCTTCGGCTGTGGGGCGGTATATAAATGTAATAAATAAATAAATAAATAAATATATTGTAGAAGATTGAAGACTAACATATTGCTCTTAGAAACAGAATTGCTTCTGCCAAATCCTCCCTCATAGAAGCCCTTAAATCTGATTTGACCATTTTCAGTGCCGAAAACAGTCTTCCAACACTGACTTGGGTGGGTGGCATTGCTGTTACAGTTCTAGCTGCATCACTAATAACCGCTGGATAAACTATAGTCAGGTTTTCAGGGACATATCGCAACTCTATATACAATTTAAATTTATTAGGAGTCCGAGTCGGTACATTTTTACCGACTCCGACTCCAACTCCAGTAACCCAAGAATGCCAACTCCACGATTCTGACTCCAACTCCACAGCCCTGGTTCAAACCACTTCTGCTGCTTTTAAAATGTATGTAAGTCTTCACTCTTCCAGGCCCCAGAGAAGCAACCCATGATGTGAGGAACAAAGGAGCTTAATGTACCAGTCCAGGAAGAGGAGCCCAATCTCTTGGAAGAGAAAAAGGATTTTCCCTGGCTCCCAACACTGTCCTTCATGCTGAATAGATCTCATGTGGTCTCTGCTTTGAGAATGTGTATGCCTTTTGCTTCTAGATACATCTGTGTGTAAGAATGGGAACTGGCAGTAGGGAGAACAGCAGCAAAAATTAGTGGCCGGCTTCCAACCCCTGGCCTTTCTTAGGCCTGTTTCTATAAGGAAAGTAAATGAGTTTATGGTTGCTAGGTGACTAGTGATACACACAGGCCTTTGTTTGCCATGTGAACAGCAGTGGGTTTCTGATTGGTGGACTCAGTAAGAGTCAATTCCGTTACTATCCCGGCACAGTTGCCACTTTTGGCCCCATTCTGTGCTGGTATCGGATGGATTAAATGGCTGCCACTGGCATGGCAATACTCTTATCATCCACTCCTTCCTGATTATTCCTATATAGATATATTACTACTCTAGTGTGGGACACAACCATGTAGAAATTATGACCAGGCTACAACAATCGTAAGTCATTCATCCCACTTAGCAGAGATTTCTTAAATAACCTAATATTGCTTGCAGAATGGTGGCATAAAATTCTATGACACAGATACGTATTGTGTACTATAATATAATGTCACCCAGCAGCTGGAGACGTGGATTTAGGAAGACTTTGTTTTATTTTTTTCAAAGGTAGCTGAAATTGTGACGAAGCCAAATTCTCCACTAGCTACCAGATTCTGCATGACATTCTGTGCATCTATGTTATTGCACAAAATGAACAGGACTAGCTGTAAGACATTCAAATGTGAAATGTCCTCAAGAAGCAGAATTTTATGGCCCAGGTCAAATATAATAATAAGAAACCCTGGTTTATATCATTTATGAGCAGCATCTTATGTACACTACCTGATAATTGCAAGTGGGAGTAACTAAACAAACAATGGACCTTCTGATGTATGAACCAGGAACTCTGGCTTGTCTCTCCCTCAAGAAACCAGCGTCATAAACCAACAACAAACTGTGGCTTATAACTCTTGTCAGGGGAGATTCAAGCCAGAGGTTCCTGGTTCGCACATAACAATAAACAAACCACAGACACAGAGTCTGTGGTTTGTTTAGCAGCTCCCGTTTGCAATAAGGGGATCAGGCAGTGTGTATAACAAAACCTGGACTTATTGTTTTGTCCAAAGTGAGCCACAGAGTCACACTGGGTAATGGGGTCACTGAGGTCAGGACTACGGATTATTGTCAGAGAGGCATGTGTAAAAGTGTAATTGAACTGGACAAAACTGCTTATACTTCTGGTTACTTCCATTCCTTTTTCCTTTAGTGTCATGTCTATTAGATTGTGAGCACGTACACTGGGATTGCCTTGTCTTTCAATATGTCTACAGCACTTAAGAAAACTGAGGTGCTTAATAGTGTTTATTAAAATAATTAATAATCATCATAATTACTAAATAGTCATAATAAATCTAAAAAGCGGATTATAGCTGTTTAATAACAATGGACTCTACTGAGAAACGCAGAGGCCTTTGGGAGCCTAGGAGCACCCAGAAAATAGCTCAGAACACACACCCTTATCCATTCTCACTTACCGTTGTGGAGAATCTGGGTCAAAGCAAGTCTTCCTTACATTGGTCACCCTGGGGTTGCAACAGTCTCCATCATCAAAATCATGGAGCATATTGTTGCATTCCATGTTGCAAACACCATTCCGGCGCTCCCAGGCATAGCAGCGCCCCAGCCGACGGCAGTCACCCCCGTCGTAACCAGTCAGTGGATGCTTGCATTCAGGGTTACAGAATTCATTACCAATCTTGCCAGGCTCACAGTTCATCAGGACCACACGGTAGCGGAGCAAGGAATTGAATACTTTGTGAATGCTCAGTTGCCAAGTTATGTTGTAGTGGCCGAAGGCCTCACTCAGCGCCCGGTGCTGGTGGGCAATCTGCTCCTGGCTGACAGTTGGATGGAGACCATCATCATCATAGATGTTGACCACACGGTAACGCACCACTTTCTCATTCCGCAATGGCCAGTAGCTGTTGTAGTGGGAAATCAGCTCCACGTTGTCACAGGCAGTCTGCCCACAAAGCGGAGGCATGAGTGGCGACAGAAGGTGAGGCTCTGGTGCATGAAAGGACTCCACCAGTGGGTAGGTCCCATCCTTGATTGCCACCCACTGCTGGTCCAAGCGGCTGAACCGTGCACTGAGCAACATGGCAGCTTCTCTGTCTTCAACCTTCCTCAAGAAGGCCCTCTGGAGCTTCTCTTGGGGCAAAGCAACATTCCAAAGGGCTAACAGTGCAAGGTGGCCACGGAAGCTGTGCCCATCCAAATTGTCACCTCCCAGAATCAAGGTACGGCAGGTGGCCATGAAAGGGCTGTGAAGGGCGCCAAATTGCTGGGAACTACGTGCTACCCGCTCCCCATTCAGATACAGTAGCATCTCCTGCCCATTATAAGTGGCAGCCACGTGAGCCCATGTACTGAACTGGTAACGGTGGTATGCCAAAACGGTGGAGGATCTCTTGATGCGGTCCGTCCGGAGTGAGAAGAAGAAGCGGGCATTCTTTCTCCCGGAGTTCTCTTGTGAACGGATGCCCAGAGTCCAGCCCTTGTCACTGGCAATGTGGGAGCAATTGTCAAATACACCTGAATGGGGAGGAGACAAGAGAGAGAAAAGAAGAAAATGCAATACAGGGGTGCTAGTATAAAGACCACGCTATCTCTCAGCTCTGGAGCAAAAAAAAGTGAATTCAACAGAACACATTTAGGGTGAATCTAGGCTACATGTTTAAAATTGTTGGAATTTGCATTCAGGGCTTTCTTCAAAATATCTTGGGAACTGTAGTTTCATGAGAATGTTAAGAAGTTTTTGTTATACTAGTCCTACAACTAGTAGATAATGTTTCACTACAGGTTTCCTGTTTGGCAGGAGACAGATTGTTAATTGCACTTTGTACACTATTAAGTGTTATTTAAATAATGAGCAACAGTAAAGTGCCCTCAAAGCTTGTTCCTCAAAATAAGATTACATATTTCTGTTTTTCCTCATTACATTGCAACAGGACCTGCTCATAGTGTCACGGGTGCTGTACAAAGATAGATGCAACCTCTAGCTCTGGTCTCTCCAAACTTCTGATATAGCTGAGGCCCCCTTTTCCTAAATTAAAATTGGGAGCTAAATTCTGATTTTATACCCAAAACTGCTTCTAGTCCGAAGTTTATGTTTAATTCATGAAAGACTATCTGCCCTCCAAAGGAACCCCCACCCCACCCCCAATGAGTTTGTGTGAGTCACTGTTCTGAGCATGTTCCCTGATTGAAAGGAAACACAACCAGAACTGTGACTCATGCAGAAAGGCAGCAGACAGCCTTCAGAGAGGATAGGCGATTCTTCTGCATCAGGAATAACTGACTGATCCACTTGCACTCCAGTGTAAAGAGACTGCAGATTCAGGCACCCTCTCAGTAGAGGCGGACTGGAAGGAGTCAAGGCCAGAACAATGAATCATACTGAGATGCAACAGACAGCCTCTTCTGTAGCTAGGTGATTTGGATTCCTAAGAGCCTTTTACCATAACTATTTTATCTATTTCTTCCAGACCACGATTTAGGAATTGCTAACTTAGACTTGTTCAGAAGCTCTTATTGGGCTGGGCCTCTGAGAAGCACTATGTGTTTCCCAAGGTGCTCAATAGGGCAGCCTGTAGACTTCTGTCAGGACAACCATCTCATTCTAGTGCATCAGGAATTATTTAGACCCTACATTGTTCAGCTTTGTAGCCAGCCCTGTTCCCTACCAATGGAGCTATCCAGAGACTTGGTGCTGACTGAGCAACTAAGCCCCCAGAGAAGTGTAGCAGACAGCTCAGATTGGCTACTCCAATCTCAGTCCCAACGCTATTTCCTTCAGCGGCCTTATTTCTTGTCTCTCCAGCAGAATGAGTATTTTCTCTAACTGCTTCCTGGAGAACTGGATGTATTCTGGAGCAATGCCCTATCCCGTCCCCAATTCTGCAACTCGGGCACTCATGTTCTGCAGAGAAAGGATTTGCATGCATTTTGCATCATGTATTTTGATTCTATTATTTAAGTTTAGAGACATTTATTAATGACAGTTATTACTTTACAGAGGGAATTAAAAGGGAAATATAGACATATTTCCAAGTGTTTATCTCCTGAACCAAGAGGGTTAGAACTATGCTCTTTTATTTAAATGAAATTTGATGATCACAGGATGTCAGATGCGTTGCTAAATGTGCAGAGATGTAGAAATGCCTTCTCAGGGGCCAGCTTGCCAGAGACTCTGGGGCTTGAACTGGAAACCTTGAAGCCCGAGACTAGAACATAGACTAATAAGCTAGCCAGAAGGTGTGCAGAAAGGAGGGAATGAGAACATGTAACACCGGCTGCTGTAATTGGTGGGCAGTATGGAGCATCTGGACTGGGCAAGCCTAGGATTAACATAAACTTTTGCCTAGTCAACAGAGCAAAACTTTCTGCTCAGTGACTGGAGCTGGAGAGCACATCCACCAGATCAAGGTTTGTATACTGTCTGGCCTTGACACGTATGAAGCTCTTATCTTCTAAATTGTGACTACAAATAAGTGGGAGGACATTTTAGCCAAGAGTTTGGGAAACATTTCCAAGAATCATGTTACACATCCTGAGTCTTCAAAATCAGAGGTTACAAATTTTAAATGCATGCAGAAATAGAACTCCAGAAACAACATCACCAAGGTAGGTCCTCAATAATGCTCACCGATAAAGGAAGTGATAATGGAGGTCTGAAGTCCCTAGAATATGCCGTCCCCGTCATTTCCCTATTAACCCAATAGTAACAAACTAAGAGGCAAGTTAAGAAGCCAGTTCCATCCTTGTGTGGCATCAGTCTTGTCAGAACATCTGGAATTCAGTGACAGGGAAAACCATTGAAGTGGGTCAATAAATGTTGTCTGGCCTTGATAGACAACCAAAGGTTGCCAGGATCCTCCCTCTCTCCTTCCCCCAAGGAGCAGGGTCTTGTATCTGAGCTTGTACTGTACCTCCAAAACTCAGTGCAAGCTCAAAGACAACCATTTCTGCTCTCCTCTTCAACTCTAAGTGCTCAAGGTGTGGAAACGGCAAGCCCTAGCCCTATGATCAGGTTTGCAGCTGGAGGGCAGGGGATCGGGGGGGGGTCATCACCACACAGTTGTGCTTTGCTTTTTGAGCACCTGAGATGGAGACCTCAACTGCCGGAACAATCCCACAGCCTCTCTCCGGCTCCAAGCTTGAGAGGAGAGGTAAACTTTGCTCTATTTGTGTTGCACTTCTGATGCACTTGGAGTGATTCCCTGTCCGCTCTGCAACTCCAACATCAGGGGGAAGCCCAGAACTTGTCACACACATTGGGGGTGAGTGAAACTGTGACTCCTTGAAAACATCAAAGTCTTCTGAGATTGGAGCTGAATATTGATGTAAGATCCTTCACATTACTCGTATTATTTTTACTTATAAAACTCCATGGACACAGATAGGGATGTATTAAATATTAACCACCACACCCAAAAAAATGAGCATGTGCGCTTATATTTATGGGACTTAGGAAGGAGACTGTTTTAATTGCACAAATTGTTTTATTTTCTCTGGAGAATTTTGGTGTGTGTCTTTTTCATTCCTATTTGCTTTTCCCGAATCATGAGGGTTTATTGCTGCTGCAACAGGCATGCAGAGACATGGACACAAGAGATTAGAAACCAAAGAAAGATCTGGAGGTTTTTGAGAGCACAAAATGACAGTCTAAACCAGTGGTTCCCAAAGGGAGCGGTACTGCCCCCTTGGGGGCGGTGGGATTGCATAGGGGGCATTAAGAGGCAAGGGGGCAGCAGGGGACGCTAAGAGGCAAAGGGGCGGCAGGGGGGCGCTCGAGGTGGTCTTTTCTGAGAAGCGCCTCTCCAGAAGGTCTTAAAACCCAGGGACATTTTTATGGGAGAAGATAGTTTGGTCCCAAGCCATATAGGGAAAGAATCCACACATGTATTGATACCGTTTAAGAAGAGTCCTTTTAACGGTGAATTGAAATGTTTCAAAAGCACCAAAACGCTAATGAAGAGACAAACCCTGCTTGGTGTGCCCCGCCACGCCGGCTGCAAAACAGAGGCAAGCCTGCGGTAGGTGCTTCCCATTCATTCTCAGCTCCTCAGACTTTGAAAAGATGATATCACTGGATCAAGTTCATCAATTATGTTTAATTGAATAAACTAAAAAATGTAATTGGATTTTGAATAAATATTCAATTGTTACGGTTTTGAATTTTATTGTTATTATCTTCCTTACTGGGTCATTGAAAACCGCTATTCTGGATAATGATTTTTATAGTGTAGGGTAGGGGGCACTGGGAATGAGTTTGTGGAACCACTGGTCTAAACCTCACTTACTTTTCGGCAGTTTCTGAGCTTTTGGCAGAAACTGTTCATGTCCCTGCAGAGTTTTCTAGAAGCTTGCTTTAATAAAACAGAAGTCGTTCATGTTCTCATATTCCACAGCAGCAACCCATCCTGAACTTTTATCAGTTAACAACTCTGTTACCTTTTCATAACTTCTCTTGACACAGTCTTGTCAAGTTCTATTCACAGCCCAAAAAAATCTCTCATGGGTATGGGTTAGCTCATATCAAACACGGGAATGCATTTCCCCCCTCTCTCACCACATGCTCCTCAACATTCAGAGTGAGATCACAAGTTCTGCACATTAAACCTCATCCACAAATGCCTGAAAACCTCTCAACATTGTTACCAAAGAGCCACATCTGGCGCTGACCATGAAGCATTTCCCCCCCTCCCCCTTGATGTTGCTGCGGATCTTCACGCTTGCCCACTGCTGTGCTCAGTTTCACCTGGCAAGACTACTGCTCTGGAAAAGCTGAGAACCTTTTCCGGGCCCCTGTGTCAGAAGCCTAGCCAGCAAGAGGGAATGTGCCCAGGAATGTCTCTGAAGCTGGGATCAGAGAGTTCCACTCCAGCACCAGTTGTAATGAGCAAGTAGTTCCCATAGTCAGGGAGCCAGCATGAGCAGCCACCAACACAGGAACAGGTAAACAGAAAGTGGAGGGTGAGGAAACAAGCACCAAGGATACAAAGGCAGCTGGAACGAAGATCTAGGTTCTAGCAGAAGAGACCAGCAACTGGAGACCCCAAAGACAAATCTAACACACTTAAGGGGCACCATCTGCAAGGAAAGGTGGCATCTGTTGCATCAGGACACCAGCAGGCTAGAAAGAAGGAAGATTTAGAGCCTTGGCTCCATTATCAAAATGGTCCCTCTAGGAAAACTAATGGCTGACCAAGGCTACAGCATCACCTGTGATGTTGCTACCCTTAAAACCCAAGAGGTGAACTCTAAGTTGGATTAGTAAAATGCACTCTACGTGCCACTGAAATGTGCTCACCAATGGCAACTAGTGCAAAACAGAGAGCCAGTGTGGTGCAGTGGCTAAAGTGTCGGATCGGGAGTCGGGAGATCCGGGTTCTAGTCCCCACTCGGCCATGGAAGCTCACTGGGTGACTTTGGGCCAGTCACAGACTCTCAGCCCAACCCACCTCACAGGGTTGTTGTTGCGAGGACAAAATGGAGAGGAGGAGGAAGAGGGTTATGTATGCTGCCTTGGGTTCCTTAGAGGGGAAAAGGCGGGATATAAATGCAATAATAAAATAAATAAATAAAATGCAGCTGTGAGGCTGCTGACAGATGCAGTTGCTCATAGGGACCATGTGATACCGATTGGGTAACATCTTGCACTGCTTGCTTGCAGGTTCCTGGGCACAATTCCAGGTGCTAGATTTTAGCCTTTAAAAGCCTGAGTGGTCTGGGGCCAGAATGTCTGGAGTAATGTCTCCTATCACATATTCCCCTCCATGCTCCAAGATAAAGGTAGAGAATTTTTTTTAACTCCCCCAGCAAAAAGTGGGGGCAGGGCACATACAAGTGGTGAGGTGAAACTAGAGAAGTGGATGGGTTGAAAGCCAAAATGGAGCAAAACATTCCTTTTCTCCCTTTCCCTCTCTGTGGCACACCTCCCCCCCCCCCACACACACACTTTTCTTGCAACCCTCTTTTTTTCTCCTCCCCCCTCTTTCTTTCATACCCACTCACACACTTTTCTTCCATCCACAATTCCCCACTCACCATCTCACCCATTCGCCCCCCTCTGCAATCACATCCTCCCCCCTCTTGCCCTCTCTTTCACACCCATTCCCACTTCCTCTATTCACACACTTGCCTTCTGTTCAACTTTGCTTCTGTGCTGAGCAGGAGAAATGGAAAAGCAATGAGCTACCAGGGCAGGAATGGAGCAATATGCTCCCCCCACTGGCAGCTCACTTTCCTTCCATGGTTCTTTTGCGCATGAAAACACAGCAGACTGCTAATAGGGGAACGGAGTGGTCTCTTCCTCCATCAGCAGGTCTTACGACTTTATACTAGGCTCTGAGAAAAGGGTTCCCTTTCTCAGCACCCAGCATGGAAACACGAGAAAAGAGCAATTGTTCCTCCTCCAGCAGGTCGCTGAAGTGGAGGAGGGGGCTGCAGAGGAGAGGTTGTAAGCCAGATTCCTACTCTAAAATCTTCAGAAGAGGCCCTTGCTGATGGTTTCCTCCTCGCAAGGGGTGCAAGATCCCTTTGGGGGCACTCTCTATTTGGAATTCTTCCCCCAAGAAACTGTGCTTAGCTAGATCTTTCCTTTTAGGGGACCCTTTGATTTATAAATCTTTGGGTAGTAAAGCTATCTACTGTGCATCAGCATAAAGTGATTCTAAAAACTCTTGTCTGAAAGATTTGGGGGAAATGGTCTCCAGAGGGATCAGTCATGTTTGCATACTGCTGTCTTCTAAAACCTTAAAATGCTTTGGCCCACAGATAAAAAGATTAGAATCTAAGCTCTGCCCAGGGAAATGGTGTACCGAAAGGCACCTCTGCAGACCACAGGTACTGCCCCACATCCCTTAACTCCTTCACCAATCCTTCCCCCCCTATTCCTATGACATTGGTTCTCCGGGTTTACTATTACCATATGTTAGCCCTGTTCTCCCAGATTTCCACCTGTTTTCAGGACATGGTGGTAATTACTTTTGCAGATGGAATTAGGAATGAGAAACCTGCCCCCTGGCATAAGATTCAACATTTGGTTCCTGACTCAGATATGGATAATTTATGCTTGCAATTTCAAGCAAGCCAAAAATCTCTTCTGCCCAATTCTTACCCCTCGTTTTATATATAACAAAATAGAGACCATGTGGTTTGAATTACTGTTACTGTGTTGCAGTTTTCTATATCGCACATTAAATTAGGGATGGCCTGAACTCCTGCAAGAGAAAATGTTAATGACTTTTATTATTCCTCCTGGTTGGGATCTTTCCCACTTTCCATGCTTCATGGTCAGGGATGGCTCCTGCACCATGCATAGTTATGCAGAAGAAAGAATTTCAGCAGGTGTAGTTTGTCATGGAAACAATGACTACTGAAATTCCCTCTTCTACACAACTATTAAAAGTACAGTAGCTCTGTCTTCTTTTACATCTGGCCACCCTTGTCATGCCAAAACTTAGGCCATTTTGACCCGTGGTGATTGCCACCTTGAGTAACACTATGCCTGCTAACATTCAAGATGATGGGAGCACACAGAACACCCTTCTCTACTATGCATAGCTGCAGGGGAGAGTTCAGGCTGGGATCCAGAGTAGCAGTGGGTAAACTATAGGTGGTGGTCCATGGGCCAATTTCCAGAAGACCACCAAGTGCCTCCAGGTTGCTGGGATTCTTGTGAAGGGTTATGCATTTTAGTAGGCTTCAGGCTGATTCTTCTCAGCAAGGTTCTTCTCATGCTCTCTCAAGAAAGAGTGTGTAGTCATGATCACTTAACACAGGTTAGTTGTATTTTAACTGTTCTGAGGTCCTGAGTATGCATTCTCATTCTGTAAATTTAAAACATCCTGATGGTCAACAGGGATTTAGCATCAGCAAAAAGAAAAGGTTAAGTAAGACTGAAATCAACCCACCCATTTTGGAGTGTATTCTAATTCCATGCAGAACACTTCCACCTAATTCTGTTTCTGGGAATTTTTAAGGGACACACAGATCTACTACTGTGGACAAGAGGATCACAGAAGAAATGGAGTAGCCTTCATAATTAATAATAAAGTGGCTAAAGCAGTGCTTGGATACAATCCAAAAAATGATAGAATGATCTCAATTCGAATTCAGGGTAAGCCATTTAACATCACAGTGATCCAAATATATGCCCCAACCACAGATGCTGAAGAAGCAGAAGTAGATCAGTTCTATGAGGATCTGCAGCACCTACAGGAGACTGGAACGCTAAGGTGGGCAGTCAAATGACATCTGGAATTACAGGTAAGCATGGTCTAGGAGAACAAAATGAAGCGGGACATAGGCTGATAGAATTCTTCCAGGACAACTCACTGTGCATAACAAACACTCTCTTCCAACAACCGAAAAGACGGCTTTATACATGGACTTCACCAGATGGCCGACACCGAAATCAGATTGACTACATCCTTTGCAGCCAAAGGTGGCGGACATCTATACAGACGGTAAAAACAAGACCTGGAGCTGACTGTAGTTCAGATCACGAACTTCTTATTGCACAATTTAGAATCAAACTAAAGAGAATAGGGAAGACCCACAGATCAGTTAGATATGAGCTCACTAATATTCCTAATGAATATGCAGTGGAAGTGAAGAATAGATTTAAGGGACTAGATTTAGTAGATAGGGTCCCGGAAGAACTCTGGACAGAAGTTCGCAACATTGTCCAAGAGGTGGCAACAAAAAACGTCCCAAAGAAAAAGAAAACCAAGAAGGCAAGATGGCTGTCTGCTGAGACACTGGAAGTAGCCCAAGAAAGAAGAAAAGCAAAAGGCAACAGTGATGGGGGGAGATATGCCCAATTAAATGCAAAATTCCAGAGGTTAGCCAGAAGAGATAAGGAATTATTTTTAAACAAGCAATGTGCGGAAGTGGAAGAAGACAATAGAATAGGAAAGACAAGAGACCTCTTCCAGAAAATTAGAAACATCGGAGGTAAATTCCAGGCAAAAATGGGTATGATCAAAAACAAAGATGGCAAGGACCTAACAGAAACAGAAGAGATCAAGAAAAGGTGGCAAGAATATACGGAAGATCTATATAGGAAGGATAATAATATCGGGGATAGCTCAGACGGTGTGGTCAGTGAGTTAGAGCCAGACATCCTGAAGAGTGAGGTTGAATGGGCCTTAAGAAGCATTGTTAATAACAAGGCAGCAGGAGACGACAGTATCCCAGCTGAACTGTTTAAAATATTGCAAGATGATGCTGTCAAGGTGATGCATGCCATATGCCAGCAAATCTGGAAAACACAAGAATGGCCATCAGACTGGAAAAAATCAACTTATATCCCCATACCAAAAAAGGGAAACACTAAAGAATGTTCAAACTATCGGACAGTGGCACTTATTTCACATGCCAGCAAGGTAATGCTCAAGATCCTGCAAGGTAGACTCCAGCAATTCATGGAGCGAGAATTGCCAGATGTACAAGCTGGGTTTAGAAAAGGCAGAGGAACTAGAGACCAAATTGCCAATATCCGATGGATAATGGAGAAAGCCAGGGAGTTCCAGAAAAACATCTATTTCTGTTTTATTGACTATTCTAAAGCCTTTGACTTTGTGGATCATAACAAACTGTGGCAAGTTCTTGGTGGTATGGGGATACCAAGTCATCTTGTCTGCCTCCTGAGGAATCTGTATAACGAACAAGTAGCAACGGTAAGAACAGACCACGGAACAACGGACTGGTTTAAGATTGGGAAAGGAGTACGGCAGGGTTGTATACTCTCACCTTACCTATTCAACTTGTATGCAGAACACATCATGCGACGTGCTGGGCTTGACGAATCCAAGGCTGGAGTTAAAATCGCAGGAAGAAACATTAACAATCTCAGATATGCAGATGACACCACATTGATGGCTGAAAGCGAGGAGGAGCTGAGGAGCCTTGTGACAAAGGTGAAAGAAGAAAGTGCAAAAGCTGGGTTGCAGTTAAACCTCAAAAAAACCAAGATTATGGCAACCAGCTTGATTGATAACTGGCAAATAGAGGGAGAAAACGTGGAGGCAGTGACAGACTTTGTATTCCTGGGCGCAAAGATTACTGCAGACGCTGACTGCAGCCAGGAAATCAGAAGACGTTTACTTCTTGGGAGGAGAGCAATGGCAAATCTTGATAAAATAGTTAAGAGCAGAGACACCACACTGACAACAAAGGTTTGCATAGTTAAAGCAATGGTATTCCCCGTAGTAACCTATGGCTGCGAGAGCTGGACCATAAGGAAGGCTGAGTGAAGGAAGATAGATGCTTTTGAACTGTGGTGTTGGAGGAAAATTCTGAGAATGCCGTGGACTGCAAGAAGATCAAACCAGTCCATACTCCAGGAAATAAAGCCAGACTGCTCACTTGAGGGAATGGTATTAAAGGCAAAATTGAAGTACTTTGGCCACATAATGAGAAGACAGGATACCCTGGAGAAGAGGCTGATGCTAGAGAAAGTGGAAGGCAAAAGGAAGAGGGGCCAACCAAGGGCAAGATGGATGGATGATATTCTGGAGGTGGCAGACTTGACTTTGGAGGAGCTGGAGGTGGCAAGGACCGACAGAAAGCTCTGGCGTGGGCTGGTCCATGAAGTCACGAAGAGTCGGAAACGACTGAACGAATAAACAACAACAAGCCTTTGTTCTTGGGCATTTTGTTCTTGGATCTTCACAGTCATGACTGTATATATGCTGCAATTCTACAGAAATCCAAAAAAAGTGTAAAAGGTTCTGTTGGGTGCAGGAATTAATTTCCATTCTAAAAAAATGTGCATCATCTAGAATTTGCTGTACACAACAATCCCCATGGCTTTTGTGCTTGGAATGTAATAAAAACTGTACAGATTAACTGATTTATTAAGTAATGGGGAAGCTCTCTCCTAGGCAACTGTCTTGAGAAAAGCTGAACTAATGTTTCCTGGCCAGTTTCACATCAAAAAGGAGCCAAACACCCACCCACTTCTTTTGAATCCTTCATGGATGCTGCTGTATTTTTCTGTTAAATGTCTGTTAACATCTATTTATAATTTTTGTGAACCGCCCAGAGAGCTTCGGCTATTGGGCGGTATAAAAATGTAATAAATAAATAAATAAAATAATAAATAAATAGACCCCAAATGCCATTTTTGGATGACAACCCATCCTATGTATGGGCAGGGGGAAATTACTTAAGTGAGTGTCTGGAAGGTGTGGATTGACATTGTATCTGGACCTCTTTGACAAACTTATCAAATCAATAACAAGTATTAAGGAAGCATAATACAACGCTGTCGATAGTGGTACATTAGCCCTGCAAGGCTTCATCTAATACATTGATCCAAACTATAATCAGTACTGCTGTAAGGAATGTGGGCAGATTGGGAATGTCCAAGATATTCCACTTTTTAAAATGAAAATGATGGCGCCATGGTTTCTATATATCTCCTATCTGGAAGCCCCTCTACTCCTGCTCAAATTTCAGTTAGCTCTCTCAATAGTTAATGTGCTTTTCTTGCATAGCCAGTTTTACTCTAACTGTTCCACAAGCATACCAATGTATTACATGTGTTCTTCCTTCGTATTGTCTATATCCTTAACTTTATTTCAAAATAAAATCCTACGTTTAAAAAAAATGTGGCAAAACTTGAGCAATCCTGGTTATCACTTTCAGATGGTGAGTGATCTGACATTATTTTCTCATCAGCTGCCTAGGGCTCAACATAAAGCTGACGTTTCACTTGTATACAAGTGCTGCAGGTTGGATGCAAATGATTCCTAGGTCCCGGTTTGCAAGGGATGTTTGTGACAGCCTTTTTCCTCACATCTCTTCCTCCCCACAGTCCCGAAGAAGGACAAAGCACAGCTGGCTCCCTTCAGCAGAAGCCACAGAATGCTAGAAGTGACTTGGAGGTCTCCCTGGGGCTGCCTCTCTAGAAGAACAACCATATTTATTTAAAACATTGTTATACCTCCCTTCAATTCTGTTTAGAATTCCAGGGCAGTGCACAATCCATTCAAACAAAGCATAAGATTCAGTAATCAAGCAAGAGCTAAAACTCTTAATTAAAAAAAAAAACTACACAAATTTTAAAAATGCCCATTTTAGTCTGGTGCCAGAAAGATTGCAACACACAGGTGCCAAAGGAGCTTCTTTGATCAGGGCTGCCAAGAAAGTCGTTTCTTATGTTGACACGTACTATACCTCTGACAGAAGTGCCTAAAGAAGAGCCTGGCTCAGCAGAAGTTCTTAGTGCAGGAGCAGGCTGTTGTGGAAAGAGATGACAAACTAGCTAAAAGTGGGCAAGATGGAACAACTATTAGGTGGATTCACAGTTGGCTACAGAATCGGACTCAAAGAGTACTTATCAATGGAACCTTCTCAAACTGGGGAGAGGCAACGAGTGGGGTACTGCAGGGCTCAGTCCTGGGCCCAGTGCTCTTCAGCATTTTTAGTAATGATGTGGATGAGGAGGTGCAGGGAACGCTGATCAAATTTGCAGATGACACAAAATTGGGTGGGATAGCTGATACCCTGGAAGACAGAAACAAACTTCAAAGTGATCGTGATAGGCTGGAGTGCTGGGCTGAAAACAACAGAATGAAATTTAATAGGGATAAATGCCAAGTTCTACATTTAGGGAATAGAAATCAAATGCAGTTACAAGATGGGGGACACTTGGCTCAGCAATACTACAAGCAAGAAGGATCTTGGAATTGTTGTCGATCACAAGCGGAATATGAGCCAACAGTGCGATATGGCTGCAAGAAAAGCAAATGTTATTTTGGGCTGCATTAATAGAAGTATAGCTTCCAAATCACGTGAGTTACTAGTTCGTCTCTATTCAGCCCTGGTTAGGCCTCATCTAGAGTATTGCGTCCAGTTCTGGGCTCCACAATTCAAGAAGGACGTCAAGCTGGAGCGTGTTCAGAGGAGGGCAACCAGGATGATCAGGGGTCTGGAAACAAAGCCCTATGAAAAGAGACTGAAAGAACTGGGCATGTTTAGCCTGGAGAAGAGAAGACTGAGGGGAGACATGATAGCACTCTTCAGATACTTAAAAGGTTGTCACACAGAGGAGGACCAGGATCTCTTCTTGATCCTCCCAGAATGCAGGACACGGAATAATGGGCTCAAGATAAAGGAAGCCAGATTCCAGCTGGACATCAGGAAAAACTTCCTGACTGTTAGAGCAGTACGACAATGGAATCAGTTACCTAGGGAGGTTGTGGGCTCTCCCACACTAGAGGCATTCAAGAGGCAGCTGGACAACCATCTGTCAGGAATGCTTTAGGGTGGATTCCTGCATTGAGCAGGGGGTTGGACTCGATGGCCTTGTAGGCTCCTTCCAACTCTGCTATTCTATGATTCTATGATCCTTCAGGTATTTGGACTGTTGGCTACACTATGTTAAGATTGACCACAGTATGATTTCTCATACCTGGAAATGCAACACTAGGTTACAAATTCCAATCTAGAGCAAAACAAAAATCCAGCATTCTGTAAATTGAAATTTCTTTTTGCAAAGTTGAACAAGCAATGTAGTTGAACTAGTGTAATGTATTTTGTACAGGCTGTGGATCTCCTTCCCCTCAGAGATTTGTATAACTCTCCCTCTATAGATGTTCCAATAATCTGTTAGAACTATTTTATTTTGTTGTGCCTTCAGTCTTGAGTGATTTTCCTGCCCCAGTTTTTATTCTTACATTTTATCTGGGATCATGCCCCTGCTGCTTAATGGAGTTGTTGCGTGTAGATGTATTGTGTTTCATTGTTCATTTTATATGTTATTCATTTTATTTTTGTGAGCCATATTGAAAACCTTTGGGTGGAGAAACAGTCTAGAAATATTGGAGAGACACACAGACATATACACACAATTCCTATAAATTTGTTTTTAGGTTCCCCACTATCACCACAGAAATTATTTCTATCAGGGACTAAAAGTAGTAAAGTTAAGAGTGAGAAACTGTGTGCTTCCAAGTGAAGCAGGGACCAATGTCAATGGTCAAGATGGAGCAGCCAGGATGCACAATGATCAAGTGAGAACCTCTTCAAAGGAGAAGGTAAACAAGGTACTGAGGGAAAGGCAGATGGCAAGTGGGACAGAAGAAGATGGCAGCATCGTCTCACACTCCCCCTTCCCCGGGCAGCATCAATGGCAGCTCACGCTCCCCCAATCCCACCCAGCAGCACCATGAAGGAAGATCACGCTCCCTCCTGGCAGTGGCAGCAGCAGCTAATACTCTCTGCCCCTGCCCCACCCACCCCCCAGCCCGGCCCGGCAGCATCAACAGTAGCTCACACTCCCTCTGCACTCTCCCTGGAAGTGCCATCACGTTCACATACCCCACCTAGCAGTATGTCCTCCTGCCTCAGATGGCAGGAAGTCTTGTGCCAGCCTTGTTGTCACTCTTAATACATGAAGGCAAATACAACTTGATAGGTATAACTGAAACTTGGTGGGATGACTCCCATGCCTGGAATATAGCAACTGAACTGCCCAGAGCTTCAGCTATTGGGCGGTATAGAAATGTAATAAATAAATAAATAAATAAATAATAAAATAAATATAACTTATTCAAAAAGAACAGAGGAAATAGAAAGGGAGGCGGAGTTGCACTATATGTTAAAGATACCTATCCCTGCACAGAAATACAGGAGGATGAGCCTGGGAGCCCCATCGAGAGCATCTGGGTTAAAATTAATGGGGCAAGGAATAAAAGGAACATGATAGTGTCGGTCTACAACCGACCACACAATCAAGGAGAAGATGAGGATGAAACTTTTGATAAGCAAATTGCCAGTGTTTCAAGGAAGTGTGATATGGTAGTGATGGGGGATTTCAATTACCCTGATATCTATTGGGAGACAAATTCTGCCAAAAGTGCCCCCACACCAAGAAATTCCTGACATGCATGAATGATAGGTTTCTCCTACAGAAAGTGGAGGAAGGAACTAGAGGATCACCTATCCTTGATCAATAGGGATGACTTAGTGGATGGAGTGGCGGTTACGGCAACTCTGGACGAAAGCAACCATGTCATACTTGAATTCTTGATTTTAAAGGAAGCAAAAGTTGTATAGCCATATGCATACTCTGGATTTTAAGAAAGCTTATTTTAATGAACTCATAACTATGATAAGTAAGGTCCCATGGCAAGTGACTCTAATGAAAAAAGGAGTCCAAGATGGGTGGAAGTTTTTAAAAAAGAAAATTTAAATGGCACAATTACAAACAATTCCAACCAGGAGAAAAGATAGAAGACAACAGAGGAAACCAATGTGGCTCCACAAAAAGGTTAGAGATGACCTGAAAGCAAAAAAGGATACCTATAGTAAGTGGAAGGAAGGCCAGGCTACAAAACAAGAGTACAGACAAGTAGCACAGAAGTGCAGGAATGACATCAGGAAGGTTAAAGCAGAGCATGAGCTGAGGCTAGCAAGGGATGCTAAAAGGAACAAAAAAGCTTTTTTCAGGTACGTGCAAAGTAAAAGACAGAGGAAAGAAATGGTGGTTTAACTACACAGTGACGATGGCAAATTTGTTTTTATTTATTTATTTAGTATTGCATTTATATCCTGCCGTTTTTCCTCCAAGGAACCCAAGGCGGCGTACATAAACCTCCTTTCTACTTTTATTGTCACAACAACAACCCTGTGAGGTAGGTTGGGCTGAGAGTCTGTGACTGGCCCAAAAATCACCCAGTGGGTTTCCATGGCCGAGTGGGGACTAGAACACGGATCTCCTGACTCCCAGTCCGACACTTTAGCCAACACACCACACTAACAGATGACAAAGAAAAGGCCAAAGTGCTCAATTCCTACTTTGGCTCAGTCTTCTCCAAAAAGCAGGTTCATGACCACCCTGGCAAAAATGAAGTACAAGCTGAAGGGGCAGGACTGAAGCTGGAGATTGATAAACAAACAGTCAAGGAACACCTAATTTCTTTGAATGAGTTCAAATCCAGGGCGCAATGAACTGCATCCTAGAGTAATAAAGCAGCTGGCAGAACTCTCAGAACCACTGTTTATTACCTTTGCAAAATCATGGAAGACTGGTAAAGTGCCGAACAAGTAGAGGAGGGCTAATGTTGTCCCTATCTTCAAAAAGGGCAAAAAGGAGGAACCTGGGAACTATAGACCAGTTAGTCTGACATCAGTCCTTGGGAAATTTTTAGAGCAGTTTATAAAGAAGTCAATCTGTAAGCACCTTGAAAACAATGCACTGATTGCTAGAAGCCAGCATGGAATTGTCAAGAACAAATCCTACCAAACTAATTTGATCTCATTTTTTGATCAGGTAACCTCCCTTGTAGACTCTGGGAATGCTGTGGACATAATATATCTTGACTTCAGCAAAGCTTTTGACTAAGTACCCCATGACACTCTGATTAGAAAACTAGCTAAAAGTGGACTAGATGGAACAGGTGGATCCACAGTTGGCTACAGAATTGGACTCAAACTGAGAGGAGGTAATAAGCGGAGTACCGCAGGGCTCAGTCCTGGGCCCAGTGCTCTTCAACATTTTTATTAATGATTTGGATGAGGAGGTGCAGGTAACGCTGATCAAATTTGCAGATGACACAAAATTGGGTGGGATAGCTAATACCCTGGAAGACAGAAACAAACTTCAAAGTGATCTTGATAGGCTGGAGTGCTGGGCTGAAAACAACAGAATGAAATTGAATAGGGATAAATGCGAAGTTCTACACCTAGAAAAAAGAAACCAAATGCACAATTACAAGATGGGGGATACTTGGCTCAGCAATACTACAAGCGAGAAGGATCTTGGAATTGTTGTTGATCATAAGCTAAATATAAGCCAACATTGTGATGTGGCTGCAAAAAAAAGCAAATGCTATTTTGGGATGCATTAATAGAAGTATAGCTTCCAAATCGCGTGAAGTACTGGTTCCCCTCTACTCAGCACTGGTTAGGCCTCATCTTGAGTATTGCATCCCGTTCCGGGCACCACACTTCAAGAAGGACGCAGACAAGCTGGAGCGTGTTCAGAGGAGCGCAACCAGGATGATCAGGGGTCTGGAAACAAAGCCCTATGAGGACAGACTGAAAGAACAGGGCATGTTTAGCCTTGGGAAGAGAAGACTGAGGGAAGACACGATAGCACTTTTCAATTACTTGAAAGGTTGTCACAAAGAGGAGGGCCAGGATCTCTTCTTGATCTTCCCAGAGTGCAGGATATGGAATAATGGCTCAAGTTACAGGAAGCCAGATTCCAGCTGGACATAAGGAGAAACTTCCTGTGTGTTAGAGCAGTACGACAACATAATCAATTACCTAGGGAGGTTGTGGGCTCTCTCACACTAGAGGCCTTCAAGATGCAGCTGGACAATCATCTTTCAGGTATGCTTCAAGTTGGATTCCTGCATTGAGCAGGGGGTTGGACTCAATGGCCTTATATGCCCCTTTCAACTCTACTATTCTATAATTCTATTTACTTCTGTTCTCTGCCTAAGCAGGAACTCATGTATTTTGCTTGTTTTAGAAACAGATCTAGGTAACAGATGGATTTCATGTTTTAAAAAATGGGGGCTCGCCATTGCTTTTTTATTCCAGAATCTTACATGTAACCTGATATCTACAGCATCTAGCTGATACTAATTAATTCAGTCTGCAATCTCCATCTTGAGACTGAATCTAAATACAGACCTACAGCATCTGGGCAAATTTTTCTACTTCTGGGGTTTTCCTCTTTTCCTCACCTCCTGCTTTTTGTACCAGCCAGCTTGATGAACAGTTCTGGAGAACTTGAAAGCTTATACACTATTTTGTAACATTATGGTTGACCCTAATGAAGCCTTCCCAAGTTCTGTTGAGAACGAGGGGCTAAACAACATGCTAAATTGAATGGAGTATTTTTGTTTGCTTTTTTAGTCCTTGCAGCGTTGATGGGGATTTGGGGGAGGGGGGGAGTGACTAGGCAGAAATGTGTCACTCTCCCCTACCCACATGTGGTCATCCACATTTGTATTGGGCCCCCATACATTTACACTAAGGTAAATAAAGCGGTGAGGATTAACTGCACGCTATATTAACCTAATGAGAAGTATAGCCCTGAGATAAATGAGATTCAAGTGCACAAATTAGCCCTCTAGTCCTATTGATGTGAACGAAATTAAGCATGTCTGATTTTCACTCAACTCTGCAAAGGGTATTTTGCTTCCATTATGGACTGGGGTGAATAACTCCACAAAGGAGATCAATTCAGATTCCCAATTCTGTACCTATAACACCCTGCTTTGAAATGGCAAAATATCCTTGTTCACACACACACACACTCCTTTTATGAATTAACTGCTTGTATTGTATGACATGGAGATTTCCTCCAGCTGCATCTGACACAGCACATTACACACCCCGTACCTTGGTCAAGGCCACTGGAACCAAAATGGATTACTGAGGATTTGTGCTTGAGGATGTAGGACCTCTTTGTCCTCCACTCAATGCTGGGGCATCAACCCAAGCATTCAGGCAATCTTCTAGGAGTGATGCAAAAGGATCCAACTCCCGGGGGGGGGGGGGGTGGAGAGAGAGAGAGAGAGAGAAGCAAAGAAAGGGGATCTGTGTAGTTTGATCCCTATCTGCAGCAGCTGGAAGCACATCTGACAAGGTAACACACGTAAAAGATGTTACTTTCTGTTGCTTAAGAAATGAGCTTTCCATGATAATTTCAGATGGATAATCATTTGATCTGCTAGTTCCACAGCAGCAGACACAGATTCTTTTTACTGAACCAATTTCTGCCATTGGAGAGGCCTTCAAGATAAAGGCACTAATAATCAGGGTAGAAATCTGCACTTTCTCAAAGTCCCCACAACTTCAAATACAGCCTGGTGAAGAATCTGATGACTGCAGAACTTGACCAGACAAAAAGACTTGAAGTAACCTGGAACCTTGCAAATGCCATACCGACAATTGGTCTCAATTTTCTGGCACTTGTGCCTGGTAAAGCACTATCGCTATGGAGAGATTCACACACGTCTTATTATAGTTTTGGTAGGATAAATTACTAGAATAGCCATTCTTCAGATTTTAGCTCTCTTGCCTAACCTCTCTGTATGTCAAATCTCTAAGCAAAGTGGGGGGATGCATCTCATCCTAAGTGCATATGCCTGTAAATGCACACAGATGGATACTAAGGCCACAACGCTATGCCTACTTATTTGGAAATAATTCCCAAGTGAACACAGGGGGATTTAGTGCTCATTAAGTAACCATGAATTGCATCCAGATTAGACACGTTTAGAGCAAACTCACTGACATCAATGGAGTTTAAATTAGTCATGCCTAACTTAAATCCCATTGATTTCAAAGGGTCTACTTGAAGTATGACAGGGTGCTTCCAGACAGAGATCTCCAACAACTACCCTTTAGAAGGCATAATGCAGCTATTCCACCTTTTTCTCCTTAATGGACTTTCTACGGTAAGAAAAAGGCAGGAGCAGCGGTGGGAAAACATAGGAACATTATGAGCAGAAGATGACTACCTCTGGACACTTCATAAAAGTCCAAGAACGAGGCCTGATGCTGGCATCATAAAAGCCTTATCCATAAGCACCCCGGATCTGAATTCAACCCCATAGGATCAGACTATAAGGCAGAAGACCCTAAACACACTTACTGGGGGGCAAGTTCCACTGAATTCACTGAAGCTTCAAGTAATTAACAGCTGCCGCAGTTAATGTGAACCCGTTTTCTAGCTTATCATCTTTGCTGTATTAGTCTATTACAGCAAAAATGATCAAGTGTCTTGCGGCACGTTAAAGACTAACAAATTTATTCAGGCATAAACTTTCTTGGACTGTAACACACTTCATCAGGTAGATGGAGTGTTATAGAGAGCTCTTCTTCTTGGTGTCAGAACAGGAGTGCTCATTATTACTGTCCATTGATAACCAGTTTTCTTCTCTTTTTCCCCAGGGTGGGTACAGCAAACACTAAGATGCCATGTTTTACACTTCCACAACACATCTTAGGGCGCAATCCTATCTATGTTTAGACTAAAGCTCCATCTGACATGCATTTTATTGCATGCTCGTTACTAGGCACTCACAGAATTTGCTCAGGTCCCTCACATGACGTCGCGCGCCTTCCGCCCATTCTGCCCTTCCTTGCACGACAAAAAAACCCCCTCATTAAGTCCGATGTATCTTTAAACACGGAATTGCAGCGCCATTACAACAGCTGACTCAATGGGCCTCGAGCTCCTCGTGTACTTCCTCTTTTGAAAGAGGAAGTAACTGAGGAACGAAAACATGGGCGGAGAAGCGACGGTAGGGAGCGTCTCTCCCCCTCCCCACAGTGTGATGGAGCTCAGAAAAAGTCCTACAACTCCCAGCATTGCACCCTTAAGCTCTGTTACAGCCCGATCCAATGCGTGCCTGCTTGTGGCTCTTTACTACCTGCAGAAGCCCCCTTTCCCCTCTCAAAACACAAATTTTGAGACTTCATGTAACGCAACGGGGGGAAAAATGCCCGCATTTATTCTTGGGCCCGGGGGGAAGAAGGAACTTAAAATTGGTTCCTTCTCCAATTTTCTCCGACGCGAGTAGCGTTTTAAGCGCGCACAGCGCGGTTGTCGTCCCGATCCGACTGGGAGACCTTGGCGACCCCTTTAAGAAAACATCCTCACGCCGCGAGATTCCCGTGTGGATCTGGGTTCTGCCCTGAAGTCTTTTACCTATGTCCTCCGAGGCAGTCAACAGACGTCTTGGCCCCATAACCCCCCCCACACACACACACACACACACGCACCCGTCTCCCTTCGGGCCCTCTGATCAGCCCTCCCGTTTACCTGCGATGATGGCGGGGTTGCTCTGCCCCCCTTCAGGCTTCACCCAGGCCTCGACCGTGAATTCTCCGCGGGGCAGCTCAGCGACAACGCCCGGACGCAAGAGCAGCTGCTCCCGGGCCCCGGAGAAGTAAAGGGCGGCGGCGGCGGCGCCCGGCGTCTGCTGTGCGGAAGGGCCGGCTCTGGCGCGCTGGCGCAGCGGGACGGCGTTGCTCTCCCCCCACGTGGCTTCCACGCTGCTGCCGTCGGAGCTCCTCACGCGCCGGAGCCGCGAAGGCGCCCGGGGCACTGCTGCTGCCGCCGCCGCCCCCGCTACCGTCGACCGCGGGTAGGCAGCGTAGGCGTGCTGCGGCCGCGCCGTCGCTCGAACCCCGCCGAGCCAGCAGCGCTCCCCGGCCAGAGAGCCCGGCGCCCGGCTCTCCCTCGGGCTTCTCCAGGCGGAGGCGGAGCCGGCCCCGCCCAGCAGCAGGCCCAGGGCGGCCGCCGCCAGGAGGGCAGTGGCGCACGGCGACCAGTCCAGGCGCGCCATCCTCCTAGGCGCAGCTCCCGCGCCTCGCCGGCCCTTGGCGCTCGCTTCGGGGGCCCCGGCTTCGCATGAAGCGCTCCCTTCCGCGGAGTTGCACCTGGCCCGGCTTCTGCTCCCCCAGCTTAGGTGGGGCGTTGCGCCCAGCGCCGGAGAACCAGTTGGGGCATCGCCTGACCAGGGAGCTGCTGCCGCCGCCGCCGCCGCCGCCTCTGCAGCCAGCAGCGCCCTTCCCAGCCGGGTCACTGGACGACACGCGCCGTCGAAGGCATGGTTCGCGTCTCCACGGCGCGCGGTCGCGCTCCTCGCCTTGGTCCGCCTGCCCAGCCCCCCCGCGCGCGCCCCGGCTCTGGCGCTCCAGGTGCCACCTTGCCTTCCGCTCGCCGAAGGACTGCGCTTTGGCGGTCAAAGGCAGGCTGGCCCTGGACGCTCAGCCGCGGCCCTCGGACTTTGGCTGCGCTGCGCGCCGGCTGGTTTGCGTGGCAGCAGGTACCCCAGGTTCGTTCCAGGTGAGGTGCGGCTCGTGTTGTTCCCCCTCGATTTCCTTCGAGCCCGCTGGATTCCTAAGGAAGAGGAACGACGGTCATCAGAAGAGGGATGTGTCTGGAGAGTGAGTGCCTCTCCCTCCCTCCCGGCTTTATTTGAAGAGGATGGATGCTGCTACTGCTGCTGATGGCCAGCCTCATAAATTCTGTACATCACTCCACCTCCCTGCCTTTCTCCGTGCCCCCTCCCCCGCCTCCGCCTCCTATTATCTATCTCCTCCCCGTGCGCTTTGGAGACATTGGCTGGGTACCTCTGGGTGATGCTGGTAGTGGTGGTTTTGCGGCCCGAGCCCATCCATTCGTACTTAGAAGTAGCGCTGTAAGCAATACGGTTTCCTACCAAGTAAGTGGGCGGAGGGTTCCAGTCATTCAACTAAGTACATAAGGGCTTACTTCCGAATAAGGATGAAATGGGACTGCTTCTTTTCTAAATTGCTTTGTCGCCTTCGCAAAAGGGATTCAATCCCAGTCCACCACCAGTGACCACCTTTCCCCTTACAATTTGGTTATCCCCTGATTAAAAAAAAATAAAATGCAATCCTACCCACGATTATTTGGGAGTAGGTTCCATTCAGCTCAGTGGGTAAACATGCATATCGGATCGGGCGGCATATCATTGAACAAGATGTGGACTTGAAATCAATTGGGTCGTCTTACTTCCGTGTAAACACGTTCAAGAGCTGAGTTTTTGAAACCCAAATCCTCTAGATTTAAGGATTATTAGACCGTCCCCGATCTTAAATACCTTTACATAGAAGTAATCATGTTGTTTTCAGTGAGACTCAGTTTATCAGTAAAACCCCGTTGCTGAACACACTGTTAACTGGTCATCAATGCATTTCCAAGTAAAGTGTTTCGCACTAAGATTCTCCTGACGCGCAATCCGAGCATTTCACATGTTTACTCTGAAGTAAGTCCCATTGAGTGCTCATTCGTGGACACTATTGCAGCCTTAAACTGGGAGGAAGTTCCAAGTAAGCCATGTTTAGGATCTGGCACTTAAACTTATTTATTTATTTATTTATTTATTTATTTATTTATTTATTATTACCTTTCTAGACTGTCCAATAGCCGGAATTCTTTGGGCAATTCCCAACAGTTAAATCAGTAGTTTTAACTTCCAAGTTCAGGATGCAATCCAAAATAATGTAAGTCAATCGAAGTCCTGCTGTGGGCTGCAATAGGATGTAGATTGCTCCCTAAATGGATTTTGGGGTTGGGGGGGTACCTCTTCCAGTCGGCTGCAATAGAGTTGTGGCTGGCGCTGTGTGTGTTGAGAATCAGTTGAAAAGAGAGAAGCAATTAATGGTCTCAATCTCTCTCTCCCTCACACACACACCTAAATTTGGGGAAGACGTATGGTGGAAGCTTTCATTTCTCCTGGAGTCTCCGGCTCAGTTGACAAATGGCCCGAGTAGGGCGAGATGGGGAGCCAGCCAGGGAAGTAAGAGTCTCTACACCAAAGCTGTGTTGCTGCCGGTGGTGGTGCGGCGTCTGCTACCGGAGGAGGCTTCCTTGTTAGCCTCAGGAATGATTTGCCCTGATTCAGCGCCTGGCCTTTCAAGCGCGGTTAGGCAGCGGGCAGCGGGCAGCGCAGTGTGCGCGCAAAAGCACAGTTACTGGCAGAAGCAAACCATCGGATGGGCATAGAAGACTCTGAGCCCGTGGCATCTCCAGTTCTTTGGTTTATTGTTCTCGTGCCTACTCCTCCGTGCTTCTTTATCTGCGCTTTGCTGGATTAAAATACTGACTAGTATTCACAGAGTTTTGCCTTCTTGAAGCGCTTCACATGTATGATGCCAATATTAAATATAAAACTGCAGGGCCCTGCACACACGCCTGCTGGCTCCAATTCCCACCCATGCCAATTGATGTCTCTCGGGGAGGGGGGGCAAAGTTTGCGTTTGGCACGAAGCGCCGCCGCCCCGCACCTCCCTCTGTGACGCGCGCGATTCGCCCTCGAGCAATGCGGAGGACAGGTCCTCGGCCTTGGTGGCCGCTGTGTCTTCGCATCCGGGGACGATAAAACTGGGCCAGGGAAGCCAGCTTTTGAGTGGCACAAAACGCTTCTTCCGACATCAACGCGCCCTTCGTGCAGCGCCTTGCTTGGCTTGCCAGGTGGCAAGGGGGGGGGGGTCTAAAATACAAGACCGTCCGCTGGCATGCCAGGGAGGGCGAAGGCAGAGGCGAGGAGAAAAGGGGGAAAGGGTTGTGTGGGGCAGAAAGAAGCGCGAGCTTCCGTCCTCTTCCCTGTATCCATACAAAGGAGGACCCAAACCAGCGCGCGGGGGGGGGGGGGTTAAGTAAAGAAATCGGCTCGTGCGAGCTTGTAACGTCACCTGTCTTTCCCCCTCTCGATTCGAAACAAAACAGAAAACAATGCTTTTAGCTCTCGTTGCGATCCATTCGTGGGGGGGGGGGGTTTTCAAAACAGCAGCGGAACCCAGATCTCCCTCCAGGCACCCGTTTAGCGAGACGCGCGTCCTTGTGTGCCTCTTTCCCCACGGTGCGTCTAGTTCCTCGCACGCCAGGCTCCGTCCCTGGCATCCTGAAAGTTCGGAGCAGGGAAGCGCCTCTATTTTTGCTCGCTTCCATTTCCCCAAGGGTCTGGGTTTCCCCCTCCTGCTGTAATTCTTGTGATATCTCATCCCTGTCTGCACGACTCCCCAACTTCTTTCCTATCAGAAATGGCGTGGGGGGGGGTCGAGGAGGGGGGAGGTGACCGCTGACTTGAAGCTGGAGCGCTCCTCGTCAGTTTCATTATCTGAAATTGACCAAGCGAGACAGCAAAATCCTCCTCCCTTTCCCCCTCCCGGTTCAACTTAAAGATTTCGAGGGGGCGGGGTCCCCCCCTCTGTTTTGAGTTTTGTTTAAAAACAATGTTCCCTTGTGTTTGACATGTGCTGGAAAGGTAAGCTATATATTCATGTCCTCTACCAAAGCCAGTCAGATAACAGCAGATTAAGAACAACAACAAAAAGAAGAAATAATTGGGGTGGGGGGGTGGAGAGAATTTTAAGCATACGCTGCCCCCTAGCTTCCCCATCCAATACTTACCCCACAGAGATCACCGCCCGCAGAAGAGTCACACAAGTGTATTTTGTTGTTGTTTTTAAAAGCGTGTAAAACCCACCCGAGGTGCCAGAGGGAAAAAAACTCACTCTGTGCCAAAAACAACCCATTTAAGGAAGGGTGGGGGGGGGGGAGAGAAAGGCTTCAGAAAGTTGTTTATTTGTTTATGAAAACCCCACGTCCTGCCTGTTACTCTCAAGTGAGGGTCTGTAAAAGCTGGTACATCTGTTTTGAAATCTCAACCATATTCTTCTTCGTCTTCTCTCTCTCTTTTTGTAATGCCTTTTTTCACTCCAAAGCACTATCTGTGGCGATCAGACGAAAGCAAGGTTGCCAGCGAAAAGCTGGGAGTAGGAGGCCCTTTCCAGGGTACAGGCTTTCAAATCAGCAAAAAAGAAAAACGTTGAGGGACTGGATTTAAGGAAGCACAGCAGGCACTGCCTGAATTATTATTATTATTTCCTTTTTAAAGTTGGGCTTGAAGTAAGGGGAAGAGGAGGGGAGAGTTTTCCTAACACAAGTTGTGTTAGGAAAATTCAAAGGCTGAAGGGGGCGAGAGGCACAGGAGGACAGAACTCCCTTAAACAAGAGTGAGGACTCATTTGATGCAGGTAAACGTATGAAGGAAAAGGTACTGGAAGGAATGGCTGGATAAACAGGGAGGGGGGGGAACACTGCACTACACCATAGGGCAAACGAGGACAGAGAGGGAATATTGAACTGGAAAAAGCGGAGGGATTTGAATTGGGAGATCAGAAAGAGAAAGGAGGATCGGAGCACCAACAAACGGCATGGTTAATATGCAGCCAGCAATCTGGGGGAAACACACATATGTTACAAAAAATATAGTTGAGAATTTTCTCCCTGTAAAAGCAAACACCCATGCCCCCTTTGAAATCAGGAAGCATAGATGCTAAACATTCTAACTGATCCTGACATCAATAAGACTTAACAACAGCCAAGTACTGTTTGATTACTGCAATGCGTTATATGTGGGGCTGCCTTTGAAAACGGTCCGGAAACTTCAACTGGTACAAAACAGGGCAGCCCGTTTACTAACAGGGACTAGCCAACCCCTTTCCAGCTTCATTGGCTGCAGGTCCAGGTCCAGCTCGATTCAAATTGCTGGCATTAACATTTACAGCCCTAAACGGCTTGGGGCCAGGCTATCTGAAGGAACGCCTCCTCCCATATGTACCTGCCTGGACCCTAAGGTCATCCTCAGGGGTCCTTCTCTGCAAGACCCTACCAAAGGAAGTGAGTCAGGTGGCTACCAGGAGGAGGGCCTTCTCCGATGTGGCAGCCCGGCTGTGGAATGAACTCCCTAAGTTGGTTCGCTTGGCACCTACATTATATGCCTTTAGATGCCAGGTGAAGACCTTTTTATTCTCCCAGCATTTTAACAATCTATAAATAAATTTTAACTTGATATTTTAAATTTGTAATTTTGCATTGCTGCTGTTTTTTTCTGGTTGAGTTTTTATATTGTATTTTATATTATACTGTTGTTTAACACTTTGAATGGTTTTAATTTTTGTGAACCGCCCAGTGAGCTCTGGCTATTGGGCGGTATAGAAATGTAATAAATAAATAAATAAAGTAAATATATCTAATAATAAACAATGTTGTGTAGTGAAAGATGGTGTGGTATAGAAGAAATGAGAAGACCCCAATTCAAATTTTATCTCAATCATGAACTTGCCTGGCTTTAGGCAAATCATAATTCTCTGAGCCTTACCTGTCCACTTGCAATATGGGGGAAATAATGTTGGCCTACCTTCCAGGGTTGTTTTATCGCTCACTGAGAATAAGGTATGTGAAATGACATCAAAGTGCTATCCACTGCGAGGTGTAAAGACCAAGATTCAATCCTTGCTCAGCTCAGGCAAATGGATAATGGTTTTCGGGGAACATTGACAGCTTTCATGAATTACACTAAAATAAGTTCTTGCATTCCCTGTTTTTGTAAGGGCATTTCTACATTTGAGGATTACATGAATAGTTTTGCATTTTCCACCTCTGTAACATGCATGTAAAAGCTACAATGTATTTCTTCAATTGTAAGACGCCATCGATTGTAAGACACACACTAATTTCAGTACCAACAACAGAAAAAGAAACCCTAAGACACACCCGCGATTCTAAGACGCACCCTGTTTTTAGAGATGTTTATATGGGAAAAAAAGTGTGTCTTAGAATTGAAGAAATAGGGTACCATTGAGTTTATTAATATTGACTTTCTGTCCTGCATTAAGAGAATTCACCCACACACCCACATCCATAGTAGGAAAAAGAGAAGAGTAATCCTGATAGCTAGTATGTAGATTTGGTTTTAAAATGCAGCCGTTTTGCTTTCTGCAAAGCATCAGCAACATTCAGAAGTGATGCATTCCAGACTTAAAGGCATTCTTATCATCACTTATGAGAGCGCCTGCCGTCTTCCAGCCCAAATTCTCCATCTATAGTAAAGGATTAGTAAGGACTCGTGTCCCAGGGTTATTTGGCAGGGCAGTGTCCATCAACATTGCAAAGGATTTTGCATGTTGTGAGGAGGGGGCCCCTCATATATAGCTGCTTCTCTCACACATGTGTGCAACACTGAGTGATGACTAGCACATGTGAATGTACTATTGTAGATTTAAACCCCACAGTCAAAAGTCAAAAGTTTCATATAATTTCAAACACAACCGTTTATAATACAATTAATTCACATATTCATGAAGTTATCAAGGTTAGAGAAATTGGATGAAGTATGTGTCAACTAGGCTACAGTTGTGGCTTCCTGAGCCTGAACACAGTTGTGTATTGTGGCATAAACCAGCTGTCTGTTGTAGGAAACGAACAAAGAAAAAATTCTACTACACCTGAACTGTCATGTCAAAACAAATACGTTAATCTTCAAGGTGTTATAGGTCTCTTGGTAGTTCTTTAGGCAGATGTTCACTACAAGGTTGATTTGTGATTCAAGGCATTTTGGTGATGGAAATGCGTCTCTTGTTATTTATTATGAGGGCATAATCCACTGGAAAGTTCTGCACAAGCCTAACTGCTATAAAGAGGAGCTACTCAAGTGCATCATAGTGCTAATAAAGAGTTGTTGTTGTTGTTATTATTATTATTATTATTATTATTATTATTATTATTATTATTTGTATCCTGCCTTTTGCCCAATACTGGGCCTCAAGGCGGTCTTACAAAGTTTAAAAATATACATGGTAAAACTTAGGAAAAGAAATGTAAAAAAAAAAAAAATTAAAAATACACAACAAAATTATAAGTCATTAACATAGATGGAGGACCAAATTATTCTCCAAAGGCCTGCTGGAACAAACAAGTTTTAGCCTGCTTCTGAAAGCCCATCAAGGAGGGAGCCAGCCTACCTTCCCCAGGAAGAGAGTTCCAAAGCACTGGAGCAGCCACCGAGAAGGCTCTCTCCCATGTTCCCACCAAGCACGCCTGTGAAGATGGTGGGACTGAAAGAAGGGCTTCTCCAGAAGATCTCAAAGCACGGGCAGGCTCATAAGGGAGATGTACACAAGTTCAAGCTGTAAATGACCTGTCCTGAGGGAAACTGCCTGACACCATCTACTACAGTGGCTTGATGATCCCCACCTTCATTGAACAGAAGACAATAGGGAGCTGTTTACTACACGGACTGAACTCATGAAAGGAAACTTTCTGGCTGTAAATTCAATCTAGCAATGTCACCAATGCACTTCCATTAGAGTAGGGCTAGCCCAAGATATTTTGCTGCCTGAGGCAAAGGACACAGAAGCTGACTGGACTAACAGTTGGAACTTATTTTAACACTAGGGAAGGGACAGTGTCCTCTACCACACCTGAGGGCAGCAGCTTAGTTTAGGGGTGCAGCACAAGCTGCATGACTCACATATCTCTTACCTTGAACACTTTCTCACTGCTTCTGATCTCTGTCCCCCGTCTGCCACCTGAGGTCCCCATCTCACTCTGCCTCATGGTTGGGCCAACCCTGTGAGGAGCACATCGAGAGGGGCTCATTCAATGGTGAACCAGTATGGTGAGATCAAGGTCACATTTAGGTCTTTGTCTGGAAAATGATTGACAGAACAGATAATGAAAAATGTTGGGTAAGTGGTGTATGGGTCAGATTACTTGTCAAATTGATCTGCACATGTATATGAATTGAAACAGAATATTTATAAAGGCAGAAGAGAACCTGATTAACTTAATGTCATTTTATAAACATAATGCTGTATGTTCTTCATATAATAAAGGTTCTATGATTTTGGGAGTACAAGATAATCCTAATTTGAACATAGATGGGGAAAAGTATAATTCTTTCCAGATCTTTCATCTATTCTTCTATAGAGAACTTCCTTTTTTAACAGGTTAAATAGAAAAATGCACTATATGTGGGGATTCTCCATTAAACTTGTGTTTTGACTTTAAATGTGAATAGGTGATAATTAAAACTAAAGAAAAGATGATGATGATGATGATGATGATGAAGATGAAGATGAGGCACAGGTTCTGAGTGAAACAGATACAGGTAGTGTGAGACAGGACTTCATTAGCAGAACCAACTGAAATAAATGAAGATAAAGGAGAAGCACAAGTTCTACCTGCACAAAGAGAATAATATGGAGAGAGATGGATCTGCTGAAGACTACAGTCATGAAGGCTCCTCCACCCTCAACTGTTACCACCAGCAGCCATTCCAAGCAGGCAGTCTGTACTGAGGCATAGGAGAGGAAGAAGCAAGGCCATTCCATCAGACCCGGCCGAAAGAACTAATTTTTCATCCTCTTCCTTACCCATTCTTTTTTCCTTGTGCCTCATGTCTGTTGAGATTGTCTTCCTGCGGGCAGGGACTCTCTTGTTTGATTGATTATATGTAAACTGCTCTGAGAGCCTTTTGGGCTGAGGGGGCGGCATGAAAATACTTCAATAAATAAATAAATATCGATGACCTGGAGGAATGGCAGCAGTGTTAATGAATTAAGCAACAAAAGTAACGCCTCCCCTTCCTAATTCATTTTTTTCCTGTTCTCCCTTTTCATTGTTAAAAGATGGATGTAGTAAACACATTAAGTCTTAATGTAAAAGGATCAAACAGTTGACCAAAAGGAGAAAGTCATAACATTTTTAAAGAGGAAGGTGTGTGTGTGTAAGTAAGAATGTAAGAGAGATGTTCTTTCAGGCTGGCTTTCTCTTTTCCCACTCTCTTCAGCCAACCATAATCATCTATCACAGCAACTCCAACTGTCCCTAATTGTCTCTAAGGGCGCAATAATATGCAACTCCCAGCATGCCACAGCTAGCCACACAGCTAGGACTTTTTTCTGTCTAAACATGCATAGGTTTGCGCCCCAAATGACCTTTTTCAAATCTCCAGGCCAATCATGTTCCTTATTAAATCTGCCAATCACTTTGTTGACCTTCTTGACAAATCTCTGCCTATGCATGACTTCCTCTTTCAAAAGAGGAAGTAAACAATGTGCGCATGGACCATTCAGTGGGCCATTTTGATCGCGCTGCTTCTCCTGCACACAGCAGGAGATAGCGGCAACTTCCATCTTAAAAAATAAGTTGGACTTACTGGGGTGAATGAATGACTGAAATTTTTATTGCTAAAAGCGACAAGCCATCACAATTTGATATAATTAGAAAGATAGAATACAAGTTAGGGATGTGCTCCGCTCTGCTTAGAATCGGAGAATCAGAAGCGAATTGGCCTGCTCCGCCTTGCCCAGAGGCGGAGTAGAAGCGAACCGGGGACCCTTAGAAGCATGGCGAAGAGAAGCGGCCATAGGAGAAGCGCTTCTCTTTTCGCAGAGCGATCCGCCCGCCATTTTGGATAATTTCGCCCATAGGATTGCATTGCGGAAAAGATTAAGGCATAACTGTGTTGTTTTTAAAGCTATCTTTCTGAAATTTCTTGTGCTTAGAGAGTTGTAGCTGGGGGTCATTTTGAGCCTACTCTCAGCACTCTGTGTGGTGCGGTTCACTTGCTATATTTTTTTTAAAAATCGGGTAAAAAAAGCGGGAGAGGTACCTTTTTGAAGTACTGAGAGGCAGATTCAACTCCCAATCCTGATGAGAAGTGATGACCTCATGAAGAATCCTCCAATCGCAGCGTTGGAGGGGGGACTAAGGCAGAGCCACCCTGAGAGCTTTCTGCTTTGTGTCTCTTTGTGGGTTGGCGTTCGTGAAGACAGGAGTTAGTTATAGGTGCTGCTGCTGTGTTTGGAGTTGGAGGAGATTAGATTAGGATTTAGCCTGGGTTGTGTGTGTGTGTTTGTTTGCTTGTTTCTGACTGTTTGCTTAGTTTGCTCTGTGTTTTTCCCTTACTTTGATTTATATAAACTTTATTTTTAATTTTTGGAGTGTTTGTTTGTTTGTTTGGTTTTCCCCCCTTAAAGCCTGACTGTGTTTCATCTTCCTTCTTTCTTCTATATAAAAAGAAAATACAAAAAAAAAAATTATTCTCTATTTCTTCTCTCTCTCTCTCTCTCTCTGTGCGTGTTACTTGGACTGTGTGTGTGACTGTGTGTTATTGTGTGAGTGTGCTGTGTGCACTGCTTGTGAAGTGCAAAAAAAGCCAATACAGTTTGAGCATTTCAAATCCAGTTTGGGCAAAGCATACACACTTGTCCCATTTCCCCAAATATATATTACTATTAGTATTAGTAGTAGTATTATATTATTATCATCATGAGAAGAAGGAGCAGGCGCACGTCTGTGGCTAGGCGTGCTGAAAGCAGTGGTGGTCAAGGGAAGGCTCAGGCTGGCACCAGTAAGCAGGCCGCCTCTCCTGCTGTGAAAATCAAACAGGCAAGTCCGTGGTGGGGCATCTGCCGGGACTGACTTCCCCATACTAGATCTATGGCGTATCTCTGCCTGACTCTCTGCCCGCCTGTCCTCCTCCTCTGTGACCGCCTTGCAGGGATGGTTTGCAATGCATGACTTACTGCTGGCTTTGAAACAAACCATCCTTGCCTCACTTCCTTATGCCCCCAGAAATGCCTGCTGCCTGCCTGCCTGCGTGCCTTCCCCCCAGGGTGCTGCTGTGGTGGGGCATCTGCCGGGACTGACTCCCCCATACTAGATCTATGGTGTATCTCTGCCTGGCTCTCTGCCCGCCTGTCCTCCTCCTCTGTGACCGCCTCGCAGGGATGGTCTGCAATGCGTTACTGCTGGCTTAGAAAGAAACAAGCCATTCTTTGCTCACTCCTTGCGCCCGCCTCGCAGGGTTGGTTTGCAATGCGTTAGTGCTGGCTTAGAAAGAAACAAGCCATCCTTGCCGCACTTCCTTGTGCCCCCAGAAATGTCTGCTGCCTGCCTGCCTTCCCTCCCTCCTCCCCTGCCCGCCTCGCAGGGATGGTTTGTGTGTGTCTTGCTTTGACTCAGGGGATAATAATTATAATTATTATTATTATTATTATTTATTTATTTATATAGCACCATCAATGTACATGGTGCTGTACAGAGTAAAACAGTAAATAGCAAGACTCTGCCGCATAGGCTTACAATCTAATAAAATCCTAGTAAAACAATAAGGAGGGGAAGAGAATGCAAACAGGCACAGGGTAGGGTAAGCAGGCACAGGGTAGGGTAAAACTAACAGTATAAAGTCTGCACAACATCAAGTTTTAAAAGCTTTAGGAAAAAGAAAAGTTTTTAGTTGAGCTTTAAAAGCTGCGATTGAACTTGTAGTTCTCAAATGTTCTGGAAGAGCGTTCCAGGCATAAGGGGCAGCAGAAGAAAATGGACAGAGCCGAGCAAGGGAAGTAGAGGCCCTTGGGCAGGCGAGAAACATGGCATCAGAGGAGCGAAGAGCACGAGCGGGGCAATAGTGTGAGATGAGAGAGGAGAGATAGGAAGGAGCTAGACCATGAAAAGCTTTGAAGGTTAACAGGAGAAGTTTATAGTGGATTCTGAAGTGAATTGGAAGCCAATGAAGAGATTTCAGAAGCGGAGTAACATGGTCAGAGCGGCGAGCCAAGAAGATGATCTTAGCGGCAGAGTGGTGAACAGAAACCAACGGACTGATGTGAGAAGAAGGAAGGCCAGGGAGAAGAAGGTTGCAGTAGTCCAACCGTGAAATAACCAGTGCATGAACAAGTGTCTTGGCGGAAGAGACAGACAAAAATGATCGAATCCTGGCAATATTATACAGGAAAAATCGACAAGATTTAGCTACTGCCTCAATATGAGGAATAAAGGAGAGTGAGGAGTCGAATATAAAGCCAAGGCTACGAGCTTCCTTGACCGGAGTAAGCGTAACATCATTGACAATAAGAGAGAATGAGAGATGAGGAGAAGGTTTAGGAGGAAAAACGAGCAATTCAGTCTTTGCCATATTGAGTTTCAAACGACGATGAAGCAGCCAAGCTGAGATATCTGAAAGACATGCCGAGATACGATTGTGAACATCAGGAGAAAGTTCCGGAGATGACAGATATAGTTGTGTATCATCGGCGTACAGATGATATTGGAGGCCATGAGAATGAATGAGCTTGCCCAAGGGCAATATGTATAAGGAAAACAACAACGGGCCAAGCACCGAGCCTTGCGGAACCCCTACTGAAAGGGGAAAGGAGGAAGACGAGCTGCCATTAGCCAACACGCTGAAAGAGCGACCCGCTAGATAGGAGGCAAACCAGTTATAGACAGAGCCACAAAATCCAAGGTCATGAAGGGAATCTAAGAGAAGATCATGATCAACCGTATCAAAGGCTGCAGTTAGATCAAGGAGAATAAGAACGGAATAATGGCCTTTAGACTTGGCAGTAAGGAGATCATTGGTGATCTTAGTAAGGGCTGTTTCAGTGGAATGCAGAGAGCGGAATCCAGATTGAAGTGGATCCAAAGCAGAGTTACTAGAAAGAAAGTCAAGACAGCGAGAGTAGACCGCCCGCTCCAGGATCTTTGAAACAAACGGCAACAAAGAGACAGGTCGGTAGTTAGACAGAGATAGCCTATCAAGAGTAGGTTTCTTGAGAATGGGAGAGACTGTAGCATGTTTAAAAGCAGAAGGAAATGAACCTGAGGACAGAGAAAGATTAATAATATGAAGCAAGGAAGGGAGGATAGCAGGAATAAGATTAATAAAGACGCGAGAAGGAATCGGATCACGAGAACAAGTGGAAGGCTTCGAAGAGCGCAGTATTGTAGACAGTTCATCCGCTGAGACCGAAGGAAATGCAGAGAAATTTGCAGGAGGAACTGACAGATGAGGAACAGAAACTGGAAGAGGAGCAGAGCTGGCCAGATCAGAGCAGATAGTTTGGATTTTAGCATTGAAAAAAGAGGCAAAGTTATTAGCAGACAGAGAGGCGGGGAGAGATGGCGGATTAGGCTTCAGAAGAGAATTGAAGGACACAAAGAGCCGCTGAGGATGCCTAGCATTTGACTGGATCAGCGTTGAGTAGTACTGCTGTTTGGCCAATGAAATGGCAGAAGAGAAAGAGGAGAGTACAAATTTGTAATGGACAAAGTCCGCCCTGTCCCTGGTCTTACGCCAAAGGCGTTCAGCTGCCCGGGAACAAGAGCGAAGGTAGCGGAGGAAAGAGGTGAGCCACGGTTGGGGTTGAGAAGGGCGAACTATCCGAGTTGTAGATGGAGCAAGGTTATCAAGAGTTGAAGATAAGGAGGAATTAAAGGAGGAGACAGCTGAGTCCAAGGAGACAGCCGAAAAGACAGAAGGAAGGGAGGAGGCTAGAGACTGGGAAAAAGCCTCATAATTGATAGATTGCAAGTTGCGACAAGAGCGAGAAGCGGGACGTGAAGGAGGAGGATTGTGAGTAATATTGAAGGAAACTAGGTGATGATCTGACAACGGAAAGTGAGCAGTAGAAAAGTCCAACACAGAGCAATTCCGAGTGAGAACAAGATCCAGACAGTGTCCAAGGGAATGTGTGGGTGCATCAGACCAAAGCTTAAGATCATAAGAGGAAGATAATGAGCGAAATCGTAGAGCTGCAGCATCTTGAGCGTCATCCACATGAATATTGAAATCACCCAAAATAAGAGTAGGACATTTATCAGAGAGGAAAAAGGACAGCCATGAATCAAAATCAGAGATAAATTTTGAGGACGAGCCTGGGGGGCGGTACAGAACTGCAATCCGCAGTCGCAATGGAGCGAAGAGCCTCACCACATGTACCTCAAAGGAGGAGAAGCAATGTGAAGATGGAATGGAAAGAGGCTGGAACTGGCACAAACTAGATAATAAAAGACCCACACCACCACCCCGACCCTCTGGGTGACTAGTGTGTGAGAAAGAGAGTCCTCCAAGAGAGAGGGCAGCAGAGATGGCAGTATCATGGGCAGGAAGCCAGGTCTCAGTAAGAGCAAGGAGGTGGAGAGACCTAGAGATAAACAAGTCCTGGATGACAGGGGCCTTAGAAGCAAGAGAGCGACAGTTCCATAAGGAACACGAAAAAGGCAGCTGAGAAGAGGGAAGACACCGGATAGGAACTAAGTTGGATTCCTGCATTGAGCAGGGGGTTGGACTCGATGGCCTTGTAGGCCCCTTCCAACTCTGCTATTCTATGATTCTATGATAAGTTAGGAGAGACGAGATTGGAACGAGCCATAAGGAACAGATATGAGGAGAAAAGAATTGAGAGGAGACAATGAGAAGATCGATAAGTCCTTCCTGCGCTCACTTAGACTTTTGGAAGTTCCAAATCAATTTTTCAAGTGTGGAAGAAGATTCATATTTAGGTTTATCTACTCCCCAATTCATGGCATGTTGGGATTTCCTTTGAAATGGCCCCATTGAGCTATCTGCAGCTTTAAATCCCTGAGATACTGGGGTGTCCGATTTTCAAAAATTCCCCAAAAATCAGGGGAGGCTTGGATTGGCTTGAGTCTTGGCATGCATTTGTAGACGTGCATGAGGTGTCATGGTGCCTAACTTGAGGTTTCTAATGTGAAAATTGACAGAGATATAGAAAAGGGTGTTTGAATTGGGGTTAGGGGTGCTGTGTTGGAGGTTAAAGCCCCCCCCCCAAATCAGGGGATGATGGAATCTGCTTGAAACTTGTGATGAATGCGGATGTGCCTGATTCCAAGTTTTTATCTGTCAAAATGTTGGAGAACAGTACATGTCTGAAAATGGGGTTTCCGATTTTCAAAAAAATCCCCAAACATCAGGGGAGGCTTGGATTGGCTTGAGTCTTGGCATGCATGTGTATATGTGCATGAGGTGTCATTGTGCCGAATTTGAGGTTTCTAACTTTAACAGAAAAAAAGTTGTAGGGTTTTTTGGATTTCAATGCAAGCCTATGGGGGGGAAAAGCGGAGCTCCGATCCGGATCTGGAGCTTCACAGCGAAATGGAGTGGACTATAGGCGGAGCGGAGCAGACCCAATCCGGAAGTTGCAGATCTGGAAGAGAAGCGGATCGGGGGGTCCGTGCACACCCCTAATACAAGTAAGATGAGCTTACACAGTAACGATAGTGAGTTTAAAATAAAATAAAAATAAACAAATATAAATAAACAAAAATACCAGAATATAAAAATGGAGAATCGTATTAGCATAAATTAAGCGCTCCCCTGTGGGGTACTAGACCAATGTATATAAAGAAGGACAAAATTTTATCTGAGGTGTTTTTTTGTCATGCAAAGAAGGCTTGAAGGGCCAGGAGGCATGCAGGACACACAGACGACAACTTGAGAGGGTCCCGCGAAAATCCGTGAGTGCCCAGCAATGAGTGTGCAATAAAACGCCCATCTGATGACACCTTTAAACTCCACCTGAAGACTTACTTCATAAAGCACCATAACCAAGACAACCACAACTGTTGCTCCACGGTAACAATGCTAGGCCTCTGTCCTACTCAGTTACATAGTTGCATCACAGAGGTCACTCCAAGTATACAAGCAGACAACCAACAGTGAGACATAAGGAAATTACTTCAGAGAACATATATTCCCCTAATGAAACAGGTGTATTTCTAGGAGAAAATGTTTAAGAATATGCTACTATTTGCTGAGAGTGCAGTGGTGTTGGGAGCAGATTAATTTTTTTTAACCCTATCATTGATAGGAAATAAAACAATACATTATCCACCAATGCCCTATCACAGTGGTTCCCAATTAGCTAAGTACTGCGGATTCCTTGTTTTTCAAATGCCAAGCCATGGACTCCCTACTTTTGAAAAAAATGTTATTTTTATGGTAGTTAACTGTGCGAAGCAATTTTCTGGAGAAAATAAGGGGTAGCCCCTAATAAGCAAAGGATTTTAGGTATACTAAAAAACAGACCATAAAATTTGTGATATTTGTGATATTATCACACAAAAATGACAATGATTTAGTTAGGAATATAAAGATGAATTTAATTTTACTAACGTCTAGTTTACAATTGAACAAATTATGACATGTGTAGCAGCGACTAAACCTAAATGTGATGGGAGAAATCATGCCTCTTTTTGTCCCGAACAATCCCTTCCACATCCGGTTCAATATTTCCTACTTTTAATCTCAAATCTGGATCAACATCAAGCCGATTTCTATGCTTGTTTTTCATATAACAAAATGTCGAAAATGTTTGTTCACAAAGATATGTGGAACAAAAGGGAACTAGATGTTTCAAAGCTTTTTCACCTAACTTCTTATAATCAGGAAAAACCGTCACCCAGAATTGGTCCAGTCTATATTCTTTGAAAAATGATTTCAATGAACCATCACAAGTCACGTCAACAAGTGCATCTTGCTCTTCCGCAGAGAGAGTTGTTAGTTATACATCACCACATTCAAAAGGATTCCTTATTCATGAGTTTTCGGGATTAGGTGCAGGGAAGTAATCTCTGAATCTAGTCACTAAATCACACAGGTACTTTCGTGTATGATGTTACCGTCGAAGCAAATGGAGCGCGGGAGATGGCATATTTTCTTTTATTAAAATGCAGACCTTCTAGAGCTAATATGTGAATGGTGCCACGGACCCCCTGGGTGGGTTACGCAGACCCCCTGGGGTCCATAGACCCCCAATTGGGAACCACTGCCCTATCATATAACATTATTAATGGGATTTGAAGTTGCCATTTTGTAGACAGCTGGAGATTCTATATCTCCAAAGAGAAAAAAAAATATTCTTTCTGCTCCATTTCAAATCAAAGTTATGCATTGATTAACTTTTTTTTGTTCTTCCTTTCTACTGAATGTTTCTGGCCTCTAAATTGTTCAGCAATCTATTTCTAAAAATACACCTATTTCTATGATCTAAAAAGCTTATTGTGCTCCTTCTTATTCTACAGATTAGAAATTGACCACATTCTTGTTAAACAATAATGGTGTGGTAACAAAATCATGATTTGAATATAGAATCATAGAATCATAGAATAGCAGAGTTGGAAGGGGCCTACAAGGCCATCGAGTCCAACCCCCTGCTCAATGCAGGAATCCACCCTAAAGCAGCCCTGACAGATGGTTGTCCAGCTGCCTCTTGAATGCCTCTAGTGTGGGAGAGCCCACAACCTCCCTAGGTAGCTGATTCCACCGTCACACTGCTCTAACAGTCAGGAAGTTTTTCCTGATGTCCAGCCGGAATCTGGCTTCCTTTAACTTGAGCCCGTTATTCCGTGTCCTGCACTCTGGGAGGATCGAGAAGAGATCCTGGCCCTCCTCTGTGTGACAACCTTTTAAGTCTTTGAAGAGTGCTATCATGTCTCCCCTCAATCTTCTCTTCTCCAGGCTAAACATGCCCAGTTCTTTCAGTCTCTCTTCGTAGGGCTTTGTTTCTAGACCTCTGATCATCCTGGTTGCCCTCTTCTGAACACGCTCCAGCTTGTCTGCGTCCTTCTTGAATTGTGGAGCCCAGAACTGGACGCAATACTCTAGATGAGGCCTAACCAGGGCCGAATAGAGAGGAACCAGTACCTCACATGATTTGGAAGCTATACTTCTATTAATGCAGCCCAAAATAGCATTTGCCTTTCTTGCAGCCATATCGCACTGTTGGCTCATATTCAGCTTGTGATCTACAACAATTCCAAGATCTTTCTCGTTTGTAGTATTGCTGAGCCAAGTGTCCCCCATCTTGTAACTGTGCATTTGGTTTCTATTCCCTAAATGTAGAACTATTCCCTAAATGTAGAACTATTCCCTAAATGTAGAACTAAATGTATATTTAACTGCACAGCTTCAACTGTCTTGTAAGTCAATATGAGATGCTACTAAGCCTAGTATGAGATGAGGCTTTGCTAATATCTCAGGCTAACACACAAAGAACAGGAAATAAAAATAAGCTGGTGAATAAAATTAAAGGACTAGATGTAATACTTTAAAAAAATACTTTGGATCAGGGATTCTCAAACTGGTATTCAAAGCTCAGTTCAGGTGGTTTGCGGAAAGCTTGTAGAACAGCTGACGATGGAGACTGAGGCCATTTTAATCCGGACACATACCTGTGTGCCATCCTCAAGTGTAAATACAGATGCAGGAGGAATGCTGAACTTCACTTGAAGCTAAAGCTGACAAACATTACACCCAACTTCATAGAACTTTCTCCACGGATACAGCACAACCATTGCATTAGAAGGGTAAGACTACAGTTATTGAAATATAAGATATGTATGTACTTAAATTTATAGAACAAGAAAAAAATATTGTCCTACACTGAGGAAAAACAAGTGCAAGAACTGCTCCTCTGGATGATGGTATGTTAGAAAAACCTCTGGCTAGAGAAAGATCTTCTTCACATTTTCCAGAACAGAAGGATTGAAGCAGGAACAAAGCAGAAAGGTTAATAGCCTGCAAACTAGCTGTAAACAAGAAAGAAGCTTGTAACTGCTGGTTTATTTAGAACACCAGTAATTAATAGTTAAAAGTAATGATGAATAAATTTGTTGCATACTACAAGAAACTATATGAGTCAGATAAACCTGAGATTAGTAAAATCTTGCTAAATTTAATTTTTCTGTTGTCAGTGAAAGGGATAGATTAATGATAAAATTCTCCTATTCATATGCAAGAAACCAAATAAAACCAAATAAAATTCCAGGATTATATGGTTTCCCTGCTGAGTATGAGGTGTGTTTTCTGATTGTTATCAGTTCCATATAATATTCAATGAGTGCATAGCCCAAATCATAGAATAATGCCCAGATTTCATCAATTTATATTTTAAAAAGGGAATACACAGCTTTAGTGACAACATATTATGCTAAGGCTGTAAGATCCTTGAAGTCTTCTTTGCAAAACGGTGAAACAGAATTATCGCAATACATATTTATTCTGATCAATCTGGATTTATAACAGGATGTATGTTTTCAGGTAGTACCAGAAGAGGAATTGCTATTATTAATAAATGCCAAAGCAAAAGGAAAGAAGAAAAGAATAGTTTAAGTAATTCTCAATGCAGAAAAGGCCTTTTATCAGGCAGAAAATTTATATTATTCTCATCCTTACAAGTGTCAAAAAACCTTAGTTTTTCTCACTCCAAGTTTAATTCTACTTAAGATGTTTGATCTTACTCTTTTATAATCTCTTTATAATGATTATTTGTGGCTGTTTTTTATAGTCATTGTTTTCATTATTTAAAGAAGCCCTGCTTATAAGCATTACTTACAAACTCTTATGACAGCCTTTTAGGTATTCCAGACTACCTGGCTTGACATTTGTCTACTTAAAAGATTTTGAAAGAAGTTCTGCAGTTCTCCTGATAGTTGTTCAATAAGAAATTTGTCTTGAAATAATAATTTATTGAAATGCCAAGATTTAAGTACTTGTTTAACATTTATTTCTAAGTTACTGTGGCATGATCTGCATAAACCTAAGGATATATTTCAAAATATATTTAAAGCTAAATGTTTCAGCTTCCACCCTCATCAGTAACTGTGATGTTAAATGGATACCAAGAGTGACAGTTTGGAGTGCTGGGAAATGTAAATTGCTAAGGAGACCCCCCCCCCAAAAAAAAGTACAAGTGGTATAAAGCTTATGGACTGACCTCCAGATTAAGGTGATATGGACTAAGAGTTCTGAGTCTGTAGATCCAGAAGTTTTCCTGTCAAGCATGTCAGTATCCTGTATCCATTTAGCATCACAACTAGTGATGAAGTCAAAACATTTAGCTCTAAATATATTTTGAAATTATTCTTCTCTTATCTTCTTCTGTCTATATATAAAAGGAAGTGTTTGTCTGGATGTCTTCATTACCCATTCCGATATCCTTCTTAAGCCTTTCCCTGTATACTTGAAAACCATATATCTGATTGCTATGAACCTTTCAGGATACGTTCTACCTCTATTTGGTTATAGGCATAGTGATTTATTTATTTTAAGAAAGCGGGGTAATGTAGAAGGAGCTGAAATTAGATACAGAGTGATAAGTCAATGGAGCAAGTTGCCCAGGTAACAGAGGAAGAACATTGGCAGTTGATATAGAGGTAGAGAAGAGCAGAAAAGAAAGGAGTCATGGCTGACAGTGAGGGAAGCTCAAGACAGTCTTCAGGAGTTGAGGAACAAAACAGACCCCTCCTTCTTAGGGCTATGGGGGTCATGATGGTAGGAGCCGTACTTAGGGACCAGGGTAGCCATAATGTATCTAACCCTAGCAGCTGTGTAACTTTGCTTGAAGCCTTCACTGTATCCAACTCTGACAGGTATGTAAGGCTTTGTTGTATCAAACTAAGCACACTTCCCAACCCATGTGAATCTGGGTCCTTTTGCTAGCTTTCCTCTCTTATCTCCTCTCTCTTATCTCATATATATATATATATATATATATATATATATATATATATGCTTGTTTGTATGTCCTTAATAATTTAAAAACAGTACGTCCAATTCTTATGAAACTTTTAAGCTTTGTTCTATTTCTATCTAGGATGATTTTAGGCATAGTGAAAAATTGTCCCTGATTTTGAAACAAAATGGTGGCCAATCAAAACTTTAAAACGGTATTGCTTCAATGTATTTGCTTGTATGTCCTCCAAGATTGTAGAACCTAGACACCTGAAACTTGCCATGCAGATTAAGGGGACCATACAGGTGTACACCTCAGAGTTATTGTTTCTTAAAATTTATTTATTTATTTATTTCATTTCATTTCTATACCGCCCAATAGATGAAGCTCTCTGAGCGGTTCACAAAAATTAAAACCATGAAGAGCATAATAAAACAACCAACAATTTAAAAACACAAATACAAAATACAATATAAAAAGCATGACCAGGATAAAACCACACAGCAAAAATTGATATAAGGTTAAAACATGGGATTAAAACAGCAGAGTTTAAATTTAAGTTAAATTAGGTGTTAAAATACTGAGAAAATGAAAAGGTCTTCAGCTGGCGACAAAAAGAAAACCATGTAGGCACCAAGCAAACCTCTCTGGGGAGCTCGTTCCACAGCCAGGGTGCCACAGCAGAGAAGGCCCTCCTCTTGGTAGCATTACTTATAATTAATGTAAACATAAATGAAGCCTGCAATACTAAATTCAGGCAGTATGTGTCAGACTTTCTTAACCAGGACATATTTCTGCAGTGCAGTTTAAAGCTAGGAGGAAGCAGTCTGAGGGAAGGAGCTACAGTATATGGCTGCCTGAGATGTTTTACTGTTTATTGCCGATTAAATATTGTTAGTATTTGTAATGTCTTAATGATTCTTGCTATTTTAGGTTGTAAGTGTGCTCTGGATTTCAGCTGGTAAGTGGTTAATGCTGTTGGGAGGGGGAGAGAGTAAAATGTATGGGAAGTGAATGCTGATTGGCTGGTGGTTCAACCGTTTGGATTGGCAGTTAGCAGGGAGAAGGAGGAGTTAGCACAGAATAGAGTGTGTGAATGAGCCAGAGAGTCTGAGTAGAGTCTGAGTTTTGTCTGCGAGAGGGTCTAGAGAGAGTAAGATAGGGTGACCATATGAAAAGGAGGACAGGGCTCCTGTATCTTTAACAGTTGTATTGAAAAGGAAATTTCATCAGGTGTCATTTGTATATATGGGGAACCTGGTGAAATTTCCTCTTCATCACACCAGTTAAAGCTGCCCTTTTTAAAATCTCATCACTCTAGTATAGCTCCTGCAGCTTTAACTGTTGTGATGAAGAGGGAATTTCACCAGGTTCTCCATATATACAAATGACTCCTCCTGAAATTCCCTTTTCTATGCAACTGTTAAAGATACAGGAGCCCTGTCCTCCTTTTCATATGGTCACCCTAGAGTAAGCTCAACATGTTTTATTATTTGGGGCGGGGGAGGAAGTAAATGGGAGGAGATTTTATTTATTTATTTACTACAGCACTTTTATCCCATACTTTAGCCAAAATAGGCTCTTAAGGCAGCTTGCAAGAATATTTCTTAAGTTAAGACCAAAAATAAATAAATAAAATGACATACGGTAAAAGGAAAGGGGCCAGGGCAATATGACAGATCAAACCACAAGCTTTGTAAACTGCACAACCTTATTTATTGTTTCATACAAATTCTTCTCTTTCATAAACTGGATTGGGTTCTTGAAATACATGAGGGTAAGGTACAGTGTTTTATGGTGGCCGCGGTGAAGGACAAGGGGGAATAGAGAGTGCTGGGCTGGTGGCTGTGAGGCCAGAAGAGGACTTCTTGAAACTTAGCAGAAATTTGGATAAAATGTAACATATGGGTTTCCCTTATGGGGAGACACCACAAGCACTACTGGATAGTTGTGCAATTTTTTTTTCATGGAAATGTAAGGATTTAACCACAGCTGAAGCAAACCACTTGCTTCCCTTTCCTTCCCTTCCTGCCCCTACCCCCTCTTCCCTACTCCTTATTCCTTACCTGGGACCCCAATTTCCAAGTCTTTGATGGCTCCCCCCTCACCAGCAGCAAACCAACAACACAGAGTAAAAAGAATTTTTTTGTTGTTGTTGGCATACAAAGTAGCTGATTTGGCTTGCTTAATACTTGGCTTGCTTAATACTTGCCTTGCTTAAAACTACACTGTTTGGCATCACTTCTGGGTTGGGGTGTGTGCTTCGGATGGCTAGCTTGGAGGCTAACGGTGGTGGCGAATAGTTGGGAGGAGAGGTTCGTTCTCATGGGTTGTAGGGGTGAGCTGAGTTGGGAAGGGCTGGCCTGATTGGAAAGGAGGTATGCTTACATGGTGGGAACATGCACCACAAAGGGGTGGAGTGGAGGCCTTCAGCTTTTTGAAAGTTTGGAAGAATGGGGCAAAATCTAACATACATGTTCCTTGTGGGGAGGCACAAGATGCCCTACTGAATAATTGCATGACTTTGCTGTTCCATGGAAAAGTGAAGATTTAACTGTTTGGGAACCACATGGGAGGGGAATGTTTTGGAGAGGGAGACACAGCTGAACGTGGTAAGAAAACACCTTTGCTCAAGGTCACTCCGCTGATTACACACTCGAGCGAGTAAAAGCAACTTTGCAATTTTGTGGAGCATATTACCAAAGGCTTGGGGAGGGAGGAGTCAGGAGGTGAAAGGGATGGACCAGCTGCAGCAGCGTAATTTGTTGCCAGGCAGACCTTGGGAACAGAGATCATTCGAACGGCAGCAGTGTTTTGGGCTGCTCTTGCTGAGAGGTTCTATAGGCGATCGCCATAACCCATGCTGCTGCAACAGACATCACACTAACCCACTGTAGGTAAAACAACTCCAGCTGCAGACCACGGGTTCACAGGGTGGGATGTTTGGGAGAAAGTTCACAAACAACACACTAACTTATCATGGGTTGTTCCAGAAAACAACCCATTGTGAATTAGTGTGTTGGGCAAACCCCAAAAAATTGCACTCCATTTGTTGTGGACTACCATCCTGCTGCCCCTATTTACCACCCGACAATGGTAGTTACATATTATATCCTATTGTGCTCATTTAAGAGAAGCCATTAATTCTCGACTATGCATTGCATTCAGAAAACCACCAAATTTGCGTAAATGGTTAGTTAGAGAAGCATTTCAACAAGATATCAGCAATCCAGGATCACACCAATGTAAATCATTGACCCTATTCTGATGACATCTTAAGCCCTGGTGGTGAAGCATTTTGAGCTAAACATTATGGCTTAGTGTGTCATGTGAACCATGACATAGCATGTCCTGTGAATCATTCCGAACCACGGTGGCTACATAACCATTTGCTGCAAAAGGGTTAGTGGCCTAACCGTGGCTTAACATGTCGTCTGGGGGCGGAGCCAGCGAAAAGATGGAACAGTAGGGCAAATCTTTGCTCCAGGACGGTAAGTCCTAACAACCTTATCATCTAAAGCTATCGGGCTGAGACTGGTGAAGAAAGTGATGAGAAGTTTTGGGCTTAAGGCGGGAGTAAAAGAATAAACTATTTGCTACGTGTAATGGACAATTAAGCTGTAGGAAAGCGGGGGCTTGGCAAAGTGGTTTTCTTTAAGCACTGTCCCTGATGGAGCGCGTTATCTTGAAAGGAAAACTTTGTTGGAAAAAAGCCAGCGTCAGGAGAGAATGATTGATGGTGACAGCCCCATTTCGGTAATTACTGTTTAATTATGGCAACAATCCCCTGCCTTGCCAGATGCATCACGGCAACTGTTCTTGTTGAAAGTGAAACCAAGGGAACAGCTCGTAAATAAAGGATAGATAAAGCCAATATATGCCACCAAAGAAAAAACCATTTGTAAAGCCGAAGTGGCAAAGAAAACACCCGTCTAATAACACCGCCGCTCGTCTCCATAAATTAGCTGATTCGAACGGAGATAAAGAACAGAACGAGCAGAGCCAAAGAGAACCAAAAATGGCCGCCAAAGTTGGCATGGAGCCAGATACACAGCCAGCTACGATGGCGGAGATGACTGTTTTATTAAAAGGAGTGAAGGATGCGATCTTTGCGAAAATTGAGGATGAAGCTGGAAAAATAAACAAGCGTGTGGATAAATTAGCTGCAGAGATGGCTGACAAGCAATTAAAGTCTCTTAAATCAGAAGTAGACCAGATGGGAAAGCAGGTGAAGCAGATGCAGGAGGAGCAGGAGGTTAAATTTGATGATCATGAGAAGAGACATATCTTTGGAAGATCAATCCAGGAGATCGTCACTTCGTCTTCATAATCTTGTTGAGAAGAAAGGGGAGGACCTCAGAAAGATCCTGCCACGCTGGTTTAAAGAATTGGTCCCAACCCTGGAAATTGGTGAAGAAGAAGTGGAGCATGTTCACAGGGTTGGAGGCTACAGAAGCAGCTCAACTCCAAGAGATGTCCTGCTGAAATTTTCAAATTACTTCAAAAAAGAGCAGCTGATGAGGGAGCTGAGATCATTGGGAGAGCTGAAATGTCAAGGAGTTCCAGTGCAAATTTGTAATGATTTATGTCAACAAACTTTAGAATGGAGGCGCAGTGTCAAGTCTATAACAGCGGAGCTGAAGAAAAGAGCAATATCCTATGCTTGGGGGTATCCTGTCTTTCTGCGCTTTTCATATAAGGAGAAATTTTATAAAGTTTTTTCTTTACAGCAAGGCATCGAGCTTCTTGAGAGTTTAGGTTTGGGTCCCCGAGACGACGTTGGCAATGGCTCAAAGGAGGAGGATGGTGAAGAAAGAGGCGCAGTAGGGGGTGGGATGTAAATTGGATAACATTGTGATGATAAGTAGTATGAATAAATTAGAAGCCTTGCTAGTTCTGTATTCCTGGCTCACTTCCCCCCCCCCCCGGGTTAATAATTAATGGCCGGAGTGTTAGACTCCCGGGGAATCAATGGGGGGGAAAGATATGGGAGGGAGGGTGGGGGGGAGATGGGTGGGTGGGTGGGAGGGAGGGGTATGAAAGGGGGTTTATGTTTTTATGTATGTAAATTTGAGTCTCAGCACACAAGGGATCGGAAAGAATACCAAAGAATTAAGTATGGATAAGAAGATAAGAATCTCAACGCTTAATGTCAAGGGTCTGGGGGCAGTCGTGAAAAGGAGAATTGAACAATTATTAAATAGAGATGGTTCTGACATTATATTTCTGCAGGAAACGCATCAATCTAATGATGGGACAAATGAAATTTGTCTGAAATGGTCAGTCTATTATGAAAAGTCGTTGGGGACTTCAAAAAAAATGGAGTGGTCATTTTGATTTCAAAAAGAAGTGGATTTACTCTGGAGAATATTAAAAAGGATGGGAATGGTAGATACCTCTTGATTAAAGGTCAAATTGAAGGGAAAATGTATACTTTGATTAACGTTTATGCACCAAATGATAAACAAAGAGAATTTTATGAAGAGGTATTTAGAGAAATAGAAGAATTTAAGGTGGGATATGTTATTTTGGCGGGAGATTTTAATATGGTTATGGATAATAGAGTAGACAGGCCAAACCCCACAAACGTAGAAAAGATAAATAATATTACTATTTTAAATAAATTAATTAAAGAAAAGGATTTTGTTGACGGTTGGAGAGTTCTTAGAGGGGCGGATCCTGGGTTCACTTTTTACTCTCCAGTCCATCATACATATTCTAGGATAGGATCATATTTTTGCCTCTAGAGAGTTTATAACTAAGCTATGCAGAATGGAATTAGGGGTAATTAGAGTAACAGATCATGCATTGGTAAGTTTAGATTTTACAGTTAGTAAGGATTATAAAGAAGTGCTAAGGTGGAGATTGAATACTAAGATATTTAAGTATACCAAAGCGGTTGAAAAAATGCAAGAGGAATTGTCAGAAACCTGGGAAATAAATGAAAAGGGAGGAACAAGGACGGCAGTAGTTTGGGATACCATGAAGGCTGTGACAAGGGGCATCTGTATTAGAGAAACATGTAACTTAGAAAGACAACAGGATGCATTGCAGGTTAGATTAGAGAAAGAGATAAAAAAGTTGGAAGAAAATTATTGGCAAACTAAAAATAAACATAACTTAATAGAATTACAAGCAAAGAAAAAGGAATTAGAGAATATACATTTAGAAGAAGTTCAGAAAAATTTAATTTATATGAAAAGAGAATATTTTCAAAACAATAATAAGAACTCTAAATTGCTTGCTAAACTCACACAAAAGGAAAAAGCTAAAAATGGGATAGGATCAGTGAAAAATAAGCAAAGGAATTATTGTCATATGATGAAGGATAAAATAAAATAAAAATTCAGGAATTTTACGAAGATCTATATAAGGAAAAAGATACCCAAAAGAAGAGGATGAAAGTGTATGTGGACAAATATATGAAGAAGGGATTAGAAAAAGAGCACAAGGAATTAATGGAAAAAACTATATCACAAAGTGAAATAGAGGAGGTTATAGAGAAGTTGAAAGTGGGGAAATCACCTGGGGCAGATGGTCTAGGACCAGAGTATTACAAAATCTTCAAATCATTATTAGTGCCAAAATTATTTTAATTATATAATGCTATATTGGAAGGGGAGAGGATTCCAGAATCATGGGAGCATTCGATAATAATTTTAATTCCGATGCCGGATAAGGATTTGACTCTCCCTGACTTATATAGACCGATTTCGTTAATAAATCAAGATGCAAAAATTTTTTCAACTATTTTGGCTAAACGATTAAACAAATTTATAGCTAAGTATGTAGGGGAAGACCAATGTGGTTTTATAGCAGGTAGACAAATGCATAGCTTAGTGGGTAGAGTATTAAATGTAATACAGGGGATAAAAAAGTCAAAGATTAAAGCAGGAATTTTAGCGCTGGATATTTTTAAGGCTTTTGATTGTGTGAGTTGGCAAGCATTAAAGATGGTTTTAAATAAAATGGGATTTGGAAACAAATTTAAAGCTACAATAGAGCAGTTATACTCCCAAAATACAGCTGTAGTGGTAGTAAATGATGGAGTTACGGATAAGATACGACTAGCCAGAGGGACAAGACAAGGGTGTCCACTCTCGCCTGTCCTATTTGTATTGGTTATGGAATTATTGGCAAATGTAATAAGAGATGATGGGGAGATAGAAGGGATAGGTAGTATTAATAAAATAAAATTGAATATGTTTGCGGATGATACTTTGTTAACTATTAAAGATCCAGTAGGAAAGATGGAAAGAATAAAACAGCAGTTGAAAGAATTTGAAGAAATTACTGGGTTAAGAATAAACTGGGCAAAATCAGAGTTGATGTTATTTAACTATACTACTGAAAAATACCTCTGCATTGTCATGGACAGACCATTTTCTGGTCAGGGTTAATATCATGGCTACCATCCGCCCCTGCAGGGGTGGCGGACCTTTTAAGATGGTCCGCCCCCGAAGGCTGATGGATCCTCTTGGATTCCAGAAAGCCTTAGAGGGTGCTATGACTGGTATTGTTGATGATCCTGTTGAAGCCCTGGTCAATAGATGGAATCAAGACCTAACTAGGGCTATCGACACGATTGCCCCCAAACGTCCTCTCCGACCTGCATCCAATCGGGCACCTTGGTGCACAGAAGATCTCAGGAAGTTGAAGCGAGAAGGTCGACGACTGGAGCGCCGATGGAGGAAAACTCGTCTCATATCTGACAAGGCACGTCATAGAGAACATCTTCATTCCTATGGGGTGGCAATACATGCAGCGAAGAAAGCTTTCTTCTCTGACCGCATTGCGTCTGCGAATTCACGTCCAGCAGAACTGTTTAGGGTGGTGAGGGGTCTAACTCAGGCACCTCCTCCCCTGAACCCAGTTTTAGAGCCTTCGGTAGTTCGCTGTGATGCATTTAATGATCATTTCACAGATAAAATCTCTCGGATAAGAGCCAATTTAGATGCCGTTGTTATAACAGAAGCTGAAGCTGAAGTGTCCAGCAACTCCGTGAGTAGGATTACACTGGATCAGTTTCAGTTGGTGTGTACTGATGATGTGGACAAGCTGCTTGGACGAGTAAGGAAGACAACTTGTCCTCTCGATCCCTGTCCTTCTTGGCTGGTCACCCAGGGAGGAGATGCAGTTAGACTACAACTACAACATATTGTTAAGGCATCTCTCAGGGAGGGGAGTTTTCCACCATGTTTAAAAGAAGCAGTGGTACGGCCACTTCTCAAAAAGCCCTCCCTGGATCCCCTGGACCTTAATAATTATAGACCAGTATCAAATCTTCCATTTTTGGGCAAGGTGATTGAGAGGGCAGTTGCCTTCCAACTCCAAGCAGTCTTGGATGATACAGATTTTCTTGACCCATTTCAAACTGGCTTTAGGGCAGGATACGGAGTTGAGACTGCTATGGTCTCCTTAGTGGATGATCTCCGCATGAGCATTGACAGGGAGAGTGTGTCCCTGCTGGTACTTTTGGACCTTTCAGCGGCTTTCGATACCATCTACCATTGTATCCTTCTGGAACGCCTGAGGGGTTTGGGAATCCGGGGCACTGTGCTCCAGTGGTTCCGGTCCTACCTCTCAGGTAGATTCCAGATGGTGATGCTTGGGGATAGTTGCTCCTCAAAAAAGGAGCTGTTGTATGGCGTACCACAAGGTGCCATCCTATCCCCAATGCTGTTTAACATCTACATGAAACCGCTGGGAGAGATCATCCGGAGGCATGGGGCAGGGTGCTATCAGTATGCTGATGACACCCAAATATATTTCTTTATGCCTTCAATAACAGCATCAGCTAAGGATAGTGTGTCTCCTCTGAATGAATGCTTGGAGGCAGTAATGGGCTGGATGAGGAAAAACAAACTGAAGCTGAATCCAGACAAAACAGAGGTGCTTGCTGTCAAGGGCTCTGACCTAGGTTTGGAGGTGTGTCAGCCAGTTCTGGATGGGGCTACACTCCCCCTGAAAGACTGTGTTCGCAGTTTGGGGGTGCTCCTGGATCCGTCGCTCCAAATGACAGCCCAGGTAGATGCGACAGCCAGGAGTGCTTACTATCAGCTTCGGCTGATACACCAGCTGCGCCCCTTCCTAGAGTCAGAAGACCTAAAGACAGTAGTGCACACGCTGGTAACCTCAGGGCTTGACTTCTGCAATGCGCTCTACATAGGGCTACCATTGTACCTAGTTCGGAAACTTCAACTAGTTCAAAATATGGCAGCCAGGTTGGTCACCAGTACACCTTGGGGTGACCACATTACACCAACATTAAAATCACTCCACTGGCTGCCAATTAGTTTCCGGGCAAAGTACAAAGTGTTGGTCATCACCTTTAAAGCCCTAAACGGTTTGGGTCCAGGTTACCTGCGGGATCGCCTTCTCCCATACAGTCTGCCCCGCACACTCAGGTCCACTGGGGTGAACTTACTTCAGTCAGCTAAAACTAGGCTGACATCAGTTTCCCAGAGGACCTTTTCTTCTGTCACCCCCAGATTGTGGAATGGCCTGCTGGAGGAGATTCGTAAAATTAACTCTCTGTGTGATTTTAAGGCAGCTTTAAAGACTAGCCTTTTCCGGCAGGCCTATCCAGATCAATGTTAAATCATGATTTTTTAAGATGTATTGATTCCTGTTCTAATGTTGTTCCCCGGCTCGATCCAAAGGGAGAGGCGGGTAAGAAATAAATTTATTATTATTTATTATTATTATTATTACTAAAAAGGAGGAAAAGGAATGGGAAAGGAAAGCAACAGAAATGAGAATTAAAGAACAGATTAGATATTTGGGAATCAGGATTACTAAAAATTTAGAAAATTTAGAAAAAGAGAATTTAAGTGGTTTGAAAAAAGAGATATTAGAAAAATTGAAAAAATATAAAAGACTGAACCTTTCATGGTTTGGAAGAATAGCTTTAATAAAGATGAAGATTTTACCAAAGATTAATTTTGTTTTTAGGATGCCACCAATAAAAAATTCAGATATAGAGTTAAAAAGTTGGCAGAATATTAGAAATAATTATTGTAATGCGGAGAAGAAAGCCAGGATAAATAAGAGTAAATGGCATTTAAGGCAAAAAAAGGAGGATTGGGACTCCCAAACATTAACCTATACTATGTAGCAAGTAGGTTAAGACACATTGTAGAAGCAATTTTAGGGGTAGGGGATTTAGACTGGATGGAGGATAAAACTATAAACAATATAGAATTAAATTTGGATAATGTATTTTTTAAGGAAGGAGGTAAAAAATGGGTTGAAGATATAGGTAATCAGCTCTTGAAGTTCCATTGGGAACTTTGGAGCAAATATAAAAAGGAGTTGCTTCCAAGAAGCTCCCCTTTAACACCGGTAATAATGTTAAAGAATTTTCCTGAAGATTTAAAGAATAGATTAAGTAAAGTTTTAATAGAGAAAAACAAAATGAAATTAAGAGAATGGTTAAGAGGGATGAATACAAGAGAAAAGATGGAAGAGGTTCTAAAAGATAGAAAATTCACTTGGCTAAATTATTGGCAATTGGAACAATGGACCAAAAATTGGGTAAGAGAAAACGGAGAGTGTAGAGAGATGACGAACTTCGAGAAATTAATTGATAAAAAAGAAATTGATAAGGGAGGGAATACAGTGACAAAAGGTTTAATGAGTCAAATATATAATATACTACTTGAGAAAGGTTCATTGGATAGTGCAGGAAAATCGGTTTGGGAGACAGATCTGAAGATACAGATAGGACAGCAGAGTCGGGAAGTACTTTGGAGACAGAGAGTGTTGAGAAATATGTCAGTGAGAATAAAGGAGAATTATTACAAAATTATATGGAGGTGGTACCTAACCCCGGTTAGATTAAACAAGATCAATAATCAGCACTCAGCAGATTGTTGGAAGGGCTGTGGTGAAAAAGGAATGTATCTTCATATGTGGTGGGAATGTAAATATGTGCAAAAGCTGTGGAAGATGATGTTTTTAGAGATTGAAGAGATTGTTGGAATGAAAATAGAAGATACACCAAGAGTTGCATTACTCTCATTGCAAGAAGATTTTAAATGTAGTAAAGAAATTAAGGAATTGATAACGAATTTGTTGACAGCTGCAAGGTTAATCTTAGCTAGGAACTGGAAGACTCAAGGTGATTATTGTATTGAAGAATGGTATAAAGAAGTGTGGGATATTGCTATTAATGATAAATTGACATGTAATATTAAAGTGAGAAGAGGTATAGTAAAAACGAATGATTTTGAGGGAATCTGGAAAAAGTTCCTAATATTTGTGTTTTCTAAGGGAAGTGGAAAACCACCAGCAGAAGAAACTATGAGTTTTTGGAAACAGGAATGAGATCCCGAGGTGGGGGGTGCACTTTTATGTTGAGTATAATTATGTTAAATAGATTAAGCGTGAATATATAATATAACTGTTACTTTGAGTTTATGCATTATGTTCTTTTTCTGTTAATTGTATTGATGTAGGTAAAAAGTCAATAAAAAATTTATAATAATAATAAAAAATGTCGTCTGAGCAGACTCAGTGCATTGCATTACCTGCACCTACCTCCAAGAAACCACTTCTTTTAGGAACACAGTTACTAACAAAATGTATTGCATTAGACAATCGATAACACACATCTCCACTAATGTGATTTATTTAAACAAATGTAAAAAATATGGATGTCCTATGCAATATGTAGGAGAACTTCAGCAGACTTAAGAACAAGTTTCTATAACCGCAAATCTGTGATTCTTACCAAAAGACTAGAACAGCCTCTTTCTAGACATTTTAACTCACCTGCACATAGTCTCTCAGATTTACAATTGCTTTCAGTTGAACAAACAAAGGACACTGACATCCTTGACAGAAAGGGAAACTTCTGGATCTTCAGACTGAGAACTCTTAGTTCATATGGCTCTAATTTAGAGGACAATTCATGAGTCTATATAAGGGTGCATTATCTCATTAAAGTCTCTCACCAATATCAATTCTTCCTTTTTGAACTCATCAATTTATTTAATAAATTTAGGGGGAAAACTTGTTACTAAAGTTGGATGCATAAACACAGCCAATAGTTAACTTTTACTACCTCAATTTTACTTTAAGATATAACCTTTTGAATCCAGGGAATCTAACACAAATAAGCTCAGATTCTTACTAACAACTGCCACCTGTTTAGACTTACGGCTTCTCTACACAAGCGAATTATTGCACACTTGTGATTGGTCACTTACAGAAGTTAGCAGGTCCTTTACATGATGTCATAGAATCATAGAATAGCAGAGTTGGAAGGGGCGTACAAGGCCATCGAGTCCAACCCCCTGCTCAATGCAGGAATCCACCCTAAAGCATCCCTGACAGATGGTTGTCCAGCTGCCTCTTGAATGCCTTTAGTGTGGGAGAGCCCACAACCTCCCTAGGTAACTGATTCCACCGTCGCACTGCTCTAACAGTCAGGAAGTTTTTCCTGATGTCCAGCCGGAATCTGGCTTCCTTTAACTTGATCCCGTTATTCCGTGTCCTGCACTCTGGGAAGATCGAGAAGAGATCCTGGCCCTCCTCTGTGTGACAACCTTTTAAGTATTTGAAGAGTGCTATCATGTCTCCCCTCCATCTTCTCTTCTCCAGGCTAAACATGCCCAGTTCTTTCAGTCTCTCTTCATAGGGCTTTGTTTCCAGACCCCTGATCATCCTGGTTGCCCTCTTCTGAACACGCTCCAGCTTGTCTGCATCCTTCTTGAATTGTGGAGCCCAGAACTGGACGCAATACTCTAGATGAGGCCTAACCAGGGGGAGGAACCAGTACCTCACGTGTTTTGGAAGCTATACTTCTATTAATGCAGCCCAAAATAGCATTTGCCTTTCTTGCAGCCATATCGCACTGTTGGCTCATATTCAGCTTGCAATGTACAACAATTCCAAGATCTTTCTCATTTGGAGTATTGCTGAGCCAAGTGTCCCCCATCTTGTAACTGTGCATTTGGTTTCTATTCCCTAAATGTAGAACTTGGCATTTATCCCTATTAAATTTCATTCTGTTGTTTTCAGCCCAGCACTCCAGCCTATCACGATCACTTTGAAGTTTGTTTCTGTCTTCCAGGGTATCAGCTATCCCACCCAATTTTGTGTCATCTGCAAATTTGATAAGCATTCCCTGCACCTCCTCGTCCAAATCATTAATAAAAATGTTGAAGAGCACTGGGCCCAGGACTGAGCCCTGCGGCACCCCACTCGTTGCCTCTCCCCAGTTTGAGAAGGTTCCATTGATAAGTACTCTTTGAGTCCAATTCTGTAGCCAACTGTGAATCCACCTAATTTGTGAATTCCACCTAATGTCGTTAACCTCCAGGATGTATCCCATGCTTTTCTCCCTTTATCTCACTTTCAAAAAGTTTAGAGATAACACAAACAGGAGCGTTATTCCAATCGATCAACTGTGAACTGCCACTGTTGTGCTATAATTCAGCCACTAGATAGCAATGTGTAATGGAAAAGATATTAAAGGGGAGTTTTAAATTCAACTCAAATCATGTGTCAGCCATGAAAAGGAGCCCATCATAATCCCAGAAAGAAACCAGAAACAGTCTCCAGGGCAAGTCAGGGTGTTGTGTGCACAGCCCTAATTTTATCCTTGGTGGATCACAGTGAAGGTTCCTTTCCTAGCTTAGCCAAGTTGAAGAAGACCGCAAACCACTCAGAAAAGCTTTGCTGGATGGTACTGAGTGGGTGCAATGGCGAAGGAGAATTAGTGTTTCTTTGTTGTCATGACTGCCAGAGAGATAGATGATAATCATGTTGTTCAACATCTATATGAAGCCGTTGGGTGAGGTCATTAGGGGTTTGGGGGTTGGGTGCCATCAGTATGCTTATGATACTCAGCTCTACTCCTCCTTGTCGTCGGAGTCAGCTGGGGTGGTGAAGGTGCTGGACCTGTGCCTGGAGGCTCTAATGGGCTGGATGAGGGCTAATAAACTGAAGCTGAATCCTGATAAGATGGAAGCTCTGTGGATGGGTCTGGGAATGGGGTAAGCAACCTGTTCTGGATGGGGTTGCACTCCCTCAGAAGGAGCAGGTGCATAGCTTGGGAGTACTCCAAGATCCATCCTTGTCACTGGAGGCCCAGGTGGACTCTGTGGCTCCTGAGTACCTGGGGTCAGCTTCGGCTGATCCGCCAGGTACGGCCTTTCCTGGACAGGGACAACCTAGCCACAGTGGTGCATGCACTGGTAACTTCCCAATTAGACTACTGCAATGCACTCTATGTGGGGCTGCCCTTGAAGACGATGCGGAAATTGCAGCTAGTGCAAAATGCAGCAGCTAGACTGCTGGCGGGTACATCTTACAGAGCCCACATAACACCGATTTTAAAGGAACTGCACTGGCTGCCTATATGCTTCCGGTCGGAATTCAAGGTGCTGGTAATGACATTTAAAGCCCTAAACAGCTTGGGACCTCGATACTTGAGAGAGCGCCTCTCCTTATATATGCCTGCCCGAGACCTTAGATCTGTTGGAGGAGCCCTTCTCCGCATCCCACCAATGCAACATATACGTTATGATGGGACAAGGGAGAGGGCCTTCTCTGTGGTGGCACCCCGACTGTGGAATGCCTTCCCCTTGGAGGCCCGATTGGCGCCAACATTGATTGCATTTCGATGCCAAGTAAAAACATGGCTTTTTAACAAAGCCCTTGATGGTTAAACTCACTGGCACATTGTTTTAACTGCTTTTAAATTATATATTGTTTTAACTTGGATTATGGTTTAATTTGTTTTTAACTGTGTATATTTATTGTTTTATACTGTATGTTTTGATCTGTATGCTGCCCTGAGATCTTAGTGATATATGGCGGGATATAAATACTTAAATAAATAAATAAATGTCTTACCTGTGTCCTAGCACTCTTCTGCCCCTTGCATTCAAGCTGTCTCCCAATCTGTTTCATACTATAGGAGCTGTTTAGGCTTCTCTGAAAGAGAGCTGAGCATACCCACCAGGACCTGCCCTCCCATGAAGCAGGGTGAATCCCCTGCCTCAGGTGCTGGAGTGGCAAATTTCACAAGCCCCCTCCTGCCAGGTGCTCCTGCTGCTGCTGCCACCCCTTTCGCTATCACCAACACCATTCCTGTTGTGCCCCCCGCACACTCCGTTGCCACTGCCCCTACTACAGATCCTGAGGAGTCCTTCCTCAGAGTCAGGTGTTATGGAAGGAGGGGCATCCCTGGAGATCGTGCGCAGTACAGCGGAATTCCAGGGACACCCCCCCTCCCACAACAGGTGCCTCTGAGGAAGGACTCCTTGAGGAGCTGCACTGGCTGCTGTTCTCACTGACGTAGCTCTTTAGAGAGCTTGGCTGCCTGAAGGAGTGGGCAGGAGCAGCAGTGGCAATGTGGTAGGTAGTGGAGTAGAGAGGGGAATTGAAGGGAGACAGACTGTCTGGGCCGGGGAAAGGTGGGGGGCGTACAGATGCAAGGGAGAGGAGGGGTGGGGAGTAACGGGGCAGTGGGAATGGCGGCTGGCAGCCGTGCATAATATGGTTTCTTGCCTCAGGTGGCAGGAGAGATTGCACTAGCACTGTTATCCACCTGCAAACTTCTCCCTGTAATGCAAAGCCATAGGAGAATTTTGAGTCAGATACACTCTCAGTTCCCATGGCGAAACAAAGAGGCGTCACACACTGGCTGTTGGTCCAGACCCCGAAGCTTCCTTGTGCTCAGGTGCCTCATGTTCGAGAGAGAATTGTTTTTTAAACGTTATTTTCCATTTTTTTTTTAGTAGCGAATACAAGTTTTATATTACAGCCAAACTTAAAATTGTCCATTTCAAGTCTTTGGCAACCTACGGATATGTCTGCCCAACACGAAGGGGAGAATTTTCACAGCTGTGGATAGTTGTCCGTTTGTCTACAAAGATTGCGGTCGATCTCAGTTTGTTTCCATCGATGGGGGGAGAGATTGCTCCTGGATCAGTCCTTTCTATTGTTGCCAATGCACCTCCATTGGTCCATGAGCTGATGTTGACTGGTTTACATTTATTACATACATTATTGCATGCTTTTTATCCTTTGCCTGAGCGTACTTTTCCTGTTGATTTTTCTGCTATGCCCACACCCTTTGATACCTTTGAGCATCATCAGATTGGGGGGGGGGGATTACATTTCCCTACCCTCACTTTCCCCCCTGCTTCTGCCCCATGATACTTCCTCTTTCTTCACTCAGGGAAGAAAGAAGTAAACAAGGACCACGTGGTCCATTCAGTGGGTGTTTTATCATGCTACTTTCCCTGCACAACCCTTAAAAAGAATTGATTTACCGAGGTCTTATTTTGTTGCGGGAAGAAGGCCAGAAAGAGTGGGAGATGCATGGGAGGCAGACGGTGTCATCAAAAGGACTTGTGAAAAATTGTGAGTGGCCAGTAACAAGTGTGCGATAAAATGCTCATCTGATTACACTTACAAATTAAATAGAGATTCAATAGTGAGAGCTGGCAATAGACCCTAAAAATGCCCCCAAATCCTCTGCATTTTGCAAGCATTCTGTGGCAGATGTGGAAGGGGTTCCTCTGCAGGTACTCTGATGGGCAAAGTGCCCCCCCCCAAAGCAGGAAGTTTTAAAACCACTAAATTAGGAATGCTCTATTTTTTCTGAGGGCCTCCTTGTCTTCGACGCATGGCAGTTTGGCCTGATCAGGTTGACCCAGTGTTTTAGCCAGCCTCTTTTCAGGGTTCCAGGAGAAGGAATAAACTTTCAGGGTGAGGGACCAAAAACAAGGGGGTGGGACAGAAGCTATTTTCCACATGGCTTGCTGAGAGATTTTGCCATTAGCTCCGCCTCCCAGCCAGCCCATGTCTGTATGCACATACGTGCATGAGGTGCATATGATCAAGAAAGCTCAGTGGCCAGTAGCCAGCAGGTTCAGAGGACGTGTGATGGCCCCAAGTCATCAGATGTGGGTGTGAAGTGACCTACCCGGTTTTTCAATTAAAGCAACATTCAGGATTTCCACCTTTTGTTGCTGCAAAAGCATCTACCCTTTTAAAACGTTATTCCCAACCTTGGATCCCCAGATGTTTGTTGACCACAAGTCCCATCACCTTCAGCCAGCATGACAAGTGGTCAGGGATTATGGAGGTTATAGTCCAACAACATCTGGAGGCCTCAGGTTGGAAACCACCATGTAAAAACACTCACGCAACCCATTCCCCGCCCCCCCTTGCTGCAGAAAATGACATTTCAGATTTGGTCAGAACCCATTCCCGCTCTCTGTCATTCTGAGGCACTCAGTCTGAGGCCTTATCTTGTTTCTTTTTGGCTCTTTCATGGGGAAGAAAAAGTTTCCATGGCATGTATGAAGTAATGCTGGAAGGCTTCATAGCCAGTTCCTTATTAATGCGTCAAGTGCCTGGAACTCCTCCAGCCTAGTTGGTAATATTTCTTCTGGCATTGTGGAAAGGAGTAAGAGGCGAAAAAGTCTGAAGAAATATGGCACGACTGGCAAATGAGGGTTGGCCAAGAGAGAGAGAAGGGATAGAGTGGTTGCAGTTAATGCTCTGGCTGAATGGAAAGTGACCATTCTGCCGGCTCTTATGCAACCTTGTGGTGATGGATTAACGTGAAAATTGATTCTGCTCCATATTGAAAACAGACCTTTCTCACTCACACAGGGGGCACACAGGGGCAAAGACAGAGCAACTGCAGAGCTGCGCTACTTACGGCAATAGTTGCTTCCTACAGAAAATTGCTTTCTCTCCCCCTCTCTCTCTCCCTCTCTCTCAAAGTAGTGCCCTCCTAGTTCCATCACAACTATTTGATTGATGGTGAAAAGAACTATCACGGAAGCATCATGTGGCAGCCACAAACGTTTGTGATAGTCTTCCCTCTCTCTTAAACGTTCATCTAATTTCTTGATTATTCCATTTTCCCTTTCATTCAATCTATCCTCAGATATCTTCAATTTTGTATTAAACATTGCTTTCATACCTTTGACCGTCAAGGCTGTAGTAAGCTCTTCTTCTGCTGTTTCCTCCCCAACTTTTTTTTTTTTGCATCATATTTGAAAAGGGCTGGTTATCTTACTGTATAAGTTTCTTTCTTTCATTTTAAAATCCCTGCTGCTTTCTGCTTCCGGTTTCGTCCCGAGATTGCAAACAGCTCATTACATGGGCGGCCATGTGGTTTTAATGGAATACTTCCTATTTCTGCCTTGAGATTGAAGGAAAGGAAAGGAAAGGAACCTCTTGTGTAAGCACTGAGTCATTACTGACTCTTGGAGGGACGCCAGCTTTCGTTGACGTTTTCTTGGCAGGCCTTATAGTGGGGTGGTTTGCCGTTGCCTTCCCCGGCCATTATTCCCTTTCCCCCAGCTAACTGGGTACTCATTTTACCGACCTCGAGAGGATGGAAGGCTGAGTCGACCCGAGCCGGCTGCCTGAAACCAGCTTCGGCTGGGATCGAACTCAGGCCATGGGGAGAGTTTCAGCTGCAGAAACTGCTGATTTACTGCTCTGCGCCACACGAGGCTTGAGATTGAACTTCCATTCAAATCAATAAAACACTGCCATCTAGTGGTGGAATTATAGCACAACACCTCCGATACTAGGCGCAATTTAGCAGATTTATTTTTTAAAGTGTTTTCTCATCTTGTGTTTCCTGGCAGCAAGATAGGGGGCGGGAAGGGCAGGAGACATCCTGCCTGATGACAACATTGTGAAATCAACCTGCAAACTTCCATATGTGGCCAGTCACGAGCGTGCTATAAATCGCTCATTTAAGGACTGCCAAAGATATTTGCTTCTCTTTCAGCACAGATGGCAACTTGCAGCCACATGCAGCTTTCAGAGTCCTTCTGTACGGTCCACATAAGTACCCAAGCCGCTGTCACCAAATTCACAGGCACACTCCCCACTTTATTTCCCTCTGCCTCCATCAAATTCTGCAGGAAACAGCTGTGTCGCAGGTGGTTGGGCCTGTGATTGTGATGGGAAAGACAGTGTACATGGAAGGGACAACCCCACACACCGTGCTTCCCTTCACAATTCTGCTCTCCACAGCCTTTTAAACAGCTGTTTGGCAGCTGTTTATTTATTTAAATTATTTTTATCCCGCTTCACAGCCAGAAAGGCTCTTGGAGTGGCCTACATATAATCAGTAAAACAAGAGAGTCCCTACCTGCAGGTTTACAATACTAAAAGAAATGGCACACAAGGAAAAAGAAAGGGAAGGTAAAAATGTGAAGGGCACAATCCTATGCATGTTTAGACAGAAAAAAAGTCCTACTGTTGCCCCTCGACCAGGGGCTAAAGGCTCACTACCCTTGCGCGTTAATAGCCAATCAAACACACGAGGCTGGAGAATGCTCTTAATCCATTTACTTCCAATACTGCAGTATGGGGTGCTCTCCGGTTCTACAAAATGGAGGCACCCTGAACAAAGGAATCTCACAGTATTTATAGGCCCTGAGTACAAGAGAGTGTTAGTCTCTTTCTAACCATCCTATTGGTCAGTTCTGGATTAGCAAGTTAAGTTACATTCAATTTTCAAGTTAAGGTGCACAATCTCAGTGAGTCATAGGTTACATTCGACGCTCCATTGGTCGAAAGTTTTCTTCTTGATGTGTCCACCATTAAGGAATGCAAATCTGGCATGTAGCCACCTGTAAAAACCCTTTGGCAGAGAAGCCATCTTTAACCCTTGGCAGTTTGTGGAATGGCTTGCCGGGAGAGATTCGTCAACTTAACGGTCTTCCAGAATTTAAGAAAGCCATAAAGACTGATCTCTTCCAGCAGGCCTACCCAGCTGAATTTTAAGATGCCTTTTTAATGGTGTGCTGCTTTTAATTATGCATTTGTTTTAATGTTTGAATTAGTTTTATGTATTTTATGTTGTTTTTAATTGTGTTGTACCCCACCTCGATCCAGAGGGAGAGGCAGGTAACAAATAAATAAATAATTATTATTATTATTATTATTATTATTATTATTATTATTATTATTATTATTAAGATGAAATCTCTCCCTGCCTCTAATCACTACAACTCCCAGCATTTCATGGCTTTTAGGGCATGCTGGGAGTTGTAGGATCCTCCCCTTGTAAACATACATAAGATTGCGCCCAAGTCTCTCAGCAGAGCTGGCCAAATGGCCTACTGCTCAGCCTCATCAGCCTCAGGACAGCTTGCTGGAATGGCTGGTGGTGGTGACAGTTGAGAGGGGAAGAGTTTTCATGGGGGTGCCCATCAGCAGGGCTGGTGGAATGGGCCTGCTTACCTCAACTCACTCTGGACTGCCTGCTAGATGGGGTGGGGGGAGCAAAATTTACAGAGGGAGGAAGGTGCAAAAGAGGAGAGTTCCCGCTCTCCCACAAGTCCTCTTCATGATATTGTGTGTGTGTGTGTGTGTGTGTGTGTGTGTATGTGTGTGTATAAAATTGAATGTATGAATGAATGAAATGGGGAACGTTGAGTATGTGACCGTGTGCAATCCAACTCCACTAACTTGGCTGGGAGTAAGCCTCATTGAACTCAGTGGGACTTAAATCCAGCTAAACATGTATAGGACTGCATTTTTCGCTGATCTATTACACCTCAACTAGCTTGACCTGCAAATAGCATCTCTGTGCTGGTACTTTAGTGTTTGGGCGCCCCCTCACTCCCAACCCCTCCCCTCCCCTCCCTCCCAGCTGCTGCCCCATCCCTCGTCTACTAGCAGGATTTACCTCCAAGAGGCAACAGCTGTTGGAAATCAGAAGGAAATCAGAAGACGTTTACTTCTTGGGAGGAGAGCAATGACAAATCTTGATAAAATAGTTAAGAGCAGAGCAGAGACACCACACTGACAACAAAGGTCTGCATAGTTAAAGCAATGGTATTCCCCGTAGTAACCTATGGCTGTGAGAGCTGGACCATAAGGAAAGCTGAGCGAAGGAAGATGGATGCTTTTGAACTGTGGTGTTGGAGGAAAATTCTGAGAGTGCCTTGGACCGCAAGAAGATCAAACCAGTCCATACTCCAGGAAATAAAGCCAGACTGCTCACTGGAGGGAATGGTATTAAAGGCAAAACTGAAGTACTTTGGCCACATAATGAGAAGACAGGACACCCTGGAGAAGAGGCTGATGCTAGGGAAAGTGGAAGCCAAAAGGAAGAGGGGCCGACCAAGGCCAAGATGGATGGATGATATTCTGGAGGTGACAGATTTGACCTTGGGGGAGCTAGGGGTGGCGACGGCCGACAGAAAACTCTGGCGTAGGCTGGTCCATGAAGTCACGAAGAGTCGGAAGCGACTGAACGAATAAACAACAAATTGATTCAGACTATTGTTTGATATGATTGTTTTATTTTATCTATTGTTAGTCGCCCTGAATATTAGCCACCTCACCAACCCACTCAAGCACTGTACTAAAAAAGGGAATGTTTGCAGCCTGGGACTAGCTTTTATTAGCCAAGAGGGGCAAGGATCCAATATGGAGGAGGTTGCATGAACCTGTCCAAGCATAATGATTTGACACAAGGTGTAGATCTGGCCTTAGTGTGTCCTGCATACCTGCCAAATGTCTTCATTAACCACTGGGAGACTCTATCAGCATTTTCCTTTGTGCAGCCAATCAATAGTTGGTATAATTCTCTAGGACCAAGGAGTGTTGGAAGCTCTCTTACAACTGCCTCCCCACAACAACTAGTTAATTAATAATGGAAAGAAGCATCATGGAGGCACTCTGTCGCAGCTAGGAGGACTGGTGGCCAGGTTTTAACAAAACCTATCCATATATTGCACATTGTGTCTGAAGGCAGGAACCCAAAACTTGCTGACCTTATTTATTCTGTGCAGAAGCCACTGTGATTACCATTCTGCGGACCGCTGAACTGAGACTGAAAAGTGGTGACTTGCCTGAAGTCATCCTGTGAGTTCATGGCTGAGCTAGATTTTGAATGCAAGTTTGCCATGTTAAGTTTCCAATACCACATACTGGATGGCATGGCGAGAGGTGTCATGTGGACATCTACCACCAGCTGAACTCCCCTGGAACCAGCAGAAGTTACTTTTCACTTGCCCCTAAGGGTCACAGAAGAGGCATCTATGGGTCACATACAGGGCGTGGGCTGCAGAATGGGTCCAACAACATTGACCAGCTCAGTTCAGTTCCTCATGTCTTAATTATGCATCTCTTCAATTTTGAATCAAAGGAGTGGGGTTTTTGTTTTTTTTGTTTTTAAGGAAGGGCAGTTAAAAGCAATAAGAAAAAATGCCAGGTACAGTATGAAGCAAATGAAAGGGTGCTTCCAGATGAAGGGCTCCTAGTACTAACCGTCCAAAGGCATTCTGCAACTATCCTGCCTTTTTTCCTTAACAAAAGAAAAAAGATGGAAGAAGTGGTGGAAGAAGAACATGGGAGGATTACGAGTGGAAGACGACCATGTCTGGTGTATCTGCCCCCCTTCCCCTCCATAAGCCTCTGTGGTTTGGAGAGTTGGTTATTCTACTTCTCATGATAACAACAGTACCAGCATATTAAATACCTTCACAGCTGGGAATACGGCCATTACTCCCTCGTCACGAAGTAAGGACAAACAGCCTCCAATGTTCGAATGGTGAGCAGCGTTAAAGGAGCCTAGCACACACAGCAAGGTCGACTCATTCTTCACTCCATGGGAACTCTTCAGTTACCTCACCGCTGGGACTTTTAGCCCTGTTCAGGCATTCTACAATTGCGGAAGGTAAACACCCAAGCAGAGGGAAGGTACTAGCCCCTTCCCTCACCCAGTCATCACCCTCTTCTCGTGCAAGTCAACTTTCTGAAGAGGAGAGCCTCCTGCATCTATAGACAATCAGCATTCTCAATCATGTGGCGAGCCTCCATGGACACAGGAGGCTCTCCTCTTCAAAAAGTTACCCTCCATGAATTATTATTATTATTATTATTATTATTATTATTATTATTATTATTATATCCCACCTTTCCCCCAGTACTGGGACTCAAGGCGGTTTATAAGATTAAAACGTTTACAATTAAAACATATACATTTACAAAAGTTAAAATAGAATTAAACCTGCAGTAATTTTTTTTAAAAAGATTAATTTAAAAAAATAATAAACTGCTCCAGCTTCTCAGACCACCACCACCTGCTCTCCTTCCTTCAGCAGCCCTGACTCTGAGCCGCTGTGCCTATCCCCACCCCCATTTATTGCTCAATCTGTCTGTGACATCATCACAGCTCAGCCATTGTGACATCAGCGCAGCCAATCAGTGCCAGAAGCTTCATCCATCCCATAGTGTTTTTCACAGCAAAATCAGAGGGCCACTGACTGCTCCAGTCTCCTCAAGTGCAGCTCTCGACCTCGCACTATCCTCTCCCGCTCGCTCTTTGCGGTAGCTGTTCGCTCTCAGCAGAGGCTCTCTAGCTTTGCCTCGCCCTTTGCTTTATCAGTGGTTGGCTTCTGTGATCTGGGCTACTGGAGGCGGCTTCAGGGGTGGAGAGTCAGGAGACTTGCTGCTCCTCAGCTGTAAGGTGGCTGAAGGGATGGGAAAGGAGAAGGCAGGCGCAATCAGCCAATTAGCTGGTGGGGGAGAGGAGCCCAAAAGGCAAAGCAACATGATTAGCTATTTGCAGTGGGTGCACTGCACTGGAGGGAATTGAATGCATGACTGAGAGAAGACATGGAAAGAAAACCTTCCAAAACTCACGGCAGAGCAAAATCTGAGAATGAATGGACCCATCAAGATATGTGAAATGGTGGAGAAAATAAAACAGATTAAACTTGGTAAAGCTCCAGGACTGGATGGAATATCTGGGCGTTACTATAAGAAGTGTGAAGAGGAACTGTTGCAGCCATTACAAGCTACAATGAATCATACAGCCTATATAACGCTGATACCAAAGGAAGGACAGGATACAACGATGACTAAGAACTATTGGCCAATATTGCTGCTTAACAATGAATATAAACTATTTGCAGCAATCTTGGCAGAAAGGATCAAAAAGATTTTATAAGATTATATTCATGAAGATCAAAGTGGCTTTCTACCGAAAAGACATCTGAGAGACAATGTTAGAACAGTGCTGAATGTAATAGAGTATTTGGAAAAGCATCCTGAAAGACAAGCTGCACTGATATTTCTAGATGCGGAGAAAGCCTTTGATAATTTGAATTGGGACTTCATGTTTAAGGTTTTAGAACAAGTGGATTGTGGAGAGAATTTTATTAAATGGGTGAAGTCAATTTGTACTCTACAGAAAGCGCAAGTTATTATTAATGGAGATCTTACCAGCCCATGTGATATAGAAAGAGGGACAAGGCAGGGCTGCCCTTTGTCTCCTTTGTTATTCATCTTGGTGTTGGAGGTCTTGAACCAGGACATAAGACAAGATGAACGATTGGTGGAGTGAAGATTAAAAAAGAGATATACAAATTGAGGGCCTTTGCAGACAATTTGGCTTTTACATTGGAGGACACTCTAAAGCAGCCTTCCTCAACCTGGGGCGCTCCAGATGTGTTGGACTGCATCTCCCAGAATGCCCCAGTCTGGGAGTAGTAGTCCAACACATCTGAAGCACCCCAGGTTGAGGAAGGCTGCTCTAAAGGGAATTGAGACCCTGATGAGTAAGTTGAAAGAGTTTGGTGCAGTAGCAGACTTCAGGGTCAATAAACAGAAAACTAAAATACTAACCAAGAACATGGAATTACAAGAACAGAGAAAGTTGATAGAGAAGACGGGCTTTAAAATTGAGAAAAAAGTAAAATACTTGGGAGTTGTGCTGACAAACACGAATTGTATCATGTGCCAACAATTATGTGAAAGTGTAGAATGAAGTTAAAGATGACCTAGCTAAATGGGAGAAAGTGAGAGTATCCTTCTTGGGAAGAATTGCTATGATAAAAATGAATGTATTGCTGAGAATGTTATTTTTGTTCCATATGGTGCCTATTGTAAAAGGGGATGCACCATTCAAGCAATGGCATAGAGACATCTCTAGATTTATTTGGCAAGGTAAAAAACCAAGAGTAAAAATTAAAGTTTTACAAGATGCCAAAGAAAGAGGAGGTCTGGGACTTCCCAAGTTGAAATTGTACTTCTATGCCTGTTGCTTGGTGTGGATGAAAGAATGGGTAGTGTTGGAGAACACACGGCTATTAGAGTTGGAGGGGCATGGTATAAGATTTGGGTGGCATGGATATCTGTGGTATGAGAAAGCTAAGGTCAATGTGGATTTTAATAATCACTTTGTAAGACGTACAATCTTGAATGTATGTAAGAAATATAAATTGAGATTATGTCAGAAGATTCCAATGTGGGTTTCAGCCCAAGAAGCTTTCTACAGAAGAGAACTGTCGAGTGGACATTCATGGTTAAAATACAGGGATGTCTTGGAGACATCCCAAGGAGAGTGTAAACTAAAAACGAGAGAAGAGTTGTTAAAAGAGGGACACGTATGTCAATGGTTTTCGTATTTAAAGATTCAGGAGAAGTTTAAGAGTGATGTAAGAGCGGGGGAATTCAAGGGGTCAATGTCAATGTTTGAAGAAGTATTATGTACTAATGATGAACATCTTATTGCTAAAGTATATAAACTATTGTTAAAGTTGGAGGGGGAGAAAGAACAAAAGAAGGATTGCATGGTCAGAGAGGAAAATAATGTGGGGCATAAGATTCCAATAGAACTATGGAAAAATATGTGGACAAAAGGTTTAAAGTATGCATTAAGTGCCAGACTAAAGGAGAATTTTTATAAGATGATGTATAGATGGCATATGTCTCCTTCAAAGTTAGCGAAAATGTACACCGGTTGTTTGGGGGACTGTTGAAAATGAGAAGGAACCTTTTACCACATGTGGTGGTCTTGCAAAGGCTTACTGGGTTAAAATACATGCATTAATGCATGTATTGCATTAATCATAGGTGAACTCAGTGGCAAAGAGCACCTTTTATCAGCTGAGGCTGATATACCAACTACGCCCTTATCTGGACAGAGATAGCCTAGCTACAGTTATCCATGCTCTGATAACCTCTCGTTTGGATTACTGCAATGCGTTATACATGGGGCTGCCTTTGAAAACGGTCCAGAAACTTCAACTGGTACAAAACAGGGCAGCACGGTTACTAACAGGGACTGGCCGATGAGACCACATCACGCCAGTTTTTTCCCAGCTTCATTGGCTGCCAGTCCAGGTCCGGGCCCGATTCAAAGTGCTGGTATTAACATTTAAAGCCCTAAATGGCTTGGGGCCAGGGTATCTGAAGGAATGCCTCCTCCCGTATGTACCTGCCTGGACCCTAAGGTCATCTTCAGGGGTCCTTCTCCGCGAGCCCCTGCCAAAGGAAGTGAGGCAGGTGGCTACCAGGAGGAGGGCCTTCTCTGCTGTGGCACCCTGGCTGTGGAATGAGCTCCCTAAGGAGGTTTGCTTGGCACCTACATTATATGCTTTTAGACGCCTTTTTATTCTCCCAGCATTTTAACAGTCTGTAAATCAATTTTAACTTGGTGTTTTAAATTTGTAATTTTGCATTGCTGCTGTTTTTATCTGGTTGAGCTTTTATATTGTATTTTATAGTATGGTTTTATACTGTTGTTTTATACTTTGAATGTTTTTAATTTTTGTGAACCGCCCAGAGAGCTCTGGCTATTGGGCGGTATAGAAATGTAATTAATTAATTAATTAATTAATGCAAAAAAATTAAAAAAATAAATGTAGAAATGAAACCAGAAATGTTTTTGCTTGGACTGATGGATGGTCAACTAAAAGATAAAGGATTGTTATTTCAATATATGGCAACAGTGGCAAGATTACTATATGCGCAATATTGGGGAAAAAACACAAGTACCATCAACGGAAGAATGGCTCCTCAAGGTGTTGGAATTGGCGGAGATGGTGAAACTAACAGTGTTAGTAAAAGAAAGAACAATGGCTTCATATGTAATGGACTGGAAACTTTTTATTGATTATATAAAAGAACTGCAAAAGGATGATTTATTTGTATGTGGATTTTATATATAACTTGTATTTTTGCCTCTGTGATATATACTTGCTTGCTTTTAGGAAATTCAGACCTGGTAAACTAGAAATAATTGACACTTGCCTTCTGACATGAAGATCGCTTCAAATGGAATATAGCCTTATGTATTTGTGATCATTTTAGTAGTAGTTTACGTTGTGATGTGGTTTGTATAGTTTGTATTGGTTTTTTTTTACCTTTTTTATGTGTTTTGTTTTTGTGGAAAATTAATAAAACTATTAATTGAATTCAAGAGAGAAGACATGGAACTGGAGAAATTCTGCAGCAGAGCTTCTCTCAATGAAGACCAAGTGAATCCAAGTGAATGAAGACCAAGTGAATCCCAATCCAAGGACCAAGTGAACCTACTGGAATTTGTCTGCCTGGTAACACTAATGTCATGACTAGGCCGCTTCCCCTTAGGCTGGGCAAAGGAATTTCAGGTGATCAGTCAGAATCAGATTCTGAAACAGAAACATTCTAGCCTACATGGGGAGTGGAAGAGGCGACTCTCATGGGCTCTTCATCAGCTGAGAATGAACCAGACCTTATCTCTGAAAGTGTAACCAAAACACCGTCTGTTGGAAATCAGTATTCTTCCGAGGGGGAGGGTATTGAAACACTAGCTGATCCTAGAGTATGCCGCAGATTCAAACAGGCAGAGCTAATGGAAGGTGAGAGAAGGTCAGCCAGGCTAGCTTCTCGCCAAAGGCTTCTACAGAACCAGTCTCCCTGAAGTCAAAGCGTTCTAGGAAAAGGCTTCCCATTCTTCTTGAAAGGACAATTGTCTTTCTTAGGGCCTTGCTAGACGAGGCCTTAGCACGCTGTGAGGCCTGGTTTCCCTGCTGTGCGTCCAGATGGCCAACGCTGCAGGGCTTCCGTAGTCCCTGCGCGTCGTGCATCTAGGAGGCGGGGTGGCGCACGCTAAAGTTAGCGCGCCGTCGCCCCGCCTCCCTGCCGGCTTATCCGGCTGGGTCTAGCAAGGCCCTTAGTTTGCATAGTTTTGCCTAGAGGAAAGTTTCTAAAGGTTAGACTCTCTTCAGGTGGGAAGAGATGTTTATTGCCTGAATAAAGCTTTGTGGATTACGTGGCAGATTCCCTTTATTGCCTCCCAATAAGGCAGGAAGTTTTGGGAAACACGACACATTGAAGTCTTCAAGCTTTTCTACACGAGGCTGTTAATCAGCACATAATTCGCTGTATTTACTTTCAGTTTAGTCACAGCATTTATTGACTACACAAGGAGTGTTTCCTTTTCCTGTTTTTCTACTACGGAACCTCTAGATGGCACTGTGGTAGAGCAGAAAAGCACAAATACACAAGAGGAAATGGCTCTATCTTTCACTTCTACAATTAAATGTCACATTTTTCCTGCACCAAAAAAAGAAGAAGAAAATCTCGCTGAAACTGCAGGTTAGAAGTAAAACTCGAGGGCCATGACATCATCTAAAGAACCTGTAAACAACCAAGGGAATGATGAGTGCATGATAAATGCCTCATGTAGAAAAGCCCTTCATCTGAAAGCACCCAAAATTTTAAACCACTTCTAAGCTATGGTTAGGGGTATGCTGTCTGGAAAGCTGTTAGAGCCTCAACCTATATCCCATCAGAGATTAAAAGACCAAAATTTAACCCCAAACCTCTGAGCTAATTCCCATTTAAATCTGCTGTCATAGAATTATAGAATAGTAGAGTTGGAAGGGGCCTACAAGGCCATCGAGTCCAACCCCCTACTCAATGCAGGAACCCACCTTAAAGCACCCCTGACAGATGGTTGTCCAGCTGCCTCTTGAAGGCCTCTAGTGTGGGAGAGCCCACAACCTCCCTAGGTAACTGGTTCCAGTGTTGTACTGCTCTAACAGGAAGTTTTTCCTGATGTCCAGCTGGAATCTGGCTTCCTTTAACTTGAGCCCATTATTCCGTGTCCTGCACTCTGGGAGGATCGAGAAGAGATCCTGGCCCTCCTCTGTGTGACAACCTTGTAAGTATTTGAAGAGTGCTCTCATGTCTCCCCTCAATCTTCTCATCTCCAGGCTAAACATGCCCAGTTCTTTCAGTCTCTCCTCATAGGGCTTTGTATCCAGAGCCCTGATCGTCCTCATCCCTCATAGCCTCTTCATTTGCTCACCTGTCTTTGCTCCAGCCCTCTACCTTAGCCCATCACAGAATTCAACCGATGGGCACTTAACCTGGCCTCTGGACCTACATGCCTTTACTGGCATTGTTAGGCACAGGGGCAGAGGAAGAGGGAGATTTACTCTGTCCCCTCAGAACTGGGATTACCTCCTTACCAACTGTGTTTTTTGGGGTGACAGATAACAGCCACCTTGTCAATCGCCATGAAGCTCCTGGGTGAGTTTGCACATCACAACAAGCCACCCTGAAAATAAGCTATGGTGGGGTTGGTTGTTCATTCGCTAACTATCAGTCCCAACAGACAATCAGGCACACCACAGCTTGCCAGGGCTGGTTTCATTTAATCATTTCATTTATTACATCTCTATATTGCCCAGTAGGCACAGGCCTATGATTTTGAGAGGCCCTACTCCAAGTCCCACTGGGCAAAGTTGCTTGATTTCTCTGTTGATGATGAATTTGCCCAAAGAAAAGCACGTCAAGCATTTCTGAATGTGAAGAAGCGATGTCTTATACACGTCTTGAATAAAAGTGCTTGCCATTACCTTTTTAATAAATCATTCTAGTTCATATGTATTTAGAACTGATTCAAAATTCTTAATGAGTAGTTTGAAATGGGGCCTACATTTCCCCTCTGGCCTACTACCCCCTCTGGCATACCATTTTATCTGTATGCCCTGGGCATACAGATAAAATTATACAATATAAAACAATATACACAGCTAAAAACAAATTAAACAACCCACAGTGACTTAGTGTGATGTGGGAACTAGGTCCCAGTCTGGCTCTACACCTCTTCTGCTCCTGTAGCCATAGAGGGTGATGGCAGAGGTGGACGTGGGGTCTGAAAGCCAAGCAGAGATGCTGGTAACCAATGCGGAGACCCCTGGTCCAGCAGTTGGGATTTTGTGTTCAAAGTCTCTTCGCCTTTGCTTCACCTTTGCTGAGGTGAGTGGGTATCCTGCTCCAGGTTCCAGCTCTGGAAGGGTTGGACCCTGACATTTTGGGAAAGACCTCTACTTAAGGACCAGTCTAAACATGATGCTATTTATGCAATTATTTGGATTGGAGGTGTGGACTGCAATTTTGTTTAAAATAAATGTTAACGCAATTATTAATCTAGTTTGGCCTTCAGGCTTTTGAGTAGACAATACTGAGCTAGAAGATCCTGCTATAATGGAAATTTCCTTCAGTCTGCAAACACTGCTTGTGATGGACAAGGCTTCCATTAACTCAGGGCCTTCTGGAATCCTGCCTAGGCTCAAGGAATGCATCCTTCACATATACACATTGCAACCTCTTTCCCTGGGTTTTATCTGGCATTGACATGACTTGCTGTCATGAGTTGGCTGCACCTGAAAGCTTCAGGTTGATCAAGGGGTTTTCCTCTTTTGTGATGCAGATTTTACTATCTTTCATTTCATTTTTTTACTAAAGGCTCATTCCTATACATGGCTAGGAGTTGTAGGACTTCTTCTATCTAAAATGCATAGAATTGCACCTTACAGAATAGTTCAGACTTCCCCAATTTGGCATCCTCTAGATGTGTTGGACTGCAATTCCCATAATTTCCAGCCAGCATGGGATTTATGGGAGTTGCAGTCTAATACATTTGGAGGGAAGGCTGGAATACGTCATGGAATTAAATAAGGTCTTTCTGAGCATTAATAAACAGTTCAATAGCAACTCTATAGAGGAGTGACGTCTGCTGTCATTCTTGACTCCAGGTTGTGCAAACTACCACATGACCGATTTTTTTTAAGGTTCTGAATGCTAGGTTAGGGTCTTGGGCAGCCACCCCCAAATCCAGAGCAGGGATCCTCAAGGCAGCTGTGGGCCAGAAGTGGAACAAGTAGAAGACCATAGGTGTGCGCAGCACATTTCATTAGGTGGTTCGGACAGGGATTTTTTTTTAAGGTAAGCGTTGAGTGAATATACAGTAATAAAGGACTTTTTTTCATTCATCAAACAAACAAAATAAACGAAAACTGAAGTAAACTGTATTTTTTTAATTAACAAATAATCTGTACTGCACTGTTGTAATTATTTGATTGGGACTGAAGTAGAGGGGCACTAATTTTACTGTACTTATTGTCTTTAAATATGGTTAAATATCCCACAGTTACCTTGCTATTCTGTTTCTACAATTCTTTTTCTCCTGTCTTTTTTTCAAACTCTCTTTGTTTGCATCCTATGCACATTTACCTCAGAGTAAGTTTGATTGATCTCAGTGGGGCTTACTTCTGAGCAGACGTACGTAGGATTGTGCTGCAGCTCTGTTATAAAGTGACACAAGATACACACATACCATGTTTACCAAAAGAACGGCTTGAAAACAGGGGGTTGGACACCCTAAAATAAGCAAGGGCAGATAGGAATTGTTTTAGCAAGCATTCTGAAAAAGGTGCTGCTGAATGAACTCTCCTTAGCCAGGAGGTCCTGGGGGGCATTGAAGGTCTCCCCCCTTCCCCCTTTCTTTTCTCTTGCTGGAGTCCAGACTGGGGTGAGCGGTGGGGCAGCGATGAGGAGAGAATCCTGGACAGCTTCTCTCTCTCCCCTCCCCCCCCCAAAAAAATAACAGTACTTGAAGGGCTGATGACAAGAGGAGGGCAGCAACTCCGAAGGGGGGAGGGCCGTCTTACTACTTACAGAAGCAGTCCCCTCCTCAGCTCCTCCACGTGCTGCTTCCTGGCCCAAGCGTGGCTGCTGCTCCCACCTTGTTCAGCAACTGTCGCGAGAGGTCAGGCAGAGCAGCTGGGAGCAGGGAGCGGCTGAGTGAGTGAGTGAGTGAAAGAGCAAGTGAGCGAGTGAGTGAGCGAGCTGGGGCGGGCAGCGGTTGCACCAGTGAAAAAAGCCTTCCGGAGGAGGAGCAGCTGAATTTATCACTCTTTCCTACAGCTAGCACCGGTCCTGTTACTGCAACATGGCGGGTAGCGGCAGATTAGGGTGTTCAACTGTACCCTTTGAACCTGTTGTCCGCATGCCAATGTAGAAGACACTGCTATGTTGGACAGACACAGGCAAAGGGCCGGGTTAGCCAATGCAGAGACTTTTTGTCATGCTCCCGCCTGCCAATCAGAGGCTGATGCTGAACACTCCAGTTTCCTGTAGGCATAACAAGGTTTCTGAGGCTCAAATATGCACAGACCCAGCTAGCTCACAAGGCGAGACCCTAACCTCAGAACCTGAATGTCCCTGTTTTAGCTTTAAAGTCTCTGGCCTTAGCTAGACTGGGCTTTATCACAGGGCGAACCCTGGGATCGTCCCTGTGCGTCCACATGACGCACAGGGACGATCCCGGGATCAGGGAGGGATCATCCCTCCCTTGTCCTGGGATAGAGCCCTCCTCTTTGGGCCTGCTTTTTCCGCAATCTTGAGCTGAGTCCGAGACTGCAGAACGTGTGGCCCATTGCCATGGTTTGACCCGGCTCCACGTGAGCCAGGAGCTGCGCCCATTGGGGGTAGGGTGGGGGGAGCAGGGAAATGAATTTTTTTTTAAAAAAACAACACCTACCTTTAGTGCACGAGTGTTCATGCACTCCTCTTCCTTTAAAAATAATTTTTAAAATGGCGGGCGTGACACCTCTCTTCCTGAGGTCGTCGTGCCTCACGTGTAAACAGAGGAGGGATCTGTTAGGCCCTCTGAAGAGTTGTTGGGGATGGACTCAGAGGAGGAAACAGAACCTTTACAGGCAGAGGCTAGTGTCACGGCTGCTGAACTGGTGCCAGCTGGGAGTGGGGCCAACTCAGAGAATGAAGTGGAAGCAGAGCCAAGTACCAGCGTGCCGGTGATTAAACCAGCAGGGAGCTTGGCCAATTCAGAAGACACAGAGGGAGAAACAACAAACTTACCTACACAATTGTTTAGACAGCATAGGGCGGAAAAGGAAGCCCGGCGCAGGTCTCTGCGTATTTATACTAGACGCCAACTCAATAGGGAACACCTGTAGCTGCCAGGGAGGGGTATTTAGAGAGCTGGGAAGCAACAGGAACTTTGCCAGAGATTAACTGAGCATCCTGGCGAAAGCTCTTGATTCCTGCTTCGGATCGTGGTGACCTTGTATCCTGGTTGAACTTTGGACTGGCTTGGAATTCGTGACCTGCTCCTATCCCTGGACCTCTGGACTGTTTCTTGGACTCTCTCTACCTCTCGTAAGCCCTTGACTTTTGGAACGGAACTGGACTCTGCCTTATGTTTAAAACGTCTTGTACTCTGACATTAAAGAGTTAACTGTGTTATTTCATAGCACAGATAAAGACAAACTTCACCGTTTGCTTGCTGAGTTTGTGGCCGAATTCTTGGGGTTTGTCTGGGCACGCTGCCCACGTCTGTATCTCCGTCTAATTAGCTGGTCTACAGGCAGCTTTCCCGGACAGGATCTCGCGTTAATCGCAACACGAGATCTTCCCTCCTTTGTCGCGGACTATCAGGTAGGTCTAGCTAAGGCCTCTGTCAGAACAAGGGGCGGTCTTTCTACATGACATGCCCCCAAGGAACAGGGAACTGGCAGTGACTCACAATGGGTTGGGGATACACTTTGACTGTCTCACCTACTGTTCAAGCACTTCCTCCTGAATGGGGTCACTGCACCATGGAAGTACTTTTCTCTTGTTGTACAGGATGAGTAGAGCATGGGTTCAAGGTAAATTACCTGAACTGACCACCAAACTCGTAGCGCAATACTTTGCCTCTGTTTTGTTCCCAGGCATCCTCCCTGTCCTATTCATTTATATTTGGAAAAGCATCGACACTGTACTAGGCTCTGTATGTTAACATAAGCAGAAATTACTCACTATTTGGGGGGGAACATTTTCTGTAGCATTATAACATGCCACCCTGCTTTTCCAATGGTTTTTGTCACTGGTTGTGAAAAAAATACCATATACTGTATATTGCCCTCTTTCTCCCTGTCTCAGTTCACTTCTCTCTCCACCATCACATTGATGTTATCACATAGTGAAATCTCATTGGCTACATAACATCTTGACACCATCCCATTGAATACATGACCCCTGATTGCTTAGGCTCATACATTTGACTCATTCAGGAAGGAGGAAGAAGCAGCAAAGCTGGGTGGTGGTAGCGGGAAGTGGTATTTTAGCAGCAACAGGTAGGGAAATTAATGGCACTAAACAGGATTTTAAAAGGTAAATATTCAAACTAAGGTGTTAAAATAGTTAAATTATGGAGCTCACTACCACAAGATGTAGTGATAGCCACCAGTTTGGATGGCTTTAAAAGAGGGTTGGATAAATTCCTGGTGGCAAAGGCTATCCATGGGGACTAGCCCTGATGGTTGTGTGCTATCTCTAGTATTCGAGACAGTAAGCCTGTTTGCACTAGTTTATTTATTTATTACATTTCTATACCGCCCAATAGCTGGAGCTCTCTGGGCGGTTCACAAAACTTCACAAAAGTTGCTGGGGAACATGGGTGGGAGGATGTTGTTGCACCACGTCCTGCTTGTTCATCCCTGGCTGATGGCTGGTTGGCCACTGCGTGAACAGAGAGCTGGACTAGATGGACCCTTGGTCCATCTAGTGCAGGGCACTTCTTATGTTCTTATACTAAGGTGTTTTTTTTTAATGTAGGGGTAATATTTATCTCTATCCCAATAGTTTTCAAAGCTGCTGCTGCTTCTTCTTCTTCTTCTCCTTCTCCTTCTCCTTCTCCTTCTCCTTCTCCTTCTTCTTCTTCAAGAAACCTTTGAACATTGCTGAGGGATGCCTACATAGTTCTGAAGACCTAGGGCCATGTCCTAGGGCACATGTTCAATTCATGTGGACAATGGTCAGGCCTGTTTGGCCTCACTGTTTCACTACACTGTAAGAACATTACAATGCCGATCTACAATGGCGATTGTACATTACTGGAGGACGAAGGCTTGTAGTAGTGGGCAAGCTGTTGTCACCAAAGCTCGTTGGCAATTACTGATCTTTTTAATGAGCAACTCCTGATAAGCTTCCAAGGAACAACTGGGTTCTTCAGAACACAGTTTAGAAATTAGCAACATTACTCCATGAGTCAGAATTAGGGGCAAGAAGGGGGAAAAATAAGAATGGCTAGTTATTAATCCCAGATCCATAGCACTTCGTTTTCTAAATAAGCTATGTAATCACTGAGGCCTACCTGGAAGCCCTGGCACACCTAATCCTAGGCATGTGTTGGTCAGTTGTGGTTAATAAGTGATAAAAAAAAGACATTTAAAGGGAAAGTGATTCCAAGGCCTCATGTGGGCCTCTGAAACAGATTTGGGGGCCTCACACATCAGTGCATGGAAAGAGAAGCTGGTACTCAAACTGTTCTAGCTGTGAAAACTATATAAAACTCAGACAACAGCTATGTTCTAGTGGCTTTGGCTGGGGGAACATATTGTACACAATGAATAAGTGAATTCTATATTCTAGAGGACCCCTGTCCTGCAGGAGTTAGCCGTCTCTGGAAGCGATATTATCGGGGATTAGGAGGCTGTTTTTTATTAGGAGAAGATATGCAAATCGTAACGTTCAGTTTTATAGGTTTTGTAGCTAAACCCTGGCATTGAAACAGAGCTCTGGGCTCAAGCCCTGGTGGAACTGAGCCCAGCTGCGCCATCGTGGAACTGCCTATCGGTTCCTCCGTGTTGAAGAACTCTCTTATGTGCAGCGGGGTGGGTGGGAAGAAAACCATAGCCTAACTTGAGTAACATAAAGGGACAATTGGAGAGGGCACAAAATCGGCAGCATCTCTCTCTCTCTCTCTCTCTCTCTCTCACACACACACTCTCTCTCTCTCTCTCTCTCTCTCTCTCTCTCTCTCTCTCTCTCTCTCTCTCTCACACACACACACACACACACACACACACACACACACACACACCCCTACATGCATTAGAAAAGGTTGCCAGCAGACTAATGAGAGTGTGTTTGTGTATGGTGTAGTTGATTCACAAACCAATTGGCGGCTGCCTACAAGCCACCAGTAGCCAACCACTGGCATAGCAGAAAGACACCCCCACCCCACCCCTAATTCAGTCTTTGAAGATGATCTCACCTCATCCCCTTGCATTTTAACATTTCCTAGAACAGGCCATTATTATACAAATATATGTAATGGTTGAAAACACAAGTGGATCACCATCCCCCCACCACCACCACACACACACTTGAAAGGCATGTATTAACATATTCCAAAGCTCTGATGTTGCTAGGGGAATGAATGACCTAGCTGCAAATGTACAAGTCGCTGCCTGAGAGGCTGCCATGATGATGTAATTACGGGCCTCTGTTTCCAATTCGTTGTTTATTCATATTCATGTTCTGCTCTCCACCCGCTTTTTTGCATTGCTGCTGTTTATGAACATGAACCAAGCCTAATTAGCTCAAGCAAAGGAGGTGCGGGGACAGAAATAAATGGATTGTAATGGTTTGGGGTAATAGCACATAATTTTAATCACCCAAGCAGTGCCTTGGATGGAGAGAGCCTGAATGAAGTTGGCAGCCAGTGAGTGAGAAGATGTAGGGGCAGGCAGGAGCCAGAGGCAGACCTGGGAAAGCTGTGATGAAGCTGAGCTTCTTTCCATCAGCTCAGATAACCCGTCAAACCACATGGCCGTGGCTGAGGGAAATTGGGAGGATTGCCAAGTGTTCAGTCTTGCTGGGTCATAGGTGAAATCCTTGTACAAGCCTGGGTTCTGCCACCATGAGAAGGATCCCATAGATTGTTCCCCAAATGTTTGATTGTTTGGATACAGTTTTTATTTTGGAGGTGCATTTGCCTCCCTGCCTTCGCTAAATGGCACCCCTGGACAGGGAGAGAGCTCCATTTAGGAGCAGCCATTCCTCTACTTCAATCCGACATACAGGGAATTAGAAAATCTACTAGGGCAGAGCTTTCCAAACTTTTCATGTTGGTGACACACTTTTTAGACATGCATCATTTCTCGACACAGTAATTCAGTTTTACTAGCAAACCGGAGGTTAAACTAACCTCTTATAAGAGATACGGACACATACATAAATTGTAATAACAAAACGTATGGGGACACAACATATCTCATGAAAACCTTTCATTTATATTTTTTAAAATATATGATTTGCAAGATAATAACATACATTTCCAAGACTTTTCACATTGAACCAATTTTGTCGAGCTGTGATCGAGCGGCAGTTGAGACGGTGTTCTGTCAAAAAACTGGACCCATGGAATTTCTCGAATGTGTCACTTCAGGTGCATCTGTGTCACGGGAAGTGATGTGAAATCAGCTGTTTCGACCCGATTATGCATACTGCGCATGCGCAGTACCTGTATGATCCCTCGACCGCGGTGTGCATACACGGATACAACGGAAGGGGAATATACTAGTGCACCACACTAATCAGCACCTTTGCTGCGTAAAAATGCATGCAAGTTAGTATTGCTTATTTCACATAGACTCAGAGGTTTGTTGTTACGTTCGTGCGACACACTTACACACTGCAGCTGACGCACTAACGTGTCGCAACACACACTTTGGAACGCTCTGTACTAGGGAATCAAAATAAGCAAGCAACATCTCTAGCATGCTTCCAAAATTCTCTTCTAAATTTCTTCCTTGATGTCAGTTTCAAATTACATGATTTTGTCTCCAAAGTGGAATCAATATTTTTGGAATTTGCCATTGTTCCATTAAAAACAGCAACACCTCAATGTACAAAGCACGGTGCATGTGTGGTTTGCTTTGCAGCAGTCCTCAGTTCCTTCTGTGTCTTCCTTTCCCCACTTCGACATGACCAGGATGCACAGTGATAAAATAATGCAAAAAAGCAATCTTGTTGTGATTGTACATTTAGTTGTACCAAGATCCTCTTTGTGTGGTGTTTTATTGATGCACAAAGCGATCGTATTCAATTAGCTCTAATGCTTATTGACCCCTGGTCCTTTATCTCCTGCCCCTCAGCTTCAGCAGCTCCTTTGCACACCCTTCTTTCTCACATGTTAAGTAACACAACTAGAATCCTGCTTGCTACCAGCAAACAAAAGAAAATAGTGATCAAAGCAATTACCAAGGCAAGGGAACAGAAAATGCCCTGCTTTGAATTCTCTTTCTTCCTTCAAGCTTTTTCAGAAAGAGGCTGAGTGTCTTGAGTTAGGACCTGGCAACTCAAGATGCAGCCTGTGTAGTGGATTCAATTTAAAACTCTTTCTGGGTGGGTGGGTGTTGCTTTTAAAATCTTGGACATGCAAAACTCAGTCCAAACTTGCATAGCAATTTACGGTGCAATCTGATGAACGTCTAGGATCGCAATCGTAAGCTATTAGTGAGGACTATTTCTCCATTAATGTCACTAGGGTTATCATGAAAGCCTGAACGTTTTGAGCATGCATATGCAAAATTTCTAAATAGCATAAATTTCATAAAGCCTTGTAGTGGAATATGATTGTCCTTGGTGCAGAGTTGTGGTGGGCAAAACCCTTCCTGAAAAACGCAAACTCTTTTGGTTTCCCTCTGATTTCCACCCCACCCCGCTATGTTTCACTGAGGTGGGGCGTTCACATTGGGCTGGTTCATACATAACAGTAAACCTTAGCTTAGCAATACAAGAAGAAGCCCACGCAATCCTCAGGAGTGCACACACCTTCTGTGGTATGGCTGTGAACAGAAATTTGAATAGTTCCACTGCCATTTTAGATTAACCATGGCTTGTTGTTTCATTCAAACCCAACAAACTGCAATTAGCTATGGTTAGCAGGAGAAGACCATCTTCAAGGCAAGGTTTACAATATTAGATTGTTTCCTCTAACCATAGTTAAAATTAGTTAAAATTAACCACAGTTTAACATGCAGGAGTTCTTAGCAGGCGTTCAAGCGTGAGTTTCAAGTAAGAAAATACATTTTTGATTGTGCAGGCCATAAGCCTGTATCTCCCCTTCTTCCTTAGATGAGAAAAAGGCAACTCAGCTTTCAAGCTCTCATGCCCATGAGTAAACCAGCAGACTATGGGAATACATATAAAATATGCGTGCTTACTTCACCTGGCTTCCTAGATTCCCCTAATTAATTTGTTAAGAAGCCTAAACATCTGTGTCACACGAAGCCGTCTGTTCTCATCTATTATTAAAAGAACACGCTGCTCTCCCCAGTCTGGAAAACGCAAGAGGTGAACAGGAGAAACCTGTTCTCTGAGCTTACCATTGCCATGCAAGGAGCAATAGTGGAGCCATTTTCCTGGCCTTTACTAGATACCAAGGGCTGGGAGAAAACTGATAGATTCGGCAAGGCCATTTCAAAGGCCTAGGTTGAAAAGGGCGGGCCTCCGGCTTCCAAGACCTGTTTATTTTTTACTTGAACCCACACTGGAGAGCCAGTGTGGTGTAGTGGCTAAAGTGTTGGACTGGGAGTCGGGAGATCCAGGTTCTAGTCCCCCCTCAGCTATGGAAACCCACTGGGTGACTTTGGGCCAGTCATAGACTCTTAGCCCAACACAATTTGCAGGGTTGTTGTTGTGTAGGGTGACCCTATGAAAAGGAGGACAGGGCTCTTGTATCTTTAACAGTTGTACTGAAAAGGGAATTTCAGCAGGTGTCATTTGTATATATGGGGAACCTGGTGAAATTTCCTCTTCATCACAGCAGTTAAAGCTGCAGGTGCCCTGCCCTCTTTTAAATCTGGTCACTCTAGTATAGCTCCTGCAGCTTTAGGACCACTTCTGATGTGATAAAGTGGAGAGGAGGATTATGTACGCCGCCTTGGGTTCCTTGCAGGAGAAAAGGTGGGATATAACTGCAAACATAAATAAATAAATAAATAAATAAATCTCCAAGCTTGAGCAACTAGAGCCAGGGGCCAAATAGTGCTTTAGAGCAGGGGTGGGGAATGGTTCTGCCTCGTGACTGGACTGCCTTCTGGATCGCTGTACTGAGACCAGATGCTGTCAGGGGGTCCCTCCCTAAAGCTTTGTGCTGGAGCCCCTCCCCTCCCCCAAAGCCCCACCCTTGACCTCACAGGGGTTCATTTCTCCATGAAAAGAAGGTCCTGTGAGATCGCTCCTTGGCCTCTCTCTGCCCAGAGAAAACACAGGTCCTCCTCCAGAGCTTGTGAAAGGCAGCCTTTCTCTAGTACTGGGTGAGGAAACCCCACTGTTATCTCTGGATCAAATAGGTAACCTCCTCAGGGCAGATTTTTGTGCCTGTGCCGTTTGTGTGGCTTGCATCACTAAGCAGCCAAACTGTGCCGCCCTTGCACATGCTCAGGCTGTTTACTGTAATCTTTTAGTTATAGAAGGAAATGAAAATAACCCCTGTCATCATCAACAACAATGTCATCATCATCATTTACGTGCCACTTCCTTCCCACTGCAAAAAAACCCCAACAGTCTCAAAGCAACTCTCACACACAAATATGGAAATCCATAACCAATGTAACAGAAAAAAACCCAAATCAATATAAACCATAATCAATGCACTACAAATAAAAACAAATACCATAAAAATGTAATCCAAAAACAACACAATACAAAAAGCATTCATCCGCAATACACAAAATCTTCCCCCACCTGCACAACCTACAATGAACACCACAAAAGCAGCCCACAACAATTTTGACGTATTCAGAATTTTACTTTAATCCTCTGGTTAGGTTTTTGCCAAAGTAACCAAGAAATGCAAAAATTTGGATTTGATACCATACATCAACCAATCATATTTTAAGAATTACATGTGCCAATTTGTATCCACCTCTTTCTCACTCTCGGTTAAGCGTTTGTTTCTCTTCTGGCTAGTTACGTGTGGCAGTATCACATATAAAAAGTCATTTTTCAGGGGCAAGTAGAGTAAGACTTGTGTGTTGGGGAAAAGACGGCAATGGCATTGTATTCTCTTTGTGTTCAGCCTTTCGCTGAACTTGAATATTGAACTCGTGATGGAGTTGTGCTGCTTATGGGTAGGGGGCACGGTTTCCTTTCATGTAGTATGCACTGATGTACTTAGACTAGCGGGAAAGATTATTCTTGTTCCTTTCTGTGAATGCATCTATCCACTACAAGTAGGATAGCAGCAGCACTCCATCCCCCACAGAGGAAGTACTCGGCCAACATGTGAGTGTGGCCAAACAACCTCCCTGCCTTTGTATAGGACCATTTCTGATGCGTTGAAACAGACAAATACGTTGTGCAGTGAAAGCATTGTAGAGTGCTTAGATGAGGGGTGGGGAACTGTATCTGGGTGTGGGGCTGGATGGCCTCCCATGAAGCTCTCAGTGGGCCAGATTCCATTCAGGGGTGGGGCCACATTCCCTGACATCCTTTGGTTTCCAGCCAAAGTGCTGGCTGAAGGAGCGTTTCTCCAGCTGGTGCTTCAGTTGGGGTGACTTCACCGCCCACGCCTTCTCCTATACGGGAGGATGTGGGGTGAGTGAAGCATGTAGCATGTCCCTCACCTGCTTCATTGGGGCAGTCAGTGGCACACTAAGGGGAACCCTTTTCCCCATTAGCCTTGAGAAGGAAGGGCCTCACCCAAGGACCTGCAGGCCAGATTTGGTCTGCAGGTCAGAAGTACCCATTCTTGGGTTGGAGAGAAAAAGAGGTTGTCCAAGATGTTATTGTTCCGGAGTGACTTAATGCTAAAGAAGAGGGCCAAAATCAATATCACTTGACCACTATCATCCACAGCTTCTTCACAGCTCTCCTCTCCAGCGCCACCTCCCTTCACAATTGTAGTATTCAGCTAAGTTTTCATGAAACACTAGCTAGGAAGAAAACCTGGCAGCCCCAAAGGAACACTACAAGTGACTTGCAGAGTTAATTGCCAAGGGAATGGAGCCATTCTCCCTTTTGATGAGCCACACATTACAGGGAGCTTATCCACCACTCTCTACCTAAGTGGAAGATGCCTGCAAGGAGCTACGTTTCAAACACAATTATCCTAGCGCTCGCAGCATCTGTTAGAGACTGCATTGATGGGACTGTGCATTTCACAATGGATATCTGGCTCAACTGTCATGTACACAGGTACCCTAAGGCCCTTTTTACACCTAAGGGTGTAGAGGCACACAGGGGAGATGATCCCAGACTTACCTGCTTCCAGGATTGTCACCCTTTGCCCAAACGGCCATGTGACGTACCAGACGTCGTGCCCATCACAGCCGCCATATTTTTTAAAAAAAGAAGAGGAGCTGGACTGCACTTGCACTCCAATGAAAACCAAGGTAAAAAAAAAAGACCCCCTCTGCTCCCCCCCCCAAAGTCCCTGCATTCCTCCCAGCCCTGCCCCTTCTCTCGACTGACCCCTGCTACTCAAGAGGAGGAAGGGAGAAGCCGAGATGGGTGACCGCACCTCCTGCAGTCTTGAGATGATTCCGAGACTGCGAGAAGAATTGGGTTTTCCCAGAGTTTTTTTTATCCCTGGGAAAACCTGTACCTGTTCCCTCTGCCCCCAGGAGTCTGCCCCCAGGCTGGTGTAGACATGGCCTAAATAATCCTGTGCTATATTGGGACTACAAGTGTAATGTGTGGTCCTTGCTATATGCTGTTGTTGTGGCCTCCCTTGCTTGTCCCCCCACCAGTACCTACTACAGTGTTCCCCAACCAGGGCCCCTCCAGATGATTTTAGAATACAACTCCCATTGATCATGCTTGGTGGGACTGATCATAGAATCATAGAAAAGCAGAGTTGGAAGGGGCCTACAAGGCCATGGAGTCCAACCCCCTGCTCAATGCAGGAATCCGCCCTAAAGCATCCCTGACAGATGGTTGTCCAGCTGCCTCTTGAAGGCCTCTAGTGTGGGAGAGCCCACAACCTCCCAAGGTAACTGATTCCATTGATGGTAGTCATAGTCCAAAACATCTGGAGAGATCCAGGTTGGTAAAGGCTGATCAATTCTGAGAGACTCTTCACCACAACTGGAACAATTGAAGCAGGCAGCAGAAACCTTCTGACCATGCAGGATGTCTGTATTTTTATCCTTGAATCCATATGAAGCAATTGTGGAGACCAATGCCAAAGTTGCATCCAGTGCGCAACTGGAAAACTCATCCAACAAAGGTGGTGCAGCATTCTGCAGCAACAGACAGGGAGGAAAAAAGGTGAGACCACAGCTTCTTCAAAGAGCCATTTTTGAAGAACATGTCTGCATACAATGAACTTAATCATTGACTAAAAAAATTAAATACAGTACAGTATTTACATCATCTTGTTAGTTGAGTGCACAATAAAGTAAGATTTGTTGTAGACAAACAGTGTTTATTATCTTTGGTAATCACTTCAACATCGTACGTGAATATTTTCTGCCTTTAAAAAAAGTATAATACAAAAGGGCAAGAAAGAAAATTGGTTTGCTCTACAACAAAATAAGAAACTTTTAAAAAATTGTGGTTGCTCTTGCCATTTCATAATTAAGCCAAAAGTTAAAATTATTTTCAGGACTTTGATAAATCTACTGGAAACTGATGTTTGCAACATTGAGTAATGTCAGTTTTGCGGTAGAATTTTTGAAAATGGTTAAAATTTTATATTCAACCCCAAGAGTTAAAGTTATGACTAATGGCTAGGGTTTTTTTTTAGGTTTTTTTCCTGGTTGGGCAAGGCACTAGACAAGGATGTCCACTTTCTCCATTAATATTTGATTTATGTTTGGAACCTCTTGCTTGCATGATTAGACAGAATAGTAGTACTCACTTTTTGTGCATGCTGGTTTAGAATTTAAATATTATTCATTAGGCTGATGACCTTTTATTGTTAATTTCAAAACTCTAGTCATCTAGTCCATCTTTGATGAAATTGATTAATACTTTCGGTGATCTATCTGGTTATTCAATTAATTAGTCAAAGTCTGAAACCAACTGAAGAGAGTACATTTACTAGTGTGTTGGCTAGTAGGCAATTTTGGTGGTGCCCAGATTTTATTACTTACTTGGGAATACATATTCCCAGAGATATATCCCAATTGATTAAATAATATTTGAATAACTTGATCAATGAGATTGCATGAGATATAGATAGATGGGCATCATTAAAGTTGAGTTTGTTGGGTAAAGTTAACACACTAAAGATGAATATTATACTTTGGATTGTTTATGTTATATGTGGGATTCCTCTGCTTATATGGGGAAATATTTCCAAAAACGCAATGCTTTGTTAAGTAATTTGGGGTGGGTGGTTTCCTTTCCACCATGAATATAACTGAAATGGATGCACCTTCCAATTAAAGAAGGTGTTTTTGGCTTTCTGGACCTTGGGCCTACTTGCTGACATTTCTTAAATTTTGGTTTTTTCCAGTCTGATTAGATTTTCCACCCTGGTCAGTTCTGGAATCCTTCTGTTTGAACCGTCTTTCCAAATGGATTGCATTAGGTTCTCAGCATATTAAAATAAACAACCCCCTCCCACAATTCCCACTGTTAGAGAGGTGTGGCTTATAATATCACTTTAATTACAGTTTGATCCATTTTCTCATGCTCAGTTAAATTATATGGAAATCCAGATTTATTGTATAAATGGGAAGGAATATGTTTTTGTGGAGGACATGAATGGATAAGTTGATTTTTTTATCCTGGATCAATTATTGGGTCCAGATAATGTGTTACTTTCATTTTCTGATATGTGTGCTAAATACAATTTACCCTCTATGGCTGAATGGCAATACTTGCAATTGTAACTCTTGTTCGAATCTAGATTTAGTCCAGCTGCTTTTAAAGCTTCAGGGTCTCCATTGTTACTGGAATCACTTCTAGTGGCTGATCAGTCATATCAAGCCACGATTCATGTATAAATACTTGTTATCAGTAAATAAATAAGATATCCAGGGTTTAAGACAGGAATGGAACAGAGAATCGGGGTGCTCCATTTTGCCTAATCAATGGATCATTGTTTTAGTGTCTGTACCTGAAGTATCTATGGATCTTTGGCTATTCATTATACAACAAAAAAAATCTTGTTTCTGATTTATTGGATTCCACAACATGTTTTTAATAAGCGTTTGTCTAATTCATATAATTGTTGGAGATGTAACCTAATGCTTCACTTTTCCACATGCTTTGATAATGACTAACAGTCATCTCCTTTTGGGAAGAGTTCATAACACTGATAAACATTGTATTAGAACACTCTTTAATACTGAATGATGTACACATCCTCCTAAACTATTTATCGCTTTCTTGGAAGTTAATGTATGGTCAGTGCAAATGGATTTTCCAAGCCCTTTTGACAGCCAAAAGACTGAAATGACAACACGAGAAGGATAAACGTTCACCTCCTATAATGCAATGGATTGAGCATCTAAGAATGCTATCAACAATTGAACAGGTGTTATATAGGCGCTACTAGCAAATGGAGATATATCTCCTGGTTTTTTTATGGGGGGTAGAATGGAACACTGATGTATCTTTACATATAATTTCTTGTTCTTCCTTTCTTTTTCTTCATGATTTGTTTTGTTAAAATCACAATAAAAATATTAATTAAAAAATATTTACAGAACTTCAAATAAAATTGCCTGGCTTCACATTCATCCCCATTTTTTTCTTTTAACAAAACATTGTTAAAATATTTGTTTTATTGGTCATTGTTTTTTCAATCTTGGACAGGAATTGGACTTGTTAATTCCTGCCATTGTTGCCCTCTGCAGGTGGATTGATTACTGGGGGCTCACCTGTACTTCCCTCTGAGTTGTCCCAGGTGTTCTCTGCCTCTCATCTTGTGCCTTATTCCTCGCTGCAGTACATTCTACCAGTGTTGTAGAGGACCCTGGGCTTGCGTGGTTGAGCACCAGGACCTCTTGATTAGCAGAGAGGAAGATGTCACCTGCCACCTCCCCTAGGCTTCCCTTGTTCCCACTGAGTTTAGCTGTTATCCTCACAATAGCTGGGGGGAAATTAAGGAACAATATATTGTTATGAGGAATCTCTGTTATAAAGCAAAATATTTTGGGGTGACTTGGCCTTAGTAGTAGAGGGGAAATTAAATGGCTATTCTGTGCTGCAACTTACTTTTGCCATTTAACCATACATGCTACAGGAGACTAGAATGTATACAGATGCTTATGGTTTGACTGTTCCACCATCCATGGCAGTCTCCCACGACACATATTTTATGCTTCTTGTGGTTTTAAATTTTGTATATTTGTTTTTAATGTTCACTGTTTTTAACTTTTGTAAACTGCCCAGAGAGCTTCAGCTATGGGGAGGTATATTAGGGTAACCATATGGAAAGGAGGACAGGGCTCCTGTATCTTTAATAGTTGTATAGAAAAGGGAATTTCAGCAGGTGTCATTTGTATGTATGGGGAACCTGGTGAAATTCCCTTCATCACAGCAGTTAAAGCTGCCCTCTTTTAAATCTGGTCACTCTAGTATAGCTCCTGCACTTTAACTGTTGTGATGAAGGGGGAATTTCACCAGGTTCCCCATATATACAAATGACACCTGCTGAAATTCCCTTTTCTATGTAACTGTTAAAGATACAGGAGCCCTGTCCTCCTTTTCATAGGGTCACCCTATGTAATAAATATAAATGTAATAAATAATATGGATTAAATAGCAATGGTAATGTTGTGTACCACTTTTGTGACTAATCCCTGCAACACTTACTGGCATTGGGCTCTTTCTACCACAACACCTGGCAAGAGCAGACTCTTACAATTGTTAAAGATACAGGAGCCCTGTCCTCCTTTTCATAGGGTCAGCCTATTACAGAGTCACAAGGGCCTTAAGCCCAAAAGCAGAATTGATTTCATGCCCGAGTCAAGGCACAAAAGCCACGAGAAAATGAGGGAAACAGATACCAGAAGCATCCATCTGCTGAAATCCACTAACTATTTAAGAGAGAGATATAAGGAGTGAATAGTGTGAAAATGGGGATTCACACTACACAGAACTGGGTTTTTCTATTAGTGTTCACTTGAGAGGAAGCTGCAGCTAATTCCTGGGTCCCTGCTGAGAATGCTTATATGCAGTACTTGGTAGCAAACATGTGTTTGCAACTTTCACACTTCACTTTTTTAAGATGTACATTAACAGGGCAATCTTATTGGTCACTTGGAGGATTCTGACATTTCCTAAGCCCTGCTAGGCTCTTGCAGTCAAGGGAAGGGGGAAGAAACACTAGTATTCATTGCTCCTTTTCTCTTGTTTTTTCCCCTAAAAAACAAAAACAAACAAACCTTCAGAACAACACTGTTTTAGACCAGCTCTTGGGCTGGTCTAAATCCACCCCCCCTGTTGGGGGCAAGGTGGAGGGCTGGGTGGGCTTTCGATACTGTGTTTCCTGAAGCACTGCTGTTCTGCCCACGCCACTTCCCTGACCTGCACATTTCCCCAGCCCCACTGTCCAAGAGTTAAAGGGCCACAAAAAGTTCCTCAGGGTGAGGGAGGGGGATAGCAGCATTTTCCTATGGCCCCTGGGATGCTGACCCAGGGGACATGGTATTGCAGCCTTAAACATTTTAGGCGACTGCCTCCAAATCTAGAAAGTGGTAGTCTGTTGCAGCAAAAATGACAAATGCGGTTATGGCGCCTTGAAACAAACTGATGGGTTTATTGTGGCAGAAGCTTTTGTAATGTCTGGAGAGGCCCTGTGGCAAGATTTGGATCAAGGATCTCCAAGGTGATTGCTCCTCACAGTCTTATAGCTTCATCCCACCAGCCTTATATTGTGCTGCTGCAGCGAATTCTATGCAATGGACTCAAATGAGGCAGATATTATAGTCTGCTTTCCCTGCGAAGGACTCCGATGACGTCGACTATGTCCTGCTGTGATTGCGGTTCTTCTGCCCCTCATAGTGAAATATTCTGGTGCGCTTGGAAAGTCTGGTTCTTCCGGTCATGCGAAAGCACGTTGCTGAAACTTTAACATGTATTTTCAAACACCGTTTCATTGCACTGTTTTGTGGGTGTGGTTTCAAAGGGGGGTATTGCTGATGAAAGATAGGGGTGTGCCAATTGAAAACCTTTCCTTCTTCTGCTTCTGAAATCCCCTATTCTCTCCTTGCCGGCGGGGGGGGGGGGGAGGGGAACAGGACCGGCTTTAACAAGCAAAAAGCAGCAGCAACAACCCTCACCCACATATATACAGGACTGTGAGGGAGGAAAGGAAGGTGGTGGGGGGGAGGAACTCTTTAGATCTGTGTGTGTTTTTAATGGAGCCTTTGCTTCAAAGCCTGTGGAAAATGCACCCTCCTTGCCAGCAGCACCCTCACTTTTAAAGATAAAGAGATCCAAATTGGCACAGTGGAAGTTCTTAAGGAGGGCTTTCAGTATACCAAATTTTAATCAGATTGTTTCATCTGTTGATTATATATGATTTTTAAAAAAATTCCCTCCCTTAAACCCTTACAGTTTATAGTTTTCCACTGGTCCATAAGTGCTATTCAAAGCAATACAAGGCTGGTCAGTTTCACCCAACTGTCTTGTCAGTTTCAAGGGAAGACCTTTGGCTGGTTCTGAATCTCTCTCTCTGTGTGTGTGTGTGTGTGTGTCCTTTTCCATCCTACTCTGCCCCGTTCCCCTACCCCCTCCTTGCTCTCCATGGGGGTGGGGCTCCTCCCAACATCACAGGCTGTGTGTCTCTTCCCTTATGGCTTTGTCTCCCTAACATGAGTTGCTCTTGTTCTTATTTGAACGGGAGTTGGTGGGGGAAGGACACAGATCATACTTCCATTCCTTTGAGCATGTGAAGCTGAGTGGGGGATGGCAGGAGACACAAACAGGGGGAAGCAGAGATGGAAACATTCTCCATGGGGGAGGAATCCTGCATCTCCCGACCTTTTTCTTTTCTTTTTTTAACATGGGGGGGTCCAGTTTTTATTGGGAGCCCCCACATGGGAAAGGATGGCTTAATCCTCTCACTAACTGTGATTTCCCTCTCAATTTCTCTGTCATTGGAGGTCCTGGTGCCGCATTTGAAGTCTCCTCCTCCGGACACTGGGAGTTGAAATCGCCACCTCCTACCTCGTTTCACTCACCCACCCCAGCCACCCACCCCATGTTTTTTTTTCCTTTTTAAAGTTGCAAAAATTAAGACTGCAATCCGAGGGGCTCTAATTTGGAAATGCGTTCCATTGAACTCAATGGGATTTAGTTGACTGCAGTCTTACATAATGTTCTACTTTGGTGCTCAGTAACAAGAATAGCAAATCCCAATCCCTGTTGTCAGAGGGGGAGTTGTCCCCACTTCAAACAACCAATAAATGGTAAAAGGAGGTGTGAGTGAACCTCAACAGATCTCTGCAACGCGCTACAGCAGAGGTGTAAGTTTACAAGGTTTCATATGCTATGTAAGCACTATATAACCGAAATGGGATAATTCGAGGGTAAACCAGAACAAAAGTGTACGTGGGATGAACCTCTTAGCCACTATGCTACTGCTGTCCATCCTGTCCCAGCCCATATAGTTGCTCTTGCCCTCTCCAGGATAACTGTGACGAGGGGCCTGGCGTATGTGTGCACGCGCATGCTCCGCTAATTTGCCCAAAGCAAATTAAACAGGGTCAGGAACTGTAAAGTGTGCATGAGAGGCAGGGTGGGATGGTTCTGAAGCTTTCCTTTGAAAAGTCCAAAGGAAGTGAGGCAGGTGGCTACCAGGAAGAGGGCCTTCTCTGCTGTGGCACCCCGGCTGTGGAATGAGCTCCTTAAGGAGGTTCGCTTGGCACCTACATTATACGCCTTTAGACGCCAGGTGAAGACCTTTTTATTCTCCCAGCATTTTAACAGTCTATAAATCAATTTTAACTTGGTGTTTTAAATTTGTAGTTTTGCATTGCTGCTGTTTTTATCTGGTTGAGCTTTTATATTGTATTTTATATTATGGTTTCATACTGTTGTTTTATACTTTGAATGGTTTTAATTTTTGTGAACCGCCCAGAGAGCTCCGGCTATTGGGCGGTATAGAAATGCAATAAATAAATAAATAAAAGTCAGCTGTTCCAGGACTGGCCCAAGGCATTTTGCTGTGTGAGGCAGTGCAGCAAACTCCACTCCTGCCCCTATCAAGATGTATAATACTCGGTCAAGTTAATCTGGCACCTGAGGAACCCACCCACCCCAACAAGGGCCTCTTCCCCTCCCTGACAGTGCAAACATGATAAACGTACTCTCCATTGTTCTGCCCTTTCACGTCACCCAGAACGAATGGTCTGAAGCAGCCGCTGCCTCACTCTGCCTTAATGGTAGGGCCAGCCCAAGCTGTTCAGCAGCGCGCCAAACAAATTGGGAGTGACGGTTTTGTGGAGCGAGGCCAGGTGTAAGTGCCCCTGGATGCCCTGACCCAAGGCCTTTCCTGGAACCCATAGGCTGTGTTTTTCAGTCAGCAGCTAATGCACTTTGAAGCTGTATCTATCAGCTATCTATCTCCTGAATATTTCTGCCTTTGCTTGTTCCTAAAGACCACCCTGGTTAGACAGATACGTCGAGCGCTAAGTGTTGGGTGGCTCCAGCGGCCAGCCGCGGTGACCTCATTGCTGGTGCGAGCGCCGAGCTCTTGATTGGAACGAGCTCCTGGAGCCAAAAAGGCTCTTTGAGTGGTGAAATTATTTTTCTCGCAGAGCTTAAATCAAGTGATGAAATATTCATAGGGCACTAAAGCGGGTGGACTGGACGGCTGGCTGCTTTCTTATGGGAATATCAATAAGACTGGAGACAGCCTTAATCCGATATTCAAAGGGCGGCATTCTCTGCTGTCGCTCTGGGTTTGGAGTTCTTTTCAGAAACCTTGCTTTTGTGCCCCCCACTCCATTAGCACGAGCGAGCGGCAGGTACAGATGGCTTGATGGGAACGAGGGGGAAGAGGAAACTGTGCCAGGGGTGAGTAGCTGGGGTAGGAGAAAGCAAGGGGAAATGTGCAGCATGGTCAGAGGACCGAGGGGGAAACAGAGGGGAGCAAACAGAAGAAGCGCCCTTCCAGATCGGATGAAAGGTCCATCTACTCCACATTTTTCTCCCAAGAGCAGCCAGCCTTGGGAAGCTTACAAGCAGAGCATGAAGGCAGAAGCTGCCCCCTGTTGTTTGCTTCCAGCACATGGTGCTCGACAGGTACATTGCCTCTGAACATGGAGGTTCCATTTAGCTATCATGGGTGTTGTTAAAGTAGGGTGACCATGTGGAAAAGAGGACAGGGCTCCTGTATCTTTAACAGTTGCGTAGAAAAGGGAATTTCTGCAGGTGTCATTTGTAGGCATGCAGCAGCTGGTGAAATTCCCTCTTCCTCACAGCAGTTAAAGCTGCAAGAGCATTGCCCTCTTTTGCATCTAGTCACTCCAGCTATACTAGCAGTGGACACAAGTCAAAAACAGGATTCATGTTGCAGATTTATTATACCCAATCTGTCCAGTGAATTCAGGTGGCCAGAGAACCATTCTCTGAGATTTGAATTCAGTTTACAAGACTAGTAAGAACTAAAATCTCCTGGTGAGGCCCTTCTTTCAGGACCACCACCTGTAGGGGCTTTTTGGTGGCTGCTCCCAGGCTACGGAACTCTCTCCTAAGGGAGACTCAGCTCTCTCCCCCTCTGCTGTCCTTCTGCTGGCAGGTAAAGACTACCGTATTTCTTCGATTCTAAGACGCCATCAATTGTAAGACACACACTAATTTCAGTACCACCAACAGAAAAAAAAGCTTTGATTCTAAGAAATAATAAATGCACCTGCGATTCTAAGACGCGCCCCGTTTTTAGAGATGTTTATATGGGGGGGGGGGAAGTGCATCTTAGAATCGAAGAAATACAGTACTTTATTTAAGAAGGCCTTTAACCTGTAAGTAGGTCTGGTGGGTTGGGTGCTGTTTCTAATAATATTAAATAAAATGAATGGATGAATAATAAATAGTATACTTCCTACTGTGCTAAGAAAGCTGCCATGCAAATGTTATGCCAATAAAACCAGGGCATTTAGCTGGTAAACTTGAACATTAAATGCCCATTTGATCAATGTGAGCACACTGAGAAAATAGGCTCTGTAAATGATATGGCAGGATGTGCCTCAAGGCTGGATCTGGCTAGGCTTTATGGTCAGGCTAGAGCAAAAGGGAGCCCCTGCTGCCAAAATGGGGTGATGTAGCCAGGACTGGTTCTTCGTTCTGTCTATCCAGTACATCCCCAGAGTGGAACAAGCGATTTGACCTGAGACTATATTAGTAGGTGTCCTGTGGGGCATATATTTTTGATTTATATTATATTAATGTATTTAATGTTGTTCCCTGCCTCAATCCAGAGGGAGAGGCGGGTAAGAAATAAAATCATCGTCATCATCATCTGAGGCTCTTTGAAGGACCCACTGTCCTCCTACCTCTCCATTTTCCCATTGCCCAGATCCTTTCTCTGCTAACTGCTGGCACTAGAATGACCAGATACTTTTAGCAGATGCATCAAAGATGGGATTCCTGTAGAAGCAGTTTTTTCACCCTTGCTTATAGTGGTATAAATAGGTTACACTTGAGACTTCATGGTTTTATGGGGGCTCCTTTACATGGCCACGTGTATTACTTCAGTTGTGAAGTCTACAGTGAACATTTTGCTTTCCCCTCTGCCATTCCATGCTTGACAACTGCTTATACAGTCTATTAATTAATATAAATTTTTAACAGTCTATAAATTAATTTTAACTTTGCTGTTTTAAATTTGTATTTTAAATTTGTATTTTTGCATTGCTGCTGTTTTTAATTTTGGTTGTGTTTTTATATTGTATTTTATATTATGGTTTTATACTGTTCTTTTATACTTTGAATGTTTTTAATTTTTGTAAACTGCCCAGAGAGCTTCAGCTATTGGGCAGTATAGAAATGCAATAAATAAATAAATAAAAACATTCCTGATATGTTAGAACAACAGCAAAAGTATTTGCCAACCCTGATTTAAAAAAGGATTTTTCTGAGCATGTGCAATTTTGCATTGTAAACTCACTTACATCAGCACCACCATGACTACAGGAATAAAATGGAGTTTACTTCTGCATCTGACACTCTCTGGGTGGTCATTTGATTTGCCCACCCTTCCGCCCCCAAGTTTGGCCTCAAAGTCCAGCCCTAGCTGTAACACTGTTTGCATGGCAAACTGCGACTGCCAACACACCGCTGTCTACACTATATTAAAGAGACAGGAGCCTTTCCTAGCTCATTTGACCAGAGCATGCAATTCGTTCTGGGTGCCATATTTTCTAATCATAATTATGCAGGGATGCTGATCAGGAGGTAGGTGAAACATAGGAAGTGGTAGCATTTGCAAGACTATAAAATTAACAACAGACTGAATTACAAGGAACAAATTTTACTTATTATTTATTTATTTATTTATAAAGCACAATCAATGTACATGGTGCTGTACAGAGTAAAACAATAAAATAGCAAAACCCTGCCGCATAGGCTTACATTCTAATAGAATCATAATAAAACAATAAGGGGAAGAGAATGCACCAAACAGGCACAGGGGAGAGTAAAACTAACAGTATAGAAGTAAGATCAAAATCAAGTTCTAAAAGCTTTAGAAAAAAGAAAAGTTTTTAGCTGAGCTTTAAAAACTGCGATTGAACTTGTAGTTCGCAAATGTTCTGGAAGAGCGTTCCAGGCGTAAGGGGCAGCGGAAGAGAATGGACGAAGCCGAGCAAGGGAAGGAGAGACCCTTGGGCAGGTGAGAAACATGGCAGGAGAGGAGCGAAGAGCACGAGCGGGGCAATAGTGTGAGAAGAGAGAGGAAAGATAGTAGGGGTGTGCATGGACCCCCCTGATCCGCTTCTCTTCCAGATCCGCAATTTGTGGATCGGGCCGCTTCGCTCTGCCCCGCTCCGCCTATAGTCCGCTCCGCTCCGCTGCAGAGCTCCGGATCCGGATCGGAGCTCCGCTTCCCCCCCCATAGGCTTGCATTGAAATCCAAAAAAGTCTACAACTTTTTTTCTGTTAATGTTAGAAACCTCAAGTTTGGCACCATGACACCTCATGGACATATACACATGCATGCCAAGCCTCAAGCCAATCCAAGTGTCCCCTGATTTTGGGGGAATTTTTGAAAATCGGACACCCCATTTTCAGACATAGACTGTTCTCCGACATTTTGACAGATAATTTTTTTGAAGTGGGCACCCTCACAGATACCATCTAGATCCACAATCATGCCGAGTTTCAAGCAAATCCCATCATCCCCTGATTTTTGGCAGGGCTTTAACCTCTAACGCACCACCCATAACCCCAATTCACACCCCTTTCGATAACTCCGTCAATTTGCAGGTTAGAAACCTCAAACTTGCCACCATGACAGCTTATCCAGGGATACACATGCATGCCAAGACTCAAGGCAGTCCCATCATCCCCTGATTTTTGGGGAATTTATGAAAATCGGACACCCCATTTGCAGACATGGGCTGTTCTCCGACGGTTTGACAGATAAAAAAAATTGAAGTGGGCACCCTCCCAGATGCCACCCTAATACTAATTATAATATTATGTATAAGAATATAATACTACTACTAATAATAATATGTATAAGAATATTACTAATACTGTATGTAGGGAAATGGGACAAGAAGTGTGTATGCTTTGCCCAAACAGGATTTGAAATGCTCAATCTGTGGCAGTTGCACTTCACAAACAGTGCACACAGCACACTCACACAATAACACAGTCACACACACAGTCCAAGTAACAGAGAGAAGAAATAGAGAATAAATTTTTTTTTTTGGTATTTTTTTGTATTTAGAAGAAAGAAGGAAGATGAAACACAGTCAGGCTTTAAGAGACGGAGGGGGGAACCAACCAAACAAACAAACACTCCAAAATTTAAAAATAAAGTTTATATTAAATCAAAGTAAGGGAAAAACACAGAGCAAACTAAGCAAAAAGTCAGAAAGAAGCAAACAAACACACACACACGCCAAGCTAAATCTAATCTATCTCCAAACACAGCAGCAGCACCTAACTAACTCCTCTCCCCACGAACGCAAAACCCACAAGATGCTGAGAGCTCAAAGCTCTGAGGGTGCCTTTGCCTTAGTCCCCCCCCTCCAACGCTGGGATTGGAGGATGCTTCATGAGATGATCAATTCTCATCAGGATCGGGAGTTGAATGTGCCTGTCATCACTTCAAAAAAAAAAAATCCCCGCCGGTTTACCCGCTGTCCCTGTTTGTTTACCCGACTTTTCCAAAAATTCTAGCAAGCGAACCACAGCACGCAGAGAGCTGAGAGTAGGCTCAAAATGACCCCCATCCATGACTCTCTAAGCACAATAAGTTTCAGAAAGATCGCTTAAAAAACAACACAGTTATCCCCGATTCTTTTCCATAATGCAATCCTATGGGCGAAATTTTTCAAAATGGCGATCGGATCGCTCCGCGTAAAGAGAAGCGCTCTGCCAATGGCCGCTTCTCTTTGCCTTGCTTCTACGGGTCCCTGGTCCACTTCTACTCCGCCTCTGGGCAAGGCAGAGCAGGCCAATTCGCTTCTGATTCGCTGCTTCTAATCGGAGCGGAGCACATCCCTAGCACCCACGCCCATCTCTGAGCCGCGGCAGAGGCAGTGCAATTGGGGGCTCGCGCGCTGCCCCTCCTGGGCCTCCACCGGGCAAAGGGCTCGCGGGCTGGACGAGGAGCTCAGGTCGGCGTGTGCGGAGCCTTGGGTGCACGCAACACGGGCGCACCCTCAGCCACAGGGCTGGATGCGTAAAGCGCGGAGCGGCCTTTGAGTCTGCCCTGCAGCCTGAGCCTTGTGGAAGGATCCCAACCAAGAAGCGAAATAAGCCCGTCTTTCTGAAGAAAACCCCGCTAGGCTGGGAGGCCTCGTGTGTGGCTGTGGTGTATTTCAGACCCCAGGAAATGCAAAATTTCCAGGAAGCCCAACAAACAAGCAGAAGATCCCTGCCAGCCCCTGCCTTGTCCAGCCTTCAGCCTGGGGTGGTGCAAAGCAGCTTGCTGCACGCAACAGGGTGGAGTTGGGCCAGGGTGTGGTGGGCAGCCCAGCGACTCGGCTGGAGCAAAGGCCAAAAACATCCCACTCTGACTCATCCCCATCATGGCCACCTTGCAAAGTACCAGGCTGCACCCCTGAACTCAGTTTAGCAGGTTATATGTTGACTTTCCATTCAGGGTGATCAAAGCGGCTTACAATAAAATGCTCCTGCACTCTACGTTCTTTCGTGCATTTGGAAGTGGCAGATGTGTGATAATTGGTAATTTGGGGTGTGTGCGTGTGTGTGAAAGTAGCTCGCCTTGCCTAGGGCGCAAAATAGTCTGGCACTGGCCCTGCTGACATCAGGAACCCTGAGATGGAGAATAACACATCCTCCAGGCATGGCTTCAAGAGCGGCAAGTTAATAATGCTTTAGCGTCCCTGCAAGCATGGTGCCTGCAGAGTTGGTGTCAGAAGAACTCCCATAAACAATGCGCACACCTTTATTAGAAAAGCTTGATTTAGGAGTTCAGCATACTTTATTCTTTACTGGCTTTTTCACAGTTCCATCTACAGATAATAGCAGGTGATACAATGCTTATCGAGATGTCAAGACAAGTTTCATCTGCTGATTTCTGCATACAGAACTATGAAAGTCACAGGGCATGCCCAGACCATATTTCTTCTACCAGTTTGGCAACACTATGCAGGGGAAGCCTTAAGATGTTCAGGGATAGGACTTCTGATTAACTTAAAATCGCTATTTCACTTCAGAGGAGGGCTCTCGCCTAAATGTGTTTGGCTAGAGATTAATAAGATCTCTCCCTCCTTCTCACACATGGCAGATACGGTTTTAAGAAGTTGGGGGATTTCATTAAAATTATTGTTAGGTGCTGAAATTAATGGCTGCACAAGAATTGTCTGGGAAAATGGATCCCACCACTAGACTCTGGAGCGCCTCCTAATGCTTCACAGGTCATTTATCTAGATGGTCAAGACCCAACCATATCTCAGATTTTGTGTCCTAAGGTTGTAAATTCCCACATTGTCCAGTCCAATTGTAGGTGATAGCCATCCATCATGAAACTCCACTTTCCCCTCCTTATTGTGGGTGGGGGAGAGAAAGTGGCAGGAGAAGGATGGATGCACATATGCATACAGGCACAATAGGACTGCCAGCTATTTACTTCATTGGCTGCCAGTCCAGGTCCGGGCCCGATTCAAAGTGCTGGTACTAACATACAAAGCCCTAAATGGCTTGGGGCCAGGTTATTTGAAGGAATGCCTTCTCCCATATGTACCTGCCTGGAGCTTAAGATCATCCACAGGGGCCCTTCTCCGTGAGCCCCTGCCAAAGGAAGTGAGGCAGGTGGCTACTAGGAGCAGGGCTTTCTCCGCTGTGGCACTCCAGTTGTGGAACGAGCTCCCCAGAGAGGTCCGCCTGGCGCCTACACTGTATTCTTTTCATCGCCAGCTGAAGACCTTTTTATTTTCTCAGTATTTTAACATCTAAATTTAAACTTTGCTGTTTTAATTCTGTATTTTAATCCTATATCAATTTCTGCTGTGTGGTTTTATCCTGGTTGTGCTTTTTATATTGCATTTTGTATTTGGGTTTTTAGATTGTTGGATGTTTTATTATGTTCTTAATGGTTTTAATTTTTGTGAACCGCCCAGAGAGCTTCGGCTACTGGGTGGTATAAAAATGTATTAAACAAATAAATAAATAAATACTGACTCCTGTAAATTTGTCTGTACCAGCAGCTGGAGCTACAGACATTAACAGTTAATTGTGCTTATCTCTCATGCTGTGAAAAAGCATCGCTGAAGGTTTGAGACTGCAATGGGCATTTCCCCATGTATCATAGAACAATTTGAAACAAACTGTCAGCACTCGTGACTGTGGGGAAAACCCCCCGTGTGAGTCATATTTTATTGTTTTATACCCACCTTTCCATAAATTGGCCCTCAAAGCTATCAATAATAAAATCCAGATTAAAAACACAATATGAATGGAAGTATCTATATATATAAAAGCCCAGACGGTTCCTCCAAGCCAGCTATAGTTTTTGCCCTCTGGCGCCATCTAGGGACATTCCTCGGAACTGCGGCCTTCTAGGGAAGTTCCTTTTTTTTATCTTTAACAGTTGCATAGAAAAGGGAATTTCAGCAGGTGTCATTTGTATATATGGGGAACCTGGTGAAATTCCCTCTTCATCACAACAGGTTTTTTTTCTACAATACTTAAACATACAGCATTACAATTAAAGAAAACAACATACTACATGAATGTTGAATAAATGTTGAATACATAATATCGTATCTAAATAACATAATCAAACTTAACATATAAGTGCACCCCCCACCTCGGGATCTCATTCCTGATTCCAAAATCTCATACTTTCTTCTGCTGGCGGTTTCCCACTTCCCTTGGAAAACACAAATATTAGGAACTGTTTCCAAATTCCTTCAAAATCATTTGTTTTAGCTATACCTCTTCTCCATTTAATATTACAAGTCAATTTATCATTAATAGCTATATCCCATACTTCTTTATACCATTCTTCAATAGAATATTCCCCTTGAATCTTCCAGTTCCTAGCTACAATCAATCTTGCTGCAGTCAGCAAATTCATTATCAATTCCTTAATTTCTTTTTTACATTTTAAATCTTCAAATAGTGACAGTAATGCAACTTTTATCTTCTATCTTCATTCCCACAATTTCTTCAATCTCCAAAAACACCATCTTCCACAATTTTTGCACATATTTGCATTCCCACCACATATGTAAGTACGTTCCTTTTCCCCCACATCCTCTCCAACAATTTGCTGACTGCTGATTATTTATCTTGTTTAATCTAACCGGGGTTAGGTACCACCTCCATATAATTTTAAAATAATTCTCTTTTATTCTTACTGACATATTTCTCAACACTCTTTGTTTCCATAGTCCCTCCCAGCTCTGTTGTCCTATTTGTACATTCAAGTCTGTCTCCCAAACCATTTTACCTGAACTATCCATCAACCCTTTCTCCACCAATATTCTATATATTTCACTCATTAACCCTTTTGACACTATTCTTTTTCCCTTATCATTTTCTTTCTTAACTATTAATTCCTCAAACTTCGTCAATTCTCTACAATCTCCATTTTCTCTTACCCACTTTTTAGTCCACTGTTCTAATTGCCAATAATTTAACCAAGTTAATTTTTTATTTTTTAAAACCTCTTCCATATTCTCTCTTGTATTCATTTCTCTTAACCATTCCCTTAATTTCATTTTATTTTTTTTCTATTAAAACTTTACTTAATCTACTCTTTAATTCCTCCGGGAAATTCTTTAACATTATTACCAGTGATAGAGGTGAGTTGCTCGGGAGCAACTCCCCTTTATATTTACTCCAAATTTCCCAGTGAAACCTCAAGAGCGGGTTACCTATACTTTCCACCCATTTTTTTTCCTTCCCTAAAAAATACATTTTCCAAATTAATCTCTATATTACTTGTAGTTTTATCATCCATCCAATCTAATTCTCCTATTCCTATAATTGCCTCAACTATATGTCTTAACCTATTAGCTACGTAATATAGTTTAATATTTGGGAGACCCAATCCTCCCTTTTTTTGACTTAAATACCATTTATTCTTATTTACCCTCGCTTTCTTATCTCCATTACAATAATTGTTTATAATATTTTGCCAACTTTTTATCTCTAATTCTGAGATTTTTATTGGTAACATCCTAAACACAAAATTAATCTTTGCTAAAATCTTCATTTTTATTAATGCTATTCTTCCAAACCAGGATAAATTTAATCTTTTATATTTCTCCAATTTTACTAAAATCTCTTTTTTTAAACTGTTTAAATTCTCTTTCTCTAAACTCTCTAAATTCTGTGTAATTTTAATTTCCAAATATCTAATCTGTTCCTTAACTCTCATTTCTCTTCCCTTTTCTTCCCAGTCCTTCTCTTCCTTTTTAGTATAGTTAAATAACATCATCTCTGATTTGGACCAATTTATTCTTAACCCAGTAATATCCTCAAATTCTCTCAGTTGCTGTTTAATTTTTCCCATTTTTCCTATTGGAGTCTTAATAGTTAGCAGAGTATCATCTGCAAACATATTCAATTTTATTTTTTTACTACTACCTATTCCTTCTATCTCCCCATCATCTCTTATTGCATTCAGCAATAATTCCATTACCATTACAAACAGGACCGGCGAGAGTGGACATCCTTGTCTTGTCCCTCTGGGTAGTCGTATCTTATCCATAACTCCGTCATTCACTAAAACTACGGCTGTATTTTGAGAGTACAACTGTTCTATAATAGCTTTAAATTTATTCCCAAATCCCATTTTATTTAAAACCATCTTTAAAGCTTGCCAGCTCAGGGAAGTTCCAAGTTCCGAGAAATAGATTTTGCCCTCTGGCGCCATCTAGCGACGTTTCTCGGAACTGTGGCCTTCTATGGAAGTTCTAAGTTCCGAGAAATAGTTTTTGACCTCTGGTGCCATCTAGCGACATTTCTCGGAACTTCGGCCATCTAGGGAAGTTCCAAGTTCCGAAGAAAGATAACTGCCAGGAGCTTCCAGCCTAGCAGAGGGCCCAAAAACCACTAACCTCCTCACCAGACTGCTCCTCCAAGCCAGTTATAGTTTTTGGCCTTTCTAGGGACGTTTCTCGGAATTATGGCCTTCTATGGAAGTTCCAGAAAAATAACTGCCAGGACCTTCCGGCCTAGCAGATGAGCCAAAACCCACTCTCAGTAAGTAATTTGTCTCATGAGGGTAAATTTGATAGAAGGCTAACCTCACCAGTTATAAAAATCTTAGCAAGGCTTTTACTTTAACGTTGTGGCAATGTCCAGAATCCGCGGTCTGAGGACATAAAGTTAAAAATTATTGATGGGAAAGAACAGGGGAAGTTGGTTCAAAATCTTAGAAAAGTGTATACCAAAAATATTGTATTCAAAGAAGTGCTAACAAAATAAATACACCTGTCGTATGACAGGCTTTTTTTTGCTAGTAACAAATAAATTATTGGAGGTCTTTTTCTGTCTAACCTTGCATAGGATTGTGCCTTAGACAGCTAGTGTCTAATTTGTTAACAGAAGGTGAGTCCCGCCCCCCTTAACAGAGAGCAATGAATTGTGGGGGAGAGCAGGCCAGCAGCGAAGGGAGAAAGGCTGGTAAAGAGCAGCTGCACAGCCCCAGCATCATCATCAACACATGTTTTAATCTGTGTGCAGTGCTTAGTACATATTAACTGCTATAATCTTAGTAGGAGTCAGTCTGATTACCATGGATAAATGGCTTGAGTTCTTAGTAGATAAATAACTTGGGTCAAATTTCTGCTCAGCCATGAAAGTCTCTAGTGGCCTTTGGCAGTCTCTATACAGTGGTGGGAAAAAGGTTGTGAACCCTAATGATAATTACAGAAATTCCATAGTTTTACCATGATTACCTTCATGAATCAAAATCAGTCCTTTCCTAAATTTCCAATTGGGCTTATATTAAACAATTCCATGTCTTGTGAAATAAAATGACGTATAATTAGGCAAACAATGAGTACTTAAGAGTCAGAATATGTGCAAAAGTCAGTGGTTGCTTCAGATTTATTAAATGGAATAATCAGAATTGGATGTTTAAGTACATTCAGGAGTACATTCAGCAGGCCCCGCCCAATAAAAGTATCAGAAACTTTGAGCTCCATTAGATGAGCATTTTCTTGCACACTCGTTGTTGAGCACTCACAAATTTTCACGGGTCCATCTCACATTGTTGTCTGCCTCCCGCGTGTCTCCTGCCCCTTCTAGCCTTCTTTGCATGACAAAAAAACACCCCAGTAAGTCTGACTTATTTTTTGAGATGGAACTTGCCGCTATCTCCTGCTGTGTGCAGGAGAAGCAGTGCAATCAAAACAGCCCACTGAATGGACCACACATACCTTGTTTACTTCCTCTTTCTTCTCTCATGAGAATGAGGAAGTAATGAAGGACAAACGCAAGGATGGAGAATTGGCAGTAAGGAAACACGATTTCCTCCTGTCTTCACCATATGGTTGTGTGGAAACACATCATGCCACAAACAAAAGACATCTCTGAGTACCTCAGAAAAGCAGTTATTGCTATTCGTTAGTCTAAAAAGAGTTACAAAACCAATCCACTGACAGACAGATCGTTTACAGATGGAGACAGTTCAAGACCACAATCACTCGACCCAGGAGCAGTCATCCTACCAAAAACTCTCCAAGAACAAACCAGCACTTCATGCCAAAAAGAACCCCAGAGTAACATTGAAGGATCTGCAGGCCACTCTCACCTTGGCTAATGTGAGTGTTCATGACTCAAAGATCAGGAAAAGACTGAAGAAAAAATGGTGTTCATGGGAGGACAGCCAGGAGGAAACCACTGCTCTCTCAAAAGAACATTGCTAAAAAGAACATTGTGATTCCAAGCCCTCCCGCCGAGATGTGAGACCATAAAGAGCATTGCTGTGCAATCCACAAAGCTTTAGTCAGCAAATAGACATCTCTTCACACCTGAAGGGAGTGTGAATACTAGGAGCCATCATCTAAGCTGAATTAGCCTAAAAAAAAAGTAAGGGAGTTGTGTATCAATTAAATGGACAGTTTCCCGCCATGCCTGACAGACTTTAACTGAACCTCCCCTTCAGGGATGGTCTTCAAGCTGTTGCCTCTGGTGAGTGTCTAGCCTAGTGGATCACCTCCCACCTCCTCTCAACTCTGCCCACTGGACTCTGTGGCAGAATCTGGGATCTGTTAATTCCGATGCTCACTCCCCCACCAACAAAGACTGAGTTCTCAGCAGTGGGGGGTGGGAATGATTTCTGATCCTGGGCCTCCTGTTCAATAAGCACCTGGGAGGATTCCTCCTTGACTCCTGGATAGTCTTGGAGAATTTCCTCCCACGCTCCCTTTCTTGGCTGGTCTTCTTCTTCTTCAGTCTCCCAGTCCAATTTGGGATGCACATCAGGGAGACCAGGCCTGATCCTGACACTGCCCTGTGATCCAACAATGTTCTCTGGACAGATGAATCAAAGGTAGAACTTTTTGGCCTCAATGAGTATCGTTATGTTTGGTGAAAAACAAACACTTAGTTTGAACGGAAGAACCACATCCCACCTGTCAAGCATGGTGGCGGTAATGTGATGGTTAGGCCTGCTTTGCTGCTTCAGGAGCTGGATGGCTTGCCGTCATTGACACAACCATGAATTCTACATTGTAGAGGAGAATGTCAGGGCCATCCATCTGTGAGCTGAAGCTGAGCTGAAAGTGGGATCATGCAAAAAGACAATGAGCCTAAACTTACAAACAGATCTACAAAAGAATGAGTGCAGAAGAAGAAAGTCCATGTTTTAGAGTGGCCTAATCAAAGTCTTAAGATTTAAATCCCATTGAAATGTTGTGACAGGACCTGAAGTAACCTGTTCATGCAAGGAAGCCCTCAAATGTCACTGATCTGAAGCAGTTCTGTAAGGAGGAATGGACCAAAATTCCTCAAACCTGATGTGAGAGACTAACAGTTACAGGAAATGCTAACCTGAAGTCCTTGCTGCTCCAGGGGGTGGCCACCAGGTATTTATTTATTTATTTATTTATTACATTTCTATACCGCCCAATAGCCAGAGCTATTCACAATCTAAAGGCTGACATACTTTCCCCTCTATGTATATTGAATGTTGAATTGGTTGTGGATAAATAAAATTTGCAAAAGCGTAATATTTGTGTGTCACTTGTTTAATCAGGTTATCTGTTGTTCTTTATCTAGGATTATGGGATTAGATTAATAACATTTTAGGTTGGGAAACAACCCTAAGGGGAACACAATATTTTCCTCGCCACTATATCTCAGTAAAACTGACCTCACAGGGTTGTTGTGAAAGTAAAATGGGATAACAATTTTGCAGAAAAGTCTGATGCATTTATCTTGGGCTTAAAGGCCACAGAGTGGCTTCAGTGATATCTAGGCATGCCAGGCCACTACTTCAGATGTTTGCATTATACAACCAGCTCGGACAAGCAAAGTTGGCCTAGCCTGTTTTGCAGACTCCTGAAAGAGGTTTCCCAAAGGTGCATTCCTGTGAAACTGAGTACACTGGAATAGCTGCCAAGCTCACCTCTCACTGACGTTCAGTTTGTTTTGGACAATTTTCATTCGTCATTCATAAATCCTCATTTGCATGGATCTCAAACTCTGCCACACAGCCTGCTTGGCATGTTAGGAAAGAACGAGTGAGCACCGGTATAAAAAAAAAGCAGGGAGACTTTGGGGAGAGCGAGGATTGCTTGGAAAGAGCATGAGGTAGAAACAGGGGGTTCTGGTACTGCAGTCCACTTGCATATTCCTAAATGCTTCCTCAGAGAGGAACATACCTTCTGGAAGGCAACCAGAATGATCCGCTTAGGCCTGCAAGAAGCTTTCAGCTTGGAGCTGGGGAACAAACGGGGGGTGAAGGGCTGGAAGATGGGTGCATGGAATCCAAAGAAACCCCACGGGCTTTCTGAGGGGAAATTGCAGGGGCTTCTAGTGGTATGTTCTACTCACTAAGGGGGGGGGGCAGTCTGACAGCTCCCTGTGCAAAGTGTTTCCATAGGACCCTTTAATAGCTGTAAATGCTATGAGGCGTACTGGTCAGGGCTGGAAGTCATGTGAAACTTCCACCCCATTGCCAACACCCCACCCCTTTGTATTCCACCCACTCTGCCTTCTACCAGGCCCAGAGAAGCTTGTCAGTGTTGCTCTGCCTCCTATGTTGGAAAGAGAGACAAGAGAGCTGCCTCAGAATGCCTTCCCACTCTTCCTGCTTCCCCTTTCCCCCTGGGTGTGTGCAAACCTTCCCTTCTTGAAATGTGTCAGAGATGCCATTATGCTGTTGCTGTAAGACGGAGAGAGAGAGTTGAAAATGAGTGGCTAGGATGCACAGGCACTGCAAGCAGATTTTATATTTGTTGGAAAGGAAATGGGAGGGTGGCAGGTTGTTATTGAAATACTACATTCTTATTAATTTTGATGTATTTTGATCTTTTCATATCAAAGCACAATAAAATAATTACTGGGGGTGGGGAGGAGAGAAGAGAGCTGAGCCAATCAAATCTCAAATCCTAAAGGAATGACATCCAGAAGGTGCTGTAGACAGAAAACATCATTTTTTATCCTTGAAAGATCAGTTGTGCTGACCTATCAATTAACCTGTACTTCAGAGGTTTGTTTTGGGCCATTGCTAGACCACGGGTTAGCCCGGGCTGTCACCGGGGCTCGCCCCTGTGCATCCAGATGACGCACAGGGGATCCCGGGGTCAGCCTGGGCTAAACCCTCCCTTGGCCCCGGGATAACCGGCACCGGTTGTGGCCCGGTATTTCTGCAGCCCAGGGCTGCGGAAGGTCTAGCCAGCTACGCGGCTTACTCGCGAGTAGCTGGGAAAAGCTGTGCACTGGGCACAGTGCTCCATAGGAGTGCTGTGCCCATTGGGCTGGCGGGGGGAATTGCAGGGGGGGAGATGGGGGCCGGGGGAGAAAGAGCGGACCCGGCGGGAGAGATGGGGGGAAGAGCAGAGCCAGGGTGGGGAGATCGCGGCCGGGGGGGCGGAGGGGGCATCGGACATGGCGGATGGGTGATTGGGCGGGCATGGCAGGCGGGGAGGAAGGAGAATGGGGTCAGGGCGAGGAGATCGTGGATGGGGTGGGGAGGAGATTTTTTTAAAAAAATAAAAACCCACTTACCTTTCCTGGCTCATGCACTGCTGCTGCCACTTTAAAACTGAAACAAAATGGCGGCCGCGATGGCTCTCCTCCAGAGCTCGTCGCAGCTGACATGTGAATAAGGGCGAGATCTCGCGTTATTCATAACGCGAGATCTCCCCTCCTCTCTCCCGGATTTTCCACCAGGTCTAGCAAGGCCCTTGGTTTTCAATTATTTCAAGGGACAGTAGTTTTCTTTTAATCCATTTACTTGCTGTAAGACAATATTTCACTATGCTGAGGGCTGTCTATATGCTCTGGAAGCCTTGGGGTGGCTCCAAATCTGTGCTGTGTCAGTTATATGATGCAGCCACCGGTTTGGAGCCACCCCAGTGCCAAAAGCCGAAGATCTGCAGCAGAAAAGTTGGAGACTTACCCTGACTTTTCCTGCCCAAGCCAGGTCAGCGTGTTTCTTCTGCCTTCTGCCTTCACCCTGTTGCTGCTCACAGGGCATTCCCAGGTGGAAGGTGACCTCCCATTGGGGGCGGGCCTGGTGAGCCTAATGGCCACTGGAAAGCCCGTGCTGCCTCCCCCAGTGAGGATTATTCACTGCCACCCTGCACCAGCGATACCGTGGGGCTTGGTGGCAGAGTGGTGCCAACTTGGCACTGTGAAGACAGCTCCCTGGTCACCATGAACAGGTCCATAACGAGGAGCAAATCATCCAGGACCATGAAAGCCATGCATGTGGCCGTGGCATAAACAAATAGTCAGATCCTAACAATCATTATTCAGTTGAGAAACTGGATTAAAGAAAAGATATTCTCCTTCAAAATGAAATGCAGCCCACTTACTTCAATGGGAAACTCTGATGGTTGCTACTTTGGACAAACAAACAACTCTTCCTGTATTGTTAACAGTAGCCTGACATGCAGAAATGCTGCAGGTAAAGCTTCTTATTTGATTGCATAAAGACCTGATCAATTTTTGTTGTTCAGCAGCAAGAATAATATGCACAAAACTGGAGAAATCAAAATGCTTTGTCCGTTCTACAGTGGAGGGACAATCTATGGTCAATTGTGCTTATGGAGAAACTTACATTATATCTACATTCCTTACAGAATGAGGAACGGCACAAGGGAGACTTCTATGCAATCTGGTATCTGTTTATTTCTCACTCTAATAAGACTACTATTATTGATGAATTCCAAATACCAACATCTTATATAAATATATGGAAATTCTGATGTATTAACAATGACCTCCATCTCTATATAGCTCTTTCATAGAAGGTTGAGAAAAATAAGGCTATGAGCTTCATACAGGGAAAGTTGCCTACCTTTCGGGAGCATTTTGTGTGTATAGTTTGGTAACTTTTTCATTGTCCGTCTGAGGATGTGCTTTTTGTGTGTTTTTTGTTGGTCGTGTACTGAAATTAAAAAAAGAAGAAGCTTCTTCTTCTCACTTACCTCCATTTCTTGGGAAAGTGTCACATGCTAAATTAGCTATTAATTACGACAGCTAAATAGAGCAGTCAAGTCTTAGGGTTTGACTTAGTATTTGGAAGGGGGTAGCTACCTCCTTGGGGGTCTCCAGGGAAAGGCTAAAATCCAGGGTGAGATTTTGGCAGGCTCGTTTCTGCTTGGCTCAGACTAGTTTTGCTTATAGCTCTGTCCGTATGTTCATCAGGCTCCCCTGAGACACCTGGGCTGGCACAGACTCCCCAGGTGCTGCCCTTTGCCCTTAGTAGACTCTACTCCCTGAATCACAAGGTTTTATAACTGAATGGAGCCTCCTATCTTCAGTGTAAGTATACCCGATGCTGGGGACCGAGAACGGCCATTACACTCATGTCCTGCTTTTAAGCTTCCAAAGATATCTTTTAATTTATCTTGACTGGCGTTGGTACTGGAACACTGGCCTTGAAGGACCTTTGGGCTAATCTATCCAAGAAGCTCTTCTGTCAAATTTCTGCGTGCCATGCTGCTGTGAAAGATGCAGGAGCAGAGATAGTAACAGGGGGACACCCCTACTTTGCTTAGGATTGTAGACTGCAGTGGGACTTCTTTTTGACTAATCGCAAGTTATGATCAGGAACCTGCCAGTGATATTTTATGGAGGGCTATGGGAGGCAGCCTTTCATTTGAGAAGGGCTGGAGTTTATAGGAGTCAGTGTGTCTGTTCAGTAGGGCTTTATGGTGCCAGAAATGCCTAAGTATTTTATAGAACAGGAACGTTCTGAAATAGCTAGGTACATATTTCCTAACTATCATGCACTCCCTAAAAAAAAACCCAAAATAGCTTGAAATGAATTTGGAATACAAATTCATTTCCCAGTGCTCAGGGGCAGCTCAGAGGTCTCTGGAAGGGGTTGCAGGGGAGGGGAACAATCTTCCAGTCTAGAACTCTCTAATCCCCAAAAGCTGCACTAATAGAGATGGATGATACAAACTGTCTGCCTCTAGTTTCTACTTGACATTGCTTTGTCAGGTATAATGACCCTGTACCCAGTCATGAATTTGACAACCAACGTTGATCTGAAGAGTGGGACTCCAGATCTTGTGATTACCCCAAGAATTGGCACACTCACACTCTGGAGATATCCAGTCGGGAGCTTTGGCAGAGAAGAGGGACAGCCTCTCCAGACATCCAGCCTCCACTTGATTTGCGGTACATCAGCCATCAACGTACCTTGATTTAGGTCGTTACAAAGTAGCTCACTCAGCTACTTTATTCGTTCAGTCGAATAAACAACAACAAGCCTATTATTGGTCTTGCCACATGATGGAGTCTGTATAGTTCACTCTGAGTGAGCTACTTTGTAACGACCTAAGTCAAGGTATGTTGACATCTTTATTCTCAGCATCAGTGAGGCAGGAGTCACAGACAAAGGGTTCAAGATTGATGATTTACACATGAATAGACTGGGCAAGACAAAGGCAGGGGTAAGATTAAGCAAAATATGAATTTGCTGGATACAAAGTATAGTACCTGTATCTGCCTACCTGATCAGTATCCTGTAGCTCCTCAGACATCTTCCCCAGTACCCTTCTTTCTCATGAGGGAGGAGAAGACATGAGGTCTTTGGTTTCCAGCAGGCGCAGCCATTCCTGCTAAAAGGAACAAACTTTGCAAGTTTTAAGCACAATTAGGGGTTATGACTTTTCTTTTGTGTAAATAATATAAGAAGGGAGGATTTTAGTTGCAAGATGTCACTATTTCTCGTTGTCTAACCCTGGATGATTGCAGTCCTGCAGAGTGCCCTGGCCACAGGACTCTGAAGAGCCCTCTCCTAGGGAACGCCCTAAGGCCAGTATCTGGGGAGGGATGGGGTGGGGGGGGGGAGAAGGAAGGCAAGTTCAGCAGCTTGCTAGGGCTGGACAAGCCCTCTGCACAGACACAAGCCTCATTTTAAAAGGCAAAATAGGTTTTTTCCTGCTTCATCTGAAACCTGGAGTTGAAATGCTCACTAGTTCCAGTCTGCAGGAAAGGGCATCAGCCTAAAAACGGTATCTGCTCCCCTGTTTCTAGGTGTATATCTGTTTTGATCCTTAGGAGGGTCCTTGGATTGGGGTGGATCTTTCTCTCCTCACTGAGAGAAGCTCTGCTGCAAAATTTCACCAGTTCCATGTCCTCTCTCAACAGTGCATTCAATTCCCTCCAGTGCAGTGCACCCACTGCAAATAGCTAATCATGTTGCTTCGCCTTTTGGGCTCCTCTCCCCCACCAGCTAATTGGCTGATTGCGCCTGCCTTCTCCTTTCCCATCCCTTCAGCCACCTTACAGCTGAGGAGCAGCAAGTCTCCTGACTCTCCACCCCTGAAGCCGCCTCCAGTAGCCCAGATCAAAGAAGCCAACCACTGATAAAGCAAAGGGCGAGGCAAAGCTAGAGAGCCTCTGCTGAGAGCGAACAGCTACCGCAAAGAGCGAGCGGGAGAGGATAGTGCGAGGTCGAGAGCTGCACTTGAGGAGACTGGAGCAGTCAGTGGCCCTCTGATTTTGCTGTGAAAAACACTATGGGATGGATGAAGCTTCTGGCACTGATTAGCTGCGCTGATGTCACAATGGCTGAGCTGTGATGATGTCACAGACAGATTGAGCAATAAATGGGGGTGGGGATAGGCACAGCGGCTCAGAGTCAGGGCTGCTGAAGGAAGGAGAGCAGGTGGTGGTGGTCTGAGAAGCTGGAGCAGTTTATTATTTTTTTAAATTAATCTTTTTTAAAAAAAATTACTGCAGGTTTAATTCTATTTTAACTTTTGTAAATGTATATGTTTTAATTGTAAACGTTTTAATCTTATAAACCGCCTTGAGTCCCAGTACTGGGGGAAAGGTGGGATATAATAATAATAATAATAATAATAATTCATGGAGGGTAACTTTTTGAAGAGGAGAGCCTCCTGTGTCCATGGAGGCTCGCCACATGATTGAGAATGCTGATTGTCTATAGATGCAGGAGGCTCTCCTCTTCAGAAAGTTGACTTGCACGAGAAGAGGGTGATGACTGGGTGAGGGAAGGGGCTAGTACCTTCCCTCTGCTTGGGTGTTTACCCTCCGCAATTGTAGAATGCCTGAACAGGGCTAAAAGTCCCAGCGGTGAGGTAACTGAAGAGTTCCCATGGATGAGTCGACCTTGCTGTGTGTGCTGGGCTCCTTTAACGCTGCTCACCATTCGAACATTGGAGGCTGTTTGTCCTTACTTCGTGACGAGGGAGTAATGGCCGTATTCCCAGCTGTGAAGGTATTTAATATGCTGGTACTGTTGTTATCATGAGAAGTAGAATAACCAACTCTCCAAACCATGTCAAATTTCTAGTGTGGGATTAACATGCCCAAGCTCTGTGTGTAGCCATAGGATTTTGCTTTTGCGCCTGGAAGAAGTCAGGTCCAAGAGGAAAGCACATGACTTGACTTTTTAACTTTCTTAATCCTCTCATTTTGGAGAATTTTCCTCATTCGAAGTCAAATGTCACTATGTTGGACTTCCTTGGCAATTTTCCATGGACTATACCTTGCTGAGTATGTATGTTTGTGCACGTACATTAAGAGAGAAAGTCCACACTTCCTACTTAAAGTCCACTCCCCAGACCCTTTTAAGTAAGCCATCATTTTTTTAAAAAAACACCTCTGCCTTTGGTTTAGAGAGAGAGAGAGAGAGAGAGAGAGAGAGAGAGAGAGAGAGAGAGAGAGAGAGAGAGAGATCCACTCTCAACATGTGGATGCCAAGGACAGGGAAGCCATGTGATGCCATGTGTGAAGAAGGCTTTAGAGCATTTTGCTTCCAGGAAAGCATGGAAGATGACATTCCACTCAGATACTTTGGCCCTTTCTACACCTAAGGATTATCCCAGGAAAATGGAAGGATCATCCCCTGTGTGTCATTTGGATGTACAGGGATGATCCTGGGATGATCCCGGGAAAAAAGGCAGGTGTAAAAACCAGGGCTGTGCACCACCTTGGGTCTGAACCCCAAATCTGAAGCGGATTGGGGTGTTTCGGACCCTCCCGAGCTGCATCTGAACCAGTTTGGGTGAAGTCCGAGGCTGCCCGAAGCTGAAGCCAATTAGCTCCAAAGCTTCGGGTTGCCTCGGCTCTTCGGAGGCGGCCCCACCCCCCAGCCCCCCACCAGTATCCTTACCTGCCTCCGCTGTCCGCCACCGTCCTTGCGTCTGGCAGCTTCCACTGCCGTGATGCATAAGACAGGAAGAAGGCCGCGTGGCCTACTTCCAGTCTTATGCGCCAGTAGTGGACGGTGGAGACAGGAAGTGAGGAAGGGGGGAGGGGGCTTACCAGCTCCACTGCCGCCGACGCATAAGACGCATAAGTATTTTTAAATACTTAAAATACTTACACAGCAGTAAGTATACTTACACAGAGGTAACTCTACTATTCTATGATTCTATACTTACAAGCCACCTAGAAAACTGAAATGAGATATGACTGTAGTCCATCACACGAAGTCTGAAAATGGGACATTTTTGTACCTAGAGGTCAGTGTTGATCTCCTAACAGAGGCCAGCATTCCATGCTAGAGCAAGCCAAGGCACAAGTGGGGCAGAACGGTGGGCAATGGGAGGTTGGCTGCCATTTCAAGCATGGATATGGAGACAAGAGCACTTCCACTTGCAGGAAGGAACGTGTATCCATGCTTGCAGAATGCATGCTGAATTTACTAATGAACACACACAGAGATAAACCTACTCTTCACTGCTTGAATCACCCCTCAAAAAACACACAAAAAAAACACCAACCCTCTGTTTATCTTGTTTTTCTCTAATGAGCTCAAGAGACAGCATACAAGTTCTTTTTTTGTAAATGGACTGGAAATTAGAAAGCCTTTCTCTTGAGCGAAGCCTGCCCTCTAGTGGCCAGAAACAATACTCCCTCCCCCTTGTGCCCGTCTACTGCTGAGGGAAAGCACTTCAGGGCCATTTAAGACACATGACACTGTGGCCACCCCGCTGCTTCCCCCTTCTAAAATGCACATTTTTCTGAAAGTCATTTCAGCACATATTTTATCTTATAAGCAGCTCCTGCGCACTTCAGCTGCAGTGTGCCCCATTTACCTGAATTAAATCTGGGCATGACTAGGGTTTGTGTCTATGGGCCTTGCTAGACCTACTTGAAAATCCGGTGGTGGGGAGGGGCCAGCCCGCGCTAGAAGAAGCGCGGGCTGTCGCTCCTTTCCACATGTCAGACGTGACGGGTAAAGGAAAGCCTCGTCGCATCTGCTATTTTGTTTAAGCCTTAAAGGGGCCCAGTGCGCACCAGCGACGAAGGTAGGTGTCCCCCCCCCAAAAGGGTTCCCCACTCCCCCTCTTGCCGCGATTCCCCCCCCAATCTCCCCACCCCCGATCTCTCCCCCTGCCCCAATGGGCCCAGTGCTCCTGCAGAGCACTGCACCCCGTCCGCCGCTTCCCCCAGCTACTCGCGAATAATTGCGGTAGCTGGGAAAAGTGGTGGACCGGTCTACACACCCACTCAGCCTGAGACCGCGGCAAATACCGGGCCACAAGCGGTGTCGGTTATCCCAGGACAAGGGAGGATTACTCCTGCCTGAGCCCGGGATCCCCTGTGCATCATCTGGACGCACATGGGCAGGCCCGGGGCTCGCACCGGGCTAACCTGTCATCTAGCAAGGCCCTATGCCTGGCTGGGAGAATAGCCTGCTAGGTCTACTCAGGTGTAAGGAGCAGAGGCGAGAAAGCGAGCCAAAGGGAAGGGGCACTGTAAGGAGCTGTGTTCTGCTGCAGCCCCATTGCCTCCATAGTGTTTTTTCCCCTTGAGAAAACTGGAGCCCCTTCTCCCCACCCCACCCCACCCCACCCCACCCCACCCCACCCACAGTTAGAAGCTTGACTCCTTCATAGAATGCAGCTGCATTTACAAAAGTGCAGTTTTAATCTTTAAACGTTCACAATATCCCAATGGTGGATGAGAAGGAAGAGATGCAGGGTTAAACTACAGGGCCTTACTCCAGCACTTCCCAAATTCCCTGAGCAGGGGAGCCTGGACAGGAGCGGGCAACAAGCCTTCAGTTTGCCCAGCAGCCTCCAGCATCTACATGTCTGATGATTTCAGTGGTGGGACTCTGCCCACATGACCCAAAAGCAAGGAGGATTGATGTGCAGTGTAACATATGAAAGCGTTTTTTAAGGTACAGCATACTCCGCTTTTCTGACTGTGTGTCCCTCACAGATCAAAGCTGATTTCATGAAAATCCGCATTAAACATGAATGCGCTTCACATTCTACTGCCATGGAGATCTGCCCTTGTTCTCACCAAAGTTCCCTCCCCCCCACAACACACACACCATTTAATGCAAACTATGGGTGCTTCCAAACTAAGGGGTCCTAGCACTAATGATCAAAAGGTATTGTGCGCTATTTCATCTTTTCCTCCTTAACAGATTTTCTGTGATACAGAAAAGCAGTGGGAAAATATGGGAGGGCTACTAGTAAACAACGTCACTGTCTGGATCCCCAGAGCATTCCATGAAGGAGGCTGGGTGAAGGCTGCGACAATGGACTGGATGAGGGCTAATAAACTGCGACTCAATCCAGACAAGACTGAGATGCTGTTAGTAGGTGACTCCGCTGACAGGATGGGGGGTGTTCTACCGGTTCTGGATGGGATTGCACTCACCCTGAAGGAGCAGGTTCGTAGCTTGGGGGTTCTTTTAGACCCATCATTGTCACTTGAGGCTTAGGTGACCTCAGTGGCACAGAGTGCCTTCTACAAACTCCGGTTGGTGGCCCAGCTACGCCCCTATCTAGACAGGGATAACCTGGCTTCAGTTGTTCGTGCTCTGGTAACCTCCAAGTTAGATTAGTGCAATGCGCTCTACGTAGGGCTGCCTTTGAAGATGGTTCGGAAGCTGCAGCTTGTGCAAAATGCAACGGCCAGATTGATTTTGGGAACCAGAAGGTTTGACCATATAACACCTGCTCTGGTCCGCTTGCACTGGCTGCCTGTATGTTTCCGAGCCCAATTCAAGGTGCTGGTTTTGACCTATAAAGCCTTACATGGCTTGGGACCACAATACCTGACGGAACGCCTCTCCCAACGTGAATATACCCGGTCACTACGTTCAACATCTAAGGTCCTCCTCCGGGTGCCTACTCCGAGAGAGGCTCAGAGTGTGGCAACGAGGGACAGGGCCTTTTCGGTGGTGGCCCCCAGACTGTGGAATGATCTCCCTGATGAGGCTCACCTGGCACCAACGCTGCTATCTTTCCGGCGACAGGTTAAGACTTTCCTCTTTGCCCAGGCATATGGCGGCACATCTTAATCACCCACATGTTTAGTTTTTTTAACGGGTTGTAATGCTTTGTGTGTGTATGTTCTGTGTTTTAGAATTTTAAATTTTGTATACTCATTTTTATCTTAATTTTAGAATTTCTGTAAACCACACAGAGAGCCCTGGCTATGGGAGAGGTATATAAGTGCAATAAATAAATAAATAAAAGCCTCATCTCAACACCACACCGTTGTGTCAAATTGCCTGTCAAAGTACTCTACCCTATTAGCAGACAGGGAAATTGGGAGGACGGGATGATTTTACCTAGGCCTTAGCTAGACCTAAGGTTTATCCCGGGATCTTCCCTGCCTGCTCCCAGGATATCCTGTGTGTCATTTACATGAACAGGGATGACCCCGGGGCAATCCCGGGATAAACCTTAGGTCCAGCTAAGGCCCTAATTTCTCCTTGGGGAGGAAAAATTGTCGAGCCATTTCTCACAGGTGGGGCTCACTGTTAACAGTGGCTATAACACAATTTCTTTTTTTTTCCTAAGGGTTTTTTGCTGCCACTGAGGGTGGCAACAGTAGCAACTGTTCAGCTTGGCCTCTATTTTGCATCTTCCATAACGCCACAGACCTAGCATCATTCCCAGGAGTTATGTGTGTCAAGGGGAAGGCAGCCGCCACACACAAAAGGTTGGAGAAATTCTGCGAAGGGGGCAATTTCTAAAGAAACCACCTTTTCTCACAAAAATGTATTCTGAGAATTTTTTGCCATTTCTCAGTGTCCAGCTCTTTCCACAAGATCTCCTATACAAATCAAGTTTATTATGGCAAACAGCCAGCATGTCACAACAATTGAACAATAAAATATAATTTAAAAACAACGACAATAACAACAACAACAGTAAAATAGAGTTAAAACTGAGAGATTAAAAGTCAAATTATGCAAGCACCAACAGGAGAAACCCATCAGTAGAACGTTTAACGATGTTAATTTATCACCTCTCTGCGACGGTTTATGGCTGCTGCACAAAATCTAGCCGCTTTAGCTGTGACCTGAAAGTTCAGGTCTGAACAGGATCTCCTAAGCATGGGCTGAGTTCGGACGACACATTAACCAACGGTTTGTTTCCCATTCTGCTCCTATTATCCCCCCCACCCCAGTTGATTAGCGTGTCATTCGAACTCAGCCACTGTTTCTAAGGAATGACTGTGGATATATTGCAACTCCAAGGCAGATGCTTATAATACTGGTTCTTCCCCACAAGCCCACTGGTGTGTCTGTGTGCGTGGGGGGAACAGTGTTGTTGTGTCTATCTGCCTCCACCCACCCACATCTATTTCTTCCTCCACGAAATAGGCTTCCATTTTTTCTTCTCCCATGAAAGAGGCCCCACGGGTGAGGAGTTATCTCATGACATCTTCCCCTGAAGTGCAGGCAGCTGGGGAGGCTACCGACTGCCAGAGAGATGACTGTACAATGAAATAAAGGACACACACACACACACATTCTTCAGCAACCTCATATCTAAAGTGAGCATAAGAAACCCCTGCTCCCCCATGAGAATTTCCCCCCAAATTTTCTTCCCCTTTAAACATTTCCCCCTCAAAAGCAATTTCTTTTCTTTGAATGAGAACAATTGAGGGTGGGGGCAAAGTGGAAGAAATTTTTGGTACAGCACTGTTACAAATCTGTGTTTGAAGATTGACCCCCAACATATATTCATTTAAAGTTTGCTTTAGGGTGACCCTATAATAGGGTGACCATATGGAAAGGAGGACAGGGCTCCTGTATCTTTCTGAAAAGGGAATTTCAGCAGGTGTCATTTGTATGCATGTCGCATCTGGTGAAATTTCCTCTTCATAGGCTTAAAGTAGGGTGATCATATGAAAAGGAGGACAGGGCTCCTGTATCTTTAACAGTTGCATAGAAAAGGGAGTTTCAGCAGGTATCATTTGTATATATGGAGAACCTGGTGAAATTCCCTCTTCATCACAACAGTTAAAGTGCAGGAGCTATACTAGAGTGACCAGATTTAAAAGAGGGTAGGGCTCCTGCAGCTTTAACTGTTGTGAAGAAGAAATTTCCCAAGATTCCTCATATATACAAATGGCACCTGCTGAAATTTCTTTTTCAATACAATTGTTAAAGGTACAGGAGCCCTGTCCTCCTTTTCATAGGGTCACCCTATGCATTACCCATTCTGGTATCCTTCTCAGGCCATTCCCTGTCTAGGGTGACCCTATGAAAAGGAGGACAGGGCTCCTGTATCTTTAACAGTTGCATAGAAAAGGGAGTTTCAGCAGGTGTCATTGGTATATATGGAGAACCTGGTGAAATTCCTTCTTCCTGACAACAGAAAGCCTCAGGAGCTATACTAGAGTGACCAGATTTAAAAGAGGGCAGGGCACCTTCAGCTTTAACTGTTGTGAAGATAAAATTTCCTGAGATTCCCCATGTATACAAATGATACCTGCTGAAATTTCCTTTTCAATACAATTGTTAAAGATACAGGAGCCCTGTCCTCCTTTTCATAGGGTCACCCTGCTTTAACACTATTTCAGTCTCTATTTTGACAGCTTTTGATTATTTGGTGAATGTTTTTATATTTACCCCTACAGGATCGTTGTCACTCTTTATTTATGTTGTTGTTCTCTGTGCTGGTGTTCCATTTTATTATGGCATTTTATTGTATTGCTTGTATTATGATGTCTTTTTTTGCTGTTTCATTGGTTTGTGTGTTGCCTAGAGGTCTAGACTGATAGATGACTAACACATGTGATAAATAAATAAATAAATAAATCAGGGGTGGACTATTAGTTTGGGAAACCTTCATGAACCAGGTTTGGCCTGTAGGTCAGAGGTTCCCCATCCCTGCTATATGCATAATTCATCATACAGTTCTGCAAGATATTGGGTCCATTTTACTGTATATACATTGCATATACATTGAGTAGTCATGCAATTACAGGTTCCTGTTGCATGTTTATATGAGGGAACAAATGCATGTAACCAGTTCAGACATTATGGCTGGATTGTTTTATTAAGGGCATAAACCTTTGCATGTTTAGCCAGAAAAAAAGCAGTAGGACTTTAGTTTTGACTAAAGAAAAAAAAGTTGTAGGACTTTAGTTTTGACAAGTGGCATAAGTGCATTTAAAACAAATAATTAAAATAAAACTTCCAGATGTTACTGATGTGCCAATACATTTGATCTCGGGGAAGCATTTGTTTGTGTGGTAGCAATCATGTCATATTGATAACATTTGAATGGGGCCAAAGCTGATTGGTTGGAAGTTTGGGGAGGTACTTGGATTGACTCAGGTTGTCTGAATTTGCATTAGTTGTGCCAGAAACTAGCCTAAGTTAACTCAAAGCCCTATAATATGGTCTACAGGAACTATAAAGCATTTAATCAGTGCTACATCTTCATGGTCACACATATTATTGCCATATTACTAACATCTGACTTTTAAAATTCAGTATATAATTGCAAAGTTGCCAAATACTATGGCCTATCTAAAAAGATATTGATAGAAGCTAGGGTGACCCTATGAAAAGGAGGACAGGGCTCCTGTATCTTTAACAGTTGCATAGAAAAGGAAATTTAAGCAGGTGTCGTTTGTATATATGGGGAACCTGGTGAAATTTCCTCTTCATCACATTTAAAGCTGCAGGTGCCTTGCCCTCTTTTAAATTTGGTCACTCTAGTATAGCTCCTGCAACTTTAACTGTTGTGATGAAGAGGGAATTTCACCAAGTTCCCCATATATACAAATGACACCTGACATTCCCTTTTCTATGCAACTATTAAAGATACAGGAGCCCTGTCCTCCTTTTCATATTTATTTATTTATTTATTTATTTATTACATTTCTATACCGCCCAATAGCCAGAGCTCTCTGGGCGGTTCACAAAAATTAAAACCATTCAAAGTATAAAACAACAGTATAAAACCATAATATAAAATACAATATAAAAGCTCAACCAGATAAAAACAGCAGCAATGCAAAATTACCAATTTAAAACCATGTTATTTAAAATTTATAGATTGTTAAAATGTTGGGAGAATAAAAAGGTCTTCACCTGGCGTCTAAAAGCATATAATGTAGGTGCCAAGCGAACCTCCTTAGGGAGCTCATTCCATAGCCGGGGTGCCACAGCAGAGAAGGCCCTCCTCCTGGTAGCCACTTGCCTCACTTCCTTTGGCAGGGGCTCACGGAGAAGGACCCCTGAAGATGACCTTAGGGTCCGGGCAGGTACATATGGGAGGAGGCGTTCCTCAGATAACCTGGCCCCAAGCCGTTTAGGGCTTTAAATGTTAATACCAGCACTTTGAATCAGGCCGGACCTGCACTGGCAGAAGCTGGAAAAGGACTGGCGTAATGTGGTCTCGTCGGCCAGTCCCTGTTAGTAAGCATGCTGCCCTGTTTTGTACCAGTTGAAGCTTCCGGACCGTTTTCAAAGGCAGCCCCACGTATAACGCATTGCAGTAATCCAAGCGAGAGGTTATCAGAGCATGGATAACTGTAGCTAGGCTATCTCTGTCCAGATAAGGGCGCAGCTGGTATATCAGCCTGAGCTGATAAAAGGTGCTCTTTGCCACTGAGTTCACCTGTGCCTCAAGTGACAGTTCTGGATCCAAGAGCACTCCCAAACTACGGACCTGATCCTTTAGGGGGAGTGCAACCCCGTCCAGGACAGGGCAAACATCACCTCGCCGGACAGAAGAACCACCCGCTAACAGTACCTCCGTCTTGTCTGGATTGAGTCTCAGTTTGTTAGCCCTCATCCAGTCCATTACCGTGCCCAGGCACTGGTTCAGAACAGCCACTGCCTCACCTGGGTTTGATGAAAAGGAAATGTAGAGCTGGGTATCATCTGCATATTGATGACACCTCAGTCCACATCTCCGGATAACCTCCTCCAGCAGCTTCATGTATATGTTAAACAGCACAGGGGATAAGATAGAGCCCTGTGGAACCCCATGGCTTAGGTGCCACGGCACAGAGCAATAATCCCCCAGCACCACCTTCTGGAATCGGCCATCCAAGTAGGAGCGGAACCACTGCAACGCAGTACCTCCAACTCCCAGCTCAGACAACCTATCCAGAAGGATACCATGGTCGATGGTATCGAAGGCCGCTGAGAGGTCTAGGAGAACCAACAGGGTCGCACTCCCCCTGTCTCTCTCCGGACAGAGGTCATCCCACAGGGCGACCAAGGCAGTTTCCGTTCCAAAACCAGGCCTGAAACCCGATTGAAATGGATCTAGATAATCCGTTTCATTCAAGAGTGCCTGGAGTTGTCCTGCAACCACCCGCTCAAGCACCTTGCCCAGAAAAGGGATATTAGCCACCGGCCTGTAGTTGTTAACATCTTCCGGGTCCAGGTTAGGCTTCTTCAGGAGTGGTCTAATTGCCGCCTCTTTTAAAGAGGCCGGCACCACTCCCTCTCTCAAGGAGGTATTTACAACCTCCTGGACCCAGCTGGCAATCCCCTCCTTATTTGATGTAATGAGCCACGAGGGGCAAGGGTCAAGCACACAGGTGGTCGACCGGACTTGGCCAAGCACCTTGTCCACATCCTCGGGCCTCAATAACTGAAACTCATCCAATAAAACTGAACCGGACGGCGCTCTGAACGCCTCTACTAGTGGAGCTGCATTAAGTGTGGTGTCCAATTCATGACGAATCTGAGCGACTTTATCTTCAAAGTGCCGTGCAAACTCGTCACAGCGTGCTACCGAGGGTTCCACCATCTCTCGCCCTGGCCCAGAGTGTAACAGGCCACGAACCACCCGGAAAAGCTCCGCAGGACGACACTGAGAAGACGCAATGCTGGTGGAAAAGAACTGCCTCTTTGCCACCCTCACCGCCACAGAATAGGCTCGATAGTGAGCTCTAGCCCGTGTTCGATCAGACTCAGCACGAGTTTTCCTCCACCTGCGTTCAAGCCGTCTCCCCTCTTGCTTCATTGCCCTCAGCTCAGGTGAATACCAAGGAGCTCTGCTCAGAGGGAGAGGGCGCTTGGGCACGATCGTGTAAACCACCCGAGTCATCTCTGCATTCCACAGAGCGTCCTGGGCTTCGACAGGAGCACCAGCCATACCAGGAGGAAAATCCCCCAGAGCCCTCTGGAATCCATCGGAGTCCATTAGCCTCCGGGGGCGGACCATTTTAATAGGCCCCCCACCCTTGCAGAGGGGAAAGGCTGCCGAAAGTCTAAACCTCAATAGGAAGTGATCTGACCATGACAAAGGGGTAGATGTTAATTCCCCCACTTTCAGATCACCATCCTCCTGCCCAGTTGAGAAAACCAAGTCAAGTGTGTGTCCCTTTGCATGTGTTGGGCTGATGACATGTTGAGACAGCCCCATGGTTGTCATGGCGGCCATGAAGTCCTGAGCTGCCCTGGATACAGGAGCCTCAGCATGGAAGTTGAGATCCCCCAGAACCAACATCCTGGGGGTCCTCAACACCAGATCTGAGACAACCTCCGTCAGCTCAGGCAGGGAGACTGTTGGGCAGCGGGGTGGACGGTACACCAGCAGAATCCCTAATCTGTCTCGAGTATCCAACACACAGTACAAACACTCCAGACCAGTACTCGACTGAACAGGAAGCCTAGAAAGGGAGATTGTATTTCTATAGATCACGGCAACCCCCCCTCCCCGGCCCTCAAGTCGGTGCTGGTGCTGCACCGAGTACCCAGGAGGGCAAAGCTGGGTGAGAGTAACCCCTCCCAGTTCACCCACCCAGGTCTCCGTGATACATGCCAGGTCAGCCCCCTCATCCAAAATCAAATCATGGATGAGGGAGGTTTTATTTTGGACCGACCTGGCATTCAGCAGAAGCACAACCAAACCCGAGGGCAAGCTGGTAAGGCTGCCAGGAACCATTTGGTTGGGGGAAAAACCAGAAGAAGGGATAGCTGTAAGAAATCTAGCCCCTCTTTTCCTCATCTGGCCTGTTATTCCCCCATCGCCATACCTCCCCTTACCCGTGACCACAGCTATGTGAGCACCCCCTTGCCCCCCTGAGCTCCCCAGGCACATATTTAAAATACAAATAGTAAAATAGAATAAAAAGAGATAAAACGCCACAACTTGCTGCTGTTAATCTGGTTGTTAACCAAAGGTAGCAGGACTGGTGTCTTCTTTCCTCTGTTTCTGCTCATTGTGACGCTAAGTGCACACTTAGCGTTGCACTTTGCACGACGCAGAGGCGCTGCCCCTGGCAGCCTGGCCCTTATACCTGTTGGGAAAGGAGAGGGCAGTCAGCTGACGTTGATGTCCACGTCCGTCGGGTGGGGTGAGGCAGCAGAAACAAGCTGCAAGAAGGGCTTTTCCCCAACCCCAAGCACACTCTAAGTAGTTGTATCTGAAGAGTTACAGAACATTAATAATGAGTAACTGCCAGGGATAATGCCTACTTCCTAGTAAAATCTTCTCCCTAGGATTGGAGCCCTACAAAGCCACTGTATCCCTGTTTACTCAGAAATAAGCCCTCTTGTGTGTTTAAGGTTGCAGCCTAAGAGTAAATATAGAATTTCAGCACTAAAGCCCAATCCTATAATCCAACCTGGCGCCCTCTAGATATGTTGGACTGCAACTCCCATCATTCCCAGCCAGCATATGATGGGAGTTGTAGTCCAACACATCTGGAGGGCGCCGGGTTGGAGCTGGCTGCTAGACTCGGACGGAAATTCCGCGGAGTTCCATAAGACCTGCCACTTCGCCTCAGGATTTTAGCTACATAATCCCATCACGTGCGGAGTTACGTCATGTCTAACTGAACAGTGAAACCGGGGGACTTGCGCCCCCGAACTGGTTTGAGGTGGCGGTCTCGATAGTAAACAATTTCCCCGTCTGGGCGGGTAGTCGAGGCTGATCGTTTGATAGGCCATCCGGGTTGCTAGGCTACCCAGCCTTTGCTCCGTGTGCGCAGGCGCATTGCTTTGTGACTGCTTTTCCCTCCCACCCTCCTCTCTAGGCAGCCCACACGCACCGAACCATAGACGGGCTTGAAGACGCTCTCCCAAGTACGCATGCGGAGTAGATAGTGCACTTCTCCAGCGAAGGTTGCTTTTAAATAAAGTTTCAACAAGAGGGCGGCATTTTCCCTTCTGCCCCGCCCCTTGTGTTTTCGGGAGGGAGGGGGCTGCCTAGAAGCCAATCAGATTCCGCGTGAGGGGCCCTCGGGGGCGGGGTGAGAGTGAGAGTTTTTATTCTCGTTGTTGAAGCTTTATTGTGCCCTTCCTCCCGCGGACAGTTGTCGGTGCTGAGGGGAAATGATGCGCTGACCGAGGCTGCGGGCGATTCCGCCGCAACTGAGCCAGGCCGGCCTCGGTATGTCAGGGAGCCGGCAGCCTCCGCAGCACTCTCTGGCGGGGCCGGGCGCCGTGGGGCCCCCGGGATCCTCCTCCGCCTCCTCCTCCTCCTCCGCAGTCACCACCTCGGCCTCCTCGGCCACCGCGACGGCGCCGGGCTCATCGTCGTCGTCCACCTCGGCGGGGCTGGGGGTCCCGGCGCGGCCTGTGTTGGTGGCGGTCGCCGTCTCCGGCTCTTCCAACGGCGGCCTTTCGCGGCTGGCGGGGGCGGCCCGAGCAAGTGCCGGGAGCGGCGCGACCAGCGGCGGCACAAGCGGCAGCAGGAAGCGGCAGCTGCTCACGCCGCTTTGCAATGGCCTCCTGAACTCCTACGAGGACAAAAGCAACGACTTCGTGTGGTGAGTTGCCGGCGGCGAGCGGGGAAGGGGAGGTGCCCTCCGCCCCGCCTGTCCGAGAGGCACACCGGCGTGGCCTCGCCGGTGTGGGCGCGCTTACGCGTGGAGTTAGGCGACCGCCGTGTGTGCAAAGCACACCTTGGTTAGGGTGGCCCTATGGAAAGGAGGACGGGGCTCCTGTCTCCTTAACAGTGGCATAGAAAAGGGGATTTCAGCAGGTGTCATTTGTAGGCCTGCAGCACCTGGTGAAATTCCCTCTTCATCACAACAGTTAAAGCTGCAGGAGCCCTGCCCTCTTTTAAATCTGGTCACTCTAGTATAGCTCCTGCACCTTTAACTGTGGTGATGAAAAGGGGATTTCACCAGGTTCTCCGTATATACAAATGACACCTGCTGAAATTCCCTTTTCTATGCAACTGTTAAAGATACAGGAGCCCTGTCCTCCTTTTCATAGGGTCACCCTAGACAGCAAATGGCCTGAGAAGGATACCAGAATGGGTAATATATAGGGTGACCCTATGGAAAGGAGGACAAGGGTCTCTTTAACAGTTGTACTGAAAAGGGAATTTCAGCAGGTGTCATTTGTATATATGGAGAGCCTGGTGAAATTCCCTCTTCATCACAACAGTTAAAGATGCAGGTGCCCTGCCCTCTTTTAAATCTGGTCACTCTAGTATAGCTCCTGCACTTTAACTGTTGTGATGAAGAGGGGATTTCACCAGGTTCTCCGTATATACAAATGACACCTGCTGAAATTCCCTTTTCTATGCAACTGTTAAAGATACAGGAGCCCTGTCCTTTTCATATGATCACCCTATATGATACATACCTCCATGCTCATACTACAAACTTGCCTACCATGCATCAATTGAATGTGAGCAAATAATTTGGGCTACACAGAATTTGTACAGAAGTTCCATTATCAGAAATGCTTCATAAAGGCTGTATTCAGATGGTCATAATTTAGCACACTGCTTTTTCTCTCCTTAATGAATGCAATGTGAAAGATTTCAATTATCCATGGTTTCCCATTTTTTCCCAAACTAGGAAACTATAGTTACCAGCTTTAGAACAAGCCCTGATGTTAAACCAACTTCAAACCATGATTTAAGATAATGGTTTATTCATATCACAACTTATTAAGCTGAAATATGATTGTCCTAACCAGACCAAAGAGTTCTGTGTAATTCACACAAGTTTGCATATATCTTCTGAAGTACAGCAGCCCAAAAACTTTCTATCACAAACTCATATGGCTGGCAACTATCTTTTTTATTGTACAGGATGTAGTTTTACTTTACGTTGTGTATGGTGCCTCAGTGTGCTTCACCAGTTAATACAGAATGTTTACCCTGCAGTGCTATTTCAGTAGCACCATGGATATACTCTCATCCTTGTTTTGTATTTGGGATAGTTTAAACAAATTCTAGACTTTTAATTTATGTGTAGAACAGAACAGCCTTTCAAATAAGCCAAAAACAGTTACTAGCTTATAAGCAATTTTACTCCCTTGCTGTGGTGGGGCTGGCAGAGGAGAGCTGTATTTCTAGCTGGGTGTGGATAAGTGAGGTTTTTCTCCTCTAAGGAGCCTAGTTGGTTTCTGTGTTGGGTGCAAACGAGGGACTACTAAATACAAGGCTAGAATACAGACTAATCTGCATTAGTAATTGGGGGTTTCAGAAGCCAAGAGGTTGCAATTATTTCAGAGTCATCTGAAATAGGTTTGGAGTCTTATGAATGTGGCTAGAGCATCAACATCTTTTCCGGGCTAAGATAGCCCTATACAGCATAGGACCTGGGTAACTCAAGGACTGCCCCGCCCCCCACTTTTACCTACCCATGGATTAATATTGTTATTGGAAGCCTTTCTCTTTGTGCCCTGGCATCTAAGGTTAAGTGGGTGGCATCCAGGAACGGTGCCTTTTTGGCTGTGGTGCCTCATTCGTGGAATGCTCTCCCCAGGGTGGTTTGCTTAATGTCAAGTGTTTTATGTCTTTTCATTGAGAGGCGAAGACGTTTTTATTTTCCTAGGCTTCTTTAAATGCTAGTTGAAATTGATGCTATCTGATGCTCTGTTTTTCAATTCTCTGTATTTAATTATTTTTTTATTGTGCGTTGTTTTAACTAAACTGGTTATCATCCCTTTATTATCAGTGCTGCATATTTGTACTCATTGTATTTGAAGCAGCATGCAGACCAATGGAACAGAAGGCTGAACTAAATGACAGATAGCAAATTAGAGAGCAGGCAGGAATTGCTTCCCCTGGCCCTACCTGACAGAACTGGTATTTCCAAAAGATTGGTTCTTATTTTGGAAGTAGCCTTCCCTGGGCTTATATTTGTTGGTCCAGCCTCATGGTGATCGCACACACATACTATTATGGTCAACCTGTAATAGCTTCAATTGTCTATAAAGGGGGAGGGAATTTAAAGAGCACATGGAAGCATGATTCCTGCTGCTTAGCTTCTTGTGTCCTCTCCCACCAAGCATTTTACCTCCAGCCTAGCTCACTTCACTGGGAAGCTTGCTGAGAAAAACAAAATATTTGGGATACGGTTATGAAGAATTTACTGGCATGTCTCTGGATGCCCCCACTGGTGATGGGCAAGGTCCACTTTAAAAAGTACAGGTCTGCCGTTGTCACCTCTAGTCTGGTCCTTAGGGAATTAATCTGCGGGATGAAGCACCTATCACTGAAATGACCACTGCAATCTGCATTTAAAATAATGTAATTGAAGTTGCTGTTCCTTAACACTACTTATGTGAGTGCAATCCGGATGATAAGGGAGTAGTAAAAGATGCTTCTTTTTTTTCTCTTTCAAGGTGTGTCAAGTGGATTATTATTTTATTTTGCATTAGTATTGACCAAGTTAGAAAGCGAAGCCTTTTCTTGTACACTTAGCATCGAAACCAAGCGGACTTGTAGAGGAGGTAAAGGCTGCATGTTTCTAGCCTGCAAAGCTTTTTTCTAGTCTTCTTTTTGCTAATAAGAGGGGCTGGCAAAATAGGGACAGAGTGCTCTTCTGTTCGTTCACCAGCCCCTTTTATGAGTAAAATGCAGGCAAGTCAAACTTCTTTGTGGTTTCTGTGCATCATGCATATGGGCCCTACCCTTGCATGGAGCCGCATTTTGGGAAACTTCTAAAGCTGAGGAATGCTTTTTTGACAGGAACCCCTCCCCCACCGTCTCAGTGTGCATGTCCTGACTGGTTCCTGCCCATCTCCTCAGTTTCTCTTCGACTGCCTTGCTGGACACTTTGAAGAAACTTCGCTCTGGTCAAATCGAGCTGTTTGACTATTTTGAGGAGGATGCTCACAATGTTTCCACCCTTTTTTCTTCTTAATGGCCCTGTTCAGAAGACACTTTAAACCATGTTGGTTAAGGCTTTTTTGTTAACAAAAAAGCCTTAACCGCCGTGGTTTAAGGTGTCTTCTGAACAGGGCCAATAATCTTTTTCTCTCCTGTTTGGTGGTGGTGGTGGAAATCTCACATATTAACGACGGACGCCTCCCAACTTTGGTGGGGTGCCCACTTGCAGACACAAGGGAGATGATGCACGATGGAGTGGGTACTTCATATCAATATGATAGAGAAGCTAGCAGTACAGAAAGCCTTGTTGGCTTTCCGAGACTACTTATTGAACAACAAGGTGCAGGTCTTAACAGACAACACAGCTGCAATCTGGCATCTCAATAAGCAGGGAGGGACACGTTCCTCTCGTCAAGAAAACTTGAGATCTTGACATGGTACATTCACAATGGAATCCACCTTTTGGCGTTGCACATACCAGGGGAGAACAACATCCTGGCGGATACCCTCAGCAGGAATCTATCGACACCACACAAGTGGGAAATGGACAAACAAGTCCTTCAGGAACTCTTCAAACACTGAGGCCTACCAGTGATAGATCTCTTCGCCACACCTCAGAATACAGTGTGTCACAGGTATTGCTCCAGGGGAGGGGAGGGATGATGGTCTCTCAGAGACCCCTTCCAAATTCCGTGGAAAGGGACTCTTTTCTATGTGTTCCCCCTAATTCTGCTCCAAAAGTTCAAAACAGATCAGACCAACTGCATCCTAATAACACCGTGGTGTCCAAGGCAACCATGGTTCTGCCCCTTCCTCAACTTGTTGATGGGGAACTACACTCGATTACCAGTCTCGGTGAGCTTACTGACTCGACACGGGGACTCAACACACCATCCAGAACTTGGAAACCTACAGCTCACGGCATGGAAAATTTACCTGAGCCAAAAGATTTTCCAGACGAGGTAAAACAATCCTCAAAGCTGCTCAAAAGCTGTCTACACGGAAGGCATATACAGTGAAATGGAAGAGTTTTCTTAAGTTTACTTCCGATCGCCACATAGACCCAAATGAGGAATCAGTACTTGGAATACTTTCCTTTTTGAATATGCTGTTTCAAAGGGGTCTAAAACTTGCATCTCTAAATGTGTACCTAGCTGTGATATTGGCCAATAGGCCCCCAATAATGGGCTACTCACTTCTTTCTCGTCCCATGATTCAACAGTTCTTGAAGGGAGTAAAAAATCTTGATCCACCTTTGAGGACCTTAATCCATCAGTGGAGTTTATCTGTGGTCTTAAAAGTCCTGCTTTCAAAACCCTTTGAACCACTCGCTACTACTGATTTGAGACTCCTGATGGAAATTGTCTTTCTCGTTGCGATCACCACAGCTAGAAGAGTGAGTGAATTATGTGCTCTCAGAGTGGACCTTCCTTTCCTTATTTTTCACAAAGAGAAAGCTACACTCGATCCAGACCCCTGCTTCCTACTGAAAGTGGTTTGGAGTTCCACATCATTCAGAACATTGTTCTACCCGCCTTCTTTTCGTCACCATCATTGCCACTCGAAAGGCACCCTTGACATATGGCGGGCATTGGCATTTTATAAGGATAGGACTGCCAAATTCTGAAAAATCAAGCATCTTTTTGTATGTTATGGAGGTTCTAAGAAAGGAATGCAAATCTCAACACAGACTTGCTTCATGGATTGTACTTGCCATCAAATTGGCTTATCAGCTAACTGGTCTCTAACTGACAGAACCAGTAAAAGCTCACTCGACAAGAGAGATCTCGACATCAACAGCTTTTGCCAGAGGGGTGTTGATCCTGGATATGTGCCGTGCAGCAACATGGTCAAAACCTTTAACCTTCATCAATCACTGTATACACGATACCCGAGAGAGAGTTTTGGGAGAGCAGTTTTATCTTCCATCCTTTAATTCAGCATCATACAACACCTACCCTCCACAGGTAAATCATCTTGTTAATCTCCCCTACGTGCGATGCACAGAGACCACAAAGAAGAAAGGCAGGTTGCATTCCTGTAACTGTAGTTCTTCGAGTGGTCATCTATGCATTCACGCAACACTCCCACCGTCACCTCTTTGGTGTCGATTTTATTATACTATTGGTATCGAAAGAGGCTTTATCTCCTTAGGGTCGAGGCCAGCAAGATGGTCTCAGGAACCGAGAAGATAGGTGGGAACCAGTCAGGACATGTGCATTGAGGTGGTAGGGAGGAGTTCCCATGAAAAAAGCATTCCTCAGCTTTAGAAGTTTCCTCCAAAAACATACAGCTGATATGTGTGAATGCACAGATGACTACTCAAAGAATTATAGTTACATTATTATTTATTTATATAGCACCATCAATGTGCATGGTGCTGTACAGATAACACAGTAAATAGCAAGACCCTGCCGCATAGGCTTACAATCTAATAAGTTGTAGTAAACAATAAAGAGGGAAGGAGAATGCAAACAGGCACAGGGAAGTGTAAACAGGCACCGGGTAGGGAGAAGCTAACAGTATAGAGTCAGAACAAACTCAATATTTGAAGGCTATAGGGAAAAGAAAAGTTTTTAGCTGAGATTTAAAAGCAGTGATTGAGTTTGTAGTTCTCAAGTGTTCTGGAAGAGCGTTCCAGGCGTAAGGGGCAGCAGAAGAAAAAGGACGAAGCCGAGTAAGGGAAGTGGAGGTCCTAGGGCAGGCGAGAAGCATGGCATCAGAGGAGCGGAGAGCACAAAACCTGTCTTTTTGTAGTCTAGTAACATTTGGGGGAATAATTCAAGCCTGACACTATCTCATAGTTGACATCTGGTCAAAAGTCCTTTATTATGTTTGTGGTGTCCTAATTAGGAATCAGCTACATTGCTGAAGTTAAGCAGTTTGGGGAAGTGGTCAGTGTCTTGACGGGAGATTGCCTTGGAACCTTGAATTCTGTGATGGAAAATGCTGGGATTTAAATGAACTAAACAATAATGCTTCTACCCCTGTATAATCCCAACAGTTGGCTTCATTTTTGCAAACATGTAGCTGCTGTTAAGAATTTAAGGACTGAGGTGTAAGAGTTTGTCAGTCATTCACAGGACTTGTTCACAGGTTGTTTTATTTCTCTCCACCCTTCTCCCAGTGTTGATTTTTGATGGTCATCTGCTTCGTTTGTTAAAGCACAAAACCATCTCCATAAAGCGATAGGCTAAATTCTCTAGAATGTACTTAAATTCTGATTCTCTCAATGGTGTAGCCAACCTGATATTTTGGACTACAATTCTCATAAAACCAAGGCAGCATGGGCGGTGGTTAGAGATTATGGCAATTTTGGTCCCATCTGGAGGATGCCAGGTTGCCTCACCCTACTCTAAAGACTACTTTTGCTGATGCCGTCAAGTGTATCCGTTTCTACATTCAGTAGAAAAAAAATAATTTCTGTTTTAAATCAGTCACTGTATTTTAAATCTTTGCATTGCTGCTAAGTTTTGTTTGGGTTTTAATTTTAGACTAGTTTTAAATTTTAAATATTGTGTCTTCTGTTGCAATTTATGGTGAACCATCCAAAGAATTTCGGTTATTGGGCAGTATTGAAATGTAATATTATTTATTTATTTAAAACATTTGTATCCTGCCCTATATCATTAAGATCTCAGGGGGGCATACAGATAAAAGCATACAGTATAAAACAATAAATAGTATGGAGCCAGCACCATTCTGTGAAGAATTTCTCAAGCATTTGCCTTGTGGTTGCTGGAAGTATATTTGCTAATATGAAAATGTCAGAGAAATCTCCCAAATAAAGGGAAATTCTCACCATAAAATGTCCCTAATATTTTGGCTTTTATTTCCTTTCTCAAAATATCATTGACCTGTTTCACACAATCATCACAGCCCACCATGACTTATTTAAACTATGGTGGGAGGTGGCCCCTGCGGGTGCCAAATTTCTGGTTGAAACCCTCCATAGCTGCTTTTGTCATCTGAGCCCTGTGAGGGTGGTTAACAAACTACCCTAGAACAGGCCATAGATTCTACCCTTACCCAGTGAGGGCAATTGGGAGAATGAGGCAGCATGTACAAAGGTGGTTAACAAACCATTATGGCTTATTAACCACCCTCATGTTGTGCAAACTGGGCCATTGGGTGGGTTTGCATGATTGGGGAGGGAAAGTAAGGCACTGTTGCTTATTTTTCTGCCCCGCATGTGTTGGTTGCATGCTGTTTAATTACCATAATTAGCCTTGCCAGGCATGGCTTGTCGTGTCATCCAAAACTGGCGAGGGTCTAGAGATGATTTACGAAGCACCCCACAACCCTCACCACCCACCCTCTGTGGGTTTGGATGTCACAACAAGCTGCGTCCAGCAAAGGTAATTATGGTAATTAGGTGGGATTTGATTTGCATGTGCAGGGTGGAAAAATAAGCCATGGTACCTTATTTTCCTCCCTGCTTGTGTGAATCTAATCATTGTGATGTTCCCAGATATTTTGGAGAATCCTTCCTTGATTCTTGGATATTGGGTTTACTGAGCAAAGTAAGGGTTTACTAAGAAAAGTAAATGCAAGCAGATATTGATGCAAAAAAGTGAGAATATAACTAAAAACATTAAGACCAACAATAAAAATAATCTTACGTCAGAAGCAGTAAACACACTAGGGAGGTGGTTGGACCATTGGAGAAGAAGGACATTAAAAGGTGTGCTAAAAGAGGGAAAGGAGATGGCAGGGAAACTGAACGAATTCTTTGTGAATGTCTTCACCCCAGAAGCAGTATGACAGGTACCTGTGCATCATCTAACTTTTTTTCAGGAAGGGACTCTGAAGAAATGAGGCGACTAGTAGTAACAGATGAAACTCTAGGCCCTTCCTCCCCAACCTTCTGCGTTCCAGACATTTTGGACTTCAACGCCCTTCAGCCCTAGGCAATGCAGCCAGTGGTCAGGAATCCTGAGAGTTGTACTCAAAAACATCTGGAAGGCACCAGATTGGCGAAGGTTGACCTATTGTATCCCACAAAGATCTGGTTTGGGCTAGTACTAATTTATTCATAAATGATCTAGAGATAGGAGTAAAGAGTAAGTAGCTAAATTTGGAGATGAGACCAAATACCCAGAATAGTAAAATCCCAGACAGAGCTTCAAGAGGGTCTTTACCCAAACTAGTTGTGATGTCGGAAGAGGTAGCCCTGGGGCAGCAGTGCCTGCCTGCTGTCTGCTGTGGAGGCATGCAATAGTATTTGAGCTAGGCTGTATTATTAGTATTGACTGGGAGTGGTAGTGTTATATTCCAGTTCTAGAGCACCTGCTTGAAGGCTGGGAAGTTAATTGTGGAGGCAGAGTGAATTTGGAAGCAATGAAAAGATGATTTGTCAACTCTATCACAATCCTGGAGGAAACGTCTCTTCTATTTATGTCACTTCAGCTATCTTTTTGTTGTTCATTGCATCATATCTTTTACTTCCCAGAATATGTAAGCAGAATAATTTAGGTGGAACTATTGTATGTGAGGCTTTGCACATTTGTTGGGAACATTTTTTAAGATTTCAGGCCGATATTAAACAATTCTAAACTGTTGCATGTGAAGTTGCTTGAATCTATTGATTGGTCTCCGTGTAGTTACTAATTGTAACAAATTAATAGAAACTGGCAGTGCCTGGTGGCATTTAACATGCTTTGATTGTTTTGAATTTATTTAATACAATTCTTACATGCTTTTTTCCCCCTTTCCAGCCCCATCTGCTTTGATATGATTGAAGAAGCTTACATGACAAAATGTGGGCACAGCTTCTGGTAAGGCTTGTTGATAAAATTGCATAGCATGAAAGACATATTTATACAGTTAAAAGTCATGAGCTAAGGTTGGATTCTTAGATAACACTCAGTGGATGTGGTGGTTTTTGCACAAATGGCATTGAATGACATATTCTGAATTAACATTTTTATGGGTGCATCCTTTGGATAACTTTAAGATTTATGTTGATCCTAATCATTATGGTGGAATCAAATCTTGCTGCATCATCATAGTTTTAATTTCCTACACAGAAGTTACCCAACCTTGTGTCTGAGATAATTATCATGCAAATACTTAGCATCACTTACCCTCAGGATGAAATGGACACCACTTAGTAATCCCTAATTATTTAGGACCTCTCATCACCTTCAGGTGCAATATTAACATTTTGAATTGATAAACAAATCTGGGATTGAGGCATAATAAGGCATTACATCAGTGTTGAAAGGCATGATAATACCCTTCTACAAAAACTGGTTGATGGGATCACATTCATTGTATCTTTCATCCCGAAATAGGTTATGCATTAAATAATTTTATTCATCTTCCTTTAATGATCTCTGCACACTTGATTGAAAGACTGGGGAGGTGCTTGCTTGTTCTGTCTGCATTTGCATGCACAGCCACTACCACTTCATTTGTTGTGATTTTGAGGCAGTGTTCACTCCCCAAATACTCTTTGTTATAATAGGTAGTATTTTAGGGGAAACTACATGTTTATCAACATTGTGGAGTGGCCTGAGATTGAAGTGGAGCCTAGTTTATCAATCTCTTTTGTACCTGGGATAACTTATATTCTTATGAAAGTCTCATTATTTTGAAATTGTTAAGATTGCTCTATTTAATCCTTCCTCACCTGAGCTCTTAAAATTCAGGAAAAGAGAGATGTAGTAGATTTGCATAACATATTCTAGCTTTCACCAACTTGGTACCCTCTAGATGTTTTGGAAGTCTGATCCCAGCATTCCTGACCATTACAATTGGTTGCTGGGGATTATGGGAACTGAAGTCCAAAACATCTAAAGGGCACCAGATTGGGGAAGGCTGACATATCCTAACAATTTTTTTTCTTAATTCAAGGCTGAAAAATTTCCAGGTGCTTAAAATTTTTATGCTGGTGTCTAAGCATTTAAAAAATTTCTTGCAGTGCCTTGGTGTCTTCCTCGATAGACAGATCTGAGGCTATGCTAGTGATGGCACATTTGTGCTCCTCCCTTGATATTGATTTTATTTATTATTTATTTAGTACATTTCTATACCGCCCAATAGCCGGAGCTCTCTTATTTTATGCCTGTGAATCATGTTGACAGGTAGTGGAAGAGAGGAAATTCTGGAAAATGCCACTTTTATCTCACTGAACCTCTGTCCACCTCTGGATTGCATACAGTTGTGTCCCATCCACTAACAGAAAGCTTTTTGATCTAGTGGAGACCACCATGAGCAAAAAAAAAAAAAAAAAAAAAAAGTGTGTGTGTTGGGGGGAGATGTAATTTTTGCTGAGTCTTACTTTCTTTTGCAGCCACTGCATCCCACTAAATCTACTCCAAAGGGTTGGAGGGGACTCTTTGGAACAGAATGTGAGATAGCACAAGGGCTGCGGAAGAAAAGGGAACTTGCAAAAATAACCCTCCCACCCTTCTGCTCACAGAAAACTTAGCTGGATCAAAGAGCCTTCCATCAGTGGAGATTCACAATTGGATTCAACCCACTGGACTGGTTTTCATATAACACTAATCCATGGTTTATTTAACCCTGATTATCTCATAGTTTGTTGTCCTGCCCAGCTTGTGTTTTTTTTTTTAATCACCCTTGCCCGCTGCCTCTGTAGCTTGGCAAAACAAACCATGAACAACCTACAGTTCTGGGTTCACATGTAACAACAACCCATAGGCTGTGTTCACACAAAATGACAAGCTACAGTGTGGGTTGAATTTTGGGTTGTTGTGTTGTATGAACCAAGCCATCCCAACAAACCATGTTTTGTTAATCATGAAGAACCCACAAAGATAATTCATAGTTTGCTTTTGGGTTGTGAATTGTGGCTTGTTCGTGTTTAACAAACTATGGTTTATTAGCACAGCTGTGTTCATACAACACAACAAGCCACAATTCATGGTTCAAGAACAACCCACACTCAGCCCATACTCAGCCTGTATTCTGGTTTGTTGTATTGTGTGAACCAGGTCATAGTTAAACAACCCAGAGTTCACAGCCTAACAACAATCATAGGTTCTCTTTCTGGGTTATTTGGGCTAAAACCATGGTTTAGCATTGCTTGCCAACCAGGTCACTGTCTGTTTCTATGCATCAGAAGTAGATAGTAAAGGGCATATTCTGAACAGGAATTCTAATCCAAGTGATGTTCTGTGAGGTTTATTTTGTGCATATGAGGCCTAAGAGTGGAACAGAATGGGCAGTGAGATGACATATAAAGAGAATTTGGTGGCCTTTCTCCATCACTTGCCAAATACTTCAAATTCACAAGCACTACTATTTCATTCTCAGAATCTAGTAATGCTTTTCAAAGTGCCAGCCCGTCACAGAGTTTTTTTTTTAATTCCTGGGTGTCATCAAAATTTTGGCTGCCTAGAGATTTTCCTTTCTTCTGCATTTTTGTAAAAAAAATAATACAAAATGAATCTATATTACAGTCAATACATAATATTAAGAAATGTTAAGTCTGAGAAACCAACTTTGTCCTAAAGCAGCTACAAAAGCAAGAATTCTGTATATTGTGCCTGTCCGCATCAAATACTGAATAATCCCTCTCATTTGATAAGTGGTGTTGCCTTAATTTTGGGGACCAGAACATAAAGGTGAGATTTGTTTATTGGCTTGAAATTCTGATCTACCTTTTATATCAGGCCTTCTGTGCTACAGCTCCACTTCCTGATGATATAGTTGAAACAAATGAATAATAGCATGTGATACATCTTATCCAATAGCTCATCTTCTGAATAATAGTGTAGAGAGCTTTTATTATATTTTGTTTCTCATAGCTCTGCTGTGTTTGTTTTTCCTTGAACAGCTATAAATGTATTCATCAAAGCTTGGAGGACAACAACAGATGTCCCAAATGTAATTATGTTGTGGATAACATTGACCATCTCTACCCCAACTTTTTAGGTAAGTCTTAGTGTTTGTTTGAAATTATATTTGTGTTTGAAATTATATTTCAACTACATTTTCAGTAAGAAGGTAGAATGTTTACCTCCTTATTTTGCTATGCATATCTTTGCTGTCTTCACAACTTGCTTCATGGAGTGCAATCTATAGAAGGTTGTGTCTGAAGGCATATTCTAGTTTAACCACTTCATGGAGAGTAACTTTGTGGAATTGTGTTTAGGGATGCAGTTATAGGATTGATGAGGGCCAACAAATTGAAGATGAATCCTGACGAAACAGAGATTCTATCAGTGGGTGGTTCCCAGATTTGGGAATTGGGTTACTCACTTGTTCTGGATTGGGCTGCGCTCCCTCTGAAGGAACAGGTACATAATATGGGGGTGTTCCTGGATCCATCTTTGTCCCTAGAGACCCAGGTGACTCAAGAGCGCCTATTATTGGTTTCAGCTGGTGAGCCAACTACTGTTCCTGGATAGGGATAGTCTGGCCACTGTGATCCATTACTGCTAACGCTCTATGTGGGGTTGCCCCATGCACCTATTTTGGAAACTGCAGCTTGTGTAGAATGCAGCAGCTAGGATGTCTGAAGCATGTAGATTCTACATGCATTACACCTGTAATAAAAGAACTGCACTGGTTGCCTATTAGCTACCAAGCCTTGTTCAGGATTTTGTTGTTGACATATAAAGCCTTAATAAACTCATGACTGGGCTATTTAGCTGACAGTCTTCCCTTATATCCAGTCAAGCCCTGAAATCTTCTGAGAGGCCTTACTAGTTCTTCTGCAGCCATTGGAACATCACCAGAGAGGGTCTTCTCAGTGGTGCAACCCACCCTTTGGAATACTCCCCCATGTGTGACTCAAGAGGCAGAAATGGTGATAAGATTTAAATGTCTCTTGAAAATACACCTATTCACCCAGGCTTCCCTTGATCTGTGAGGGACTATTACCACCCCGTTTGATGTAACGATAATGTAATATTTGTAAACGTTCTTAATTTTTGAAATTATTTGTTATTTTTATCTTGTTTCTATATTATGTTGCATTTTAATGTGACTCTCTTAGAGATTTTATTATATTAAGAGGAATAAAAGTATGATAAATTAATAAATAAAATGTACACAACCCTTATTGAGTTTTATTTTCTTCTTCCACCTTTGCATTATACTCTACATTAGATGGACTAGTATTCTATTTTGAGATCATATAATTTCTATATTCTGTGCAACTTGTAGCAAGCACCTTTGACTTTAAACTATTTAAGTGTCTCATCATTCACATTTAATGCTAAACCATGGCTCAGTGTTACGTGTATGAAGCTCTGTGAGCCCATAAAGCCTTGGACTCGTTTGTCACTACCCCCTCCAATCTTCCTTCCATAAGGTTAAGAGTAATGAACTACGATTCAGTGTCACTTTCCCCTATTTCTGGCTTGTCTTTTTTACAGCAGACACACTGAGCTGACATTTTCATCGAACTGTCCACTACAACTCCAAAATCCCTCTCTTGGTCAGTCACAGCTAGCTCAGATCCCATCAGTGTGTACTTGAAGTTAGGTTTTTTTATATACTTGTTAACATTGAACTGTAGTTACTATTTTGATGCCCACTCACCCAGTGTGGAGACATCCTTTGGGATCTCTTTGCAATCCCTTTTAGTATTAAATAATTTAAATAATTTGGTGTCGGCAAACTTGGCCAACTCACTGCTCTCACTACTACAGATGCTTCAATGTGTATTCTATAATGTTTCTCTATTAGCAAAAGTTACAAAACTTTATTGGGAAAACAGTGAAGGCTGGAGATGTTGTTTGATAGGACTGATTTCCTAGTAAGCATGTGTCCAGACATTGTGCATATATCCCTGTGAACTTTGTTTCCTTTTCTTTAGTGAATGAGCTCATCCTTAAACAGAAACAAAGATTTGAGGAAAAGAGATTCAAACTGGACCATTCAGTGAGTAGCACCGTATGTCCAAATCTTCTTACTCTCATTTTATTTCTGGTCATAAGTTGCAGTTGTAGTGTGTTGTTGTTGTTGTTGTTGATGAAGACAACAATCAATGCTGTCCTTATGGGGTTGGGGTTACATGTTATTCCAAGCATCTAAGCATTTGAGGAAGTCTGGTCCTTTCAGAAACTGTTCAATCAGTCTGCATCAGTAAGATGTCATTTAGACTTAAGAACATAAGAAGCGCCCTGATGCTGGATCAGGCCAAGGGTCCATCTAGTCCAGCACTCTGTTCACACAGTGGCCAACCAGCCATTGGCCAGGGATGAACAAGCAAGACATGGTGCAACAGCACCCTCCCACCCATGTTCCCCAGCAACTGGTGCACACAAGCTTATTTGCAGACTTCTGGCTGTAAATTATATTATTTATTTACTTACTGTATTTTTATCCCACTTTTCAGGCAATTATTGTCTCTCAAAGACAATAAAAAAGAGAAATCAGCCCTGCCATCAGGCATACAAACTAAAATTACAAGACACAGACCTGATTCGCATGTAACAAGAAGCCTCATGGGTGAATTTCCCCGCGGGGCTTCTCACTGTGGCAGCGGCTGCCATTTTGAATATTCAAGCTGCGGCAGGGGCACGCCATAGCTTGTTAAGTGTGAACCTGGTGAGGATGGGTTGTTGGGGAGGTTGACAACCCCAACAACCCACCCTCAGCAGGTTTGCATGTAACAAGCTATGATGTGCCCTCACCATGCCCTGAATATTTAAAATGGCAACCACCACTGCAGTGAGAACCCCTACAGGAAAATTCACCAATGATAGCTTCTCATTACATATGTGCAAACCAAGCCACGGAGTGGAGGGGGAGAAACTTGATCATGAACTTATGAATGTGGATTCAAAAGTAATCTTTATTTTTTTGTTACATCACCAGGTATGGCAGAAGCAGCAGAACCAGTGGTAGCCAGAGTGTGTTACATTTAGTCAAGAATATCAAAGACTTGCTGATATTAGGGGGGCTGAACTATTTGGTCAAGTTTAATTGGTTTGGGGAATTAACTTAGAAAGACTGTAAGCACAAGGGAGGTAATGAAGTTGTACCTTAATTAGGTTCCAAGTCTGAAACCGTTGTGGATACGTGTTGCATTCCTCATTAAAGGGCCTCAAATTGTTCTTTTATCCAGAACGTTTCAGCTATAATTAGTATAAATAATCCCTCTATTACAGGGGTGCAAAACCTCAGGCCTGGGGACCAAATCTGTGTCCCCTAGATGGCCATGCCTCCATGCCCTGGCTCTACCCCCTTTCCTGTGGTGGTGACCCAGCTTTTGTGCAGTTTTCCCCTATTCAGAAGGTTGAAATGCCTCTCCTAAGGCATAGTTACTGGCAGAAAGGGGTTTAAGCTACAGCATGTTGGTATTTTGATGAGTCTTAAATGCTTTTGGTGGTTTAGAATGCCTTTGGCCAATTTTGTCTGGCCTGTCATCTACAACCATTCGCGTACAGGGATAGGCTGGCCACAGTAGTTGATGCACTGGTCACTTCCCATCTAAATTACTGCAATATACTCTATATGGGGCTGCCCTTGAGGACCACATGGAAGTAAAGAAAACATTGGCTAGATTGCTGCTAGAAACAGCATCTCAAATCTATAAAAGTCCTATATGGTTCGGGTCCAGGTTATTTGAAAGAATGTATCCTCCCTTATGAGCCTGCCCGTGCATTGAGATCTTCTGGAGAGGCCCTTCTTTCAGTCCCACCTTCTTCACAGGCACGCTTGGTGGGAACATGGGAGAGGGCCTTCTCGGTGGCTGCTCCGGTGCTCTGGAACTCTCTTCCCGGGGAAGCTAGGCTGGCTCCCTCCTTGATGGGCTTTCGGAAGCAGGCTAAAACGTTTTTGTTCCAGCAGGCCTTTGGAGAATAGTCTGGCCCTCCATCTATGTTAATGTCTTATAATTTTGTTGTGTATTTTAATTGTTTATGGTTTTGTTTCTCCCCCACATGTATATTTTAAACTTTGTAAGGCCGCCTTGAGGCCCAGCATTGGGCAAAAGGCTGGATACAAATAAATATAATAATAATAAATAATAATAATAATAAATAATAATAGGAACTGCATTGGCTGCCAATACACTTCCAGTCCATGTTCAATGTGTTAGTGATAACATTTAAAGCCCTAAATGGGTTGGGACCTTGATCTGTATGCTGCCCTGAGATCTTATTGATATAGGGCAGGATATAAATGTTTTAAATAAATAAATAAATAAATATTTCCTGATTATGGAATGCCCTCCCCTTAAAGGCCCAGGTGGCAGCAATGTTAGTCTTTTTCCAGTACCAAGTTAAGACTTAGCTATTTATGCAAGCCTTTAGGTCTCTGTAGCTCAGTTTGAATTATTTGCTCAGATTATTGCTGCTAATTTTAAATTGATGATGATTGTAATAGACTGTGAATTGCTGTTGTTTTTATGGCTTTATGCTACATTGTTTTATTGATCGATTTTATCCCTCCCTGAAAACTATTGATGTGGGGCGGGTTAGAAATATTTTAATTAATCAGGCTTGGTTAACTTCTCTGAAAATGACTTGATGATTTGTTTCCCCCCCCCCTCTTAGAATGGCCATAGGTGGCAGATATTTCAAGATTTGCTGGGAACAGATCAAGATAACCTTGATTTGGCCAATGTTAACTTAATGTTGGAACTGCTGGTCCAAAAGAAAAAACAGCTGGAGGCAGTAAGTTTTTTCCCTTCTTAATAAATATGTTAAGAGACATTCTCTTTTGCTCAGGGAAATCCTAATAGAAAGCTGACTTCCTAACTCTTGCCTAGCATTGTTATGATGGATACCTTGATGCTATAACGGTACAAGCTTGTAAATAACTACTCAGTGGTAACCTGTGTTAAGTGATTTTCCTTTCTCGACTATCAGATATGACGCTTCTGACCCAAGTTTAGAACTGAAACAGTCTTGGTTGCTTTGCTTAATGACTTGCTGTGTGTGAGAGAAAGGAATTCAACCCCGTTAAATCTCCCAGACTTCTTAGTGGCTTTTGATATTGACAACCATGGTGGTATCTGGGACTACTTGCAATTGGGGACACACAAGGAATCAGTCCATTCATCTGGTGCTCTTTGTGTACTTCCAATGTCAACTGAAGACACTGTTGTTCTCCCAGAGATTTGTGGGGTTTAATTTTACTTCAAACAGCAGCAAACTGGTTTTTGCTTTTTAGTTTAGGTTATTTTTATTCTAAATTTTAATTAAATTTTGAGAAAGTGTTTTGTTATTTGGTACTTGCTGGTTTGTTTTTTAAAATTCATGTGAGTTGTCTCAAATTTATACCTGAGAGGATGGATGCAAGTGTTTTAATAAAATTAAGATTTTGTACATTAGAATCTCCCCCCCTACACACACACACATTTAGACCATTTGATATTATGCAAATAGATAACATGGTCTTATGTGGGCACACAAACTTGTAAAAATACTTGGAGACTAGTAACTTTTATGTGGGGTTTTACTTGTAAGAATTTCATATTGTAGTGCAAATCCTGTGTCACCATAGGGGTTAGTAGTCTGACAATGAATGAATAAAAATAAGTTTGCCCATTTCCCTTGCGACTAGAACAACTTTACACTTTTAAAATAAATGTAATACAAAAAAACTGACAAAGGTGAAAACAAAAAGATGTTCTTTTTTAAAAGATCATTTACCATTTCTTGAAGTTTGAAGTTGAAAACACGTGATGTAAGATTTCTCTCTCTTCTTCTTCTGGTGTCCTTTCAGCTTTTGCTGCTCAGCTTTACCTCCTCCTCCTCCTATCACCAACTGATTTTTCTTCAGCCCTTTCCCCAACGTTCTGTGCCTGTCCTTTCATTAGCCCAACACTCTAAGAGCTCACAGGAATAAGCATTATTACACACACACACACACACACACACACACACACACTATGTATTGTATTTTGTAATTGTGTTTTTAGACTGTTGGTTATTATGCTTTTCATGGTTTTAATTTTTGTGACCCACCCAGAGAGCTTCGGCTATTGGGTAGTATAAAAATGAAATAAATAAATACATACATACATACAAAGTGTGGGGGCAAATGCATTAACCTCTCCTTTGCCTCATCCCTCTTCCTTGCCTAGCTTTCCAAAGCTTGAACTTTTATCTTTTTTGAAGTTCCAAAATTTTCTGCACGTTTGCGCTGCTCAAGCTTCAGCTCAGAACAAAAATGAGCAAAACTGGTTTGGTAGATCTCAAATAATAAGCCTTACACTACCGTATTCCTATATAAGATGATGCTGTAAAGCAGGCCCACACAGCCTGTGACCCACCAAGCCAAACACAGCCCACCTGTTTATGCTGGTTGCCTAGGGCTGTAGTTATGTAATGTGGTAGGTCAGGATGCATAATTGCTGAGCTGTAGTCAGCTTGTTAAATGTAATGCTGCACTGAAGGTTCATGATGATCAGGTTTTGATTTGAAAACTGCCATTGCAACGTGTGTAAAAACGTCCTTGAAATCTCTTTCCACTGTTACAAGGTTCCCCCCTTACACAGCCATTGTTTCTTCCTTCTACTCCTCCTTAGGCATCACTTTTTTGTTGTCTGAAAGAAATTGCTTGCACTCTTTTTTTGAGCTGGTGCACATGTGAATGCATCTTAAAAATCTTAAAACCCTTGCTGTACATTGATATGCAAGGGTTTAAAAACTATTAAGATTTTTAAAAAGCACCTTGCTATATGCTAATATGCCTGAAAATATATTTTATTCAGCGTATTCTGCCTTTCTTCAGTAGAATGGTGGCATACAGAGGGTTACCAGTAGATTTCCTATCCAGGCATTGATGAGACTCAAATCTGCTTAGCTTTAGCAAGCATTGTTTCGTCACGTGCCTTCTAAACATAGCCCTGTCCCATGTTACTAATTTGTATAAACACCTAAATTAAAATAATAACCTGGAGATCCCCTAGCAAACACTTTTCTTCTTTTCAAGTACACATTGTAAATAGTGGTTGGTTTTCCAGGTGTGAAAGTATTCATTCTGCTTCCCTGCCTTGGTTTGGCTGTTGCTTGCCTAACCAGTAGTAGATGGAAACCTGACTGTTTAAGTTTCATGTTGTGCTTTTGAACTGTACCACCTTTCTTCTTACTTTATTCTTCAGACAAAGAAGATGGAACAATGTGTTCTTTGTCCTAATTAGTTTATCAGTGCTTCAGAGAAAGGTTGTTCATGGATTGTACCCATCTGTTTACAGCCTCCACTTGCACTTATTCTGTGTTATTCCTCAGGATTGTTTGGGTTATTGTAGTATTATCTCAACAAATGTAATTCTTAGGAGTGAGGGAAGGGTTGACATAATAGATATTGCGGCTGGTGCACATACAGTATAGAACCAGCCTTGAGAGTATGCACCCACTTGCAAGAGTTTCTCTACTCCTATGAGGGAGCAAATTCTCCCCAGTGAAGCTTTTCCTGTAATTTAAAGTGAACTTCACATCATGGGTAAAAGGAAGAGTATGTATGCCCAAGAGGCAGGCTCCCAGTTTGCTCACTACAGTTAGCAGGGACCCATTGTTACATCTGTACTGTTCCCATAAGGCACTGTTCAACGGTGGCGCAACGTGCTGTGGTTTTACAGCATGTACATACCAGTGTTCATCTCTTGTACAGACTATTTGAGAGTGCATGAATATCTACAGTATAGCTAGAGTCGTTTACTGCACCAGTTTTTTATATGCATCTTTTAAATAAAGAAAACGTTTCTATAGTGCTGAGCTGTTCTATTTTTTGTACACAATCTCATTTTTATCTCTAAACTTTCTGTTATAGGAATCCCATGCTGCCCAGCTACAGATTTTGATGGAATTCCTGAAGGTTGCCAGAAGAAATAAAAGAGAGGTAATGTAACGTACTTTGATTTACTACTATGAAACCTTCTTTCCATTACATTATTTTTTTTAATAATTCAGGTTGGCATCAAATGGTTCTTAAAGACGTGTAGGTGGGTGGGAATCTTGCTCAAAAGAATATTTGAAACATGTGGATTTTATTATGCTATGTATGATAGATTTTGTTTTGTTTTTTGTGCATTTTACTTGTGTTTGGTGTTTCTTTTGATTAACTTTTCATACCTTTTTGGAGAGAACATTGTCAAGGAAAGTGTATTTGTTGGCAGTTCCACCAAGTTCTTGAAATAAATTGCAGCTGGTTCTAGAGTTGGATAGCTTCAAACACTTTTAATACCTTTTCAGTAAATTTTTTTTAAACAAATATTAATATGAAAGGCCTGTTGTCATCTTGCAAATACACATATTATTGTAGATTCTGGGGTGAGTGGTTTTTTTGATGTTCCTTGCTGAATTAGTGTTCTGATAAATTTTATTATTCTCTTGCAAAATAGGAGGGACGAAACCAGTATTGGTTTAGTGGATTGGGGAGAAAAGTGGGCACCTTTCAAGGACCTACACCCAACTGACAGCAGCCCCTCGGAGTTGCCCCTTCTCACCAATGCAACCTGCTTGTTCACCTGACCCATATAATGGTGGAGCTGAGAAGGAGGAACAGTAGATGCTGCCTACTGCTGCCTACTTGCTCATTGTCTCTTTGCCTGTCAAACAAGCAAGTGCTAGCAATGATGGAAAGAGGATGAGGAGCAATAACAGCTTGTGACAATGGTGGAGGGAAGGTAGACTCACTGAGGGAGGGGGTCACTGAAGGAGTCTTGCCCAAGGGCCCTCAAAACCTGGAGCTAGCACTGAGGTAGCGCATTCAGTTTTGCTATAATCAATTTAGTGTTGGGGAGGAAAAGGGTAAATGTCCAAGTTGCAAGTTTTATCTACAGTAGAGTTGTTGACAACTCAGTAGAGAAAGGGAATTTACTCTGGATGGGCCAGTGTGAGTATTTGGCATGGTTTAGACTTAATTGAATGTGGATTTGGGGAGTGGCATGGGATTGTTCACACGCTCTTGTAAATTCCCCCTACCACTTCCTCAATACTGGTAATGCATCTATGGGCCAGTGGGGGTCTGGCAACCCTCATTTCAATAGATTTGGACTACGTCTCGGAAATAGTGGCTCCTCAGAGTTATGAGGGGATTCTTATTGTTTGTGTATCCTTCAAAAATGGCTCCTCCTTACATTGTATAAATGTCTCTGTGCCCCCAGCAACTATGGAGGTGTCTCCCATTTGGTCATCACTGGTAATGCATCTAATCATCACCAGCCTGTATTAAAACAAAACCAGGTTTACTTTCAAACTCACGTTCCAAAATCGACTTCATCAAAATTCTTAGAGTAACTTTAGGAGTATGTCTAGAGTGGTGGTGGTGGGGGCGCTGGGGCAGGATGTGTGCAGTTGTAGTGCCTGCTCTAGATCTGTCATTTCAGGTTTGGGTTTGAACTGGGCCTTAGGGTGGAATAAAGTATTGTTTCAAACAGAGAAGATGAGGATTAAACTTGAGGTTCATATAACTGTGCTATTTATTTGACAAGCCACTCTCTTGTGGATATCTATCTTGTTATATCTGTTTTTTTTAAAAAAAAACCGACCTGAAGGGCAGCATACAATCTTTTAAAAATAGATGAAGAATACTGGAATGCTGGCAATTCTGCTCTGACAGGTAATTAGGGCTAGACAAACAAATATAAGGCTTTTCTCTTGTATCTATACTTCTTTTAAAGTTCCCTTTTGTTACTACAGTGAAAATATTGTCAAATTAGCTGATACTTAACTTATTCCCAACTTTTTGCCATAGCTTTCTTGCCTTCTGCATCATTTCAGCTGCCTTATTTTTAATGTAACTTTAGAAACAAGCATTAGTATGTAAATAATTCCACCCCTTTGTCACAGATCTGGTGGTTTTGGTTTTTTTAGAAATCGCTACTTTTGGTCTATCCTAGAACTCCTCAGATACGAAAGATAAATTGGGTTAAACCCAGGTTGGTTACTTTGTAGTGCAATCCTGTACATGTCTACTCAGAAGTAAGTCTCAGTGGGTTCAGTGGGTTACAGTAAAATAGATATACAGGGTGCACCAGCCCTATTGCTTGTCTCAAAGCACACAGCCATTTGTTGGAATAATTTTCCTCAGGGCAATAGGACTTAGAATATTGATAGGACCAGTTCCTATAGAATAGATATCTATTTGTTGATTAGAGTTCTGTATGCTGAGCTTTCCAGATTCTGTCTGCATTATTCCTTAAAATAGTATAGTATGTGTACCAAACAGTAAAGTAGAATTGTAGAGTAATTGAATTTAGCACGAGTTACCCAGTTTAGAATGCAGATTCACTTAAACAAGAAACATTTTATTACAGTACACAAGTAAACATAGACTTGCAGTCTGGGAAATAAATCCATTGCTTTCTAGTTACTTATTTGGATAAGAGAGTATTAAGACAAATTATACCTATTGAGTTGCAGAAAATCCATAACCTTGTTTAGCTCCTATCTCTGAGTCCCAGCCCTGTGAGGAATATATTCAGTAGGTATCCAGACTGCCATATTCCAGCTCCACAAATCTGGGCAAATTTGCATATTATGCAAATCACATATGGACTGGGAAACTGTTGTATAACTTTCCCTGCTGGTTCCTCACTCCAAATCACTCATTTCAAAGTTGCTTTATACATAGGAAACAGAAGGTTGGGTTTTAAAGATTCTTTTGCATGTAATATGTATTTGAACCCGCAAAGCCTAACAAAATTTAAGACATTTAAACTGTGATTTTATACTGCAGAGGAATCGTTTTCATCCAAAAGGCTGAATTCCAATCTGGGAGAAGTCTTGGGCACCACATTTCAGTTTGCAGGAGCAAAATAGGTGGGACCAAAATGCAGTCTTTACAGTTTTAAGTAAACAGTAGTAGCTGCAGCATGGGGCTTCTGCCACCCATATCTCCCACAAATAAAGGAAACTGTGTTGCGTTGAAGTTGAAACCTGCCACTCAGAAAACTAAAGCAGGTTCCTAGGTTGTCTACTCAGAAGTAAGTCCCATTCCTACTTAGAAAGCCAAACAAAAACTAAGTGTCATGCCCCCCTCCCTGCTCCCAGCCACACAGACCAAGCCTACCATGCAGTTTATTTGTCCATAAAAAATATGGAACATTTACTGAGGTTTGGTCAATGACTGATTGGAAGCATCAGCCAAGCAGACTTTAGCCATGACAAAGGTATAAAGCTACATTAAAGCTCTGGAGGTTCATGAAGAGCCCCAGTGCAATTCGAAGGCAAGAGAAATCTTTGAAGCACACTGAAGTGCTCTAGAAAGGAAGAGTGCTTTCTGGGAAGTTCATCTGAGGTTAGGAGAAGTCGGAACACTTGGGGAAACCACAGATCACATTTTGGCACCACTATATAAATATTTAAACTATACCATTATATAAAAAAAATTAAGTTAGTAAATTTTATGCAATGTTTCCCCTAGTCCTTTTAGGACATAAACTATTATTATTTTCTTGTATCTAGTATTTTAGGATAAGGAGTTGGGAGCAGCATGAGGGGAAAGTGAGATCTGGAATGGGAGGGGATGGAGAAATAGTGGGACCGGGGATTAGAAGCACGTAGTGGGAGAGAGTGAGGTTAGGAGTATGGTGGATAGTGTGGGTCGAGGTTTACCTCAGGCATTTGTTAGACCAGACTAACTTGGAAGTCTCAAAAGGAGGTCTTACCTCGCCCTCTTTCCAAAACATGGACTCCAGAAAGGAAGTCCAGCTTCTTCTAACTGTAACTGAAAACGTTCCCCAAAAGACAAGGCTGCATATTTATAGCACCTTTCCTGTGAAACTAATGCAGTGGCATGATCTGCTTTAGGGTGTTGGATAGGGTGAAACCAAAAGTCAGTCATTGATAAGAAGGATGCAATTTTGCCTCTAGGAAGGCAGAAAGACAGGTTGGCATCGGTAAGAAACAAAGGTCAGACACAATTTCCCCCGACTATATGCAGTTTCTGCAGTTCAACCTGTTTCATCCCTAACTCTCTGGAAATGTGAGAGCAGATTGTCACCATAGAGATAGAAAAGACACCATAAAGGCATTGCCCAGTTTAAAGGTGGGCTTAATATGGCCAGATGATGATCTGTGGGGGCAAAAGTGCAATGTGTATGTAGTGCACACAGGTCAGTGGAACACGATGCTTTTGCATGTAATTGAGTTCTGGGTTTCAGCTAGGAGGAAGTCTGAGAGGGGCAGTACACAAGTTGTGTTTGTGGAGGCTATTTTTGGATGGAAAACCAAACCAGCCATTGGCAGAAAGCATCCAGATTGGGTGGGAGTGCTGATGGTAATAAATTGTTTTGCATCGTTGGGTGGGGGTGGGGGGAGTTGAGAAAATGTATTTGCTTAAAGACCAGGACTAAGGCTGTTGTGCCAAGTTGATCAAAAGGTAATTGGAGAGGGCTGGTGTTGTTGTAAGGTCTTCAGGATGTAATAGTGAGAAAGCAAGGGAATTGTTCTGGAGGACCTGTGGTAAGTTGAAATCCATTTCAGTTTCAGTGCAATTAACCCCTAGGCTGCAGTCGCATCTTGTAAAATTCTTTTGAGAGCAGTGAGCAACAACAAAGGATCGGAGCTGTGCATTCCTCAGCTGCTGCAGAAGTGAGAGAACTGGGCTGTGGAGACTATATCCTCTAGATTCTCCCAGGCAATGGCAGTTAAGGCCCACTTTCAGGATAGCAGATGAGTTGAAGAGTGTGTATGACAGCATTTGGATAATCAAGTCTCTGCTTAATAAGGTGAGATAGGTACAAGCTTCAAACACATGTATGCAACCACTTCACTTTTCCCCTGGCCTGAGTGAGTGAACCAGTCAGGAAGTTGCAGTTAACCAGAGCTTTCCATTATGGCTGGACTAGAAAATGATTATTAATGGCTTCTAAATGAGCCAGAATATAGAAGCCAACTTCAGACCATTTAGCTTTATATTCCAGCTTGTTTGGAAGCTATTAACCATGGATGTAAGTGGAAGCTATGGTTAGCTGTTACTTCCTTCCTTTTTTTTGCTGCATACATGAAGCGAGGAGTGAAGCTAATACATGCATGTACAAGGATCTCATGTATGTTTCAGATTATGAAGTTGAGTTTTTGATCAAACGTAGTCCTTACTAAGTGAAACTGATTTTATACATCTCATGTATACATTCTTTTGAGGAACTCAAAATATTGTAAAGGAGGAAACTACTCTGGAAATGTTGCATTGCTTTATTTAGCTGAATGTGCAAGTTTCAACATTCTGGAGTCATCAACTTCCTAAATACATCCATTCAACTCTTGGTCCTCTGTCAACGTAATGAAGATGTTAAGTAGCAAAAGATAGAGCTGTTATTAGTTATTGTGTGGTAATCATGGAGAATTAAAAGCATGGATTCTCTAGTGCTGTCATTGGCTCCTGCTAATCGTTCTTCTTGTCAAACTTTATTGCTTAGTCGTTTATACATGTGAATAGGCTGATGATTTATAGGTAGGGAGAAATGACAAAGGCAGAAATCAATCATGCTCTCAGAATCACAAACTGTTAATTATTTCTTCTATTCCCAAGGTAGCTTTGTAGCTTCAATATGTTTATTATCCATTTTTCTTAAATAACTACATTTTTGGCTGGTTCAGCAACTCTAGTTCTCAATTAGATGGCAGTTGGGGTAAAAAAAAAGCCTACAAAGCATATAGCAGAGATTTTAGCTGGTTGCATGCTAATTTCCATATCTTTTGAGCGAAGTGGCATTGAAATCCATTAAAGTTGAATACTTTAAAAAGTGTGGTCACTGCAAGATAACCTTTTACTTTGGGGCTTTTAAAATTCTCTCTTTAGCTTTGAGAAAATGTTCATTCCTATTAAAATTTTTGGGAGGATTTTGGAATGCTGTCTGTTTTTTAAAGGGTTATCCCATTCATGCCAGTGTTTGGCCTAGGAATGGGGACTTGTTTCAAATGGTTTTCAGCCATGCAATGCAGCTAGCCTGTCCATGCTAGGTGAAATAGCCGAAGCATCACCACCCACAAGTGGGTACTTGCATGTCCAATCAGGTTTCCTAGTTAAAACTGACCTGCCTATTCTGAACTGGGTCAATCTGATTGTGGAGGGTGGGATGCAGATTGCGTTTGTGTGGCACCTCAGTAGTTTTAAGAAGGGACATTTTTGGAATTCCTATCTCCCTCTGTGTTTTCTCTTTTTAGACTGTTCTGTGGTTAATGAGGAGGTTTTGGTTTACACTACAGAAGTCAAGTCATGGACCTGGGAATTTCTGTCCTCTCCTGGAAGGACATGCAGATCTGATTAGCATTTAATGACAACCCATTGGTAAAATGACCTATGGGTTGCCGTGCATAAGTGGGAATGTTGTTGGATTATGTGAGGGTTGTTTAACCTTCGCATAACCCATGGTCTCTGAGTTCAGATGACATAACAAGCAGCCGCCTTGGATGGAGTATTGGAAATTGCTGCTAGTACGTGCCGCAGCCCACCATGGCTTAAATAAGCTATGGTGGGCTGTTCAGTCATGTGAACCTACCCAGGCTCTTGGTGTGCCAAAACTGTGTTTGGCAGCAGCATAACTAATTCTGCTTGACCAGTACAGAGTTTAATATGTGTAATCTTAACTTTCTCAGAACAGTGAGCTTTGCTAATAAATTCCGGGGTATTGTCAACTACCACATTGTCTTTCTCTAAACAACTTTGTTAAAGGCATTTTTAGGAAGAGGCTTTTAAAAATGTGGTTAGTTTCCCTCAGAAGCAGAGTATCAGACATTTACACTTTCTGTTTTGCTACAAGTTTAATTGGGACCAAAACTATTTCTGGTTGATGGGCAGTAAAGGTGTGTCAAACTTGAAATAATGTTTGTTCTATTTCAGAAGGGTATTCACTGTGATACAATAACATACACAGTTAAGTAATACTGTTTTTAAGAACAGCGAAATGCCACAAAACAGTGTGTGACCTTTTGTTCTCCAAAACTCTAAATGTACAAAATAGTGATGGTGGTGGTGAGTGGTGAGTGGGGTGATACAAAGAAGTACAAAGATTAGGCCAGATATTGTGGTCTTAAGGGTCTGCAGTTTCAAGATGGAGATTACAAACTGAAAGAAACAAACCTGGTAGATGTTGTATATATCAGATTACACCTATTATTCTGGGACAAAGAACCAATAGTTGACCTCCATTTTTGAAAATGTAAAGGCCCGCTATAATTCAGATTTATAGTGGGCCTATAAATTGGGCAAAACACACATGTTTCTCAGCAGGCAGAGAGCAGAACTAAAGAGAAACACGACAGTCTTTATATTGAACATGTTAATTTAAACTTCAGAATTTTGCATGAACTGGTGAACTGACTTTGTTTTGCTCCTAAACTGCAACCCAGTATTGGATGTATTTAATTTACTACGTTTATTTTTATATTTATACATTCAGATAGCTCAGAGTGATGAGAACTGTTTTATGTGAGATTCTATAGCGGGGGAGCAGAACCTCTTTCAGTCCGGGGGTCAAATTCCATTTCGGAGAAGTTCTCGGATGCTGCATTCCAGTGGTGGATGGAGCTGAAAGCGAAAGTAGCGGGCCCGAGAATGTCAGCTTATTTTATCTTAAAGTTCTTACTGCTAGTTACTAAGCCTTAGGAGATGGCATTTCAACCTTTTAGAATGGGGGGGGGGGGGAAATGCACAAAGGCCAGGAAGCTGCCAAATGATTGGTTTTCAGGGGAGAGTGGCCTGGGGAACCCAAGAGTATCGGATTTGGCCCATATGCCTGAGATTCTGCACACCTCTATAGGCAGACAAGGGGAAATAAAATGTTTTAAAAATGTAAAATTCGGAGCAGTTGACTTTTCTATGACACGGAAAGTCCATATATTCAGCAACCGGTGATATGCTGGGTAACCTTTTTTTCTTGCTCTGCTGGAGATAGGCCAATTTTGATTTCAATTCTGTGGATCTATTGGGATTCTTACAGTGTAATATTTTGATACGAAATCACAACTAGTTGTGTGAAGGCTTCCCATCCTTTCAAAAATGTTGGGGCCTGTTCAAAAATATATTTATTGCTAAGCAAATGCAATTTCATTTCGGTCCAGTTAAATTATTTTACTTGTTTCTTAAAGAGTTTTTGTTGTTATCTTATAGGCAAGTGGTGGTTGGATTATCAGTGACTTTCTAATTACTTGAAGCATAATTGTGTATTTTTAAAAAATCACTTTAAAAACCAAGAATGTTAAGAGTACTGGATATTAACATTTAATAATGTGGAGCCTATTTGTTACTGATGCTGAGGAACATAATGTTATTGCATGTATTTCACAGCTTGCGACATTCATTGAATGCAGTTTGCCTATCTAATGCCTTTCTGAATTCACATTAACTTGTGCATAGTGACTACCTGAAATGTGTCGTTTTCTAATTTAGCATGCATGCCCGCTCCCTTTTAAAGAAAATGACTTAATTTATGACAGCCTCAGTATTGCCAATACAAATTGCCTTAGATTTCTTTTATCCTTTTTCCATCCACAGCAACTGGAACAGATTCAGAAGGAGCTGAGTGTTCTGGAAGAAGATATTAAACGAGTGGAGGTGAGGCTCCCAGCCATTGTTGCAACATGAGCAGTTTTTCACTCCCATCAAACTGTCTTCCTCGCTGTGGGCTGCTTTGTTAAATTTATGGCACTTGCTTCAGTAATGGAGAAACTGAACAGATTAAGCTCTCTCATTAATTTGTTCACTTGAATGCTTGCAGTTTTTTGCTTGATGTGAGGGCATTTCAAATACTTGTGCAACTTCCAAATGGTTGGTTAATTCTGTGTATTTGTTCTATTTACAAACGGCTTGTGAAGCATTGGAAGTTGCATAATAATGTTTAGTGGCCTGTGAAAACATCTTTTAAAAAGAATTTTTAATGGGTCAAACTTCAGCCCACAAAAATGATTGTGCCAAATAAAAGACTTTAGCCAAGGAGCATCACTCAGGTGGATCTGTTGTAAGATGGGAGCAATAAACTAGCCCTTGTTTATTATTTGGCTATTTTTCTGTTAGTTAATTAATAGAATCAAGCCCACTTTAATGTGATCCCATGTGGTTGTAGCATGTATATGAATATTGGAACCATAGGAATGAAGCTATGTCATAGGGTCTTCAATGGAAAGAACCATATGATTGCCGCTGTTCACAGAATGGTGGCATTCACATGTATAATACAACTCCATTAGATTACACCACAGCTATTGAGAGGTGTGTGTGAAGGAGGCCTTTAAATGAGCGTATTCATGTGCCAGCTACGTAGTATACAAGTTACTACGTAGTGGGTATGCAGTAACTTGTCTACTTTGCTTTTGCAACTACTGTCTATTTTTATCTATCTTCTGCACACAGACAAAATAGAACCTCCTGATCCCAGTTTTAAACCAACACCCTTGTAAAAACAGAACAGAACCTGACTCTGAGAAGTTGGTTCAGAAATGCTGAGCTACAAAGGAAATGAATTCATTTATTCCCAAATATATCATCTCATCTCAAAGTTGCTATCTTAAAAGAAGCTTATAAAGGTTAACATTTGGAAATGTTAGGTTGATTTTAAGAGGCTCAGTTGGGAACTACTGGTCTTGTTTGCACCAGTCTGCTCTTCAATAAAGCACTTTGACAACAAGCTCAATGTGGCTCAGCTGGGTTAGCAGCAAAAGCAGAGAAAATATCATTAGTCTCTCTAGAGCATGCTGTGAATGTTGTGTAAAAGTAGTTGAGCTGAAATAAAAATAATGAGTAAAGTAATATGTTCCTAAAGGTGCCTGTTGTTAATGGGGGATGTAAATCTTATTTTGTGTAATTACTGTAATGTGACTCTGTATGTATTCCAGGAAATGAGTGGCTTGTATTCACCAGTCAGTGAGGACAGTACTGTGCCTCAGTTTGAACCGTACTCACCTTCACACAGGTACGAATCTATCAGCTGCTTCAGATGTGTGGGGCTGGTTGTGGGGGGTGAATCAGGATGACCACATGCAGAGGAGGACTGCAAGGTTCCTATAGCTTTAACAGTTATGTAGAAAGAATTTTGGCAGGTGCACAAGGGCAAAAGAGCCCCACTGTATCAGAGTGAAGTCCTATCTAGTTCAGCATCTTGTTACACCTGCCATAATCTCGTCTTCTACAGGAACCCTGTCTTCCTTTGTTCTTGAACATCTTTAAAAGCCAAGGAGAAGTGTGGATACATGATAAAATTTGGAGTGGTCCCAAGTTGACAGTTCGGGTTAAAATTGGGTACGGGATCAGAAAATGTTGAAAACTAGTACTACAGTCCAGTGTTCTTCAACCTCCTCCCCCACCCCCCCACGACCCAGTACAATAATATCACATACCCTCAAGACCCTGGAAGGAAGACTCATTGAACACAGTGGGGTGTATGTCTGCGCAAACATCCATAGAGTTCTGCAATCTCATTAGTTTCAATGGCAGAATATTAAATGCCTGCTTTTCTCTGCACATTTATCTGGAATCAAGCCCCACTTTAGACAATAGAACTTACTCCCTACTAAACGTGCCTTGGATTCCAGCTGTGCAGAAATAAGTCCCAGTGAGCTATGTGGAAATTACTTGTGTAAATAAACATGCACATGTTTAGGTAGCTAAAAGTGTTTAATAGTAGCTATATCATGCCATTATGTGTATATTTTTTGTTTTTAAATCCAAATGAAAATCTCCTTTACTGTATTTTATTCAGTTGCTTTTGTGCTTTGTTGCAAAGTAATGTTTTTGTTATTTCTCAATTAAGAAAGAAAACATTTTTCTACACACACACAACACAAGTGTAAACAAGGAGAGTTACTTCACGTTTTTGCAAAGCACAATTTTAAATTAAAAGAGCAACAGTAAAATCAGACATCTTAAGTTCACTGCAACTTACTTCAAGTAATAGATTTCAGGCTTGCAACACAAATCCAGAGAGATGGATTTTTGAAGGGCGATTTTGGAGAAGTGGACTTTCCTTTCCTTTCTCCCAACCCCCACCCCACGGGCTCCCTCCCTCACACCTGCAGAAAACTCCCCCCCCCACACACACAAACAGCCCAGAGGCTCTGCCCTGCACTTACCCTAAAGCCCTGACTGCAACCAGCCAAGCTCAACAAACTCCTTCGCAGCGCATGGGGACTCAGGCAGCCTGAGGAGAGCTTGCGCGCCTTTCCCTGCTGCTGCTGCTGTTCTTCTATGCAGCCGCAGGCGCAATAAGGTGAGTCACTGAGTGACTCAACTGACCCTGTGGAGGAGCAGCGTTCTGGAAAAGGCCCCAGATTGACCTGCCTTTTTCTCTCCTGCCCCCTCCTCCACTGCATAGGGGTCAAGGCTCCGATTGAAGCAGAGGATGAGAAAGTGACCCAGTGAAAAGCACCTCGCGACCCAGTACCGGGTCTCAACCCATACTTCGAAGAATAATGCTATAGTCTAACCCAATCCCTGCCATTAAACAGCCTGTTCTGATCCTAAAGCACTCCCAATGAATGCTGATCAACCAAATACTATTGTTCTTGGTGTTTATTTGCTGCGCTTTCTCAAGAAGGCTTGAAAAATGAATAGCATCATAAGCAGGATGCCAATTAAAAAAAGCAACATTTGTAATCCCTGGCAGGCTTAAAATTAAATAAATTTTCCTCTGTGTTTTGAGTTTTACAGAATCCATTATAATTGTTTGGCATAAATAATAGTTGGTACAGTTTCATTTTACATGGGCAAAATGTGGCCTTTGCAAGTTTGGATTTTATGTTCAAATGGACAAGAGCTAAGTTTAAAGTGTGTTTCGGCCATCCTGCCTGCCTGCATTAATCTTAGCGACAACAATAGTTTGGAAGAGCAGCATGTATTGTTCTTACTTTGTAATGTGCCTCCTTTGGTAGAAATGCTATGACTTATCAGACAGTTGTCAGGTGACTTTTGAGCCTGTTGAACTGTTTGCTGAGATGGAGTGCTTCTTCTCCTGCCTGGTGACAAACGATTGCAACCTGTTCTAAGCTTGAGCTAGTATCTGAGCAAAAAGAAAGTAGCAAAACAAGAAGTGGAACTTCTTTCCTTTGAATGGCTGCGGAAACAGAGGAAAATCCAGGGAGAATCTTAGGTTGATCTAATTGAGGTTTGCTGTAGCAGGTTAATGAATCCTTACTTTTAGTGTATTGATTAGAATCTCAGCTAGGGACATGTGTAGTTCATTAACATTAGGATTATATTGATGTGTATGTCCATGTCGAACGATGCATCAGTGATCAAGTGTTTAAATACATCTTTGCTGTGTCTTCATTTCCATAATGGCACAGAACTAAATTAGCAGGTCACAAAGCACATATACTCAAGTTACTCTTTGGTATCTCTTTTCTCAGTGGCAGTGTTCCACTTATTAATTTCTGTGATAGCATAGCATATCACTACTTAATGGTTCAATGAAACAATCCTTTCATTTGTGCTTGGATGGTCATAACGTTTTTGTGGCCCATGTAAAGCAATTTCAAGATAGATACATTATTTGGAAAGTCTTCTTTTGTGTTTTGAATTTTATTACAAATGAAACAGTACAAAAATACAGAAAAACTAAACCAATGTAAGCATATTTTAAAGAAAATAACATATCCATATCATTGTCCAAAAAATCTTAGACAAAAATAGAATAAGAGTTGACAATATGTCCAGTTCATATTATGCTTAATACTTGTGCTCTAACATTGTTATATTTACGTTTTTTATTCTAATAATAGATAATGAAATTCCATTGATAAAATGACCAAGAGCAGACCCATTCCCAGCTTTATAAAATGGCAGTGAACCTAACCATAATAATGTTTTAGATTTTATATAACCCAGTCGCATAAGACATGAATTTTGATAGATTTCCAGTTCTATGCTTTGGAAATGCATATTGATTGTTTTGTGCAGTTCTGGTGTAGCTAACACACACATGGCTAGGTAAACTCATTTCACTGAGTTTATTTACAATTTAACTCAAATGAGTTTCTCTAGCCACCTTCCGTTCTGGCACTGCTAGTGACGAAACATAAAGAAGGAAGCAGAGTATGGAACTAAATTTTCACAGTTTCTTTTAGAGATGCATTGAAGAAATAATATATGCAAATATTTAGCAAATGCATATTCTTATAGGGCATTCTGTGTGTAAGTATTTGTTCTGGAAATGACTATACAACTGATCTATTTAAAAAGATGGATCTATTGCTTCACTCCTCTATCCCATTGAGGATTGCTCTATAAAAGATTCCAAGCTCCTGAAAGAGCTTGACATTACTCCTTAATTTTATCCACCTAAGAATTTTTTGTAAAAACCTTTTCTCCTGTAGTAGATAGATCATATTATTAGATTAAAGCTATTGGATATCAGAGGTGTAAAACTATAGATTTTAATGTATTAATGCAAATTCTATTCTTTGCTTTTATAGTAGCGTAATTGATTCTACAGAATACAGCCAGCCTCCTGGATTTAGTGGCAGTTCCCAGGTAAGAAACTAACCTTGATATATATATGAAGTTAGGGAACAAGATTTCTCTCTCAATCTTGGAGATTGATCCAGATACTTTTAAATATTTTCATTGAGTTGTCAAAGCTATTTCACAGCTTAAATGCAAAGCATGAAACCTTTCCAATACCTTAGATGCTTAAAAGGATCTTGCAAAAGTGTGAACATTAAAATGACAGGTGTAATTCAGTGCATGGGAGATCCAAGGTAGACATGATGCAGCAGATCCTGTTCACACATCTCCTGCATTTTCCAAAGAGTGAATAGCAGCCTCCGAAGCCTTGTTACAGATCTGGATCATGGAGCATGGAGGGGTGTTAACCCCTTTTCGCTGTAATTTTCCCAGTGAAACTTGCTACCTCTCAAGCTGCCATGGGGGAAATAGCAGTTTAGGGTTAGCTCCTCGCAACCCCGGTCTTCTTACTCACAAAGAAAGTTAGAAAACAGTCTGTGGGGCTGTTCATGCAACACACTGGTTGGGTTCACGCAGAATGCTAACCCATGATGGTATATCTTCCAGAACAGCCCATGATAGGTTAGTGTGTTGTCTGTGGGATGCCCACCCCGGTGGGTTATTCCCCCCCAAATAAGCCACCCTGAGAACCCATGGTCTGCATTAAGGATTATTGTAGGTTAGCTTGGTATCTGTCGTGCAGCATGAGTTATGGAGATCACCCACAGAGCTGCTCAGCAAGAGCAGCCAAAAACCCTGCTGCTGCTCTCCTCCTTGCAAGTGATCTCTTTCCCACTACAAAGGATGCTGGGATCTGTTTAACATCTTGGTGTTAGTATGTGAACTGCAAAGTGGGCTTTCTACTTGATCATGTGCATTAAATCTTTTGAAGCATTAATATTCAGAAGTCATACACATGTGTGTGTTAATTTTTTAAGTTTAAAATTTATATTACTAATTAGAGTTGTGCATCAATAACATTATGATAATATAGAGCTTGCATTTCTGCAGTGTTTGATCACTAAATCAATTTGGGAATAAGAAGGCATAAAAAATTCTACCTTGTCAAGAGCAATTGTAGATAGGTCATATGTAAACACCAGATATCTATACATATCCCAAAACAGCCTGACATTTAAAAGGGAATATGAATGAGCTCCAACCCTTTTGTGTCCCTTTCAGAGCACTGGTTAGCACAGAATTTGGAAATACAGGGAGAGAGGAGATTGAAATGGCAAAAAGTAAAAGTGAACAAACTCAGAGATTTTCTGCATTCAGCTCTAGGCATATTTCTAGAAAATATAATTCTAGCTCCTGACTCCAGTATAAAACTGGTATTGGAAGCAGATCAGTCTATATGTGATAACATGAGACCTTATCTAAAAACTTATATAAGTTCAAACCAGCTAAAGCCCATGAAGTCATTTTGGTTTGACAGAGAGTGCAGAATACTGAGAAAGAAGTTGAGTCAGAGATGGAGAATGCATGCTGTAGCTGATTAGGAAGCACAATATACAATGACAAAACTTAGATGTGACTATAATAAATTAATTTCAGCTAAGAAATCGCAGTTCCAGAAATATATTTGGGCTGAGCTTGAATTGGTCGCAATATGGTCAAACTCTGCCTTTTTTTAGTTGGAGGCAGACTAAAAGAAGTAAAATATACTTTTGATATCTCTATACCAGCTGTAAAGTGGGAAAATTTCTACTTGGAGTTATTCAAAAAGGGAAAAGGCAGTAAGTAAATTGACTCAGGCACACGACACAAATCTTTTACCTTTATGGCCTCCTGTATCTGTTCTTGAGATTAAACTACTTATTCAGCCATTGCAGAACAATAAGGTACCAGGTGAGGATTTTTTTACCTCCTGAATTATTCAAAAACAGCATGGATTGGTGGGCTTCACTACTGGCTGGATTATTTACCCATATAAATAGTACAGGTTGTATTCCAAAGGGTTGGAATCTTAGTATAATTATTCCCATATTTAAGAAAGATAACCAGCAGGATCCGAGTAATTATAAGCCAATCAGTCTGATTGATAGCCCAGCAAAAATTTATGCTAAACACCTCTTACAATAACTAGATGACTGGGCTGAAGAAAATGCCATTTTTACAGAAGAACAGAGTGGATTTAGGGAAGGACGATCTACTCTGGATAATTGTTTTACTTTATATCATCTTATAACTAAGTATTCCGTTAAGGGTGGACAGCTTTTTGCAGCTTTTATAGACTTAAGTGTAGCTTTTGATTTTATATATAGGTGCTATCTCTGGGATAAGTTGGTAAATACAAATATAGATCTGAGGCTCTTATTATTAATAGAAGTACTCTATTCAGAAACATATCTGAAGGTGAGAACAGGTTCAACTTTTGCCCTCACTGATCATATTCCAACACACAAAGGCATATCCTAGTGCCATTTGTTCTTAATTTTTATATTAATGATGTGGTGTCATTTGTACATAATCAGTTATCATATGCCCAACATTTCAAACAAAGCAGTAAATATTTTATTGTATGCTGATGACATGATTTTGCTTTCAACATCTCAAGTGGGCTTGGAAAGACTCCTGAGACAGCTTAGTGTATACTGTAAAGAAAATGAGCTACTTATTAACAATAACTCCAAAGTAGTAGTATTTGGTAAAAAGAGAAAGTTTCATAGATCGTCTATTAATTCCAAGGTGTTATGAGCAGGTAAAACATTACTGTAACCTTGGTCTTAACTTCTCTGCATCAGGATCCTGGGCTTCACAAAGAAAGAAAAATGGACTAAAACAGTTGCTTGTTTACAGTCTTTAAACAGACTGTTAAATTACAGTTACCCAGGCATATTATGCCAAATTTTAAAAATTTACAAAGCAAAAGTGATACCTATGCTAATTTTTGGCGCAGAAATCTGGGGGTTTGCAAATCTTACAAAATTTGAAAAAGTTCAAAGTTGCTTTTTGTGTCTGATTCTGGGGTGGGTCTCCAACTCTACTCCAGCTTACTTTGCTAGAGCAGAACTAGGTATGGAAAAGATCTCTGGTTTCATCTATGTAAGGATGGTAAATTATTGTGTAGAATAAATAACTTAACTGAAGAAAGAATCTCAAAGATCTGTCTGGAGGAACAAAAGTCAATTGTGCAACGGAACTTTTGGCTGCAGAGACTTTTTAAACTCCTTCCAAACTTTGCATTTTCTGACCAGGCACTCAGTCCAATACTGACAGCTAGCAGAAATATTTTCAAACAAAGAGTATTTGATGTAGGAGTGCAAACCAATATAACTGCTTTCACATTTTCAAGAACACTGAAATGGTTAGCTAGCACAAAATATTTGCACCAATCTGAGAAATACCCATGAAAATGGAACATTGGAAAGCCCTTACACGTCTAAGATTTAAACAAACAGATACTATGATGAAATGGGGGAGATTTCATGGCATACCAGTAGAAGACAGGTTGTGTGTTTGTGGAGATCCAGTTGTAGAGGGCATGGCACATTACATATTTGACTGTCCATTATATACAGACGTAAGAAAAAGTTATTTAGAGCCTTTTTTAAAGGAAGTGAAATATAGGGGTATTAAGGAGAAATTGACATATTTATTGTATTCAACCAACCCATACCTGATACAGAGGGTTGCACCGTTTGCAGTGAAAGCTACTAGATGTAGAACAAAGTTTTTGGATACTATTGGTGTGAAGTGTTATAACGATTCAGAGAGATGAATACAATTTGATTGGCAGTTATTAAAGGTTTCTGTATGTTTGTCGTTCACCCACCTTACCATCATTTCAGCTAAGAATTGTTATGTATTTCGTAGTTCTATTGTTTTAACCTTATGTGTAACTTCTGATATTGTTTAACAATATTGTAAAATTTTAAGTTTTTATGTGTTGCAATGATCTGTGGATTAAGCAATAAATGTTTTGAAGAGTTAGGAGGCTTACTAGGGGTGTGCAGAGCAGGTCTTCTCGGGGTGGAGCTCTATTGAGCAGGTTCTCTGCTTTGATTTTCGGAGGGGGTACGTCTCTCTGTACCGCTGGATTACTCGTGGGAAAACCACTCCGTTTTTGGATAACCACTTCATTATAGGCTGTGGCAATTAACAAAATGCTTACAGCTCCATCATTTTTAAAGATAAAGAGATGAAACTTGGCACCATGATAGCTCTTAAGTACGGCTTTAGGCATGCCAAGTTTGAATCAGATCCCTTCAGCCCTTGATTTTTTAGGCTTTTTTTTTTTTTTAAAAAAAAATCTCCTCAAACGCACACACCTGATTCTGCATTAATTCACCCCTGCACATTTATGGCTGTGCATCAGCAAAGTAAAGGATAAAACTCCCTCCATAAATGTGCAGGGGTGAATTAATGCAGAATCAGGAGTGGTTATGTGGGTGGGTTTGAGGGGGGAAATTTAATGAAGCAGTTATCCAAAGGCAGGATGGAGCTCCAAGCAACCTTTGCTCTGCACTGTGGTTATCTGACATTTTTAAAAATGCCCCCTAACCGCACTGAAAGTTTGGAGCTCTGTTGAAGCACCATTGGACCCTTGGATTTTCAGTGCGGAGGGCACACCCCTACTTAAATCTGGCTCTGGGTCCTTATTTCAATACTTGAATTTTGTTTTGGAAAACTTGGAAGGCCCAGCATTATTCAAGCACTCATTCCCCTGGACCACTTTTAGATCATATGTTGTAAAACTGCTATATTCATCCCTTAAAGTGCAGATTTCTGTGAATTAATATTTTACATTGTAAAAGTCATTGTAAATGTGTTTCTACTAAACTCTGTGGGCTATATCCAGTGGGATCACTGCTTGTATGCAATTAACGTGACTCCACCAATGCTAATAGTATAAATCGGTGCAGCAGATTTTGGGGGAAACCCACTGTACCAGCTTACACTTTTGGTGTTGTACAAGAGGTTGTTTATGGTAGTGTTATATCCGTGACATAGGGGTAACTGCTGCCTCTGACTACTGCCCTGTATTTGTAATAGGGATGTAAAATCCATTCCGTCTGCATTTCGTGGGTCGTCAGGTGCCTTTCACTCTGTGGTCCACTCATTGATGGAATCAGATTTTTTCTAATTTCACAAATTTACATTTAGGCAAATTCGCATTTTGAACATACCCGAATTCACTCCAAAGTGCTCCCGCCCAAGGAGCTTCAGCTGTTGGGCTGTATAAAAATGCAATAAATTATTATTATTATTATTATTATTATTATTATTATTATTATTATTATTATTATTATCCCCCCCCCTTGCACATTTTCATGCTTCGGCATGTGGGGGAATTGTGCACTTTTGGCCAGGTTTTTTTTACATATTTTTCTATGAGTAAATTTGCATGAAATTCCAGAAAGTTAAAAAAAAAAAAGGTCATCAAGTCTGCAGAATCTTTTCAACTTGGGAAAAGCCTGTCCATTGTGCAATTTACGGGTTGGATTCATAGAAATCTGAACTTATTTGATTCTGTTGCGGATCTTTCTGACATCCCTAATTTATAACAAAGAATTGGCATTGGCAATAGAATTAGGAGGCAACATGTAATTGCATTTGACTGCCAAATTAATACTATTGTTAAAGTCATAGTAGACGTAGTCAGGATCAGCAATTGGGCAAACTGTATAAAATTGTCGTATGTAGACATTGACAGTTGACTAAGCCTGTTGCATAAGTGCCTATTTTATGTTTCCGGTAAATAGAAAAACTTGAAAGATATGCTTGTTATAGGGGCACTTTAAGATTTGCAGTTCTGACTCTATGTAGAAAAGTTCAAGCTAACAAATAGTAGTGAAATATGGATGTACTATTAAATAATTGTAGTTCCTGAAGCTATCTCTAGAGGGAGGGAAGTCCCAGAAGTATTTTCTGGATCATTACGTTTTCTTGGAAATGTTCTTCTGCAGCTTAGAGATCTGGGTTTTTTCCCCCTTTTATATTCTTGTGACAAGAAATTAAGAAACAGTGCTGTTGTGTCAATTCATTTGAGTACTGTGATAAGTGGTTTTGTGTAGTATCTGCCAAAAGTTGGTCAGATCTATGCCTTGCTTTTGATTAGTTTTCCCCTTCTTTCCTTTATTCAGACTAAGAAACAGCCATGGTATAACAGTACGTTAGCATCAAGGAGGAAGAGGCTTACAGCTCATTTTGAGGATCTGGAGCAATGCTACTTTTCCACTAGGATGACTCGAGTATCAGGTAGAATACCTATTAGCCACTGAATGGGACACTGTGTCTTTATCATGCTTCTCGTTCCCAATATCCTTCTCTTACCCAGCATGGTAATTTGCTTCTCTTCTAGGATGAGTAGTGATTTTCTTAGGAGCAAGATACAGCCATAATATTGCTGTTTTCTAGTTTACATTTTTGTCTGGCCTTGAACACTTTTTTCTCCCTGACTGCTCTCACCTTATTACCCTCTTCCCTGTCAACCACATACAAAGCTGAGGCTTTATTTGATTCCTCGCTCAGCTTTGCTCCCAATGTTCAGTCTGTTTCAAAATCATGTTCTCCCTGTGCAGAATTGCAGACTGTGTTTTCTATCTCCCTCTCCACCCGGCCCCCATCTCTTTAGTATCTGGTCTACGCTTTGTTATTCTCTTGCCTTCACTACTGCAGTATTACTATGATGATGATGATGATGATGATGATGATGAAATGTTATGAGCCATCCTGAGCATTCAGTGGAACCATATGGTGGCTTAAAAATGTTACATTATATTTATATCGTAGCTGTGTTCCATTGTGCAACTTCAGGCAGCTACATGTGGGTCGTCTCTGCTCTAAACCCTGAGCAGATCCACACCTGCTTAGCTTCAGCAAGGTGGCTTCTGGGGCATTGAATTATATACAATGGATAATTGTATAATTACAATTGTATAATTGTATATACAATTAGAAAATTATATATACAATTAGAAAATTGTATATCCTCCTTTTGTCACTCCTCAGTCTTTCCCCACATCTAGAACTCTACTGCCCAAATCATTCACCACTCTGATAGTTATTACCGTATTTCTTCGATTCTAAGATGCACCCCATTTTAGAGATGTTTATATGGGGGGAGAGAAGTATTCTGCCATGCATGGAGAGTGGATTGCAGGCAGGTAAGGGAAGAGATGTGGCCAATTCTGATTGGGCCAACGGTTTTGGTGCCACAGGGCTGTGACAGGTTACAAGTAAGCCAAAAATGAGGCACTTACCCCGAATGTTGCAGGCCCACGTTGCCTGGTGGGGTGGGCCCTGCCGGGCGGAGGGTACCTGCTGGGGGTGGGGGCCAACCAGGGAGCACGTGCAAGGGCCCGAGGCTTTACCAGCTGCCACCACTTCTTGTGGGGAGCGGGAGGGGGTCGTTTGCGAGGCGCCCACCTTTGGGCCAGATCCAGCTGCCAGTGCTGAGGGGCCTCTTCCAGGCTTGGCTAGCTGGGCCATGGAAACTTCCTGAGGCGCAAAGGAGCCAACCGCACGTGCACTGCCACCCCCGGCCCACCGGCGGTGGAGAGACCCACAGGCGCCCCGGGCTCCTCTCCCACACACATCGCAGCTGTGACTCCCAGAGCGTGTCCTGCCCGCGCCCCGGCCCAGCAACTCACCTCCTGGGCGTCGCCTCCGTCTTCCCGGCCGGCACTGCTTCGCCTCCTCCGCCACACAGAACCAGCAGCCGCAGCTGTGGCAGAGAAGCCGGCGGCGCCCGCCCGCCTCACACAACCCTCTGCGAGCCCTGTGGTGCCTCCCCTGGCCCCATGCACGAGGTGGGGCGCACGCCAGGCCCGACCCGGCTGGAGCCGCATAGCCATGCCCACTGGGCCCAACCTGGCCGGCTGTGCTCATGGTGCGGTGGCGGGGCCCGCTTAGGGCTTGGAACTCCGTTGGCGTGCATGTGAGCCCGGTTAGCTCTGGGTAGCACAAATAGGCCCAGGGCAGCTGCGGATCGTCGTTGAGGCCAAGCACATTCTCCAGCCTACATGGTGAGTGCAGGCGCTCAACAAGCCCTTGAGCCGCCTGGGCATCGAGAGCAGGGTGGAGGGATAATGGGGAACTTTGCAGGCGATTCTAAGACGCCATCGATTCTAAGATGCACCCCGTTTTTAGAGATGTTTATATTGGGGAAAAAGTGTGTCTTAGAATCGAAGAAATACGGTATCGTGTGGCACCCACGCTTTCGGAAGCAGGCTAAAACTTGTTTGTTCCAGCAGGCCTTTGGAGAATAATCTGTCCCTCCATCTATGTTAATTGACTTATAATTTTGTTGTGTATTTTAAACGTGTTTTTTCTTTTTTCCTTTTCAATGTATGTTTTAAACTTTGTAAGGCCACCTTGAGGCCCAGGGGCGGGATACAAATAAATATAATAATAATAATAATAATAATAATAATAATAATAATTTATTTATTTATTACATTTTTATACCACCCAATAGCCGAAGCTCTCTGGGCGGTTCACAAAAATTAAAACCATTAAGAACATAATAAAACATCCAACAATCTAAAAACCCAAATACAAAATACAATATTAAAAAAACTATAATAATATAGTTTATATCATGTTTATTTCCTCCGTAAACTTCAGGGCCGTAGCTCAGTGGTAAAGCATCTGCTTTGCATGCAGAAAGTCACAGATTTGATCCTGGACATCTCCTGGTAGGGCTGAAAAGAGTCCTGCCTGAAAACCCAGAGAGCCCCTTCTAGTCATTGACAACAATACTGGTCTGGATGGACCAGTGGTCTGATTCAGTATAAGTCAGGTTCCTATGTTCCTGACTTCCCTTCCCCTTCTACTTTCAGCACAAATACTGTTCCTTAACTTGAAAATGCTAAATGCCCTTTCTGTACCTTCCTCCTGTATTATCCCTGCCCATGGTCCTTGTTCTTCCAACTATACTACACTAACTAATACACTGCTAAATGACACCTCAAAATTTTTAAACAAGGGGCCCACTGGATTCATAGTCAGTTTTGTTGCAGCTGCTGTTAACTCCAGGTCATAGTATATTTTATTATTATTTATTATTATTATTTATTTATATAGCACCATCAATGTACATGGTGCTGTACAGAGTAAAACAATAAATAGCAAGACCCTGCCGCATAGGCTTACATTCTAATAAAATCGTAATAAAACAATAAGGAGGGGAAGAGAATGCACCAAACAGGCAGTATAAAAGTCAGAGCAAAATCAAGTTTTAAAAGCTTTAGGAAAAAGAAAAGTTTTTAGCTGAGCTTTAAAAGCTGCGATTGAACTTGTAGGAATGGTATAAAGTAGTGACATCTGTTGGTACCTTTTTATTTGTATTGTATTAATGGCCTGGAGATTAAATATGCTCGTGCAATAGCAAGAGTGGGAATGACTGTAATAATTAAAACCTTTGTAGAATAAATGTATGCTTCTTTCCTTATCCCGTAGTTTTGCCAGAAAAAGAAAAAAAGGGTAAAATCTCAGTGTATTACAAAATACAATTTGGTCTGTTTTGATTTTCATTTACTGATGATCAATTTAGATTCAGTTTAGAGAGGGTTTCTTTTCTCCCCCCCTACCCCGTTCCATGCCTTTCTAAAAATGGAAGAGAAAAGATATTTTCTATAAAGTAGCAATATTTGCTAATTTCCTTAAATGGTTTAGGTAAGGCAGAGGAAGGAATATGTATCTATCCCCTAATGTTGTTTGTATACTACAAGGCTTGTCTTCTATATGACATTCAAGCATCCTGCCTCTGAATTAAATGAGTAGATTGCAGCATTTTACAGGGCAAGTTTACAGTTCTTGATGAAATGCATAAATGGCCTTTTCCAGTCTTGTTCTACAGATTCAAGTAAATTTTGTATTTAATTGAGGTATAAACTGAGGCTGGTAGGTTACTGGAATGGAACTGGAAAAAGGTTGTGGTAGTCTGAAACTGTATTTATCCTTCCTTTTAATAATCCTGATCTCGCTCCTCCCCGACCTGTTCCCCTGCCTAGATGACAGCAGAACCTCAAGCCAGCTGGATGAATTTCAGGAGTGCCTATCCAAATTCACTCGCTACAATTCTGTCCGACCCTTGGCAACGCTGTCTTATGCTAGTGACCTCTACAATGGATCCAGCATAGTATCCAGGTAATAAATGTGGTGTGGTTAGATATTCTGAGAAATGATGGGCTATGTAAGATCAGGCAAAATTCTTTAACTTGTAGTCCCTCTTTGGTCACAAGATTCTGCCTAGATCAATAAGATCCAGAATGTCATCTTTTTTGGTGGCATTCTAAAGCTTAGTAAATACGCTACTAATTACTGTGTGCCACTTTCACTACATGTAGTCCCTGTAAAAGTACTCAGACCTAGAGGCTGTGGCTCAGTGGTAGAGCACCTGCTTTACATGTAGAAGGTCCCAGGTTCGAGCCCTCCCATATCCAGATAAGGTGGAAAAGCTCTTGCCTGAAACTATGGGGAACTATTGGCAGTCAGTATCGACATACTCAGCTAGATGAAACAATGGTCTAAGGCTACTTCCTATATTCCTAAATTTTGAAAGGGTCAGTTGAGGGTTTTTAATATCAAGCAAGATAGTTCATTAGTCCTGACCCATTCTATAGTATTTATTTATTTATTTATTTATTCGTTTATTGCATTTCTATACCACTCAATAGCCAAAGCTCTCTGGACGGTTCACAAAAATTAAAGCCACAAAGTACAATTTAATGTATAAAACTTAAACCACAATATAAACGTACAACCAGAATAAAACCGAGCAGCAATACAGAGATTTAAAATACAGATTTAAATACAGTTTTAAAACAGCAAAGTTAAAAGACTAAGATGGTAAAATGTTAAACTACTCGGAAAATAAAAAGGTCTTCACCTGATGTCAAAAAGAGTGTAAAGTAGGTGCCAGGTGAATCTCTTTGGGGAGTTCATTCCACAGTCAGGGTGCCACAGCAGAAAAGGCCCTCCTCCTGTTAATCACCTGCCTCACTTCCTTTGGAAGTGCTCACGGAGAAGGACCTCTGAAGATGATCTTAGGGTCTGGGCAGGTATATATGGGAGGAGGCTTCCTTCAGATAACCTGGCCCCAAGCCGTTTATGGCTTAGAATGTTAATACCAGCACTTTGAATATTTATTTATTTATTTATTTAATTTATTACATTTTTATATTGCCCAATAGCCGAAGCTCTCTGGGCGGTTCACAAAAATTAAAACCATAATAAAACAACCAACAGTCTAAAAACACAAATACAAAATACAGTATAAAAAGCACAAACAGGCTAAAACCACGCAGCAGAAATTGATATAAGATTAAAATATAGAATTAGAACAGTAAAATTTAAATTTAAGTTAAAATTAAGTGTTAAAATACTGAGAGAATAAAAAGGTCTTCAGCTGACGACGAAAGGAGTACAGTGTAGGCGCCAGGCGGACCTTTCTGGGGAGCTCATTCCACAGCTGGGGTGCCAAAGTGGAGAAAGCCCTCCTCCTAGTAGCCACCTGCCTTACTTCCTTTGGCAGGGACTCACGGAGAAGGGCCCCTGTGGATGATCTTAAGCTCCGGGCAGGTACATATGGGAAGAGGCGTTCCTTCAAATAACCTGTCCCCAAACCGTTTAGGTCTTTGAATGTTAATACCAGCACTTTGAATTGGGCCCGGACCTGGACTGGCAGCCAGTGAAGCTGGAAAAGGACTGGCGTAATGTCTCGTTGGCCAGTCATTGTTAACAATCATGCTGCCCTGTTTTGTACCAGCTGAAAATTCTGGACCGTTTTCAAAGGCAGCCCCATATATAATGCATTGTACTAATCCAGATGAGAGGTTACCAGAGCATGGATAGCTAGGCTATCTCTGTTCAGATAAGGGTGCAGTTGGTATATCAGCCTAAGCTGATAAAAGGTGCTCCATGCCACTGAGTCCACCTGTGCCTCAAGTGACAGTCGTTGATCCAAGAGCACCCCCAAACTACAAACTCAATCCTTTAAGGTGAGTGCAACTCCCTCCAGAACAGGTTGAACAGGTTAATTATTTCTAGTTAAGTCTAGGTTAGAGTTTCTGATTCCAGCCTTGTGTGGCACAGAGTGGTAAGCAGCAGTTACTGCAGCCGAAACTCTCTGCACGGCCTGAGTTTGATCCCAGCGGAAGCAGGTTCTCAGGCAGCCGGCTCAGGTCGACTCAGCCTTCCATCCTGCCGAGGTTGGTAAAATGAGTACCCAGCTAGCTGGGGGAAAGGTAACTGCGACTGGGGAAGGCAATGGCAAACCACCCCGCTACAAAGTCTGTCAAGAAAACGTCAGCGAAAGCAGGTGTCCCTCTAGGAGTCAGCAATGACTCAAGTGCTTTGCACAAGAGGTTCTTTTCCTTTTCCTGATTACTGTCTCTCTTGAAGAAGCCGGCACCACTCCCTCTTTCAGGGAGGAATTTACAACCTTCTGGATCCAGCCAGCAATCCCCTCCTTATTTGATGTAATGAGCCATGAGGGGCAACGGTCAAGCACACAGGTGGTCAGCTGGACTTGGCTAAGCACCTTGTACGCATCCTCAGGCCTCATCCAATAAAACTGGGCCTGACAATGCTCTGAAAACCTCTACTAATGGAACGGCATTAAACGTGGTGTCCAATTCATGACGAATCTGAGCAAATTTATCTTCAAAGTACTGTGCAAATTCGTCACAGCGTGATACCGAGGGTTCCACACTCTCTCTCCCTGGCCCAGAGTGTAACAGGCCATGAACCACCCAGAAAAGCCCTGCTGGACAACACTGAGAAGAGGCAATGCTGGTGGAAAAGAGCTGTCTCTTTGCCACCCTCACCTCCACAGAGTAGGCTCGATAATGAGTTCTAACCCGTGTTCGATCAGACTCAGCACAAGTTTTCCTCCACCTGCATTCTAGCCATCTCCCCTCTCATTTCATTGCCCTCAGCTCAGTGAAGTTGCTGGCCAGGCTCTGCTCAGAAGGAGAGGGCGCTTGGGAGCGATCATGTCGACCGCCCAAGTCATCTCTGCATTCCACAGAGCAACCTGGGCTTCGACAGGAGCATCAGCCATACCAGCAGGAAAATCCCCCAGAGCCCTCTGGAATCCATTGGAGTCCATTAGTCTCTGGAAGCGGACCATTTAATAGACCCCTTGCAGAGGGGGAATGGTTTTGATCCACAAAATAATAATAATAATAATAATAATAATAATAATAATAATAATAATAATAATAATAATTTCTTACCTGCCTCTCCCTTTGGATCGAGGTGAGGAACAACATTAGAACAGGAATCAATACATCTTAAAAATTCATGATTTTACATTGATCTGGATAGGCCTGCCTGAAAAGGAATCTCCTCTTCTTTGCTTAAAGGCAAATTTTAATCAAAATGAAAGAAGCTAAGATGTTCAGACTTGGTTGCCGGCAAATCTAGTGATACTGGACAGAATCAATGAATGGGTGATATTGCCCATCATGTGAACACAAAGGCTGTGTTCACATGATCACGGAGGGGGATTAGCATAATTATTTGTGGCAGCTCAGCTTGTGCCATGTGAACCCGGACAGGATGTCTTGTTGCCATGGTTAACAAGCCACCTCAGAACCCAACAACAGCTCATGAGTTCTGGGTGGCTTGTTAACCATATCAACAAGCCACCCTGGTTGGGTTCGCATGACATGACAAGCCCCACTGCTGAGGGTAATTATGCTAACCTCTCCTGCACGCAACCAGCACATACAGGATGGTTAACAAGCCACGGTGGTTTATTGACTGCCCTGCAATCACGCGAACTGAGTCAAAGTCTGAAACTAAGTACTTGGGAGACCCTTTTTCTCTCTGCTATGTCCTGAACATCTTGCAGGTGAACCCTTAAAAAACTTAAAGTAGGTATGGGGCAGTAATAATTTTAGTAATAACCCGGTCAAAGAACCTTGGCTTAACTTTGAATCATAGAATAGCAGAGTTGGAAGGGGTCTACAAGGCCATCGAGTCCAACCCCCTGCTCAATGCAGGAATGTTGGGGGTATTTTATTAACAAATTATTAAAATAAATCATCATTGCATTCTCATGGGATTAAAGCAGTTGTTGGAGTTTTCTTGATGAAAAAATAGTTTGGAGCAGCCATAATATTCTCTGTTAACATGATTAAAAGATGGATATTAGTCTGTGGTAGCCCATACTTCCTTTGTGGGCTCTCTTCTCTCAAGTGAATTATCTCTGTCTTCCTTCCAACAGCATTAACTATGATTCATTCTAATTTCACCATGGTTAAAGCTGTTCAACATAATAGTCAGTTGTATTTTTAGATTAAAGATATAAACCTATGCTTTGAAAGAATTTTCAGTATACTCATTCGGGTTTACATCTGAGTAAATATGCATACATTTGGGCTACCAAGCCTATTTAAGTATGTGAAGGCCAAAGTGTTAATATTCACTTCACTTGCTTTTTCCTACTACCTATTTTTCAAATTTAAGAATATTTTCAGTTGTGGAAGTAGGGGATGTTTCCATGTCTTATTTGTCTGGAAATCACTGGAAGAGAATTGACCAGAGAGGGAGTATCTAAGCTATTATGAATGTTAAGTGCAACATTTAATAATACTTCATACATCTCCACTTCAAAAAAATATCCTAAGAGCATTGCAGAGACACTGCTACAACCTCACAAGGTAGCACAAGGGGGCCCCCTGTGTTCCAATCCCTCCCTCCACACCCTCCTCCTTGTGGTCACTGTGGAAAGAACTGCAGCTGCTTCCCAAGCTCATAAATGTGACTTTGGGAAGAGGAAAAGGGAGGCATTCCAAGGGAGGGAGGAGGGGAAGCCAGGATATGCTCTATCCTCTGATCTCTCCAGCCCCAGCCAGCATGATGCCACTAGAAAGCTCAAGCCTGTCTAATGGGGGGGGGGAATTAAGATGGAGAGCTCCTCTTGCTCTACCAGCAGCAGTCCAGCAGGCCATTGGATACTCAGAAGTCTTCGAGATCGAAGGTTCAGTCTAGTGGGTGGCAACCTGATAGGGTTGTGCCCTTAGTATTTTTCATAGTTTCAAAATTGCAATCAGTTTAATGTATATTGAATGTCAAGGAAAGGATGCGGTGGAGATGTACTGCCAAAGTACTGAGAACAAGCACCTAGAAACAACTAGCTACATTTATCCTTTATCTGAAATCACAATGAAACCGAATTTGTCGCATAAGGACCTTCATTTGGTGTGTGTTCAGAATGGTTAATAGCTGTAGATTACCAGTCCACAAGGTGGCAACCTATGTTTAATTTGTAGTCAGCATCATATTGGTTATAGCACATTTGATAGAAATGTCATGCCGACATGTTCTCATAGCTCTTCTGTTCAACAAAGGAACATTAGAAGGGATCTCTTTTTTATTTCTGAATCAGGATAACGTCTTTGAACATCTTCGTTAAAGTTGACGTTTCATAAAATAGGGCTGATTTTTCTTTAACTACGTATCAATAGAAATTTGCTTCAGATTTACCTAGCAGCCATCCAGTATATACCAGCCTTCCCCAAACTGGTGCTCTCCAGATGTCTTGGACTGCGATTCCCTGGCTGGCTGGGGATGTTGGGAGTCATAGTCTAAGACATCTGAAGGGCACCAGGTTGGAGAAGGCTGCAGTATACAATATTAGAATGATCTGGTAAACAAATTGGCTTCTGTTTACTTATAGACAGTTGTTTTTATGTCTTTAAGACCTAGTTCACACATTGGTGGTTTTTGTGTTTTTTTTTGCTTGTGCACACAAAAATATCTGAGTGCAAGAAGCACATATGTTATACAAATGTGCCAGTGATCAGAAATTAGCAGAGTGCTCGCTATCTGTACTTACAATGACAACTATACTTTCTTTGTAGTATGTGAAACAAATTTTGTAGTGAGCTTGAGAGCTGGCATATAAAACAGGGGTGAGCAACTCTGGGAGGTCTGTGGGTCATTTCCGCCTCCTCCCATCCTAGCTATAGTCTGCTAGAGGCCCCCCCCCCAAAAAAAAGTAAATACCTTTTTTAAGAGGAAAAATGGTGTCTGGAGCTCTATAGAATGTCAAAAACATCCAATCTCGCTTGTTTGGCAGGTACGTTTGACTCTTCATAGTGCTCTGGATCCCAGATGCCATTTTTTCTTAACATGTATTTGTAACTTTTTGTGGGGGGCAGTGGGATTTGGTGTGGGCCCCTCTGAGAGAGGACAGGGTCTGCTTGTTTCTGACAGTTTGCAAGTTGCCAACCCATCGTAAAAATGTTTGGACTTTTAGTAACCTCGAACACACTTGCAGAGTTTTCATAAATTTTATAAACAATTTTATTAAATAGCCGAGCTGTAAAAATGTCAGTCTATTCTGACACAGAGTTACAGCTCCTGCAGCTTAACTATTTCTAGTTTTCTCCCACTGTGAAAGCCAATAATAAAACTTTTAAGGGATGAAAAATCTACAGTGTCTGCATCAGCTATGAGTTTTGCAGAAAACTGCTTTAGCAATTAAAGTACAAAGGTATGTGTAAAAAATGTAGTAGAACTGCCTAATATTGCATCAAAACAGCTATAGGCAGATCTGTAGCTAGTCTGCTGATGTGTTCATTGATACTAGTGAAATGTATTTTGCGAGTGGCTAAGCATATCATCTCAATGGCCCTAGTTCACATATAACCAATCTGTATTAAGTATGAGCATGGGTTGTTGTTGAATCATGGATTGTTGAATTGTGGGTCGTCCTTATATGCAAACCCTGCACTATGCTTTAACTATGGGTTGTTAACCATGAACAACCCAGGAAGAGAACACATGATTTGTTGTTGGGCTGTGAACTCTGAGTTAGTCATGGTTAACAACCCATAGTTAAACCCTAGTGCAGAATTCACACTTAACAGCCCACACTTCAACAACAACCCATATTCAACCCATGCTCTGGGTTGCATTATGTGTGAACCAGGTCAGTGGCTGTTAGCATGAACGGTGACACAGAAGCCAAAGTGTAGTTTCTGTTGGAGAATGAAGAGAAGTGAGAACTATCTGTTTGTCATGTTTTACAAGGATTTTCAGTAAACCGTGGTAGTAATAGTTGTTTCGTGTCCTACTCCTCAGTAGTTAAGGAACAATGCGTTTAAATGACAGCAACATGGATATAGGTTAAACTTTAGGAAGATCTTCTTGACAATAACAGATCCTCAAGTACATTGGTAAGGGAGGTTGCAGAATTCCTTTTGGATTTTTAGTGAATAGCTTGTCTAGTATTTACTGGAGATCTTCTCTTGTACAGGATATCCCGAGGTCTGAGGGTATTTCTAGTTAAGTAACGGAATTGTACAGGGAAGATGTGTGCTCCGGGTTTCAACAGAGCACATGCTTGCTCATGGCTCTTGTACAAGGAGATTTCGAGTGGCCTAACAGCCACATGATAACACTTTACCCCAGAGCTGCTCAGAAAACCATAGTCTATTAATCAACTTCAGAGAAAACTGAAGGACACCTCCTCAGAGTCTGCTTTTCAGTCTTGGCATTAAATTCCTCCAGCCTCTTTGCTATTCTGGCCACTCAGATTAGAAGATATGGTAGAGAGGGCCGGTCACTTTGGTTGTGATTGCAGGTTCCAGGGCATGGTTGTGATAACACATGATGCAGCTATGCAAGTCTAGGTCTGGTCAATGTTTGGATAAGGGACTGCCCTAGAGCATACATTTTAAAAGGCAACACCATGTGTCTATTCTGTACATTCTGTTTCTTTTTCAGTCTGCATGGGACTAGCAAAAGGTTCCAGGGGGGAGTAAGGAAGGCAACCTCATGTCATGGTACGTGCTATACTATACCCTCACCTGCCAGAGTAGACTATGACATGTACTACTTGGTTTCCATTATCAGTGGAATATAATGGTTGGCATCCAGGCCTTTGGTAATATAACTTTTTACCATTGTGCAGCATTCTGTTTCAGCAGACCTCTTCTGGCCTGCTTCAGGCTCACCTTGTTGCATTTGGCTTGCAGCCTCACTTCTGGATAGACTGAATTTGTATTCGTTAGCAGCAGACACGCAACGTGGTCTGTTTCAACTCTAATGGGATTAGATACAAATTATTCAAGTAAGGAGGAGTCATCCTAATGCCATTGAATTCTAGTACAGCCAGCAGAATAGGGACATCTTTTCCAGGTTTTGTATTTAATATGTTAACATGTGGGACCAGGCACAAATAGTTGCAATTTGAAATGTTTCTGGTCAGGCTTTCAGCCAGGCAGCTTGACATGTGGGACCCTTTTAAGGACACACCATCTCCATTCACCCCTTTTTTACTCTTGCTAATCTTGGGGTTCCTTCATGACTGCTGATTCCTACCTTATGGGTGAATGGTGCTGGTTGGCTTCATGATACCCACACTAGGAGAATGAGTTTCCTATTTGTATACAGGACATTCACAGTTGTCTGCCATCCTATGCCTGAGTGCATGTGTTCAGCACTGGACAGCTTTGACTGCTAGGTGGGACCAACTTTGTTATGAGACCTGGCCATTTATGAAGGGATCAGTTTGTATGACAGACTACACCATTTCTCTACTCCAGACCATTGTCTGAAGAATAGAATATCCCAAAATCCACTGCTGCTCTAAAGAAAACATTCATAGAACTCGCTTGGCAACCCTAAGAACGATTGTGATTTCTTGAATAGTTTTCTGGTATTCTGCATCTTGAAGAGTAAAATGGTAATCTCATTGTGGATTTTACCGGAATTTCATATCGTTGCTCCATGATGAGTTAGAAAATAGCTTTATTGTGTATGCTTGAGAGGGTTTTAATTTTTAGGGGTAATATTTGCATAGTGTGAATTTGGGAAGTTAATAAATGAAAGCTACTGAGCCACCAGTGGGATCTCTCTTATTTAGTGTTAGCTGATCATTTTTAGCTCCTGATATTTTGGAGATGCCACCTTTTATTAAAGCTCTTAATGCTTCAAAGAAGTCTCCATCTGCAGATAATTAGATGAGGGTTTTTTTAAATTCAAAGTTAATTTGTGGCCTCTTTAAAATATATATCAAGATGATGCAGAGGTTGATTAAAATTTGGGGAAAGTCATATTTTTCAACTCAAAGGAACAAGATGATATATGTATCATGCATGAACTTTGGTTCGCTTATTTGCAAAATCCCAGAACCAAAAATGCCTTACTGGAATCTATGTAGCAGGTCTCTGCATACTCCCAGGCAATCCTAATTTTGCACCAGGAAAAGTTAAATTCTGTGCCCTGTATACAGTATGCAAATATAGGAAACATGTACATTTCCTCTTACTTTTGTATAACTTAATCTTCATTTTTCTCTTTTGCTTAATTTATTCTGGTACTGCTAACCATGGGAGGGGGCAGAAGTACTGAATCCCCAAACCCAGCCAATAAAAGCCTTATTTTGGCCATTGCATATACATTTTCAATCCTCTCTATTATTATATTTTAAATGATTGGAGATTCTCAGAAAACTGATTCCTACTTTTACTATCACACACTTTGCTTTTGCAGAATTGCAACATTCTTATAGTCCTTACTGGTATGGAAACACTCCAAAGCTGTAATGATTAATATAGTGATGTTTCATGTGATCTTCTATGTGACATCCGTCAGGAAAGAGTCCGTGTGTGTGTGTGTGTGTGTGTGTGTGCTTGTTTTTTGTTTTTAAGGGAATAGAAGTTTAGAGCTCAGATGCAATCCTTACATTTATATTATCTCATAGCCACTAAGTGAATAAGTGTAATCAGGAAATAGGCCATTGTGTTTTTAATGAGTTGTTTGGTTGCCAACTAACTCCAAGACAACACCATTTGTTTTTATGTGTATTAAGACCTAGGTTCTCCCAGCAAAATTTCCTTCAGCTATGGCTGTAAACCAGAGGTGTCAGTTATGTTATGTCTAAGCATTACGAGTATGAGTACATAACGCCTTGTATGTTTTCTGGAATGTTGGGTTTCCTTTGCTGTTAGCTTCATCAACTTTAAAATCTTTTATAAGAGGCATGTTCTGAGAGCCACTATTTTTAGGGAATACAGTGGCACAGATGAACTTCCCAGGTAACTTAGCTGCACACTGCTTTGCCTTGCACATCCATTTGAACTGAGTATTAATCAGTTAATATCTACAGAATTCCCTGTCCTATTCCTTTGAATAGCTGGCTTCCTGATGCTCAATTGCAGGTTTCTGTTTTTAAATAAATGGTTTCTTTTCATGATGACAATGTACATTTGATTTGCATAAACAAAGAGCAGTTTCTACCTCGAAAGTGTACCTTGCTAGAAGTGTGGGCTTATGTGAATGCTGCATGCTTGCCTACAAGATGATATATAGGAAAAAGTATCACATATGAAACACTTGAAAAGCATTCAACCAAACTTGTAGGAATTTAATTATCCACTCCTGTTTTGTATGGTATTCATCATGCAAAGTCAAAAATTTGAAATGCATTATCACGCAGTGTTGTATTTAGTGCTATAGAATGCCAGCAGGTTTGCTGGTATCAATTATTTCTATAGCATGGAAATGATTATGGTACTTTTTATACTCTATGTTAGTGAGGCAAAGAGGGGTAATACTTGAGAAATATCTTTACTCAGTGGTAAAATGCCTTGAGTCATTAGTAAATTTCTCATCAGATAAAAGTACTTTTGTGGAGCTTGTAGGGTCTTAAATCCAGAGAAGAGAGCTTCTAACCCCAGAGTTTGCAAAGATAGATTTGGAAATTTAATAGTAAAAATGCTAGAAAAATTATATGAGGCAAAAGTTTTCCAAAGGAGCTGTAGGGGTCAGTCCAAACATAAACCTAAGAAAGATGTTAGGGCCCAGCCTAGGTTGGACTTTTTCATCTCTTTGCCCTCCAGGGAATTGGACTTCTCCCCTAGTCCCTACTCCATTCTCTCAGAGAGTATACTACCTTCCAGTCTCCTGAGTTCACCCATCAGGATCCCAACTCAGAAAAAATGGAAAAAATGCTCCCACAGCCCATCTTAAGTGGAAACCTCTGTGTCAAAAGCAAAAAAAAAAAAAAAGTTGGGTGGGCCCACTATCAGATTCTAAAAACAAACAACCATTGTTTTTATACCATTTATGTTTTGATGGTTTTAAATTTTGTATACTTTTTAATGTTCACTGTTTTTAGCTTTTGTAAACCGCCCAGAGAGCTTCGGCTATGGGGCGGTATAGAAATGTAATAAATCAAATCAAGGAAGAGGGAGAGTTTTCTGAGGAGGATACTGAAACTCCAGTCAGGAGAGGCTGTTCTCTCCTGAATCCTTTCTGGGCCATTTGGTAAAGGTACACCAAAATTTGCAGATCACCGGGGAGCAGCTGAGTCCAGAAGAACAAGACTGTGCCCCCAAAGGGGCCAAATCAGCTTTTCCTCAAGGACCACTGAAGCCCATATCCCCCTCCCTACGAATCCTTCAAAAGGGTTTGGAAGCAGGAATGGGCCAGCCAATCTGAGACCATCAGTATATAAACTGGTTAACAAATTGTATGATCTTCCCACACCTGCCTTCCAAGGCCATGGACCTGCTGAAGATTCCAGTTGTTGATGGCCAGTGGAAGCATTGACATTCACAGCCGTTCTCTTTTCAGAAGGGGAAAGAGCCCCCAGAGACCTGTGTTATATGAAAATGGAGGCAGCCCTCCACAAAGTGTCCATGTTCATAGCCTTCAGGACATCTGCAACTAATTCCTTCTTTTCCAGAGCCATTCAGCTCTGGGCAGGAGAAATGGTAGTGGCAGAATCTGTGCTCATGAATCTTTGCCTATAAAGGATGGACTGGAAAAGATTGAACTCACAGTTGCTCTCTTGGTGGACTCTTCCCTAGCTAAACACTGGAAATTGGTGTTAAAACAGCCTGGCTCATAGACACATCTAGTTATGCAACTGTGGCGTTGACTCAGACTCTCAGGCAAGTCTGGCCAGCTTTCTCTTTGAGGAAGCCAAGATCTTTGGTCAGCTATTGGAGAAGGTAATGTTTGAGACCAAATACAAGACTAAAGCCCTTCAGGCTGCCTAGAGAGATGAATGAAAGCAGAATAACCAATGTTCCTTTCACCCCAACAAAATCTCCAGAGCCTGCCCTTTGGCTATATTAAAGACAAAGTTGAATTGCTGGCCAAGTCTTCCAACAAGTCTACTTCCCCTATGTGCTACAGTCTCTTCTCAAGTTCTAGAAAGGTAAAGGAACACCAGGGATACTATCTTTGTCCCACTCCATCACTCGATAGGAGATTCTTCACTGTTTGCAAGAAACCACATTTTTGGGCTATACAGTGGAATTTGTGCCAAACCCAAGAACAAATTCATCACCTCTCCATGATCAAAGAACCTGGAAATACACTGGAAATTTCTGCAAGTCATAGAGTAGGGGTTGACAGCTTAGTGCCTGTGGACACTAGTGTGCCCCCAGACACCTTTTCTAGTTCCCCCTAAGGTACACTAACCCTTCCACTTTTTTTCAATTAACACCTTTTCTTACCAGCAGCTGGGATTGCTGTGAAATATGTTTCTATTGGTGCTGAAAATTGCAGGTTCAAAGGAGTTGCTTAGGGGAATAGGTTCAGACCTCATCTCTGCCTTGTGTATAGTCTTTTGGGCAGCTTACTTGTCCTTTGCCGTGCCTCCCATGGCAGCAGTTTTGTAGTGGTGGCGAGGGCAATTTCTCAGTTTGCCAAATGTACCCATGGCCTAAAAAGGTTACTTACCCCAGCCATAGAGCAACCTCTCCCAACCTGGTGCTCTCCAGATGTTTCAGACTCCAACTCTCAATAGCCACAGCTAACATTTAAGGGGAATTTTCCAATATTGAACATTTGTAAAGCTGTGATGTAGGCTTCAGTACACAACTTTACTGACATTACAGAATAGATGTACATGACATTTCAGTGGAAACTCCTACAAAAAGCTGTTGGTTTGTAGGGCATTGATTCCTATGGTGGCCCAACTTAATTCTTACGAATTTGCTATGTCCCAAGATAAGGAAATGACCTTACTTCGAATTTCTATCCTCAGAGACTTCCTCCCACCCTAGAGGTAGCAGTGCCATGGAAGTATGATGGCCATGTTACGGTGCCTGCTCACACCATACATGATTGGGAAACAGACATCCCTGGCTTCAGTTCCTTCCCTATCCCTTTACCATGGGTTTGTTTTAGCTTGTTGCATGCTTTTTTGCTAACATTAGTTTGCTATTATTTGTTAGTCCAGTTAACATTTACAATGGTTGGTTTGGAGAAGCCTTTTCCAACCTGCTTCCCTCCCGATGCTTTGGAGTACAACTCCCAGGATTCCTGATGATTGACAATGTTGGCTGGGGCTGATGGGAGTTGAAGTCCACAATATCTTGGGAGGGCACCAGATTGGGGAAGGCTGCTATAAAGATTGGTCTTTTTCTTAGTGTGAGGCTGGATGCTCTTGTCTTCCAGTCCAGTCTGGGAGGTATGGGTGGTCTCTGAAGAGCAATAATTTTGGCTGTGCCTACAAACTACAGACGGGGGGCACCATTCTGAGGTAAAAGAATGCCATCCAAGAGTCTCTGAGAACAGAAATTCATCATAAGAAAATTTCTTTTATTTCATATATAATACAGAGCTAAAATATAACAATAAGGACCAGTTTAGAAATAATGATCCTGGGCTTAATAAAACATAGTTTTTAAAGCCAGAAATAAGCATTGTGCCAATGTTCTCCCGTCTCCCACTGTGCATTAATTTCGTGTTGCATCGGAAATGGGAAATAGTTGTTTAATTTTGTACTCCTAGGTATAGTGTGAAACCAATACCTGATCCTGGTTGCATATTGTATCTTGGAACCGAAGATTAAACGCCAATTTCCTAGTACTGAATGCAATGGGAAACTGGTTTAAAGAAACCACAATACAAGCATTGATGCTAATACATGAGATGGGGTGTGGAGTGTGTAGATATGACACTCATTCCTGGCCTAATAAAACAATTGAATTATTGTGTTCCAACTTGCCCTAAATATTTCTCTCTGGGTCCTGCTTTTTCCAGTGCATTGCTGCAAAATAACTCTGCATTCTGGTATAATGTAGTTTTCTCATAGCAGTAGGTGGTGCTGGATGAACCCAAATGGTGCCTTTCCACGCTACAGTACGAAGTATATACATATTAGAGCCAGAACGGCTAGGTCTATGAACAGCCTGGACATTTTAAAATGAGTTTCAAACTGTAGTAAAAGTTTTACTCCCATTCTACCCAGCGGATAAACATTTGTAAGATAGTTCTTTATCTTTTCATTAGTTTTCCGCCTGCAATGTCTTTGGTTCTCAAGCCAAAGCAAATGTCACTGGTTTGTGCTCATGCTTTTTAGTGTTGTTGTTTTTTAAAAAATAATTTTTGGCAGTCCATTTACAGGCATTTAAATGCTGATTTAGTATTGGCAAGTATATAGCCTGTTATATAACCACTCAAAGCTTGTGTATCTAACTAATAAAACCTCCTTAGGTAAGAGGATTTTTGTTTCCTATAACATGATACCAGACATGGTAATATTTCTTTTTCAGCAGCAGAAGGCTGAAGTTATAAATTGAATCCAAGTAGATGAATAGCTGCTATCAGTTTAGTTATGCCATTGCACAATCCACAGGGCAACAAACAGTAGCTGACACAGCAGTTCAATTAAGATTGTGGTACGAATAAATCCATTGTGGTGGAATAGGCTCCTGGTAGTAAAACCCTTTCTTGAGACAGAGTGAGTTGACAAGGCAACACACCGCAAGGCGATCAAGTGCACTGCAAAATGCAATTCTACTAGGAAGCTTCTACAAATTAATCCTGGAAGCATACCTCTCCCCTTTAATTTTTTCCATGAAATGGCATTGAACTGTAAGCACTGTTATTTCTGTGAGGCATTAATCTGTACCTCAGAAATGGCACCATTCATCTTCTACATCATGACTTAAGAGAGTGAGTATTTCACTAGGGATCGGCACCTCCAGGCTTGCAGGCATGTAACTTGGTCTGGACACTTGCTGCTTCAGTTTCAAAGCTGTGACCAAGCTGTTTAATTCAGTTGAACATTGTATAGCCGCCGGTTGATTTTCTGTTTCTCGTATGCCTCATGGTGGAACCCAGTATTTTGCGTAGGTTCAAAGTTTTGTCCATACGTTTAGTGAGGCTCAAAAATGAGACATGCCTAGATGGTGGTAGCAGTAACAATCAGATGTATATTGAACTAGTCACTGGAGCCTGTTCCACATAGATCTGTGCCATGAGGCAATTGTCAGGAGGCTCCTTTAAAGGGAGGAATTGGTTGTGCGAATTGGTCTCAAAAGGGGCATAGGAGTTAAAGAATGGGACCTGGTGTGGGAAAGGACTGGGCACGCCTTTTGGTTATCACTAGTTGCCCTTGGTGATTGGAAGACCCCAAACTGGGAAGCATCTGATCATCCAGTGCAGGGCGGGAAGAGCAGCAAAGGCAATCTTCACCTCCCCGTCCTCATGCTCTGCAGGTTTCACTAGATGGGCCCATGTAGCTAGGGTGTTTTGACTGGGGAGGGAAGGGGGCTGGAAATGGCTCAGGATAACTTGTAGAAGAGGAGGCTGGCCTCTCCTATCTCCTCCCTTACCTGCCCACTGGAAGCTTTTTTAACTTTTGTAAACCACCCAGAGAGCTTCGGCTATGGGGCGGCATATAAATGTAATAAATAAATAAGGTTCCCTTTTCCTCCTCCTCTCAAGTTACTTTTCTGATCTTGGAGGGTAGCTGGTGCAGTTCTTTCCACACCAGCTTCAAGGGGACAAGGGAGCCTAGGTCTTCAACTCCCCCTTCCACGTTGGAGCACTGTCTCTGACCTCGGAAGAGGGAATCCGAACAATTCTATGGTCCCTGGGATGCTCGCCCAAGGACCATAGAATCACGCTCTTATTGAGTTTTGTTTGGGGTGTACCACCAGCAAGAAAATAAAGACATTGTCCATATAGTCAGTGTGGTGTAGGGGGGGTAGTGCATTGAACCAACCCCCATGAAGCTCCTTGAATAATCTTGAGTCAATCACATTCTTTCTCTTAACCTAACTGACTGCAAAGTGTGGTTGTGAGGATAAAGTAGGTTAATTCCATATACATCCCCCAAGCTCCATGGAAGAGGGGTGAGATGAAAGTGTAATAAACAATAAAATGGAGGAAGTAATTGGTAACAGGTCTCAAAATTATAAGGGATATTCCAAGATAATCTTGAACTTAGAATTCCTGTCAACTGCACTCTGAATTGATAACTCAATTTTATTACCTTCATGAAGCCAACACAATCTGTCTGAAATCAGCTTTTTGTCCTCTGTTTCCCCTTAAAACTTTGAAAAACAGCAGTTGAATAAAGCTACTGGGATGCTTGTAGACCAATTTGGAATGAATTTGAGCGATCTTATCTGCAAAGGGTTTTGCAAATTGATCATAGCAGACCATCAAGAAATCCTCCATCCTGAAGAGCATGATGTTAAAAGGCCTCTCACTTCTCAAAACAGTTCTGCTGGCCACCTGAGTGGATGCAGTGGTGATAGAAAAAATGAGATTAGTTTGTTACCCTGGAATAGGCCCTAAAACAGACTCTTATCTTGTGTTTGGTCAGGTCAGCCTCATCTCAAGTTTTTCTTCACCATTGTCTAGCTGTCATTCCACTGTTTTCATTACTGTCAGCTCCCCAAGGAGCCAAGCTTGGCTCTCAGAAGTGGGAAAAGGTACTTGGGAGCAATCTCTGTCAGGAGCCCACACCATTTCCTCATTCCAGAGGTTGGCTGGGACTTCAGCAGAACGTCAGTCATGGAAATGATAATTTTTTTTGAGAGCTGTCAAAATCTATATGCTTCCCAAGGATCAACCATCCTAGTAGACTGCTACCTCTGCATGATCCAGAGAGTATTACCTGCTTTGAAGTCCATGCTAAAGTATACCACTCTCTCTCGTGCAAGCACTTGAGTCATTACTGACTCCCAGAGGGACGCCTGCTTTCGCTGACGTTTTCTTGGCAGACTTTGTAGTGGGGTGGTTTGCCATTGCCTTCCCCAGTCGCAGTTACCTTTCCCCCAGCTATCTGGGTACTCATTTTTCCGACCTCGGAAGGATGGAAGTCGACCTGAGCCGGCTGCCTGAGAACCAGCTTCCGCTGGGATCGAACTCAGGCTGTGGGAAGAGTTTCAGCTGCAGTAACTGCTGCTTACCACTCTGCGCCACACGAGGCTCAATAAAGTATACCAATAAAGAAGCTAATTCTCAAACCATGGTGGTTACTGCATGTAGGTTTCAGAGCCTGTCAGCTAATATGGGCCTGTATGCATTCCATAAATCCAATGGAGTATTTAGGGCAGGATGTTTGGTCATGCCAAAGTGAAATGTTCTACAAGTGATAGATGGTGTTTCTCTATGTTCTTTTCTACCCCTGGGGGTGGGGGTGGGGTAGAATGGGGAGGCATTCTTTTTCAGATTTTTGGTTTGCATTAAGCCTACCTCTCAGAGAAGACCCTTCTCAAAAATCCAAAACTGCTGGATATCTTAATGGGATATTGTTTAGTCTATTGGTTATTTGAGCATTTTGCACATTATGAGAAACAAGTGGTAACTTGTTAGGAGAGTGGTTGTCGCTGCAGTTCTTGGGGGGACACAGTTGCCCCCTTGGAGGAACACGACAAGCAGCTACGTCAGTATACACATACAAGTTTATAGTACATCATATAATAAATATCTCCCTGGCTGAAGCACCATTTAGGTGGAGGTATGGTACCCATGTTGTCTATGAGCTACATATTTTTTTAGCAATATTTGTTTCGGTATTTGTAAACAGACTTGGGTACTTTGGCAGAAAGGTGGGACAGAAAAGTATCAAATAAATTAATAAATAATAGGATTGAGAAGCCTTAGCTTGGTTTGGGAAGCTGCCAGGTAGCCACTTTCCTTCCCATCCTAGTGATCTTGACCTTGCTCATGGCCAAGAGGAGTTGTTATTCTATCCTAGATATGGTGAATGCTTCCTTTTCGTGACACTGTGAGTGGTAATTGACAGGTAAATTTCTCTTTCTAACTTCGTAAGATTCTCTGAATGACAACTGCTTAATTAAGCTATCTTGTACAGTTTTTTAACAATGAGGTTTGAAATTGGAAAAATCATCATCTCAGTGGAAAAGTAGTTGTATAACTCCTCTGTGTCAGAAGAGGAATAGAATACTCCTTTTTTGGCAAAAGAGGGCCTCTGCATTTCATCCTCCGCAGTTCTTGCCAAATGTGGGAAAGAGAGGGGATCAGATAAACATCTTCGCACGCATACACCACTCGTTCATATTTGACAATCATCGCTGTTCTGTTTTGAACTTTTATTTTTAATACATTTCCCCCTGATAGTTTCACAATACATCTGAATATGTAAGATGAATAGGGATGTCCATTGTCTGTGTGGGTCTTTTCTCAGTTGTTGTTCCACAAGGCTTTCAATATTTTCTCATTTTCAGAATAAGCTTAAAATGAAGGAATAGTGCTATTCTGTGCTTTAACCATGGGTCAAACTAGACATTACAGCCACCAAGAAAAAAGCCTCACCTACGTTTAGTTTTCTCCCTCACCATCCATCACGTCTACTACAACGTGCTTCATGTTGTGACATCACAACTCTCTGTGTTTTCCTGCTCTGTAAATGGCATGTGGTAGGGCAGTGTGGAATATTTATGTTATTACGTGAGCTAAGTTCTGCAAATATTATGGCGAGGAAGAAGAAAAACTATATGCGGGATGAGCTTTTTATTGTCAAGTGTATAGTAAGTCAAATCTGGCCCTATTACAGCATGCTATATGATACAACTGAGTGAAGATTCTTGCTTTTTCAAAAGCACCTGCAGTTTTACATGTGATGTGTGTAAACAGAAGTGAAAACTATTGCATCAAATCGTAAAAGTAAAAGCTACCCAAGTTTTCCTTTCTTTTTCTTCTTACATTAACAGTTAGTTCTCCCAGGTTAAAAGTGGTGTGCTATTTAAAGGGGGTGAGGAGGTGTACTTGGAGTCTTAACTGTGAAAGAAATCAATCAACAGTTGCCCTGTAGCATATTTATTCAAATACCACAGGACAAATCCTCCCCCCTACTTTCACAGTATGAGCTGTCGACTTAGACATTTGGGTATTTTGTAATGTGGAAGGCAGAGAGGAATTGAAAAACAGCTGGAGCATCTGGGCAAAGCTACCCAGCTGTAGGAGAGCTATTGTGGAAGTGTACAGAAGTGGTCAGTGACTGTGTTCACGTGATCATAGAGGGAAATAAGCCATGTGCTGTTTTAGGGTTCAGGGGTGTCTTGCTAACCATGACAACAAGCCACATGACACGGCAAGCCATGCTGGCAAGGTTAATTATTCAAATTCCCCTGGATTTAGTGGAATTTACATATGAACTAGGGCTGTATCCCTGAAACTGAGGCGAGGCAGGCTGATTCCGCCCACCTCGCCTTGGTTCTGGGTCAGCCCCAGGTGTCCCAAAGCCGAAGCCAGTTGGCACTGAAGCTTCGGGGCGCCTTGGCCTGCTTCAGAGTAGCACTGGGCCGCTCTCCCTGCTCACCTGCCACCATTGCTGCCTCCTCGCTCCTGCCGCCATCACCACCACTGCATCTGAGAACCAGGCCACGATTTTAAGATTGCGGGGGCTCTGATCTATGGCCACAAACTACGGTGGCCACAGGTACTAATCAGAGCCCCCGCGATATCTTAAAATCACAGCCTGGTTCTCAGATGCAGCGGCGATGGTGGCAGGAGCGAGGAGGCGGCAATGGCAGTGGCAAGTGAGCAGGGAGAGGGCGGTGAATCCAAAGGACTCATGGCCGTCCTTGCTACCTGCTTTTCTGGGTGCCTGCTGCGCAGCTGGTACCCAGAGACTTGCAAGGCCGAGTTGCCTCGGCCCCCCCGAATCTCACCTCGGCTTTGGCACCAAGGGAAGTCGGGCAACCCCCGAACCACCCAAGTCGGGGCTGTTTCAGGGGTTCCGAACCAGCCTCCGAGGCGAATCGGGGGGACCATGCACAGCCCTAATATTAACTTGTGTTTTCACATCTGTTTACACATATTATTGCCCCCTCCGTGATTGTGCAAACAGGCCCAGTGTTCCAGAAAAACTCATTGACCTGATTCGCATGTAACAAGAAGCAACTGTGGGGGAATTTCTCTATGGGCTTCTCATTGAGGTGATGGCCACCATTTTTGATTATTCAAGCTGCAACCCCCAAACAGCCAATGTGTTCTGGGTGGCTTGTCAAGCACCCCAACAATCCACTCTTGCTGGGTTTGCACGTAACAACAAGCTATGGCATGCCCATGCAGCAACTTGAATATTAAAAATGGTGGCTGGTGCCATGACAAAAATCCCTGCAGGAAAATTTCCCCATGGTGGCTTCTTGTTATGTGCAAATATAAGGTAGTGATGAACTGGTCATGCACTGGGATAGTGCAAAATATTCTTCTGGAACCACTTTAGGCTTGCCGTGTTGTCATTTTGAATAATGCTGAAAAGCAGAGCATCCTCTCTTTGCTTATCTTGAATATGTCAGAAATAATGTTGCTTCCCCCTTTCTTTTTCATTTCTTGTTTTATTTCTCCATTGGTTAAACTTCCTTCATAATTTTAAATTAAGTGTTCTTATTTGTGGAGGCTGGGCTCATCAGTAAGGGTTATGTACACTTGGGAGGTATCAAACGGTACTGTTGTGCAAGTATGGATAAACCTATCGCTTTCACTTTCTCTCCCATTTATGAAAAATATGTGTACATTTTGAAAAGTACTGATAAAAAATGAACCAAACAAAATTCTATTAGATTTTATTACTCTTCTGTCAAATAATAACAATACTATACATAACAACAACAACAACAATAATAATAATATGATGATGATAATGCGAGGAATATGCACTGTTCACACACTTTGGATCTTATGCAGCCTCTTCTGTTTGTGCTTTTTCTTCTTCTTAGTATTGAGTTTGACCGGGACTGTGACTATTTTGCCATTGCTGGGGTGACAAAGAAGATCAAAGTCTATGAATATGGCACAGTTATCCAGGATGCAGTTGATATTCATTACCCAGAAAATGAAATGACATGTAATTCCAAAATCAGGTATGTGTTGCCTCTTACCTTTGATTTAGAGATGTAAGGATGATGTTTTATGTCACTGCTCCACCAACCCCAATTTTTGAGGAGCACCTATCTGGTTGACTCACTGAATATAAAGACTTGAGGGCCTGTAGGGTTATTCTTATAAACAAACCAAGTGAGCCTATGTCATAAGTATGCATGCCAAAAGCACAAATTCCTTCACTTCCAGAAATGGGCACTCATTTGCATATTGATAACATTGCTACAGCTTTGTTATGAGGTATAACCACCAGAAACATTTTTACAAAAAAAAAATATTTTTTGCATTGAATCTTAAATATCTTCAGGAGAAGGTGTTTAAACTTTACTGAGAAACTTGGACCTGCCCTAACTGTCACTGAAATCTGAAATGTGGCCCCAAATATGAGCCCACCCCCCACCCACCCCATGCAAAAACAGATTGTTTGCTACCCCTCAAAGATAACTGAAGTATTGCTTTCCTGTGTTTTTTGCTGGTCTGCTGATGTGGAAAGCTGTATCTCTCTGCATATTCAATATTAGAAGTTTGAGTTCATTTCAAATCTTTATGTTGTCAGTTTTTAAATGGTTTTTAAACCATCCTAATTGTGTTCCAGTCCCTTACATAAGCTAATTTTCCCTGTCTGCAGTGAAATTCTCCTTTTAAAAAGCAAATATTAATTGAGATGGATTCTTCAGTAATTTTAGTCTATTACAAGTTTTCTACACAAAATTCAGTTATCCAAGTTCTTTGGACAATGAGTTGCAGTCCAGAATGCATAGTTGGCCAGGGCACTAGTGATGGTTGGTTACTTAGCTTTAGACCTGGGTCAAGGCTATAAATATAAAGCTACCAAGGTACGAAAATTCTTTTTTGTTTTACAAACTTCTTATAGTTTCAAGATAGGTGAAACCAATAGTAAAGCACATTCACTTGGTCCACTACTTACATGCTTCAGTTCTCCAAATAACTTTAATGTAGTAGTTGAGCTAAGTCTTATACGCCTTCATAAAAGAAAATAAAAATATGCATACCTAGGAAGCATGATTTCTCTGAAGTCTAGGTAGTTCCTCCTGACTTGCTTTGGGCAGACAACCGTGGTACCCCTCCCCTAGGGATCCCTTCCCTGAGGCTATAGGTACGTTTGTAGTGTATAAGAGGGGGTTATCCTTTTCACTTCAAACCTTGCCCCTTACACACTTTCAATCCCAGATCAAGGAAATACTGCTTTTCCTACCAGACTTTAACCACTCTCATTACTGCTGCCACCATATATTCCCAAAAGTATGTATTTTGTCTCACTTTGACTATCTTGAATGATAGATGCCACACTGAATGTTGATGAACAAAATATGTCAATTACTTATTAATAACACTTTAAAACAGTAGGTAGATGTATTTGTGTATGTTCAATAAAGCACTGAAGTTATTGTTTCTCTTTTATTATACCTATCCTATTCTCAACTCCTCCCTCAACTCGTCCCTGCACTCTGTAACACTCACTCACTGTCTTTCTACAGACACTCCTGTTTAAAACAGACGACTCATGCTCTCCACCAGTCACCAGCACCCCGACATTCCATTCATTCTCTCCCCCATCCCCACTTAACTCACTTACCTATTCACTCTATATAATTGATATTGACAGCATTACCATATATCTCATCCTGTAAAATACATGACATGGCCAGGCATCACACAACATTTCCATACCAACCTGTAAAATACATTATATTACATAACCAGGCATCACATCAACACCAAGAATACCTGAAACATGGGACATGTTTTGGCACAATGGTGCTGTCAGATGGACAGATGCACAATCCTCTTTTTTGTCCTAGATTCGTTCTATGTGCATGGAGACCTGTAAAGGCTAAGAAACAGACATATAACAATTCCTGTGGCTACTCAAAGTACAAATGTCACAACAAAAGCCATGCATTCTCCTCCAGTAGTTCCTCAAGATCTAGGTCCTCCAGTATAAATTCCTGTAGATCTTGTGTTAGCTTAATTCACAGATGACTATCTCCAAGTGTCAGCTTAAGTCATCAGTAGGGATGGCCCATGCCAATGTAAGGTTCTAGTTGTCCTATCACCTAGTCTGGCACCTTGGGGATTCAGGGTAATGAGTTAATGGGAATCATGTCTAGCTTCCTACCCTGGGCTCACAGGCTACTGTGACTGCCTCCCATATGAGAAGAGGGAGCTCTTGGAAAAATATATAAATCCAGAAGAAAGCTTAGAATTGTGTTCAACTGCTGAGATTTTGTCCAAACTCTTTTCCAAGCCACTTAAGACTCTACCTCACAAAGATAAGCCAGAAGAAAACCATATGTCTTTCTCCTTAGCTGCAGTGTTGTTCCCCAAGCACCTTTAGAACTGCTCATGGTGCCCTTTCTAATCATTGGGACAGAGTGCTGACATGGAATGAGCTAGTCCAGCCAGACTTTGGTCCATTGCCAAAGTCTGATGAGGTAGCATTTTATCCACATACTGACTTAGCAGCTTCAGCTGAAGGCTTAGAGGATCATCATGAGCTAGTTGGGAGTTGGGCTTTTACAGCAGGCTGAGGTCTGATAAAGTAGCATTTATCTGCGTTCTCTACCAGCAGTCTCAGCTGAAGACTCCAGGCATTTTCATGAGCTGATGGGGTTTTGGGTGCTTCACCATCCTGCTATTTTGAAGTCATGGCCGTTTTTGCACAGTCTTCAAAGGTATAGTGCATTGCAGGAGACATTGGCTATGCTCTTGTTTCTTTGTCCAGGAGAAGTTGCAGCTGGTCCACCAGCCTAAACTGCTGAAAATTTGCCAGAGAAGCTATCTGGGCCCTAGTGACACAGTTGTATCTAGAGTTCCCCCAGTCTATATACTTGAGCCTTTAGGGCAGGGGTTCCCAACAGGGCTTCCGAGGGTGCAGGTGCACTCTTGAGACCTTTGATTGCGCCTTCATCGTGATTTCTATGTATACAAGGCATGTCTGCTAGCTTCCTGACTGCTCTATATTTTTAAGACTATGGACCTCAACTTGGAGTTTTGTCATGCTTCCTTGCTCTCTTATTGGCCAATAAGAGAGCAATAAGAGAACAATTGTAACCTAATAGGTTACAATTCAGTGTCCTTACTCCCATGCTATGCCTGCTAAGAGTGAGTTTGAGTGGAGGGTGGCTTTGACGGAAGGGAAAGGTAAGTGTTCCCCTGGAATGCAAACCAGCAGTATGGGGATGGGACTGAGTGGGGTGGTGTCTTTTCCATCTGAGAGGGAAGCACAGGAAAAGGGAGGTCATTTCTTGCTCACCCTCTTATCTGCATTTTTGGGGGTGAAGGGGATGGTAATTGGTCTCCAACCCTTTATTTTGATATGTTGGGAAGTGCAGTTCTTGTCATCTGTGCCCTTCTGTTTGTTTGTTAGGCTTCCGTTGGTAAAGTAATGGAATTTCCAGCCCATTCACTCATCTGCCTGCATTCTGGATATTGTTTGGTGCATGTGGGAGCATGTGCCAAGTTAAGGATTTTGCCGCATGTGCGCTCACATGCTTATGCTATTTTTGTTCCTTGTATGAGCTACATTTCTAGGCTTGCTGGCTGCCCCACCCAGCCCAATTTGTTTGGTTTTTGTGGTGTGTGAGGGCAGAGGGCATTATCAACTATTTGTTGATAATGTTTGGATGTCCGTATTTCTATTATATTTATTTCTTATTAAATTATTTCATATTTGAAATATTTTGCAGACTTGTCATCTTTCTGACTTGACCCCCCCCGTGCCCATTTTGTGAATAGCCACACCCCCACGGTGGCCGTTGTGTGAGCTACCATACACCCCATGGCAACCGTTTTGTGAGTGGTCATGCCATTTTGTCATTGATGCCCATGGCACTTTTTCAGGATCCCCATAGGCTGTAAAAGGTTGGAGACCCCTGCTTTAGGGGTAGTACATCCCCATTCAGAACAAGTTGAATACCATTTCACTGAAAAGATGAACCACCTACCAATTGAATCTATCTTGTTGGGGTTGAGTTTCAGTTTATTGGCCAACATTGAGCATATCACTGGTATTACTTCCTCTCCTTCCTCAGTTATTTCCCCCTGGACCAAAATTAGATTGTAAACCTCGCTGAGCAAGGACAGGTCCTCTTGTGCTGTGTAAAGTGCCACACACATTTATGGCACTTTTTAAAATAAAGTAACATTTCACCTTTATTCATATGTAGTAAAAGTGGAGGCTCTGAACATATTCTTTTCTCTCTCTCTGAAGCAATCTGGTTTTGCATGGGAGAGAAGGTCCTTAAATAACTATGCTTTTAGTAATACATTTATTAGTTAGGCTTGCGTAAAGACTTTTCAGATGATTTCATACTCATTTCTAGATTCTCTACGTCAACCTTACCCAACATGGTTCCCTCCAGACATTTTGGACTTCATTCCTGACCATTGGCTTGTTGGCTGGGGCTGATAGGGGTTGAAGTCCAAAACTTCTGGAGGGCACTAGATTGGGGAAGGCAGCTCTAAGTCTTCATTATGTGGAGTTAAAAGGTAATCCGTGATGCTCAAGGTAATTTGGAGGATCTTGCTTAGTGCAACTGCTAAAGGTGGTATATCTAAAAAGTTGAATTTGTTCAAGAAGTGGCTTGTTTAATACATCTTTGGTGCTGTTCTACACTTTCTAGAAAAATGTGACTTTTTTTTATTATAAAACACTTTTAGGTGATGAAGAGAAATCAATAAATAGGAAGTAGATTGCTTTGTCCGGCGAGATAATTTGATTTTAAATAAAACTAGTATTACAGGTTTATGGTGTGTGAAGAAACTTACATAGGTGTTAATGGGCCACTTAGTGATTGCGAACTATAACATTTTTCATCTGCCAGTTTGGATGTTGTCTCCTCTTACCTGAGTGGTTTGCATTTTAGGCATAATTAAGTTGTGCATAAGGATGTCAGCACCCCTATAGTCTGTACTCATGCCGCCTATTCCCAATTCTCAGGCTCCCACAAGCTTCTCTCCACTTGCTTTGAGCTCTGCAGTGGAGACGGAGTCTGTAGCTGTATTGCCTGCTGAATGCTGTTCCTCAGGACACAATCTGGACCATTTCCCTATTGATGATCTGGTTTGGGTGAGAAGGGAATATATTCTCAAAGGCACCATCATATGAGACTTGAAGTTAGACTGTTGTCTGGCCTACTACTATGTGACTCTGCTAAGATCCCAGGTGGAGAACTTTACCTTGTCTCCTTCCAGAGAACCCTTTTAAATTAGTGATACATATGCTGCAATTTAATTATTTATTGATTACATTTCTTACAATAGCTCTCTGGGCGGTTCGCAAAAATTAAAACCATTCAAAGTATCAAACCATAATATAAAATACAATGTAAAAGCTCAACCAGATAAAAACAGCAGCAATGCAAAATTACAAATTTAAAACACCAAGTTAAAATTGATTTATAGACTGTTAAAATGCTGGGAGAATAAAAAGGTCTTCACCTGGCGTCTAAATGTATATAGTGTAGGTGCCAAACAAACCTCCTTAGGGAGCTCATTCCACAGCCGGGGTGCCACAGCAGAGAAGGCCCCACTGAGCTATGACTTTTCCCCTGCTGTTTTTTGCTTCATAGCTCATCATTTTATGTTTCTATACCTGTCTTAAATTTAAGAAGTTCCAGGTTAGTTTACAATAACTTGAGAATATTAAGGAAGAGAAGAGTTTTCTTGAATTAAAACTTTTCTGGTTTTTCTTTCTGTGGAGCTTGAGGGATCAAATGCTCTACTTTTTTTAAAAAAAATAAGTGCAGTTGGTTCTGCAAATATTCCTGTAATAAATCTGAACTTGATTTTCAAATTGTGGTTGGGAGGCAGCTACAATATGTTTAGATACTTAATACTCAGTCATTGGACACATAGCTGATAGCATGTATGTAAATCCTTTGCTAGAGAAAATATAGTATCCTCAGATTTAGCAATTATACATGGCAGAACACATCACCCTATCTCTAAATCGCTTGTTGTCTGAAAGCTCTTCCATTCCTTTCACCATATACTGAAATACTGAGATGTTGTGGTACATTAGCAAACATTCTAAGTGCGCACAGAAAAGGTGTAAAAGAATGCTGGTAGACAGTTCTAAGATAATTGAAAGGCCAGTTTGGATGGGAATTAAGTCCATGCAAGCCCGAAAGGCAAGAGAAGTTGTTTGTTGTTAGCTAGTCTTTAAGAGGGAGAGGGTGTCTCTCTATAAGAGGAAAGGGTGCCCAAAGAAAAGGATGAATGTCATCTATTAGCTTTTGTTAAGCAGCTAAACTTGTGCCAGAGGTGTATAGCTGCTATGTATTTCATTTTATAGAGTTTACGCAATTGGGGACTGGTACTCATAGAATCATAGAATAGCAGAGTTGGAAAGGACCTACAAGGCCATTGAGTCCAACCCCCTGCTCAATGCAGGAACCCACCCTAAAGCATCCCTGACAGATGGTTGTCCAGCTGCCTCTTGAAGGCCTCTAGTGTGGGAGAGCCCACAACCTCCCTAGGTAACTGATTCCATTGTCGTACTGCTCTAACAAGTCAGAAAGTTTTTCCTGATGTCCAGCTGGTATCTGGCTTCCTTTAACTTGAGCCCGTTATTCCATGTCCTGCACTCTGGGAGGATCAAGAAGAGATCCTGGCCTTCCTCTGTGTGACAACCTTTTAAGTATTTGAAGTATCATGTCTCCCCTCAGTCTTCTCTTCTCCAAGCTAAGAAGAAGGAACTAATAGAGCAGGTAAGGGCAACTTTTAGCCCTTCAGATGATTTGGACTACAATTCCTGTCTATCAAAGCTATCCACATAAACTGGAGTGGACATAAAAGTGGATTGTCTAAGGCCACAGCTAGACCTAAGGTTTATCCAGGGATCATCCAGGGTTCGCCCCTGCCTGAGCACTGGTTCCCACCTTAGGTCTAGCTATGGCCTTAGTAGCCAGATTGTAGACTTCAATAAAGGTATCAGTCAGGTTGTGTGTTTTAGTTTATAATACGTCACTTAGGAACCTGGAACTGGATATGTTTGCTTCCAGAGAAGCCACAAAAGAACCAAGTATTAAGCTAGACACGGAAACCACCTGGCAGTGGCCTTAAATACTCCCTCCCTAGGTGGCTGAAATCACTACTCTGTGTTCCCATCTCTTTACCTGAAGAGGGGTTTGACAAAGTATTTCTTGTGAGTAGGTTCAATTTTTTACTAGCATTCTTTTGGCTTCATAAACCATAATTTCCCCACACCACTAAAATGGCAGTTGCTCTTCCCTCAGATTTCAAAACCACCAGGCATCTTAGAATAGGGACATGTAATGGACTCCAATCCTTTCATCCTGCATCTAATTGCATGGCTGGTGAACCAACTGCTTACAAACATTTGAATGTATGAATTTGGCTTTTACAGAATCCTAATGTTGTAGGCAATCTACTCCAACCCCCTGCTTGATGCGGGAGCATTCCTAACAGATGGCTATCCAGGCTCTTTTTCAACATCTCCAGCAAGGAAGAATCCCTCTGCAAATAGCTCTTACTGTTAAAAAGCTTCTCCTAATGTTCTGCTAAAATCTACTCTCCTGTAACTCAAACCTGTAAAATTTAGTCCTGCCCTCTGGGGCAACATCAAGCCAATCTTTGTCGTCTTCTGTGTGACAGCCCTCCAGATATTTGAAAAGTTCTACCATATTCTCCCTCAGTCTTCTCCAGGCTAAGCATACCCAGTTCCTTCAACAGGATTTGTTTTCCAAACACCTGACCATCTTTGTTGCCCTCCTTTGTACCAGTTCCATTTTGTGTATATCCTTCTTAAAGTGCAGAGCCCAGAACAGGAAACTACTTCAGATGACGTCCGACTAGTGCAACCCCCCACAAATAAATAAATAAATATTGTTTCTGATGACTTGGAAACTATGGTTCTATTAATACAAACTGAAATCACATTCCCCTCTTTTGCAGCCACATCATATTATTAGACTGGCAGCCATAGAGATCTTTTAAACTGTTGATGCTGTGGATTGAGTCTGGGAACCTCATCATGCAAAGCATGTTCTGCTCAGCTATGGCCCCTCCCACAATGAGTTACTGTACTACACTTTTAGTTCATAGATTACAAGGCTATACTCCCAAAGTAGTTGACACTTTGACAGTTGTGTGCAGAGCTTCCACAAATAGGATTTATGGTCTTACCTGAAAAGATTCATCTACTTCAGGCTGAAATCAAGCATGTTTTAGAGTTTTTGAAAAATGGACTCAGCAAAGAAACCAAGCGCTTAATAAACAGACAGATGTCTCCTTTGGGTACTATGATTGATATTGTACATAACCAAGGACAGCTTTTTACCTTTTATTTAACATTGAGGATATTATATCCCCACCTGGTTTGCACAGAACAACAACCTAGAGTACAGGTTGTGTGTGTGTTAGCATGTGTGAAATAATAATAATAATAATAATAATAATAATAATAATAATAATAATAATATTATTTGTATCCCGCCTTTTGCCCAATACTGGCCCTTACAAAATTTAAAACATACATTTTAAAACCTATGAAAAGAAATATACAGAAGTTTAAAGTATATTAAACATATTACAATATTAAAACATTAAACATTTAAAATACATGACAATTTTAAAAGTCAAATTGCACTATGTTTTAACCATTGGTTGTGAACCAGGAACAACCCAGAGTTCACAACCCAACAACAACTATGGGTGGTTCTTCTAGGTTGTTTGTGATTAACAACCCAGACTTAAATCATAGTGCAGTGTTCACATGTAGCAACAACCCATACTCAATGACAACTCATACTCATCCCATGATAACCCATAATCAACCCAAACTCAACCCATACTTTGGGTTGTGGTTAGTGCAAACCAAGCCATGGTTTGTGACTTTTACTGTGCAGTTTATTGACATCAATAAATGCCTTAATTTAATGGGGGTCTACTCTTCCAAGGGTGAGGGTCCTGTGTAGAAATCATGCAAATTCAAGAGGATTTATTTTAATTTGACCAGATCTTATTTTCACCAAGACCGTATGGAAAAACGAATGTGTGTGAGAGATGTTTTCGCTAAATGTGTGCATGATCGTGTGCGTGAGCTGTAGGAGAGGCTGTGTGGATGGGTATTTTCTGAAGGGAGGTGCTGTGTGTGCACGTGTGCACGTATGTGCACGTGCATGCATGTGTGACCTATCAGTGAGCTGGGCCTGATCCTCAGCAGGATTGCCAAATGCAAAAGCAGACAAGGCTTTTGCACCTTAAGTAGTTGAAGAGGGAATTTAAAGCAGGTGAAATATCCTCTTCTACACAATTATTAAAAGTGCAGGAGCCCTGCCCCTCTTTTGTATGGCCCCCCCAGTTGGTTGCTCTACTTTTCCTCCCCTGCCCCTTGATGTAGTTACCCAGCAGGCTGTTACACTTCTGTATGGCAGCCACTTGGCTCTCATCCTCATCAAACAGCAGCTATTCTAAAATCCAAACATGCGTTGTCTGGTGTCAGTGTTGGGCAGTGCATTTGGGGATTTTTGCTGAAGAGGAAGGGAGCTGAGCAGGTCCCATATAGAATCACCATCACCTGCTCAGATAAGGAAAGCTGGGTGGGGGAGGGACAGAAAGAACCTCACAGGCTTCACAACATGGGCTCTGTATTGGTGATAGTATCTTTAGATATTTGATGCAAATCTGTTCTCCTGTCACAGGGAGAGGGCATAACCAAATAAACAATGGCCCTGTGATGGGAGGGAGAAGGTCTGTACGGATGACACCCTCCTCTATTTTTTGGTATAAAAGTGGAGAAGACACTGTACTTGTAAACTTTATTTCACAATTTAGAAGAGATGTTCATGACCTTTTCTAGTTCTTATTGCAGTACATCATTGATTTTGCTGTTTTGGCCAATGTAGAACAGAAATGTTGTCTTTGCTTCTCAGCATTCACATTGTCCTGCTCAAAACCTTACTTGTGCATTTTTCTCCCTCTTTGAATTCCTTTGTTCTTTAAATCTGAGGTACTGATATTGCTAGAGACAAATATAGTTTTGCTCTCATATGGGTAAATAACAGGAAACCCTGGATGGTGGTGACTGGCATTTGTCATTGGAAATAAACTACAGGAAAGAGGCAAGTTGCAGAGTCTCAGTCAGATGCCGGATCTTGCCAGATCATGAACAGCAGATGCTTGTTCTTATGAGTAACAAACTCAGCAGTGTGTCTAGCTGCAGCCCTGATGACAATCCCAGTCCTCCCACTTTGTCAGAGAATGAACAGGGCTCAATGAGTCATGCTGTGGGCTGAAGCCTTTCACTCCAATGCATTATGTTTCTTCTTCATGGGACTGTTGACACCTCAGACAAGGTTTTATATGGGTGTACAGGGTTTTCAGCACACTTAAAAGTGGGCATGTGTTTCAAGTGTCTTTATAAGTGTCAACATAGATTTCTACTATTTAATACAAGACAATCCAATGAAGTGGACTATTTTGTTAAAACTTTTCACTATATTGAACTGAAATTGAGATAGGCCCAAAGAAGAGTTGGGCACATAGAACAATCAGAAAATCAACAGATCAAATGGCCTTAGAGAGGCAACAATTCGTGCTGGTGAATAAATTACCCTGAGCTGTTGCAATACTCATTCTATTATGCTCTCAGTTGTAGTTTAAAGGAAAATGTTTTCTTATTTGGGGATTATTTCTCTCTTACAGCTGTATCAGCTGGAGTAGTTACCACAAAAACCTGTTGGCCAGCAGTGACTATGAAGGTACCGTCATCTTGTGGGATGGGTTCACAGGGCAGCGGTCAAAAGTTTACCAGGTAAAGAAGTGCTGCTTTTTGATTCCCAAAGAACAGTGGTGTACTTAAACTAGAGCATGATTCTTACTAAAGAAGGATCTATTTGGGTCTTCCTCACTTCCTCTTCATCAAAATGTATTTGTAAATGCTACTAGTCGGTCCTAATTTGTGTGTCTAAAATAACAAGCAAGAATTGTAGAAAAAGAATGGGAACTGCCTGCTATTTCATTAGAAGTTGTTTTAAGCGTTCATACACATTAAAAATGTTCAAATGTTATTGTGAACAATATTTCTGTGAACTACGTGGGGACATTAATGAAACGTATTAGGAAAAGAAAGGATTAGAAGCTAGTGAAAGAGGTTTCTTAGTAACATCTAAGACCACTGTGACTCTGATCCAAAACTCCAAGAGCCTCCAATATGTCTAGGGAAGTCCTACATACACTTATCAGGGATGCATGTATGGACTTCCTTCCTCCAAGTCAATGAGAAAGTTCTCCGACATGCAAAAGTTCTAAGCACTGGAACTTCTATTGGTACAGTGAGCTGTTGAGGTGGGCCAATTAAAAGCAGGAGTAGAATTCTTTCATGTCCTGAGCCTGTTAACAATTTAATTCAAGGGTAGCCTGATTGTATGATTTGTATTTTGTTTGTTTTGTAGATTAGTATAGTAAATGTCAGAATGGTTGATATTTACCATCAATTATTTTTTTAAAAAAGACCAATAGTAAATCAAGTGCATCCAATAAATGACTATTTTACTAGTTAATGATGAAGGCTAAAAATAAGGATAAAGTATGTTTATCATATCATGCCGTGTCCCTGATGTAAATGTCAAAAACAAATGTTATGATTCAGACATTCACCAGTAGATCTTAAGAACCATCAAGTGCCTTCAATAAATTACCCATTGTACCTTTCTATCATTTACCAATAAATATTGACATTTATCAATATAGGACTGGGAAGTATTTTCATCCATGTATTAAAAACTTCATTAAAATAATTGCAGGTACACTAATGAATTGATTCCAATGAATCAATGGCTAGTAGATACATGCAAAGAAAAATGGAGGGATAATTAAGATGCAAGAGATGCAACAAGGGGGAAATTCATGTGCTTGGTATAGCTGTGCCAGCCTGCTGCTTATAATATCTGGCTGGAGTGCTTATCCCTAAGCTTCTGCTTGGGAGTAGGACTTCAGCTTGGTATGCCTACTCTAGATTTAGATCCCCCCTTTTTTAAAGGTTCTGTTTTATTTTGGTTGAAACACATGATAATGCAGAAGGTATGGAATATTCTTTGGATTGCTTTCTTCAGTTCCTTGACTATCCTGTCTCAGCCATTTCTCTGGTGTTTTAAATTGTCCCTTCTCAAATTAGAAACTCTTTTCACCAGAATATTTCTACATAAGCTGAATGAAATATGTGCCCACTATTCAGAGAAGAATAGAGTTGCTGAAATGGATCTGTTAGTAAAAGTTAAATAGGATTCTTCTAGCTCTTGAGAATACTGGTATCTAAGGAACAACATATTACTTTGAATGTCCTACCAAGAGGTTAATGCATTCATTTATGGGGGAAATCTAGATATTTAGTATTTGACAATTTTTCTGTTAAGAAAAGAAAAAAGCCCATCAGGGAGCAATAACAAACCAAAGCACATCCATAAGAAGAAGAATATGAACTCCTCATCTTTCAAAATGCAGATAAGCTGTAGGTTGAAAAAAAAAGAGGTCTTGCAGTCTACTTGCCCTCTCCAGGGGCTGCTTTCAAACAGTGGAAGCAATTTGTCTGGGTTGGAGAGAAAAAATCAGTTTGAGCCTCATTAAATATAGGCTTGGTTCAGACACAAGAAGAACCCAAAATATGGGTTGAATCATGGGTTGTTCTTATGTGTGAATGCTGTAGTATGGCTTAACTGCGATGTGAATCATGAACAACCCAGAAGGAGAACCCGTGATTTGTTGTTGGGTTGCAAACTCTGGATTGTTCACGTCAAACAACCCATAGTTAAACCATAGTGCAAGGTTTGCTTAAAGGCCAATGATTCAACAACAACCCATGATTCAAAAACAACCTATACTCAGCCCATTCTCGAGGTTGTCATTACATGTGAAGCAAACCAAAGCAAAGCTTCGACCATATTAATTTATCTGAAAGTGCAAGTCCTTCATTACTATTTCGTTTATATTTGAGAAGCAACTTGCTATTGTTCCATTTCTATTCCTCTCCCTGAAAACAGGAGCATGAGAAAAGATGCTGGAGTGTGGACTTTAATTTAATGGATCCCAAACTCTTGGCCTCAGGCTCTGATGATGCAAAAGGTATGATTTTTTTTCTAATTACCATTCCAAGGTTGAATTTATATTGGCTGATTTGTTTATTGTGATGTGTGAACCAGGAATTTGGGGTTGTCTCTCCCCAAACAAGCCAGAGTCATAAGCTTTGGTTTGTTCTTGCCTTATGACTCTGGCTTTTCGGGGAAGAGACAAGCCAGAATTCCCAGTTCACATATTGTGATACACAAACAGTGATTTATTTAGGAGAATCCATGTCAGAATAGTCAAGCAACATGAACTAGCACACTGGTTTGTTCACAATCAGCCAGAATTCTTTAGACTTCCGGCTTATTGTGAGGTGTGAATGCAGCTTTTAGGGGTCCCATTCGGAAGTGACTGCTATTTTATGCACAATGTAGTATGCAAAACCTTCTCTTCTCTTCTCTCCTCCATCCACCCATAAGGAGAAATGTTTCATCTTTTGTAAGAAAGTTGTTACTTAGTCCTGAGTTGATTCTAGAATCTTCCCTGCCTTCTTGCCTTCTCCCACCTCTTCTTCTGTTTAATGTTTTAGGTATTTAGGTCTTCTGCAGATGTGGATTGTGTGCTTTTTTCCTTATTCAAATATGAATTCTTTCTGGCCTAAACCATAGCTAAGGGTTATGCTAGTACCGTGGTAGGACCAACGTAGGACGTAGTTAATGCAACATTGCAAATAGCCCTGGAAATGTTTCTTGATTTGAAGTGATAGTAAAGGTACAAGAATATTTCTGCCTTTTTAATTCCAGGAGGGGGAGACTTAGGGCAGATAACAATCTTGCTACCATCTTTTCCAGATTTTATTTTTTGTTGTTCAAAACAGATTTCTCTATCCACTCTATAAAGGACTAGGAAAATGGTTTGTTATATCTACAAAGTTTAAGCCCGTACTAGCTTTCGATCTGGCAACTACTCACTCCACTTTTACCTGCATAGGAAAGCTTGTCTTCACATTTTATAATCAAATATTTACTGAGGATATAAAATAGATTGATCTCGTCTGGACACCAACCACTATATCTGTGTTGTGTATTTTCTCTAGCTAATTGATAGCCAATCCATTTAGAAGCCAAGTTGAAGACACCATAACGTTTAGTTGATGAGTACAGCATTTGCCATGAATGTGAAAAATACTGAAGACTGCAGAGAAGTGAATATAAAGCTCTAAAATAAGTACTTGGTCATTAATGCTCCCATAAGTCTTAAAAGAAAAATCAGTGTGTGCACTTTTGAAAGCCCAGATCTCAGTATACATTGGACATAAGGAAGTTCTTATTGGGCTGCATTCATACGTAGCACTAATTGATTTAGCCTTTCACAACACACTAACCCACACTCATTGGTTAAGTGTGGGTTGTTTTGAACTGTGGGTTGTTTGTTGAATCAAGTTTTATTGTGCTGTATGAATGCAGTCTGGGTAGCTTGTGATTTGTTACCCATCCTGAACAACCCAACAACAAACCATGGGTTCTCAAGGTGGTTTGTTTGAGAAAAAATAAGCCACACTGCATGGTTAATAAGCCACCCTGGCTGTGTTCAGTCAACACACCAACCCATGGTTCAACAAACAAGCCATGATTCAAAACAACTCACACTCAATCACTGAGCATGGGTTAATGTGTTGTGTGAACAGCCCCATTAATTGTTTTGCAGACGAGCAGACAAACTATGGCTTGTTTTTCTTATTTCTGGTTTGTTTCTCTCCCACCCATTTTACCAGCTTTCAAAGTCCCCCCCCCCCATGCTGCTTGTTGTTATGTGTGAACCTGGCAAGATGGGTTGTTGGAGTGATTGACAACCCCCCCACAACCCCCCAATAGCCCAGGTTTTCTGGATGCCTTGCCAACCACCCCAACAACCCACCCTCATCAGATTCGCACATAATGACAAGCTATGATACTCCCCTGACATGGCTCTAATATTAGAAATGGTGGCCACTGCCATTGCATTGAGAAGTCACACAGGGAGATCCATCTTCAGTCGCTTCTTGTTATGTGTGAATCAGGTCGTAGCGTTACGTGTGAACCAGAACTTGAACTACATCCTCTGAAATGGGGAGAGTTGTGCTAGGACTTGTACAGAGAAGTCGTCACATTGTTTGCCAAAGAAATAGTTAAGTTTCAGTATGAGGTCCTGTTTTGAGCAGCCAACCCCAGCTAGGCGTCGCTTTAACATGCTAAAAAAAATGGATGTCTATTTGGAAGATAAGCTCTCCTTTAACATGCACAGCATGAATGGCGACTAAAAGAGATGAAACGCTTGAGAATTTATATGGAGAGAGTTTCTCACTGCTGCCTTTGATTGTACAAGGAATGGTCTTGACGTCTCGCAAAGGAGAAATTTAAAAAATGATTAAATACATTTAAAAGACATATTAACATGAAATTGTAGCAAAGCTGCATTTTGTATGTAATATTACCAATTAATGTCTAATACATTTAAAGAACACTAGCGTGACTTCCCTTGGGGTACAATTAAAAAGAGGTTTGTAAGTAAACTTTTTAGGATTTATCTTTCCTGAAAATTTGGCAGTTTAGAGAAGTTAATGGCATCTAAACAATGAGCCATTGGGGGATGGTAGCTGTGAGTCACTTTAGAAGTGGCCAAAGTCTCATCATTAAGGTGCAATCCAAGTTGCAGTTGTAGGACTTTATTCTTTCTTGCTGATATAATGATTTAAATAGTCTTGATTTAAATTAGAGGACGGCAACCACTTTTGTTCTAGGGGCACGATTACCTCCCCACAGGACCAACCTAAGGGGATGATTGACATCAGGGGATTGGGGCTCACACCCTCCAGGATGTCATGTGCTCCCCACATACTTTTCATTTTTTAAAAAATCTCTGCATGCCTCTCTGCATGGAGAAAGCAACTCGGTTGGGGCTTGCAGGAGCTTGCAGGTGTTGTGGGCAGTGGCCACTACTTTGCCCATTCACACTTCTCACAGTTGTCTCTCTCTCTAAGTCATTGCAGCCAAACCAAAGCCTCCAGCCTCAAACAATCTCTCTCTTTCTCTCTCTCTCCCTCTCCACCCCAAAGTCTCCCGATGGTCCAGCTGGGCTGCGCACTTGTGGCTGGGGATATTGCTTATTGCAACTTATTGCTTGGTCATGTCTGGTTACACTTACTTTAAAAACCTGCCAGCTGCCTCCACCTCCACTCCTCCTGCACAACCACTTCGACTTTGATGCACTCTTAAAGCACTCTGGGTGGCAAGCCAGCCTCTCAGGGCCAAGCTACAGGTACATCTGGGCTGCCTTCAGCCTCTCTCTGCCTTATGCCAGCCAGCCAACATCTGTAGCCTTAAACAATCCCCCACCCCACTCTCTGCCAAAGTCTCACAACAGTCCAGCCGGGCTGTGCACTTGTAATCTGTGGCTGGGGGTGGGGTGACAGTTTATAGTTTGGTTGCATCCGGTGACCCTTGTTGTTGTTTTTAAAAAAACCTGTGCTGAATATTATAGAATGCGATGCTAGAGCACAGCCTGTTTGGAAAACATTCCTAATTCCTGTGCTTAATTAAAGGCTACCTTATGGGCATTGATAAAAATGGCAGCATAGGGCTTATATTTGGAGAACATCTTTGCATGTGCACTTTTAGAGTGTCCTAGGGTTCTGTGTCAAAATACAGCGTCCCTCTTCTACTTTGAACAGATATTGTCAACAGAAATTGTCTTATTTTTAACCACAAAAATGAAAATTACTTGCATCCCCTGCCATCAATCCAATAATATTAATATCCTCTGCTGCCAGTGTGACACAGACTGTTCTGTTTCTTGGCATCTCCTCTTTAGACATGAGATAAGCAAAACAAAAGCTTTAGCATGTGAAAATCTCTTCCAGATGGAATGCTGTATAATCTAATCGCCCTTGTGGGAAGAAGGAGGGCTAAGGCCATTTTGGAAAAGCTGTTTGCGTGGATAGTATACTTATTCATGTGCTAGACTTTGTTAACTAAAACAAAATGGAATATGATTAGCTGGAAATTGGCTACAGGAGGGCATAACTTGTTCATGTAACTTTTGAGACTCTTCAGATATTCATATTGAACTTCCTGTGAAACTCACCTAAGACTTTATGTTCATATTATAAGCCAGCAAAGTTAATAAAGTTGAAGTTCTATATTTCAAGGAGAAAGTTTAACTTATGAGTAGCTTTCTCCTATTGAAATACATGAAAAAGTGCTTAATTTTAGCTGGATATTAGTGTGTGTGTGTGTGTGTATCACAGTCTAAACCAAACCAACAAAGTTTTAATACGGACATGTTGATTAAACTGTGTGTTCTTTATCTAAAAAAAATAATGGTGTCCGACAGGGATTGGGAAGTAAATAGTGGGGTCCCTCAGGGAACCGTATTGGGACCAATTCTTTCAACTTATTCATAAATGATCTGGAATTAGGAATGAGCAGTGAAGTGGCCGAGTTTGCTGATGACACCAAATTATTTGAGATGGTTAAAACACAACGGGATTGTGAAGAGCTCCAAAGGGATCTCTCCAAGCTGGGAAAGTGGGCATCCAAATGGCAGATGCGGTTCAACGTAAGCAAGTGTAAGGTGATGCATGTTGGGGCAAAAAAACCCAACTTCAAATATAACCTAATGGGATCTCAACTGGTGGTGACCGAACAAGAAAGAGATCTTAGGGTTGGGGTGGACAGCTTGATGAAAATGTCATCCTAGTGTGCAGCAGCAAACTCCATGTTAGGCATTATAAGAAAAGGAATTGAGAATAAAACTGCCAGTATCATACTGCCTTTATATAAATCTATGGTGCGACTATACTTAGAATACTGTGTACGGTTCTGGTCACCACACCTAAAAAAATGATATTGTAGAGCTAGAAAAAGTTCGGAAAAGGGCATCTAAAATGATTAAGGGCCTGGAGCATCTCCCTTATGAGGGAAGATTACAACAGCTAGGATTGTTTAGCTTGGAAAAAAGGAGGCTAAGGGGAGACATGGTTGAGGTGTACAAAATTATGCATGGTATGGAGAATGTGGATAGGGAGATATTTTTCTCCTTCTCTCAAAATACTAGAACCCAGGGTCATCCCATGTAGCTGATTGGTGGGATATTCAGGACAAATGAGAGGAAGTACTTCTTCACACAGCGCATAGTTAAATTATGGAATCCACTACCACAAGATGTAGTGATGGCTACCAGTTTGGATGGCTTTAAAAGGGGGTTGGATAAATTCCTGGAGGAGAAGGCTATCGATGGTGACTAGCCCTGATGGTTGTGTGCTATCTCCAGTATTCGAGACAGTAAGCCTGAGTGCACCAGTTGCTGGGGATCATGGATGGGAGGGTGCTGTTGCACCATGTCCTGCTTTGTTGGTCCCTGGTCAACAGCTGATTGGCCACTGTGTGAACAGCATGCTGGACTAGATGGACCTTCGGTCTGATCCAGCATAGCACTTCTTATGTTCTTAAATAGTTAGAGTTATGAAAATCAAATCTTGGGCTTGTCATTATTTTCTCCCCCTTCCTGAAATTTAAGTAGGTGTGTTTGCTTAACCTTATAGTTCATGTTATAGCTTTGTAATATCTCTTGGGGTAAATCAGCTTTACTCCTCAGTATATGCAGTCTATCCCCGTATTACCCTAGAACAGCTTTGCAATTAAGTTCACAAAAGTTAATAGGCTACAACCATTTTTACTAGATTGCCTGCCCACACATAACTATGGCAACAAAGGGATAAAGTAAGTTATATGCAGCAGCCCTGATTGGATGTGCCACTGCTTTTAATCCAAAATTGTTGGAAATGTATCAAAAGATTTTAACACAGGGCTGGAGTTAGCGTGATGGGTGTAGGGTGTAGTTTTTGTAGAAAACTCACAAGAACATGGGATAATATCTAGAGAATCTGCTAAGAAGTTACTGCAAAGGACGATTACAGTAACTAGTAATTTCAGAGTGTGCTTTCCGGGAGCAGAAAGCAGTTTTCAAAGTTTTTCCGGAGAGTGGTGGGGCCTTTCCCCCTTCAATCCCATCTTCAGTTCACTTACTCTTTTGTTTTGGAGGCATTCGATGTGAGAACTGCTAAGAAAAGAGAAGTTCAGGACCTTCAGACTGTGGAATGGCCTGCCGGAGGAAATTCGTCAACTTGACGGTCTTGTAGAATTTAAAAAAGCAGTAAAGACTTGATCTATTCCGGCAGGCCTATCCAGTAAAATTTTAGAATGTTTTAAAGATGTTTTAATGTTTTAAAGATGTTTTAATCACGTATGGTATGTTTTTAATCAGTTTTTAATGTGTATTTTATATCATATTTTTATACTGTTTGTTTTATACTCTGAATAGTTTTAGTTTTTATGAAACGCCCAGGGAGCTTCGGCTATTGGGCGGTATAAAAATGCAATAATAAATTAATAAATAAATAAATATCCTCTTCTGTGCAGAAAGGGTTCTCTTCCCAAATAATACACTAGTTCTTTCAAGTAGGGATCAGTTTAGAATACAGAGACAAGGGGTCACTAACAATCAGCCCACAAATCATGTAGGATCCACCAAAAGAAAATAATAATAATTAGACCTTCTTTTTGTTTCCTAGAAATATTGTTAATGTACATGTGAAGGTACTAGAGGTAACCATAAAATTTGTTGAAAACTGCATAATGTACCTATGAAGGAGACTTAGCAGAGTGTCAGTCTGATGTTGCATTTTCTTCCGTAGTGTATTATGAAGATGAAAAGCCATTTTCATCCCAGCATATAAAAGTCAGACTGTAAAAGGGTAATCTAGTGACACGGATCTCAAATTTGTTAACACACCCATGACATCCTGAGCCTGTTTTGGAATTATGCCATCTCATTAGACCCATATGCCATCAATTTGCACATTAATTTTCTGACATCTGTGTTTTGAAACTGTGACATGCAAATCCAGCCTAAGTATGTTTACTTCATTTTATTTCTGAGTCCATTGGCATGTACGTAACTTTACCATGTCCTTTTGTTGCTCATCCCTAAGTATGTCTGCCCACCTCCCCTCAATGATATAAAAACTAGATCTATGTTGTTTGGTTGTAACGTAGATCACTGAGCATAAATGCGTCAGAATACAGCTGAATGGCAGAAAGTGAAGCACATCCATTTTGTTTCTCTTAAGTCTAACTGAAACCAGTAGCCTCAGGTGTCTTGAGGTGCGCATCTGGAAAAAAAGTTTCTATGTAGAATAGAAGCTTGAACTATCCTATTCTAGACATTATTGTAAAATAATCTATTTTACTCAAACACAATGAGGTTTGATAACAAGTTATCAAAAATGGCATTTTTGAGTTAAAGGCTGGTAAAGATAAATGTTCAGTAAATGGCATGAGTGACTTTTAATTTTTAAATAACTGCGTGAACCTCTTCTAGGGAAACTTGCTGTCTCAGTGCTGGAAGTTGATATTTTGACTTGCCTTCTAGTTGTGAACCTATGAATATTAATTTTTAAAATGTGACTTCCCCCACCCCTCCATCCAGGGTTTGTCACACACTGTTTTTGTGGTCTTTGTACTAAAATAGTTGCTGTGAGATCTCATAAAATATTGGTACTAAGCACTGTTTAGTTTTATTAGCAGATTCTCCATTAGCAGTAAAACAATCAAAGAGTAAACATGACGTGTGAATAAGCTAAGAAAATCAATCACAGCCTAACTTGTCCATTCTGTTTGTGTTTCTGATTTTTCCTTAGTGAAGCTGTGGTCAACCAACCTGGACAACTCAGTAGCAAGTATTGAAGCCAAGGCAAATGTGTGTTGTGTGAAATTCAGCCCATCATCTAGGTACCATCTGGCCTTTGGTTGTGCAGGTAGGTATAACAAGTGAAACTTCGTGTGTTTGACAACAGAACAAGATGAAGAGGATTGTAAAATCCTTGATGTATCCACACTATGCATGTTAACCGTGAGGTGTTATGTTTGGGCTGTTTGTCTAATCATTAAGATACCTATTGCCAAGCTGTGATTAGTGATGCAAATTGTGCAGTACTTAATAATTCTTATCTCCCAGATGTCCAGAGGGGATATATCTGCATTGGTGCAACCTCTTGATTGGGTCAGTTTTCTGGTTTAACCAGACCTCCCAGCAGGGGGTTGGTGGAGTTCCTCAGCTCTATCAGATGATGTTATTCAATTGAGTTTTCTCCTCCCCTAGTAAGGGTTTGACTTTGGGGATACACAAACATTCAATTTTTAGAGGAAGAAGCCTTGAAGGCTGCATCCCCCATCCTATGAGGCATTCTCTTTGTCAAGTTAATGCAGGAGCAGGTATGCACACTTAACTTCTGAGTAGACATGCTGTGAGGGACTAAAGAAGCTTCATGTCTCCTCCTATGAGTCCTTCTTCCTGTTGTTCCCCTGGGTTGGGGCACTACAGAACCCAGTGGCTAAAGCTTTTTTCTACTTTTTGAGTAGAAAAGCGGGACAGAAATAACTTGAATAAAACAAGCCTGATTTATGCGGAATACAGGCCTTTGGTAAGCTTCCAAGTATGCTTAATCATGTTAATGCAGTTACCATATGTGCTAGCCTACTTGTATTTATTTATTTATTTATTACATTTTTATACCGCCCAATAGCCGAAGCTCTCTGGGCGGTTCACAAAAGTTAAAACCATAATAAAACAACCAACATGTTAAAAGCACAATTACAAAATACAGTATAAAAAGAACAACCAGGATAAAACCACACAGCAAAGTTGATATAAGATTAAAACACAGAGTTAGAAAAGTAAAATTTAAATTTAAGTTTATTTATTTATTTTTTATTTATTTATCATACTTATGCCCCGCTCCTCAGCCAAAAAAGGCTCTCGGAGCGGCTTACACTTAGCAAAAAAGACAGTCCCTGCCCTCAGGCTTACAGTCTAATAAAGACATGACACACAAGGAAAAGGAGTCCAGGAGGGAGGGAGGGAGGAGAGAGAGAGAGAGAGAGTCCAAGAGGAGCAGGCCCCGATGTTACTTCTGCCTGCTCCTGTCCCCTCGGTCCTTCTTCTTCCCCACAGGGCCAAGATGGAAGTTAAAATTAAGTGTTAAAATACTGAGAGAATAAAAAGGTCTCCAGCTGGGGACGAAAGCAGTACAGTGTAGGTGCCAGGCGGACCTCTCTGGTGAGTTCAATTATGGTTCTAGGAGTACTCCAAAAATGAACTGATCTTTCAGAGGGAGTGCAACCCCATCCAGAACAGGCAATAACCACTCACCCACAGGGCTTCTGTCTTGTCAGGATTCACCTTCAGTTTATTGGCCTTCATCCAGTCCATTACTGAGCTTAGGCACTGATCTAGGACTTGCACAACCTCTCCTGATTGTGATGTCACAATTGTCACATGGAGATAGAGTTGTGTGTCATCAGCATACTGATAGCATTTTGCTCCAAATCCCCTAATGACTGCCCCCAGCAGCTTCATACAGATGTTAAACAACATTAGAGACAAAGATGGTTAATTGCCAAGGGGCTGAGGACTGGTCACCTAGTGTTACTTTCTGAAATCAACCCTGCAGGTAGGGCTGGAACCACTATTATTTTATTTTTTATTTTTTATTTATTACATTTCTATACCACCCAATAGCCGGAGCTCTCTGGGCGGTTCAAAAAATTAAAAACATTCAAAGTATAAAACAACAGTATAAAACCATAATATAAAATACAATATAAAAGCTCAACCAGATAAAAACAGCAGCAATGCAAAATTACAAATTTAAAACACCGAGTTAAAATTGATTTATAGACTTAAAATACTGGGAGAATAAAAAGGTCTTCACCTGGTGTCTAAAAGCATATAATGTAGGTGCCAAGCGAACCTCCTTAGGGAGCTCATTCCATAGCCGGGGTGCCACAGCAGAGAAGGCCCTCCTCCTGGTAGCCACCTGCCTCACCTCCTTTGGCAGGGGCTCGCTGAGAAGGACCCCTGAGGATGACCTTAGGGTCCGGGCAGGTACATATGGGAGGAGGCGTTCCTTCAGATAGCCTGGCCCCAAGCTGTTTAGGGCTTTAAATGTCAATAGCAGCACTTTGAATCGGGCCCAGACCTGGACTGGCAGCCAATGAAGTTGTAAAAGGGCTGGCGTAATGTGATCTCGCCGGCCAGTCCCTGTTAGTAAACGGGCTGCCCTGTTTTGTACCAGTTGAAGTTTCCGGACTGTTTTCAAAGGCAGCCCCACGTATAACGCATTGTAGTAATCCAAACGAGAGGTTATCAGAGCATGGATAACTATAGCTAGGCTATCTCTGTCCAGATAAGGGCGTAGTTGGTATTTCAACCTAAGCTGATAAAAGGTGCTCTTTGCCACTGAGTTCATCTGTGCCTCAAGTGACAGTTCTGGATCCAAGAGCACCCCCAAACTGCGTACCCGATCCTTTAGGGAGAGTGCAACCCCGTCCAGGACAGGGCAAATATCACCTTGCCGGACAGATGAACCACCCGCTAACAGTACCTCCGTCTTGTCTGGATTGAGTCTCAGTTTGTTACCCCTCATCCAGTTCATTACCGTGCCCAGGCAGTGGTTCAGAACAGTCACTGCCTCACCTGGGTTTGATGAAAAGGAAAGGTAAAGTTGGGTATCATCCGCATAGTGATGACACCTCAGTCCACATCTCCGGATAACCTCCCCCAGCGGCTTCATGTATATGTTAAACAGCATAGGGGATAAGATAGAGCCCTGCGGAATCCCATGGCTTAGGAGCCACGGCACAGAGCAATAATCCCCCAGCACCACCTTCTGGAATCGGCCATCCAAGTAGGAGCCGGAACCACTGCAATGCAGTACCTCCCACTCCCAACTCGGACAACCTATCCAGAAGGATACCATGGTCGATGGTATCGAAGGCCGCTGAGAGGTCCAGGAGAACCAACCGGGTTGCACTCCCCCTGTCTCTCTCCCGACAGAGGTCATCCAACAGGGCGACCAAGGCAGTTTCCATTCCAAAACCAGGCCTGAAACCCGATTGAAATGGATCTAGATAATCCGTTTCATTCAAGAGTGCCTGGAGTTGTCCTGAAACCACCTGCTCAAGCACCTTGCCCAGGAAAGGGATATTAGCCACCGGCCTGTAGTTGTTAACGTCCTCCGGGTCCAGATTAGGCTTCTTCAGGAGTGGTCTAATTACCGCCTCTTTTAAAGAGGCCGGCACCACTCCCTCTCTCAAGGAGGCATTCACAACCTCCTGGACCCAGCCGGCGATCCCCTGCTTACTTGATGTAATGCGCCACGAAGGGCAAGGGTCAAGCACACAGGTGGTCGACCGGACTTGGCCAAGCACCTTGTCCACATCCTCGAGCCTCAATAACTGAAACTCATCCAATAAAACTGAACCGGACGGCGCTCTGAACTAGTGGAGCTGCATTAAGTGTGGTGTCCAATTCATAACGAATCTGAGTGACTTTATCTTCAAAGTGCCGTGCAAACTCGTCACAGCGTGCTACCGAGGGTTCCACCATCTCTCGCCCTGGCCCAGAGTGTAACAGGCTGCGAACCACCCGGAAAAGCTCCGCCAGACGACACTGAGAAGATGCAATGCTGGTGGAAAAGAACTGCCTCAGAGTAGTTCACCGCCACAGAGTAGGCTCGATAGTGAGCTCTAACCCGTGTTCGATCAGACCCAGCACGAGTTTTCCTCCACCTGTGTTCTAGCTGTCTCCCCTCTTGCTTCATCGCCCTCAGCTCAAGTGTATACCAAGGAGCTGACCGGGCTCTGCTCAGAGGGAGAGGACGCTTGGGCGCGATCGTGTCAACCGCCCGAGTCATCTCTGCATTCCACAGAGCGACCTGGGCTTCGACAGGAGCACCGGCCATATCAGCAGGAAAATCCACCAGAGCCCTCTGGAATCCATCGGAGTCCATTAGCCTCCGGGGGCGGACCATTTTAATAGGCCCCCCACCCTTGCAGAGGGGAAAGGCCGCCGAGAGTCTAAACCTCAGTAGGAAGTGATCCGACCATGACAAGGGGGTAGATGTTAGTTCCCCCACTTCCAGATCACCATCCTCCTGTCCAGTCGAGAAAGCCAGATCAAGCGTGTGTCCTTTTACATGTGTTGGTCCAGTGACGTGTTGAGACAGCCCCATGGTTGTCATGTCAGCCATGAAGTCCTGAGCCGCTCCGGATACAGCGGCCTCGGCATGGAAGTTGAGATCCCCCAGAACCACCATCCTGGGGGTCCTCAACACCAGGTCCGAGACAACCTCCGTCAGCTCAGGCAGGGAGACTGTTGGGCAGCGGGGTGGACGGTACACCAGCAGAATCCCTAATCTGTCTCGAGTACCCAACACACAGTACAGACACTCAAGATCAGCACTCGACTGAACAGGAAGCCTAGAGAGCGAGGTTGTATTTCTATAGACCACGGCAACCCCCCCTCCCCAGCCCTCAAGTCTGTGCTGGTGCTGCACCGAGTACCCAGGAGGGCAGAGCTGGGTGAGAGCAACCCCTCCCAGTTCACCCACCCAGGTCTCAGTGATGCATACCAGGTCAGCCCCCTCATCCACAATCAGATCATGGATGAGGGAGATTTTGTTTTGGACTGACCTGGCATTCAGCAGCAGCAGCACCAGACCCGAGAGCAAGCTGATAAGGCCGCCAGGAACCATCTGGTTGGGGGAAGAACTAGAAGAGAGGATAGCTGTAAGGAATCTAGCCCCTCTACTCCTCATCTGGCCTGTTCCTCCCCCAGCACCATACCCCTCCCCCTACCCGTGACCACAGTTATGCAGGCACCCCCATATCCCCCAGAGCTCCCCAGGCACATATTAAAAATTATTTAAAGGTTGATGAAAAGTTTTTTGTAAAAATTGCTGTTGGTTGCTGGTTGTTGGTCGGCTGGTGTTCTCCAAACAGGGTGGCTCCTCTGTGCGGCGCCAAGTGCGGCGCCAGGTGCACACTCGGCGCCGCACTCGGTGCGTTGCTGAGGCGCTGCCTCTGGCTGGCTGGAGCTTTACCTGTAAGCAAGGCGGGGCACTGGTCAGCAGATGTTCAACAGGTGGGGGAAAGAGACTGCAGAGCCCAGGCTCCTGCAGCCCCAGGTTTCCTCTCCCCATAGCAAGCACTTGTATGTAATATTAGCATGCTAGCAGTGCTCCCAACCCAAATCACCAGTTGCCAGAATACAAGTGCTAATACACAAATGGGCAAGCTCATATAGTAAATGTATTGAAACAAGACCAAGTTCACATGGAATGCTTATCATTGGTCCTACATAAATGAGCTACAAGCGGATGATGATTTTTGTTTCATCAAACCTCAACAACATGAAGGTGAAGAGAACAGGTGTAATATATGGACCGCACACTATGGTTGTGCAGTATGCTTCAAATGCCAGAAGGCTGGAAACTTAGATGTAAAAATATTGTAAACCATTTTGCCTCCTTAATCCTCAACACAAAGGATTAAGGACTTCTTTGTGACATGAGGAGGCTGTGTAATGCATTTTGCCAACCCTTACCTAATCAATCTCCAGGAAAGGATAAAGGGATAGTTGATCCTCTGCCTAGCAGTAGTCCACAGTTCCTAAGGAGAGCTGCCTTATAGTACTGACCTTTTCAATTTAAAATAGCAAGTAACATCAATCACAGTAATAGTAATGAACACCAGATTAACTCTGTGTGTGTGTGTGTGTGTGTGTGTGTGTGTGTGTGTGTGTGAGAGAGAGAGAGAGAGAGAGAGAGAGAGAGATCCTACACACTGCTTCTTAAATTGTAAATTGAGTCAGATCATCAAGTGGATACTTCATATCAACCGTACTAGATTCTCATTGTCATCCTTTTTACTCACCCCACCCCACCCCAAATAAAGAGGGCAAAGATAAGTAGCAAAAGTACTGAATAGACGGAGGGAGGATGTGTAAGAGGAAAATTGATATCAGTAGTGTTGAAGGGCATTTTCTTACACCATTCTTGGGAGAGTGTTGGAGGTGATTTTTAGTTTTATCTTATATTAGTTCCATTTCTGAAGTTCCACTGTTTTGGGGGGGGGGGGTTAATGTTCATAAAAACTAGAGACTTAGTTGTGTGTTGATGGAAAGAAGCTACATTACAGAAAACTATTTAGCATGTATCCCAGTAAAGGATATTGAAGGATTTCAATACATTGGATTGGAGGTTTGGCTTCTGAGTAGGAGTCAGGCAGAAAATCTTTTGGCACTGTCATTTTCAATTAGGGATCTCAACAGCTTGCTCTTTCTGTCTGATTAAAATGTGCTGGCTATACTGCTCTTTCCATCATAATTAATATTCATATCTTTTTAGCATAGAGAATTCAATTTTTTCTTTCATAATGGGCTCCCATTCTGCCCCAGTTGGTGACAAGATGAAAGAGTAAGAGTGATTTTAATGGCAGCTCTTCAAAAAATGTCACTATGTGTAGGCAGAGATTCAGAAGAGTGCACAGGACTCTCTTTGGGGTGGCCAAGCACAGCTAGCATCTAGAAGATTTCCACTTCTCATAACAGAAAGTAGAAAATCCACAGTTGCATATGTAGCTCTGATCTTTATTATTTACACATGCTGAATGCGCCATGTTTGAGTTGGTATAAATTTGTTTTCTGTCACAGAATGTTGTTTGTTTGGGCCAAAATATTGAACTGTCCTGTTCTGTAGAGCTTTGACTAGAGAAGAGAAGGCTTATGTATAAACCTTAATGGAGTGAGCAAAATCATCACAGTGGCACCAGATGTATACACACTTTCACCCCTTTTGGATTAGTTGTCAGGGTCAAACCAGGATGTGGGCAGCTAGCTGGATGAAGAAAAAGTCAAGGGCATACAGGGAAGGAACAGGTAAACCAATTGGGCAGGATTTGGGGAGAATTGGGACAAAACAGGACAAAGTCACCAGAAAATCAAGAAACAGATCTGAGGTCCAGCCTAGGAGGTGTCTGTACACATGAGTGGTTGAACATCCTGCCAGCAGCCTCTTGCTGATTCCTTTGAAAGGGGACTGTTGGTAGGTAGCTGAAGTCAAAGATAACTGGGAAACTCCAGAACTCTTAGTTGAATTATTCTGGATGACTCGTATCCAGAATAGTAGGTATCAGGGGAAGGTTTCTAGTTTCCTGTGTGTGAGGAAATATTGCAAATAGAGGCACATCCAGTCATTTGATGCCCTATGCACAGTCTAAAGTAGTTTCACTCTTGACACACGTTTACTACATAGTGAGAACAATACGAAAATAAGAGCTCTGCTGTATCAGACCAAAGGCCAGTCTAGTCCAGTTTCCTATTCCCACAGTGGCCAAACCGATGTCTATAGGAAGCAGGACAAGAGCACAATAGAACCTCCCACTTGTATTCTTCAGAAATTGCTATTCAAAGGCATACTGCTTCCAGTACTAGAGGTAATAGCCATTGTAATTAATTATCACCATGCATTTGTGTAATCCCCCTTGAAAGCTTGCCTTTTTCTTTTAAGCTTAAAGAGACCCAAATAATAAATCTTTTCCTTATAGGGGTGTTGCTCCAAACCCTTTATCATGAAGGTTGCTCTTTTCTGCACCTTTTCCAGTTCAACAGAGTCCTTTTTGAGGTTGCCAGAATGGTATTCTCAGTGTGGTTGTACCACAGATTTGTTTAAAGATGTTATGATATTTGAACAGGGGTGGACAACTTGTGGCCCTCCAGAAATTTTGGTCTACAAGTCCTGTTCTCCTTCACCATTGGCTCTACTGGGTAGGACTGGTGGGAGTTGTAGACCAAAACTTCTGAAGAGCCATAACTTGCCCACCCCTGGTCTCTTGTCACAATTATTTGCCTCAGTTCTTCAGACTTCCTAATCATGTTAGTTCAGGCCAGTTATCTGTTCTACATCTTCTGCAGTGAGGAGAGACGTAAAGGATTCATTCAGCTTCTCTGCAATCTCATTATCCTCTTTTAATTCCCTTGTATTCCAAAAGTCTAACTGCCTCCCTAGTTGGTTTCCTGCTTCTGATTTAAACATCTTATCTTGTTGATTTTAATGTTGTTAGCCAGGGATAGGCAACTTACAACTTAAGCAGTTCTAGCATGAGTGATCTTTCCCTTTCCTGGCAGCCCACTGTGCAGGAAGAAAGAAGGAGAGAAAGAAAAGGGGGGTGACAGAAATAGTAAAGGTGTGGTTCACCCACTTCTAGCTCTGCTCCTTCCTAGCTCTGACTTAGGCTCCACTCATTGCTGACATGTAACCACAACAGATTACCCACGAGGGAATATGGCCCTCACTATACATGATGCAACAGCCCCCACAGGTAAATTAATCTACAGTGGGCTGATGTTTTATGTGAACCAGCACATTGTTTGCTTGCATTTCTTTTCTGTGCCTCATTTGTTCTCTTCATTTCCTGAAGAAAGCCTTCTTTTCTCACATAACTTCATTGACACTGCTCGTTAACCTCTGTGGTGATCTCTTGAACTTGGTTGTACGTTTCCTGACTTGCTGTATACATTATAGCTAGGGATGCTGTGAGCATACGCTTGGTCCGTGAGGACAGCGGATGCCCCCACCTCTGGTCCTCATGGGCCCAAGTAGCATTCCTGGTGCAAGGACGGACCTGTGCCTGAGTGCTCACGAGATCCCAAGAGCACTCGGGCACGGGACCATCCTGGCTTCCAGGATAGTGCCCTTTGCCCCCACTGTGATAATGACAGCTGCCATTAACACAGCAGGGGGAAATACTCAATTTCCTCAGCCTTGGAGAAATTGTGTATTTCTCACGCATCCTCAATGGGGGTCTTGAAGGCTCCGTTAACTCAAGGGTGCCCAGATAAAGGTACAACAACTCCTGAAAGTTTCATAACAATCAGATGTATGGTTTTTGAGTCCGTCGAGGACATATAGACAAACACTTCCTTTTTCCAGTCAGTTCAGCAGCACTTACCTCTCATACTATGGCCTGGGTGCCACTTAGAATTTATTCCAGGGTTACCTGTCCTCTGGTTATTTCCATGACCAACTGTTCTAGCATATCTTGTTTAGAATATCTAGAAATGTCCACTCTTTGTCATGATCAGAACATGCATTTATGTGGTCTGTGTGCCTCTATCTCTGCAGACGAGTGGGAGAGAAAATGAAAGATGATCAGGTAACATCTCAGCCTTTTTGGCAAGAGGAAGTAGGATGTAATTTGGTAGTTATTGTAACTTCCTCTCACATTAACTTTATCTGCACAGCTGCTGAAGTCAAGAGAGTGTGATGTTATTTTATTGACTAGGTTTGTTCCTCAGTGCTTTACCAATGCTCCATGTGTGTTCATCTCTGTTCATTACCTCTATTTTTGGTGCAGTTGTTTAGAGGGAACGTAAAAGGGATGAAGCAAGATAAGGAGCACTAATGTATGTGAATGAATGAATTCCTTTATTTGCATCAGCCACATTTAGCATTTGAAATGGGATGTACAGAAGAATAAAAGCAAGATTGTGCTTGACCAAAATTACACAAGTTGCATTCTAAAAAAAGTACATTAAATACAAATTCCAAAATTAATACAAGTCGTTACACATAAAATAAGAATAAGTAAATAAAACAAATAATCTTCTGTTCAGTCAAAGGAGCTGTGAGAAATTAAGACTCTGATAAAATGGTAGATCTTACTTTGATAGCACCTGCTAAAAATTTTGCAGTTTTTTGCTGTCACCTGCTTATTTTGGTCTGCAAGAAGGAAAGACACAGAAGCAATAACTGACCGCCCTGGAATAGATAACAGTAGTGGAGTGATCACCTATTTGCTCAAGTCTCTGTTAAAAGTACAAGACAATAATACATAAGCTACTGTTTCGATACTGCCATCTCCACGTGGGCATATGTGGTTTTCCAATGGGATTCTTTATAAATTGGCCCTCAAGTACAGCTGATGGCAGTATATCAGTCTTGCATAAGTGAAAGCTCATCTGTATTTTGAAACAGTTAGATTCTGCAAATAAGGTGCCAAAGTGTCAAAAAGACAAGATGGAAAGTAGTCATACCACACTAATGTATGTGACAGCCAAGAATGTAATCGATGGGAGAGGGCTATGGGACTACAGAGATTGAATGTGTGACTTAGGAATATTTTAAAAATGGGAAGCACTGATTTCTGGGTGTTAACACCTACAAATGTTTTAAGGGTGAAATAAATGGTTTGCACTTGCTTAAAAATGTCTGTCTTAAAATTCCCTGGTTTTAAAGCTGAAGTGGGCAACCAGCAGCCCCCAGCCTAATTTATGCAGCTCTGTCTAATTTCAGATGCCCTCTGCGTAAGAGCCGTGCAAACCTTTAACAAGAGCAATCTGTCTCTTCCCCAGCAGCCTGCCGCTGAAAGGCCTAATAAGATGTTATCTTTGTCAGTCTCCAAACAGAAATAGCCCACTGGGTCAATCAAAATGGTCAATCTAAAAGCCAGTCTAGAAACTGTATTGAAAGGAATCCAGGCTGACATCTCACCCAGGAATGCCTAAAATTGAAGTGCAACCTACACGTCCAATTTATTTCAATGGACCTTACTTCGAAGTCTCTACTTAAAATTGAAGGCTTGAATTCACATTGGCTTTTAGCAAAGCTAACAATTGCTGCAATCTAGTGAAAACAAGAACTTAGTTGTAGTCACTTCATGAAATGAAAAGCCAATAGAAATATTTGGGATACTTTTTTTTTTAAAATGTCTGCGCTTATTGTACCTTGGATGACTTCATCCAAAATATTGATAGATGGTGTGAAAAAAGAGAGAGCTGCTTCATAGTTCAAACCTAAGGAAGGCTGGGGAAATCTGTTCAACAGAGGAGAAGAAGAAGAAGAAAGAAGAAGGGAGAAGGGAGAAGAATTTTGTTTTGCCTTCAGCTTTCTCTTTGTAGGCTTCTTGAGTTGCAACACTGTTTAGTATGAATTGTAAGCACAGCTGAATACAAAGGCAGATAATCTCCTTTTGTTTTTAAGGTGATAACTTTTGTCTGTATAAATCATGGGTGAACCTCAGCAATAACACCAATGTGTTCAGGTTATGTGTTTCCCTAGTTTTGGGCATAAAGGTGAAAAAACCCATGTCACTAATAAGTAGGAATGGATGAATCAGTCATTTTCAGGGTGAGCAGGAATTGTATCAAAACATTCAGAGAAATGTGAAAACCGAAGGATAACTGTGTTCCGATCCACATAATAATCCATCAGAATCTACTTTTTAGATAGTACTGCAATATGTTACATTTTTAAATACCAATCTGAAATAAGGGTCTTTCTTTCAATAACTTGCAATATATAATTTAGCAGCCCATCAACAAATAGATTAATAACTCTAGATCAGGCTCAAGAACTACACTCTGTAAGTAACATAGTAGGATAGTCTTATGTTCCGTTGGCAAAGAATATCCAGTAGTTTCCTCCACTATATTTTTCTGAAATTGGTTAATGACTAATACGTTCCCAAAATATGGAAGAAATTAGCTGGTGAAGCAGAACATCACTAATGCCTGTTATAGCCTATTTTATAATTTGGGAATATTTCTGAAGTATGAGATGGCATTCATATTGCCTTTTACAGAAGGTTCCCCCCTTCTCCTGATATCTAGATGGTACAGTAATCTCAATCCCATTGGTTTTGTAAAATTAACTAATCTAACACATCTTCTCTATTTTCCCTTAAAATGATTTTTGTGTTGTAAATTTTATAATATGTGGTAGATTTTACTAACAAGATCTCAAGTAACACCCTTTATGTTACCTCTAATTCAAAAGCAGATTCAGATCTTAGCTCCCCATCCTTCCTAGAACAGCATATCTTAATTGTAAAAGTTGGAACAGAGGCGGCATAGTTCTACCTATCAATACAGTAACTTCTTCAATTTCATACTCCGTTATTAAATGTCTTATTAATATCGACAGTCCACAAACTTGTCCAGATACTGATGTTACCCAGCAATCCTCGTGTTGGAACTGCTTATTTTATACAGTTCAAGTCAAGGTGGCAATCCAGGGCTCAATTGACATTTTTATTGATTTACAATATTTATATACTGCTCCATTCCAGAGTGGTGCACATAGGAATAAAACAGTAAAAAGAAAGATTAAAAACAGCAAATTAAAATGGTTCAATTTGAAACAAAGGACCAATAAAAGTGTCTGGTCAGTTGATGAAGGCTTCCTGGAAAAGAGTTGTTTCAAGCGGCACTGGAAGCAGCCTAGTGTTGGCGCCTGCCTGACCTCCAGATGCAGGGGATTCCAAACAGAACAGGCCACCACACTAAAGGCTCTTCTCCTGGTGGACTCCAGTCAGGCCAAAGGTCCATGTGGAACCACCAGGGGCATGCCCTCCAGTGACTAGGCAGGTTGGTAAGGAAGGAGGTGCTCTCTCAGGTACCCTGGTCCCAAGTTGTTTATGGCTTGTAGTACCAAAACCTTAAACCTGGCCCGGTAGCCAGTGCAATTCCATCAGCAAATGAGTTATGTGCTGAAAAGAGGCAGCTCCTGACAACAGCCGAGCTGCTGCATTCTGCGCTAGCTCCAGCTTCCAGAGCAGACTTCCAGGACAGCTCCACACAGAGCGCATTGCAGTAATCCAATCTTGAGGATACTAATGCCTATGTCACTGAGGCCAAGCTATCCATGTCCAGAAGAGGCCGTACCTGGCAAGTCAGCTGAAGCTGGTCAAAGGCACTCTGAGCTGCTGCAGCCACTTGGGCCTCCAGCTACAATTATGGTTCTAGGAGTACTCCAAATATGAACTGATCTTTCAGAGGGAGTGCAACCCCATCCAGAACAGGCAATAACCACTCACCCACAGGGCTTCTGTCTTGTCAGGATTCATCTTCAGTTTATTGGCCTTCATCCAGTCCATTACTGAGCTTAGGCACTGATCTAGGACTTGCACAGCCTCTCCTGATTGTGATGTCACAATTGTCACATGGAGATAGAGTTGTGTGTCATCAGCATACTGATAGCATTTTGCTCCAAATCCCCTAATGACTGCCCCCAGCAGCTTCATACAGATGTTAAACAACATTAGAGACAAAGATGGTTAATTGCCAAGGGGCTGAGGACTGGTCACCTAGTGTTACTTTCTGAAATCAACCCTGCAGGTAGGGCTGGAACCACTATTATTTTATTTTTTATTTTTTATTTATTACATTTCTATACCACCCAATAGCCGGAGCTCTCTGGGCGGTTCACAAAAATTAAAAACATTCAAAGTATAAAACAACAGTATAAAACCATAATATAAAATACAATATAAAAGCTCAACCAGATAAAAACAGCAGCAATGCAAAATTACAAATTTAAAACACCGAGTTAAAATTGATTTATAGACTTAAAATACTGGGAGAATAAAAAGGTCTTCTTCACCTGGTGTCTAAAAGCATATAATGTAGGTGCCAAGCGAACCTCCTTAGGGAGCTCATTCCATAGCCGGGGTGCCACAGCAGAGAAGGCCCTCCTCCTGGTAGCCACATGCCTCACCTCCTTTGGCAGGGGTTCGCAGAGAAGGACCCCTGAGGATGACCTTAGGGTCTGGGCAGGGTCTGGGCAGGTACATATGGGAGGAGGCGTTCCTTCAGATAGCCTGGCCCCAAGCTGTTTAGGGCTTTAAATGTCAATAGCAGCACTTTGAATTGGGCCCAGACCTGGACTGGCAGCCAATGAAGTTGTAAAAGAGCTGGCGTAATGTGATCTCGCCGGCCAGTCCCTGTTAGTAAACGGGCTGCCCTGTTTTGTACCAGTTGAAGTTTCCGGACTGTTTTCAAAGGCAGCCCCACGTATAACGCATTGTAGTAATCCAAACGAGAGGTTATCAGAGCATGGATAACTATAGCTAGGCTATCTCTGTCCAGATAAGGGCGTAGTTGGTATTTCAACCTAAGCTGATAAAAGGTGCTCTTTGCCACTGAGTTCATCTGTGCCTCAAGTGACAGTTCTGGATCCAAGAGCACCCCCAAACTGCGTACCCGATCCTTTAGGGAGAGTGCAACCCCGTCCAGGACAGGGCAAATATCACCTTGCCGGACAGATGAACCACCCGCTAACAGTACCTCCGTCTTGTCTGGATTGAGTCTCAGTTTGTTACCGCTCATCCAGTTCATTACCGTGCCCAGGCACTGGTTCAGAACAGTCACTGCCTCACCTGGGTTTGATGAAAAGGAAAGGTAGAGCTGGGTATCATCCGCATAGTGATGACACCTCAGTCCACATCTCCGGATAACCTCCCCCAGCGGCTTCATGTATATGTTAAACAGCATAGGGGATAAGATAGAGCCCTGCGGAATCCCATGGCTTAGGAGCCACGGCACAGAGCAATAATCCCCCAGCACCACCTTCTGGAATCGGCCATCCAAGTAGGAGCCAGAACCACTGCAATGCAGTACCTCCCACTCCCAACTCGGACAACCTATCCAGAAGGATACCATGGTCGATGGTATCGAAGGCCGCTGAGAGGTCCAGGAGAACCAACCGGGTCGCACTCCCCCTGTCTCTTTCCCAGCAGAGATCATCCAACAGGGCGACCAAGGCAGTTTCCGTTCCAAAACCAGGCCTGAAACCCGATTGAAATGGATCTAGATAATCCGTTTCATTCAAGAGTGCCTGGAGTTGTCCTGAAACCACCTGCTCAAGCACCTTGCCCAGGAAAGGGATATTAGCCACCGGCCTGTAGTTGTTAACGTCCTCCGGGTCCAGATTAGGCTTCTTCATAACACAGTGCCTCCAACGCCCAACCACGGAGTTGATTGTGGATACCATAGTCGATGGTATCAAAAGCTGATAAGAGATCAAGCTGGGGCCAGTGGGGAACAACAAGAGGTTTTGAGGAGACCTCCAAAGAAACAGTGTCCATGTTTTGTTGGAATGATCCAGAGAGAGAGAGAGTGGGTGGGTGTGTTTGGGGGAGGATGGGTGGGTGGTACAGAGAGAATATTTAGGATGGATTGGAGAGAGAGAGAGCTAGAAAGAAAGTGTTAGGAGGATGGGTGATCCAGAGAGAAAAAGTTAGTTGTAGGAGAGGTGTAATCTATAGAGAAATAAGTGACTGGGGTAAGTGGATTTGTGTACTGGGAGCACGGTGTGTGTGTGTGTGTGTGTGTGTGTGAGAGAGAGAGAGAGAGAGAGAGAGAGAGAGTATTTTAAGGGGATAATCCTGAAAGAGAAAGAAAACAGTGGGTTCAAAGGAGTGAGCTTGTTTTTAGGGGCTCAGACATTACCTGTGACATGTATTCAAGTTTGGGGGAATTTACTTGGGTCTTAGCATTACCAGTTTTCCTTTCTGTGATATGGGTGTTTTGTGGCTGGCAGCCCCTACTACAACAGCCATTTTGTGAATGGGCACCTACCCATGGCAGCCATTTTGTTATTGTGCCCAGTGGCCCAAAAGGTTGAAGACACCTGCCTTAATATTTCTGCTCATCTGCAGTCTGTCAAACAATGTCACCTTCAAAGTCTGTTCTACTCATGCTTATATTTCTATTTGATCTACAGAAACTTCTTTGCATCCTTCCTACAATCAAATCCTTCCTACTCCCAGCAATCAAAAAACATTTGTGTGTTTATTCCATTCTTTTGGTTTCCTTATCACATCCATACTTTGAAGCTCCTTTTATTATAATTAATTCTTATATCTTAAGCTTCATTATTAGACATTCTCCTTTCATTCAGAGAGACAGATAAAAAGCACTGGAACGAGAGTCTCGTTATCTTACATTCCTTTTTAATGCCCCAAGCTAAAAATTACTGGAACAATTTTTTTTTAATATAATTTTAATCGTCGTGTTTCCCTGAGGGTGCAGGGTTGGCTTTACACCATAGCTGTCAAAAGAAATGATGCTGCAAGCTACATGTTTGATAAATATCAGAAAACGTCCCCTTCTTAGCTTACTTCCATTGCTTTTTAAGTCAGTTGCTTTAGAGTCCAGGACAACTGTTGAAGTCCAGGGTTCTTTCAATTTGTTTGCAGGAATACCTCTGTAAAGTAGTAAAGATAACCAAGAACCCACAATGGCAGTACCCCATCCAATCTCTCTGCTCTCATATTGTGATACATTCTTTCTCATGAATTCTGTTTCTCCTCAGCTTTCACCCTTGATCTCTCTTTGTCCCTTACTGTCCTTTATTCCTAGAACTCCCTCTCAAAACATCTATATTATGCCTCTTTTGTTTACTATCTTAAAAGTCACTACCCAGAGCCCACATTTCTTCTTTGTGCTTCCTGTTCAGTCCCACATAGAGGATCTTTGCCTGTATAGAACAAAGTTTGAAACCTTCTAGACATTTAAAGTTTTCACAGGAAACCCACCCCAGTCATGATGGTGCAGACTCAAGGACATGGCTCCTCCTTCTCACTCAATTCCTTATTGACCACTGCCATGGTGGCATCTGTAGGAACTTGCACATTGTTCATCCATCAGATGATGAAAAAGTGAGCTAGACCTTCCTTTCACTTTACATTTCTCACAATAAAATTCCTTTCTTTATTATATTTTGGCCATTACTGTGGAGATGTTTTGTCCTACTATTCCCATCATCCCTCACAATTAGCTCTGCTGGCCAAGGCTCATGGGTGTTGTAGAGCATAATACCTGGAGAGCCACAAGTTGCTCACCCCTGTCTGACTCTCCTCACCTGCCTTCTTTCTAGCAATTGTGACCACAATTCTTTAAGGAATAGTTACTCTCCATAGTTCTCCATACATGTTTCTTGAGTTAGAGGCAATCCTCTCCTGGATCCTAAGGATTACAACCACAGTTACATGGTGCACCTTGAATATGTCTGAGAACTAGTCAACAGGGAACACTGTTCATATAAGCACTATAGCTCCCCAATTTGCTATTGGGATTACAGATCCCACCTCCAGGACCATTGTCAGTATGCGCTAAAACACGAGCTCTGCTCATATGGGCATCATTTTGATCAGGGATATGACTACTTACCACACTGCCATCACAATAGATTTTCTCAAATGAGCTACAGAGAGTCTTGCTGGGTACAGCAGACCATGGGAACAGAGGTCACATGGACCACACCGAGGCTATTCACCTCTTTGTTCACCTCGTGATTCGTTCCAACTACTTCATCCACCATGTTATTTTCATATTCAGGAAATTTAAGGAGCATAAGGAGAAACAAAATGAATGATCTGCGTCTATTGTCACTGCAGAAGATGTAGGGCAGATACCTGTGTCTGAATTGATACTTTCAGAAGGGAGGGTGTCAAAAGAACTGAGGCAAATAATGGTGATGAGATTGAGTTATTAAGAAATTGAAAATGTATTATTTATAAATTGAAAACACACACCAAATACTGTGTCAAGATAGAATCCATCCAAGAGTTCTTCAAGATCACTTCAGTTAAAATCACTCATGCTAGTGTAGAAACACTTGGATGATATTGATAAATGCAATCAGGTACGAAAATAAGCTTCTGTTCAGAAACGATCCAGCAGGACACTATTTTTTTTCCTCCTCAACCTTGCAAGTTACTTTTCTTCTTGCCTGGAGGACTGTGGATTGCATGAGAGGAACTGTTTAGCACACACACACACACCCTCTGATTTCAGCATAGTGCATGTTTGTTGTAGGATAATTGGGGTACATCTTAATTTAAAAACACAGGAATTGAAAGAAGTGGAAATTCTGTTTTGCAGACATGGTCTGTCTGGTTTGCCATAAAGCCAGTTTCTCATTGTACACCTGCTTGCTGTAACCCCCTTGTATTATTTCTATCTATTACATTAGGAATGTCATACGTATATAGCTCGCAGATGGAGAGATCAATGGGAAGGGTGTTCATTTAAAGCATTTTTTAAAATAGGTCTTATTAGTCTTGAGCAGAGAGCATAAAATGAATACTGCTCCTTATGTAGAGAAAGAGGAAGGGCCTGTCATCATGGAAGACAATGTGTGGAGGTCTAGGTTAAGCAATTGTCTTGACTGGCTTCAGTTATAGGAATTAGGTAACTATATAAAGAATTTTACTTAATGTTCTGGAGTTGAAGTTGGTTGTGTTTGAGGGCTGTTTTGGTTTGCTCTTGTTTTTTGGTATCTCCCAGCTTTACTGTGCCTTTATCTAAACACTGTGCCTTACAATTCAGTTGGAATTAAATAAATAAATAAGTTACTTTTAATAAGTTCAGTATAAAATAGAAATAATCTCATTGATGTGTGAATAATGTTTAAGATGCAAAATTACTGTCACAGCCAACTATTGTAGCTTCCATTAGAGAATAATGCCTTGCCACTTCAGGAGTTTCCAAGGCTGTTTGAGGGGCTTCTAGCCATTGACTCAAAGAAATTGCTTGATGAAATGACACTTTTAGTTTCCTGCCTCAACAGATGATATATGTCTGGTGCTTTTAATGCGGTGCTGCATAAGTTTCTCCATTTATCTAAGCTACTTTTCCTCCCTCCCTCCCCGTTTTCTGTTGCAGGGAAAACGGGCCTTTATATTGTTTGCAGTTAACATTTTGGTGAGCTTTTTAGGCATAAATTCCATCATGAAATACAGCATATTTAACATAAATATGTTCACTCAGTTTCCGTAGTTTTACAACAGTTATAAGAACATAAGAAATGCTGTGCTGGATCAAACAAAAGGCTTATCTGGTCCTGCATTCTAAAAGGTTAGTAAGGCAGGACTTGCAGTTAAAGCGTTACTCAGTCTAAAGGAATAGGGAGACAGGACTTAACTTCTCAGAAGCCACATTGATCTTCTTCAACAAAACTTGTTCTTCTGTATGCTTGATGATTTTATCTTTAATAACGCTGTCCCCATTTTTCCTGGAACAAGACATTAAGCTAACCAGCCTATAATTTTCTGGGTCTCACTGAGATTCCTTTTAAAAAATTAGCGTGACTTTGGCCACTCTCCAGTCCTCTGGTGCAGAGGCTGATCTTAGGGAGATGTTACATATTTTTGTCGGCAGATAAGCAGTTTCATATTTGATTTTTTAAAAGAGTTGTTGGATGGATACCATCTTCATTTCTTGTTACCAGTATTTACCACAAATCTTTAGACTCCCTTCCTAAAAATATCAGTTCAGCATAGTTACCTGTCACATATCTTCTTCAGGGAAGACAGATGCAAAGGATTTATTCAGCTAGTCATTCTTCCCTAGACAATTTTCTCTTCTGATATATTTAAAAATATATTTTATTAGCGATATGCTCCACAAAATCCATTATTATTATTATTATTATTATTATTATTATTATCTGCATTTCCTTTGTGCAAGTTTGTTTTTTTCTTCTCTTTTGGACAAGACTTCCATTTTGTGAAGGTAGCCTTTTTAGCTCTAATGCAGGGCTGGGAGGATCTACTTTGGTCCAGAGGCCAGATTGCCCCATTGGACCAATCCAACAAGCCTGATGTTGGGGGAGAGGGGTATCCCCTTCCACTGCTGTCAACTGCACCTGCCCTACCCATTTTACCTTTTTCTTTACAGAAAGAGTCATGGGGCACATATGTAGAATGCACAGCTCAGACCTATACATGTTATATTAAGGGGCACCACCTCAAGCTAAATGGTGCAATGTCCAGATTGTCTAGAAACCTGGTACTGCTAACTTTAGAAGTCAAGTATTACGTCTCCAGACAGAATGTATGCTGTATGCTTTTGCCAGGAAATGCTTTGAAAAGCAAGGTGGATATTAGAAGAGGACACAGGGAAGATGAATGAATGAGAAAGATGGTAAAAGAGAGAGGAGGGGGGTTTCTCTGACATGGGCAGGAATAGAAACCGGAAGAAGAGTTTGGGGAGTCCAAGAAGCTTGAGGGCTTGTTGCTGAGGGGTCGGAGTAATTATTAGCCTGAATTTTACATAGCAATCTGAAATCACTAGGTAGATTTTTAGCACCAGGTCCCGTAGGGGGAAAAAATCTCAAATTGGATTACTAAACTGCCTTAGCAATATGGCAGAGTAAGACATCTGATCTAGAAGTGTGAAATTCTTCTCCCATCATAAAATTGTTTTATTTGGCTTGTTAATAAAATGAAGTGGTGCTCCTTATCATGAAGAGCAAGATCCTGAAAAGATCTCTAGGGGTTATAGTGGTATTAAACAACATGAGTCAATGTAATTTTATATCAGCAAAGGCCGCTATCATTATAGGCTGCTTTTAGCAGGTGCATTGTATCCAAGATCTGGGGAGTAATATTACCATAATATGAAGCATTGAAAGACCCCATTTGGATTATTACTAGTATTCCACACTCACAAATGAGAAGGAATTGGATCACTGTGAGGGAAGCTAAACGGTCTAAAAGGTAAAACAACTGAGGAAAAACTGATCTGAGTAAGCCAATGTGGAAAGTTCAGTGTAGGAAGGATGGATTAGATGGCAATCTACAAATGCTAAGAAAAGTGTTGAACAAGGAATGTTACTCTTCCAGAAACATAAATTCTCTTTATATTACTAGAAGGGTAGATTTAGATATGCTATAATGTATAATATAATAGTATTTAATTATCAAGCTAAGTTATGAAAATCTGTCTTATTAGAGAGAGAATGTGAGTGAGACATAGACACTGTGTCATGCCTAAGGGCTGTTCACTGGTGGTTAAGTTATCACATCCAACATTTTCTAAAAATAAAGGGGTTCAGCTGAGGATATATTCCTGAAGGTTTACAGCGATAACTTCTTAGGGTACCAGCTTTGTGCCGACTGTTCTGATCAAGCGAAAGAAATGGAGAGAATCTGTCTTTTTGGTATTATTTATTTATTTATTTATTTATATACCTCCCTATAGCCAAAGCTCTCTGGGTGGTTTACAAAGATGAAAAGACTGAACATTAAAAATCAGTATACAGAATTTAAAACCATAAAAACAGCTAATATTTAAAACAATTTTTAAACTCTCAGCCAGACCAAAGGCAGATCTGGAGTCAGTTAAAGCTCAACATATGCTGTTAAATGCTTGGGAGAAAAGAAAAGTCTTGACCTGGTGCCTAAAAGATAGCTATGTTGGCGCCAGGTGGTATTTTTGATATTGTACTGAACTTTCCATATTTTTCCAAATACATCCAATAATACTAAGAACATAATGGAACAGGCTGCCTACTGTTTTGCAGGCACATCAGTTGCTAAAATGAGAGAGAGAGAGAGAAGGCGGCAGTTCCTGTGTGTCAGATGTAAAACTTTTGTTCAGTCCTTCCTTCTCGTCCCTCCTTCTCAACTGGCTCTTTCACCCTACCTGATTAAGATTTTGAATGTTGTCTGTTAAGTTTCTTCCATAGAAGTTTATTTAATGGGGCTTGCACAGGCTGCTCCATGAAAAGCTTTAGACAAGTCAATAAAAATGCCCCTGATGTATGAAGGCTGTTATCTTTATCTATAGTCCGATGAATGTCATCTGTAACCTCAAGCCATAGGAAAGCTGTTCAATGCAAAAGTTAAAAAAAACACAGGCTGGCATTTGCTTTGTTGGCTGCTGTTCCCTTTGCTTTTTGCTGCTCAGAAAATAGTAAATGCACAAAGAAATACTGGTGTTGGATGGCCACTTTAAAAACAATGCAGTAAACTGATAGAAAGTGGTATTGAAATAGCTGTTTAAAAAGTTGATTGTGAGATCAAGTGTTTGCTCCACAGGATAGCATGGGAGGAAAATTCATCAGAATGCAAAATCCTTCTGATCTCATCAAGAAAGAACCAGGAGGAGACTGGGCAGGAATCTAGTCTTCCTTTTTAGTTCTTTCCAGCAGACCTTAAATATTTTATTTATTACATTTACATTTATATACCACCCCACAGCCGAAGCTCTCTGGGTGGTTCACAAAAGTTAAAACAGTAAACGTTAAAAAAGGATACAAAATTTAAAAACCATCAGGAGCATAAAAACAACAGTATCTATTAAAAACAACAGTTCTGGGGGTCCGTTAGAAAACAAACTTCACGTTGTTAAATGCTGTTAAAAGCCTGGGAGAAGAGAAAAGTCTTGACCTGGCGCCTGAAAGATAACAGTATTGGCGCCAGTCGAGCCTCATCAAGGAGATCATTCCACAGTCAGGGGGCCACCACCGAAAAGGCCCTCTCCCTTGTTGCCATCCTCCAAGCTTCCCTCAGAGTAGGCACTTGGAGGAGGACCTTAGATGTTGAGCGCAGTGTACGGGTAGGTTCATGTCGGGAGAGGCGTTCCATCAGGTATTGCAGTCCCAAGCCATGTAGGGCTTTATAGGTTAAAACCAGCACATTGAATTGGGCTCGGAAACGTATAGGCAGCCAATGCAAGTGGGCCAGAATCGGTGTTATATGTTCGAACCTTCTGGTTCCAGTTATCAATCTGGCCGCTGCATTTTGCACAAGCTGCAGCTTCCAAACCGTCTTCAAAGGCTGCCCCATGTAGAGGGCATTGCAGTAATCTAATTTGGATGTTACCAGAGTATGGACAACTGAAGCTAGGTTATCCCTGTCCAGATAGGGGCGTAGCTGGGCCACCAACCGGAGTTGGTAGAAAGCACTCCGTGCCACCAAGGCCACCTGAGCCTCAAGATGGTTCTAGGAGCACCCCCAAGCTATGAACCTGCTCCGTCAGGGGGGGTGCAACCCCATCCAGAACCAGTTGAACACCTCCCATCCGGTCAGAAGAACCACCCACCAGCAGCATCTCAGTCTTAGGTTTTTATTCTATCATGGATATTCCTTGGGTCACCTTAAAACAAAAACAAAAAACTGATGAAAAAGAGAAGTAGAACTGGGTATTATTAGCATACTAATGAGACTTCACCCCCAAACCCCATTAAAATTTATTCCAGACTATTGTTATACTAAATTCAGTTTATCCACATTCAGAAACATGTCTTGAGTGCAAGTCTAACCACACACAACTGCCCTTAAGGGCAAAACTACTCGTTACTTTGGCAAACAGATGTATCCAAACCTGACTTTGTCAAGGTAATGTGAATATGAGGGAAGAATTTACCCCTCCACCAGGGCTGGCGCTACCATAAAGGCCACACAGGCAGCAGCCTAGAGCGCCAAGGTAACGGGGACGCCGCACCCAGAAGGCGCTCTCCCACAGCGGCTCTGAGAGGGCGGCTTCCAGGCATGCCGTTCCAAAGCCACCCACCTACCCCAGCGTCCTAGCTTCACTTCGGCTGGGCGCCCACCCAGCTGAAGCAAAGTCACACCCACTCACCCCTCCAGCATCCTGGCTTTGCTTCAGCTGGGTGGGCGCCCAGCCAAAGCGAAGCCAGGCCGTTGGGGCGGGTGGGCAGCTTCCGAACAGCGCACCCAGAAGTTGCTCTCCCAGAGCGGCTTCTGGCCGGGCGCGCCGTTCCGAAGCCGCCAGCCCCCCCACCCCAGCGTCCTGGCTTCGCTTCGGCTGGGCGGGTGAGATGGCGCCCCACGCCCAGTACGCTGGGATGGGGGTGGGGTGGGTGGGTGAAAGCAGCTCACCTGCCTAGGGCGCAAAATAGTCTGGCACCGTCCCTGTCCTCCACTGTCCCCCTTCTCTCCTGCTGAGTCAGAGAATGAAAATGACTATGGGCAAGGGGGATTTGTAGGGGGAAATTGGTAGGTGGGGAAAAGGTTAAATCCATCCTCCCTACATATCAGTTTCTTTCTGCAAATGCCTTCCCTCCCAAACTTTCAGTACCAACTTTAACATTCCAGCATGAACTTGGGGAATAGAACCCCTTGTTTCTTGTAGCATGTGTTTCAACCCTTATACTTCGTTGCTTGTTCCATTACTCATGTTCCGTTACTTTCCATCCTACTTTCCCAATTCTTTTCTTCTCAAGTGCATTCCATATTGGGAAGCGATCCCATATTTTCTAAAAGACAGTAGACTCAAAAGACATGTTCTAGCCATCAGTTTCTGACTGAAGTGGCTTATCCTTATTTCTGAACTAGAAATAATCACTTTCCGGGACTACTGGATCTTCAGAGTCCGTCTCTCATCATCTCACTTCAGCCAGAAACCCCCTGCATCATCTTATATACCTCCCAGTCTGAGGATGAATCCTCTGCTCAACCTCAGACTTGGAGGATAACTTCCCACAGCTTCTGTCCCTAAGCCACACAGGAGCATGAAGCTACAGAAATAACCATGGGCCATTTAAGAATTGCATCTAGCACCCAGCAGGGAAGGAGCCACTAAAGCAGTCCGGGCTGTGCCAGGCTTGTCAAAGTCTCGGTTGCCTGCAGTTCCTTGCTGGGACAACAGCTTTCCTTATGAGGGAATATTCTAGCCAGTATCTCCTGATCTGTGCTTTCCATGGTCCTGGCAGTTCTTTGCATTGTTGTGACTTTGATTTACCTGATGTGACCCCTCTTTACCTAACATGATACAGAGCCCGTGCCCACAGCGCTCGTGCTGTGGGCCGCTACCTCTAGGCCTCCAGCATATCCAAAACACTCCATACAGTTTGAAGAGAACAGGGTAAATGGCGAAACCACTGTAGACTTGGCCTTTGGGGCAGATGAAGCAGTGCCTGTTCTCCTGTTCCTTTAGCAGTAACACTTGAGATTGGGTATCGAGATGGTTTTGTAAGTTGGGATTGAATGTACTTTGAGTTGAATTTCCTTGCTTCTATGGCAGGAAGAGTAATGGGCTAGGATCAAGGGGTATTGGCAAAACTATCACTGTTTTCCTGGTCTGTTCTTGGCATTCATTATTACTGGAATTGTCTGAATGTTTTAGAACACTTTAAATATATAGTCCAAGATGGATAGGATTGCCAGGAGCGATGCCAGTTGTGAGCAGTTTCAGTCCATCGTAAATCAATTTGAGAGGCTTCTGCTGAGGTACCTGGGATTTTTATTCCTTTCACTTATCCTGCTTTTAGATCTTGGCTTCCTTAGTAGGTAGCACTTTTATCTTGCTCAGTGAAAGGTCCATATGGTCTGAGAGAGAGAGATTCTCTTTAATTAGGAAACATGGCCACCTGTTCAGGCATTAATGAGTGTGATGAGCATTAGACTTGATGTAGCTATTTAAAAATTGTGACTTCGGATTAATAACAAATAATAATGAAACTGCGATTGGGCATAGGCACTAGCTGCTGAAATAATCAATTATTAAGTGGCTAATTTTAGAAACCAGTGGCCATACTGTTCCCTGGACTCCTACTGATCAGAAGAGAAGTTGATTGATCACATCGGCTACACAAGTGGGCATACTGTGCTGGGGCCATATGCCATCAGGCTTGGAGTTGTTTATTGCAGAATTTGGAAGGAGAATTTCAAGCTGCAAGCAGATGCTTTTGCCCCACTGCACCTTTTCTCTTTCCATCGCAATCCAGTCACTTATCTCTGCCCAACCCTTGACATTCTTTCTGTTGTAGGTTGATGCTTCAGTTCTGCAGCACTCCAAACGTCCCTTGTATAAATGCTAGCATTCCAACTGGACAGAAGGCTGCAGTTTTCATGTAGGATTCAGTCAGTTATTATCTTGCACTCCAAAGCTACAAGTAGAACATTTTTTCCCCCCAGAGAGGTACCTATGTTTATTCTGTGGTAACACTAACATGGATATCACAGATATTTTGAAGACTAGAGGATTTCCTGAGGCATAAACATAAATAATCTAGAGTCCACTTTGTCAGATGCATCCTATGTTGACAGATAAATACACAATCAATTGTAAGCAGTGGAGCCAGAACTCCGTGAGATGGAAGAGGTACAAGTGAATGTGATATCCCTATGAATAACCCAGATGTCTAGAAGTTAGTAATTGGGCTATCACTATAGAGATCAATGGAGATCAGAAAAACAGCTGTAAGGCTTGAAACCAAAATCAAACAAGCTGTACTGGTTGTGTTCCAAATGCGTTCCAACATGAGTCTTTATCAAGGGAAAAACTCTTAAAGGCTGCTCAGGAGGAATCCCTCTCCCTTTCTTCAGGGAGAGGGAATCCTTCCGAAAAGCCTTTAAAAGTTTTTCATTTCAAAACGCGTTGGGAACACAACCAGTATAGCTGTCTCTTGTTTGATTTTGCTATCACTGATCAGTAATTTAACACCTGTGTGAGAAATCCATGGGCTCAATAACTTTTTGAAACAACCCAGCTTCTTAAAATATATAGTTGACTGCTTTGTGGCAGAGTATTGCTAAAGTAAACTTTTGTAACTTTTTAATTTAGGGGTCCCCTCTCCCCATTATTGTGTCTTTAAGTCCTCTAACTGAATTAGTTTCCATTTTATTAGGCCCTTTTGCTATGCAGCCTTCAATACCACCTAATGCCAGTTGCAGCATTAACAGTGGTATAGTGTTATATCTGCATTGAAGTGAATGCTACTCATAGTTACCTTTTAAGGAAGTTTTGCAAACTAGCTTCAAATCCTGCTTTCAAACTCTGTTTTAAAGTGACCTATAATTATCATCAGTGCAGATCTAACGGTTCAGTGCTTGAGAAAGAAGGGGGGGTATTCAAGGGGAGGGAGCCTGCTGCATACTCCCAGTTTAACTTTGGTTAAGGGTTCAGAAAACTTTACCCACTAGTTTTTGGTGCCATTTCGTAGACCATGCCAGTTTTATGGCTCATCTCACAGATATGTGGTTAAAAACATCAGGTGGTAGACTTGCATAGATTGCTCTCTTTCTCTCATGAAGAAATAGGTTTTCATGCTTGCATTCAGCATTTTCCTTCACTGTAGAAATAGTAATTAAAATTTCACAGTGAAGCTCAAAAGTGTCAGAAGACAGAATACACTTCTTGGTAAGAGGTAAGAGGACTTGTATTATGGATTCTGTCATCTAGTTCTTGGTTTTATGCAGAAAAACCCCCCACCACACTGGCAGTTTGGAAGCACATCTGTTTACGCACCTTCAGGGCAGTTGTGAAATAGTTAAGGGGAGCTATAACCTGGACTTCTTTCTTTTTATTAGCAGAAATGTGCATTTCTTCTCATTAGGCAAGAAAGATCAGGAACGTGATTGATAGAATAAATAGAATAAACCCCCCTTGTCCTTTTTTCAGACTAAAGAGTAGCTGCAATTGTCACCCTTTTCTGATAAAGCTGTGACTGGAACAAAACCAGAATCTTAATCTGTGGCATTATGCTCCATCCTTAAGTGCTTGGTAACTGCTGAGTATTGTTGCATAGCTTTTCTATATACTGTTATCTATATATTATATTGTTGCACAGTTTTTTCCATATGCTGAGTCCTTTTTTCTTTTTGCCCAGATCACTGTGTTCACTACTATGATCTTCGGAACACTAAGCAGCCAATCATGGTCTTCAAAGGGCATCGCAAGGCTGTTTCATATGCAAAGTTTGTTAGTGGAGAGGAAATAGTGTCTGCGTAAGTATTTTCCTTAGCATTTGTAAAAAGCCTCAATGCTTATTGATTATTCTTGGCAAATTTCAAAGACTTAGTTTGTACATGGCTTGTGGGTGGGGGGTATATGCATATATGCCATGTGTTTGTATGAACTGTCATCCTGCTCAACAGATTGGTGTGCTTTTGTCAGAACAAAAATAGAAAACTGTTTCTCACCTTCTTTGGCTCCGCAGCTCCTCACTAGCGCAAAGGAGTCCAAGAAAAAAATGTAGATAATAATGGTCATTTGCTTTATGTTGGCAAAGTTCCTATTCAGCAGTCTCTTCAGAAGGAGTAGCAAAGAACATACTGTAACAAATACTTAATTCTGTGAAGGCTTAAATTTATATTTCTTTCTAGTCAGATGTGAAAGTTATTATAGAAGGACAGATAATAACACTTAATATCTTGCTCCAAGGCTAGATACTTTTTACATGCTATATGTTTGAGGAATTGCAGGAGTGCCCCATTGTGGCCACATGTGTTACATTGGGGAAGTAGGTGCTTAGGGGGCTCTTGGTAGAGGGTCATCTTGTATAATTAGGGAGGAATAACCACAGGTGGGCAGACAGCAATTTCCATCATTATTACTATTATTATTATTATATTTATTTGTATCCCACCTTTTGCCCAATGCTGGGCCTCAAGATGGCCTTACAAAGTTTAAAACATACATTGTGGGGGGGAACATAAACGTTTAAAATACACAAGATAATATAAGACATTAACATAGATGGAGGGCCAGATTATTCTCCAAAGGCCTGCTGGAACAAACAAGTTTTAGCCTGCTTCCGAAAGCCCATCAAGGAGAGAGCCAGCCTTGCTTCCCCGGGAAGAAAGTTCCAGAACACTGGAGCAGCCACCGAGAAGGCCCTCTCCCATGTTCCCACCAAGCGCACCTGTGAAGATGGTGGGACTGAAAGAAGGGCTTCTCCAGAAGATCTTAAAGCACGTGCAGGCTCATAAGGGAGAATACGGTCTTTCAAATATTTTTCAAAGAGCCTGCCCCCCCCCCATCAAATCTTGCTCTTTACCCCAGATTAAGAACAAGATGAAATCTTCATCCCTGACTAACAAAGTTATGATGCTTAAACCATGGTATTATGTTTTATCTCTCTTTGGACCTGTTCAGACAACACACTAAGCCATGGTTAGGCTGCTAACCCTTTTGTACCTAATGGTTAGTGAGTCTGTTTAAACCGTGGTTATGTAGCCACCATGGTTAGGAATGGTTCACACAACATGCTAAGTCATGGTTCAGATGACACACTAAGCCATAATGTTTAACTCAATATGCTTAACCAAAATGGCTTAGAGTGTTATCTGAACAGGCTCTGTGTTCAAATATTTGATTACTGAATAGTTGGAAGGCACTCATGTTTTGCATAGTTTTCCCATGTACTGATGTCCTTTTTTCTTTTTCCTCTATACCCGTAAACATTAGAATTTCTTATAAAACTGATAATTTTACAATTTTAACTTACACTGGTAGCTTTGATTAAAAGTTTGCCCACTCAGGACAGCAAGGTGACAGGTATTTGCCAGGAAAACTGTTTCTTCAGTGGAGGCTGGAAAGTAATCAGAATTTCCCCTCCTTTCTGAAAAGAGGGCAGTGCCTGATTATAGATTGACTTCTCCAATCAGAAGGAGCATTTCAGATCCTAGAACAGCCCTAACGTGTTATAGAGAAACAGGGTTTTAGGTTGAATTCTCTAGAGCAACGTTTTCTTTTCTTTTCTTTTCTCCAATCCTCTCTCCTGCCCCAATTTAATATGTCCTAGAAAGTAATGGGGGAGGGGGGCAAATAGTTCAAGGAGAGAGAGCTGTTGTGGTGCTTTTGGCAGGGCTACCACCTTCAAAACGTGTCTTGATTCATCACACTCAAACAAGCCTCTCCCGAGCCAAGCCTGCAAAGCAGAGCAAAGCCCAGTGGAGTTATTCCTTAGGAATAATACATTATTCCTAAGAATCATGTATTTGGCACATCAATGCAACACTTCCTTTTTCCCAGCCAGGATTTTCCTTGAGACAGGTGAGGTCATTACAGAGAGGTACTACTTCAATGGTCAACAGACAGTTTGGACTATGACACTGCATTTAAGAGGTCAAATACGCTATTCTTCTTCCCTTCTCAACTTCCCTTTTTACCTGGGCTTAACAGGTGGGGCTATGAAGGAGCTGAATCGGCAGCTGGAGTGGTCTCTCCTTTCTAGTTCTCATCTGAGTTGAGAAGGGGAATTTGCAAAGCAGTTGGAGACAGTCTTGTTGCCAGGGGAAGCTCATCTGAAGCAGGTGCTTCCTCAGAGAGCTCAGCCCTGCCTACTGATCTGGAGACATACTCCTTGGATAATTTAGAGAGTGCTCCTATGACCCTTCAACAGAGTTTGGGGGGCCAGAGGGTAAGTTGGATTCCTGGATCCAAGGTCAGAGACAATTCTCTGAACTCAGTCCCAGAGGTCCAAACTCCCCAACCCCTCGCAGCCGGTGCAGAGACAGGGGGAGTGTTAGAGTGGGAAGAGGTGGGGATGGCTTACTCCATATTTCCAGGTCTTCCCAGCCTCCTCCCCTCCTCCACCCCATGCGTTAGCTAGATGAGCGAAAACACAGAACAGGAGGAATGCGTAGGTGAAGATCTCCCCTGCGCCTCCCACTCTCCTTTGGATTGCTGTAACCCTCTGAGTTTGGAGACTTATGGCCATCCTGATAGGATTGCATCCTTAATTATTTATTTGACTTTTTCTAACCAGCACTTCCCATTCCAATAAGGAACGTTCTAGGCATCTAAGAACATTTCCACCTAAAGCCCTATGGAACAATATCTGTATTGAATGGTTAAACACCATCAAGGAGGAAAACTGAACCTCTCCCAATGACCTGATCAGCCAGACAGGATCATGCAGCAGTCCTAGGGTGTTAAAGCCAAGAAGGATAACAAGGCCAAGCCCTGGCAGCCCTTTCAGTACTTCAAGTGACCCCACAGCTCTTCCATCTCTACCCCATAAAATCTGAAATGGTAATATTCCTAATTATCAGCTAGAGAATCCACAAGGAATTCTTCAGAATTGACCATCTGACACCAGTAATTGTAGTCACAGAGGGGGTGACTGTCTGCTGCTCTTAACTACTGTTACCTGAGTCAGAGAGACAGCATCACTAAAGTATGTTCTGGAGTTTGCCATGAGACAGGTTTATTGCCTGAAAATTGAAGACATTTCAAAATGGAGATACTAAAATCGATGTTGATAGTATCAGTCATCAAACCCCAGGAATTCTTACATCCATCGCTCAGAAGCATTTCTGCACATTGCCATAACACTTGTTACCCAGAAGGTTCACAGAACACCAGATGTTTTTAGTACAGAGTGCCGCCATTTGTACTTGCCCCAGTTCCCAGAGTGTTTGTTAATGTTTTCATGACTTTGATTGCACACTTGAGATTATAGAGAATTTTCCTCTAAATATCTAGGTGACATTCTCATCCTCTCTCAATCCAGAATGCAAAGCATCTGAGCTGTGCAGAACACCTTGAAGTGCTTCTGAGACCATGTTTTTATGGTCACGGTCACACACACAAAAGAACTCTTTGGTCTCTCATTCTCTGTGCTCACGTTCCTTTCTGAAGACAGGTGGGCAAAGATTCTTGAGCTGGCAAAATGAGTCAGGTTTTCCCTGACTCATTTTGGGCTGCAGATGAGATTGAGAAGACACAGAAGGGAGTAAATGGCTGCCTTAGATGCCAGTTCAACCACACATATTCCAATTGATAGCATGTAGACTAGGGAGCAGAGGCTGAAGCAGTTCAGCTACTCAGAAGAGGTGTTAATTCCCTTTTGGTCTCTAAAACAGTCATCTGTACTTAGAGTGGTTCCCAACTTTGCATTCCCAGAAGTTGTTGGAGTATAGGCTCCACTGTCCTTGACCATTGGCTGTGCTGTGACCATAGAGAATAGGTAGGAAGGCTCTTTTGATCAGTGCATCCAAAGATGTAAGTTTCCAGAATGTAAGCGTGTGCAGTCGTAGAATTTCTACAGGAATTTCTATTGTAAGTATTGAAACCTTTCACAAAAATGAAAATGTTGCATCACCTCATTCCTGTTGGTATGTACCATTAGGCAGCTGAATTCTGCAGTATACTGGGACATGGAGTGCCTCCTACAATATAGGGCTTAGTAGTATTCCTGGATGCACAGGGAAGGGATTCATCTTGGCTCACCCAGATAGGCAAAGGTTCTTGAAGGGTGTGGCCCTTCTGAATCCATCCACACTTCACTGTTTCCCATATTGCTTAATTTTCTAAACTCATTTCACAATCTTCAAAACGTCCATCTGTCTTGACCAACTTGAATTCTCCTGCTATTCAAATCATATTAGTGATCTATTTTTCATCTAACTTTGACTTCAATAACAAATTTAAATCTTCTGCCAGTTGTCTTACTGCAAAGGTATAAAGCCCCCCACCCTAATTTATTAAGACAGCTAATACTGTCAGCTAGCTCTTCGGGTGGCCCAGTGTTATAGAACCTTGTACTATACTTTCTCAGAGTGTTTTCATCATTTCCCCACTAGGATGACTTCTATTAGCATGGCAAGTAAAAGAGAGGCATTGTTTGTACAACTTAGACCCAACTGAATTGATCTAATTAGCAAAACAAAATCAAACTGAAATGTTAAACCAATGACGATGTCAGAGTTTCTTAGAAGCGGAATCTTTTGCTTGTGTAATCAAGTGGCAACATCATGTATGGACCTTGAAAGGACAAAATAGGCATGGCCTACTTGAGAGACAGGCATCTGCAAATGCTTGTTCCATAGCCCTAGGTGGTATTGACAAAGCTGTCAAATTCAGATGAAGCAATAGCTGGGTAAGTGTGTGCTATGCAGAAATGAATGGCTCTCTTCTCCCACACAAAATTAACATCGTAGAAAGCAGCTTACATTTGTGTTCGAGATCTACAACATGTCTGCAGAGGAGCTTTATCAGTGATGAACTGCATTAATAATAATAACAAAAAACAAATAAAATATTTGCTCTTTCTAACTTAAGCTGTTTTATGGATCACATTGATTCACTCTGCCTTGTTGAGTTACATTTTGACCTCTAGGCTATTCGGAACCATCTAACATTTAGCAGGGTTCATTGATTCTCGTGCTGATTTATAGATGAAAGGCTAATCCTGTGCATTGTGAATAGTTGGTAGGGAGGAACACACTTCAAGAAGGTGTGTGTATACATCTACAATCTAACTGACTTTTTTCTCTGTTAAAATAACTAAAAGATCCCACACACATACCTCAAAAAAAAGTCAAGCATGTCAGCCTTCTCTGTGGTGGCCTGCAGCCAGAATCTGCCTGGGCAGTGGAATTATGCAGCATACTAAGTCACAAAGTGTCTCCCTTGATATAAGATTGTACGGCCATATAAGTCTAGTTAGGATCTCCAAAAATGCTGGTCAGGACTTTTACAGAATTACTGACACTTCCAACAAAGCATTCTCCAACAATAGAGAAGCCCACTCAAAGACAGCCCCTGTAAACAGACTCACCATGAGAATACTCAGCTGCTCTCCAGAATAGTCTTGGGAACACGTATGCAACAGGCATTGAACTTATTAGGAAACTGTAGGGTCTTCTCGCAGTCTCCATCAAATGTCTCTGTGATGAGTGAAGAAAGTCATGAAGGTCATCACTGGTGTTGTCCCTGTAGGAGATACCACAGTATGTATGGTCTGCAAGGACTGTATCTCTGTCTGAAAAGCTTCTCTATGGGCCTGCAGGACGCAGAGAATCTGTATGAGGGCTGAATCTGTGAAATCACTTGAAGCAACATCCATCCTACTCTTCCTTGAGACTCATTATTTGCTTAGCTCAAGCAAACCGTCAGGACTGGGCCATGGCCAGCAGTCTGAAGTTAGTCAGGAGCTGGGAATCAGATGTCAGGACTAGAGAGCACTCAGGTTCAGGGAACAAGCCAGGAGGCAGAACCAGAAACAAGCCAGGGGTCAGGACCAAAGAAATAAAACTATTAATACAAAACATGCCAGAACTCAGGTAGTCCTTCTTGCTCAAACAAAACTGTATGAAGACAAGAAGCCCTCTTATAACTCCTTCCCACCCTGGAGGAACCAGTGACCAAATTGAATGAGCAGAGTCAATCCAGAGCTGCACAGGGAAACTACACTTATGCAGCTCTATGTGGGGCCCTAGTCAGCATTTCCTAACAAATACAGCACATTACACATGAATTTAAAACAGCTTGAAATAAAAGGGTCTTCAAGGTCTATTAAAAATCCAGAAAAATAGGGATCCTAGGTACTTCTCTAGGGAGGACATTTCACAGATATTACTCCAAGTACCCATGTCAAAGTACAGATGGTTTGACTATTAAATGATCTGATTTGGGGTTCCCCCCCCCCCCCAATAAAGCAGTTAGACTGGATATTTTATACACAGGAATGTGATCTCTTGCCAAATAGGACAGGTTTCAGCCATATATATTATGATGTAATTAATGCCCATCCTTTTTGAGAGATCAGAAAGTGAATATGCCCCAACTAAGTCAGTCAGATTGGACAGTCTGGAATTACCATATTTCTTCGATTCTAAGACGCACACTAATTTCAGTACCACCAACAGAAAATAAGCTTTGATTCTAAGAAATAATAAACGCACCCGCGATTCTAAGACGCACCCTGTTTTTAGAGATGTTTATATGGGCGGAAAAGTATGTCTTAGAATCGAAGAAATACGGTATATACAGTATTCCCCAGCTGATGTTGCTTGTTTCATCTGTGTACCTTATGTTGTAATTATTGACCCTAAAAAGGAATGGGGAGGCTGCCATTCCGTAAATGCCCTAGGAGTTGCACATAAGACTGGCAGTTTTGGAGATGACACAACTTTTGTAAGATGTCCAGGTAGTCAAACTTTTTGTACTTAAAGATGAAAGTATATTGGCACGGGATCTTGGGCTATATGGTGTTTACCTCCTTAATGTGAACTAGGCTTGCACATCTCAAAGAACATGGTGCTACTGTCAAATTGGCAGTCCCATGTTGTGTTCTTCTCTGTTTTGGAATATCTAGTTCAACTTATCCCATGTGCTCATGTCATCGTAATGGATGGTTTCCCACTCCAGCTGTACATCATTGGCTGGCAGGCAAGAAAAAGGCATATTCTATCTTGACATCATTACAGGATAAGTTGTATGAGAGGGCATTAGATATGGGTCTGCCGTTATCAAAGGCAGTTTTGCGTTGTTCGTAACATGCAGTTCTACCAACACATCCTTGTTTTTGTCACATTATAACCTTTTTTTATATATGGAAAGTCATTGACCTAATCCAAAACTCAGTTTGGGTCCACAGCTAACCATGCGCAGAGCTAGAGCTAAAAACCACCTCTTCTGTCTTTGTTTGCATCTAGCTTGGAGTTGGAGGGGGTTAATGGAAGCTTGTCTCTGTGCCTTTGAGGCATATAGGTGGAGGGAGTGCCGTCAGGAAGCAGCAGCCAACATTTCCCCTCAGTTGGGTATTCTGATAGAACAGCCAAATGGGGGAAGGCACACACACTATTGGAATCACTTCCGAAAGGTACATGGAGTGCTGTAGGGTAGTGGTGTCTAATGTTCTTACCCTATCCTCCACGAATGACCATCGGGTTATTCCTGGAGGAAAGTGCGTACTGGATATTCCCTGTGACTGGTACTGCTAAAATTACTTTAGAGCTTAAATTGAGTGGCTTTTTCAGAGCCCCCGCTTTTGCAGGATGATAATGATCATGGAATCATAGAATAGCAGAGTTGGAAGGGGCCTACAAGGCCATCGAGTCCAACCCCCTGCTCAATGCAGGAATCCACCCTAAAGCATCCCTGACAGATGGCTGTCCAGCTGCCTCTTGAAGGCCTCTAGTGTGGGAGAGCCCACAACCTCCCTAGGTAACTGATTCCATTGTCGTACTGCTCTAACAGTCAGGACGTTTTTCCTGATGTCCAGCTGGAATCTGGCTTCCTTTAACTTGAGCCCATTATTCCGTGTCCTGCACTCTGGGAGGATCGAGAAGAGATCCTGGCCCTCCTCTGTGTGACAACCTTTTAAGTATTTGAAGAGTGCTCTCATGTCTCCCCTCAATCTTCTCTTCTCCAGGCTAAACATGACTAGTTCTTTCAGTCTCTCTTCATAGGGCTTTGTTTCCAGAGCCCTGATCATCCTGGTTCCCCTCCTCTGAACACACTCCAGCTTGTCTGCTGAACACGCTCCAGCTTGTCTTGATGATGATGATGATGATGGCTGCTTTTATTGTTATTTAGTTTAGCACCATGTACATTGATGGTGCTATATAAATAAATAATAATAATAATAATAATAGTTTCAAATAAAATTCTAGTTTGCTTAACATATGAACCTGGAGGTAAAGTAATCTCTCTCTTCCTGTCTATAAAGAGATAAATGACCTTCCTGATTTGCTGACTAGCAGCTCCAGTATAAAAGCAATTTGAGTTCTTAGAACTGGTTATTAGTGGATATTGTATTGGGGACTTCTCACCCTTTGAGGGATTAAACAATGCACCCACTAGTGAAACCTCTCTTAAAAATTGTTAGAGCTAAATTAATGTGTTCTTTCACCAGGGTGGATTGATTTTAAATCAAAGTGATTTAAATCTCTTGAGAAAAAAAAGAGATTGATTTAAATTAAGTTTTCCATTTTGTAATTTTGTTTCTGGAACAAGTGTGTGTGTGTGTGTGTGTGTGTGTGTGTGTGAAGATATTTAAATCAACATATTTAAACACTTTAAATATGTTGATTTGCAGCTAAATATAACCTTTATATTGTCTTACTAGGAACAGGATATTTTGTTATGCAAACCACACGCTTTTTGCCCAACAGTCTTAATCTGCTTACAGACAAAAGAAGCAGCTGTAAAATTAATGGATTTCTATACACGTATAATGATACTAACTTGCAGATGGAGGCTGCAGTCTTATATCCACTTACCTTGTATGTAAGCAACATTGAATTCAGTGAGATTTTTTCGGAAAAGGCCTGGGCTGTAGTTCTATGGACCACCTACTTAGGTAGCTGCATTGAACACAGCGGGACTTAATTTTTATTGTTATTATTATTATTATTATTATTATTATTATTATTATTTATTAATTAACAATACACTAATACAATACTTCAATAATCACAACAACACAAGAAAAGAAAAAAAACAAATAATACATAAATTGAATAACCTTACAACATTTCTAATTTAATATGTTTACATCATTGCAAAACCTAAAGTGCAACCCCCCACACCCCGGGATCTATTCCTGTTTCCAAAATCTCATTGATTCTTCTGGAGGTGGTTTTCCACTCCCCTTAGATAATACATATTCTAGGAACTGATTCCAAATTCCCTCAAAATCATTTGTTTTTGTTATCCCTTTTCTTATTTTTATATTACATGTCAATTTATCATTTATAGCAATATCCCAAATCTCTTTATACCAGTCCTCAACATGATAATCTCCTTGCACCTTCCAGTTCCTACATATGATCAACCTTGCTGCTATCAGCAAATTCGTTATCAGTTCTTTTGTTTCTTTATTACATTTTAAATCTCCATATAATGATAGCAATGCCACTGTAGGTGTCTCTTCAATCTCCATTCCCACTATATCATTTATCTCTTTAAACACCATTTTCCACAGTTTTTGAACAAATACACATTCCCACCACATATGTAAATACGTTCCTTTTTCTTTACATCCTCTCCAGCAATTTGCTGAATACAGCTTGTTTATTTTATTTAATCTCACTGGGGTTAGATACCACCTCCATAAGATCTTATAATAGTTCTCTTTTATCCTCACTGACATACTTCTCAACACTCTTTATCTCCATATTCCCTCCCAACTCTGTTGCCGAATTTGTATCTTCAAATCCGTTTCTCACACCATCTTGCCCATGTTTTCTGACTCCCCCTTCCCAACCAATATTCTGTATATTTCACTCGTTAAACCTTTTATCATTTTATTTTCTCCTTTCTCACTTTCTCTTTTTAAAATCATCTCAAATTTCGTTAATTCTCTACACCCTCCATTATCCTTTAACCATTTCTTCGTCCATTGCTCTAATTGAAAATAATTTAACCGTGTTAAATTCTTCTCCTTTAATACCTCTTCTATTTCTTCTCGAGTGTTCATCCTCCTTAACCAATTTTTTAGTTTCATTATATCCTTCTCTATTAATATTTTCCCTAATTTATCCTTTAAATTCCCTGGAAATTTTCCTAACATTATCACTGGTGTTATTGGAGAAATACTTGGAAGTAACTCCTTTTTATATACACGCCATATTTCCCAGTGATTTTTTAGAAGGGGGTTCTCTATTTCTTTCCCCCATTTTTTATTATATTCTCTAAAAAATATATTTTCCAGTTTCTACTCTTTATCCATTCCTTTTCTATCCTCTAACCAACTTAAATCTCCCACTCCTAACATACCTTCTACTATATGTCTTAATCTATTGGCTACATAATATAATTTTATATTTGGGAGTCCTAATCTCCTTTTTGTGTTAAATACCACCTTTTTTATTTATTCTCGCTTTCCTATTCCCATTGCAGTAATTATTTAGAATATTTTGCCAACTTTTTATCTCTTTTTCAGATATTCTTATTGGTAACATTCTAAACACAAAATTTACCTTTTGTAATATCTTCATTTTTACTAAAGCTATTCTTCCAAACCACGATAAATTTAATCCTCTATATTTTTCTAATTTATCTATAACTTCTTCTTTTTAATTATTTAAATTCTCCTTTTCTAAATCCTCTAAATCTTTTGTAATTTTAATTCCCAAATATTTAATCATCTCTTTAATTTTCATATTCTCCTTACTTTCCCAATCCTTCCCTTCCTTTTTAGTATAATTAAACAACATCATCTCTGATTTTGTCCAGTTTATTCTCAATCCCATAACTTCTTCAAAATCCTTCAGATGATGCTTAATTCTTTCCATTTTTTCTAATGGATTCTTAATTGTCAATAATGTATCGTCTGCAAACATATTTATTTTTATTTTTTATTATTATTGCAACCTACTCCCACTATAATATCATCTTCTCTTATCACATTTGCCAATAGTTCTATAACCAATACAAATAGGACCAGTGAGAATGGACATCCTTGTCTAGTCCCTCCGGCCAGTTGTATCTTTTCTGTAACTCCATCATTTATCACCACTGAAGCTGTGTTTTGTGAGTATAATTGTTCAATTATACCTTTAAATCTATTTCCAAACCCCATTTTTTCTATTATCCTCTTTAGTGCTTCCCAGCTCACACAATCAAACACCTTAAATATATCCAACACTATTATTCCTGCTTTTGTTCCCATCTTTTTTACCTCTTGTACCATATTTAAAACTCTTCCAACCAAATTAGGCATTTGTCTGAGGAAAGAAAGGAACCTCTCGTGCAAGCACTGAGTCATTACTGACTCTTGGAGGGACGCCAGCTTTCGCTGACGTTTCCTTGGCAGGCATTATCGCGGGGTGGTTTGCCGTTGCCTTCCCCGGCCGTTATTACCTTTCCCCCAGCTAACTGGGTACTCATTTTACCGACCTCGAGAGGATGGAAGGCTGAGTCGACCCGAGCCGGCTGCCTGAAACCAGCTTCCGCTGGGATCGAACTTAGGCCGTGGGGAGAGTTTCAGCTGCAGAAACTGCTGCTTTACCGCTCTGCGCTACCCGCCACAAAGCCACACTGATCTTCCCCAATATATTTACCTATAAAGGTATTCATTCTCCTTGCCAATATAGCTGAAAAGATTTTTGCGTCCTGATTTATTAATGAAATTGGTCTATAAGAATCTGGGACTGTTAAGTCCTTTTCCAGCTTTGGAATTAATATAATTAATGATTGTTCCCACGATGGTGGTATCTTCTCTCCTTTTATAATTCCATTATATAATTTCATTAATTTTGGTACCAACATTTTTTTAAATGTTTTATAATATTCAGATCCCAACCCATCTAACCCGGGGGATTTACCCCCTCTCAATTTCTCAATAGCTTCCTCTATTTCCTTTTGAGATATATCCTTTTCCATTAAATCTTTATCCTCTTCTATTAGACCCTTTTTTTATGTATTTATCTATATATTTCTCCATCTTCATCTTTAGTGTGTCTTTCACTTTATATAATTCTTGGTAAAATTCCAGAAATACCTTTATTTTCTCTTTCATAATACTACATGGTTTTCCTAATTTGTCCTTCACTATCCCTATCGAATTCTTTAACTTTTCCTTTTGTGTGAGTCTCGCTAGCACCTTTGAGTTTTTATTACTATTCTCGAAATATTCTCTTTTCATATAAATCAAATTCTTCTGTACTTCTTCTAAATTCTTATTTTCTAAATCTTTCTTTTTTGCTTGTAATTCTAACAATATTTATTTCTGCTTTGCAAATACTCTTTTTCCAACTTTTTTATCTCTTCCTCTAGGTTTTTCTGTATTCCCTCTTGTTGCCTCCTTAAATTACACATTTCTCTAATACAGATCCCTCTAGTCACAGCCTTCATTGTATCCCACACAACTGATGATGAACTTCCCCCATTTTCATTAATTTCCCATATTTCCGACATTTCTTTCTGCATTTTTTCTACAACCTTATCATATTTTAAAATCCTAGTGTTCATCTTCCACCTATTCGCTTCCCTATAATCTCTTTTTACTTTAAAATCAAGGCTTACCAATGCATGGTCAGTTACTTTAATTACCTCTACTTTCATATTACACACCTTTATTGCTAGTTCCTTTGAGACAAAAATATGGTCTATCCTGGAAAAAGTTTTATGAACTGGAGAATAATACGTAAAACCTGGATCCCCCTACTAATTAAACGCCACCCATCCACATAATCCTTCTCTTTTATCATTTTATTTAGAATTGTAATATTATTTCTTATCTCAAACCAGTGGGAGTTAAGACTGGGCTGCATGCATCTAGAACTTTCCAGAAGCGAAAATGATCACTGTTATTGGAAATGGAAAGTAAACGTCTATTGAAAGAGTCTAAACCTCTATAATTTGCCACATTGATACATAGTGTGTCATAATAATCAACCTGAGAAGTCAGATATTCTCATGGTTTGTTTTTTTACATTAAAAGAAGTCTTTAAATCAGTTGGTTTTACACTAATAATTCAGATTTCATTTATAAACAGGTTATTTTTAAAATGGCATTTAATATACCTGAAATTTAAAATATACTGAAATGCCACCTAATTTTAATGATTTAAATGAAATCTGATTTTAATGCTTTTTAATTGACTTTCATCCGTCTTAATATTCACCAATACGAGACAACAGTTAGTACTTGTATTCCTAATTATGGTGATGCATTTTGTTGACGCATTCCAGTGGGAACCTCCCTTGGGCAAGCCCTACTGAAATGAATATAAGGAGTGGAACAGTGTTGTAGTGCAGTTTTGTGGCTTTCATTCACTTTATTCGGGCTTCTACAGGGAAACTTTATCAGAGAATTGTCCTGTAATTTTCAGATTTGTCTGTGAAAATATGCATTCTAACGTTTCAAAAGGTAGCTGAGATAAATTCTTATACAGAGTCTGATCTCTGTACCTGTAACAAATATTCTGTGGATTCTTGCCATACTGCCTTTCCCAGCATCCTTTGTAAATTTTAAAAGGAGTTTGTGCGTGTATTGGATGAGTAGTGGTTCAAGAAACAGAAGGTGAAAGAAATGTCTTCAGCATCCCAATCTTTTGCATATTTGTTCAGAAGTAAGGCCTCTGATTGTGTAGCATGGGATTATTCACTGGATTGCAACTTTCATGGATGGACATAATTTTCCTGGATGGGAGTGAGTGAGTGGGTGCCTTTCCTTATTTTCTTCTGGTTTTGCATGATTTAGTGTTCATCCTGCTTTTAAAAAAAAGTACAGAGCCAGCCACATGATTCAGCAAAGTGAGCCAGTTTGCAGCATGTTATGGCAGTTGGAAACAACACTCTTGACCCTCTCCACTAATGCTGTCCTACTCCCTCTATGCTGGTGATCCAACCTGTAGTTGCATGAAATACTGTGGCTGTCAGGTAGATAGAGGATCTATCTACCTGATAGCTCTGGTATCTACCTGAGGTATCAGGTAGAGGTATCTACCTGATACTTCTGCTCCTGGCAAAGGGAGCAGTTTTGCCAGCAAGATCCCTGCTACACACACTGCCCGTCGTCTCTGTCCATTTGTTGCTCTATCTGCCTTTTCAGCTGAGGCTTTCCTCATCCCTTTCCCTTTCTGCCGTTTTCTGTCTATTTACATCATTTTCTCTTGTTCTTGCCTCTGGTCAGGGGGGCTGCTCCTCCTTTAATGTTTGTCTCCCCTGCCGTTTCTTCCTTCTTTCTCCCTTTTCTCTTCCCCACCCCTCGTTCTTCTGGTCTGTTTCTTTGTCTCTTTTTTTCATCCCAAACAGTTCACCCTGTTTCCGTCCATTGTGTAATGGAGAGATCATGTTAGAAATCCGCTTTCTGGCTCGTGATGTTCATGTATGGCCTTCCTAGCACTTTGGCATACGGGGCCAACTTATGACTTCACATCTGTCTTTTTTCAGGTCAACAGACAGCCAGCTAAAGCTGTGGAATGTGGGGAAGCCGCACTGTTTGCGCTCCTTTAAGGGTCACATCAACGAGAAGAATTTTGTAGGTTTGGCATCTAATGGAGACTATATTGCCTGTGGTAAGTGAAACACCTATTCAGCCAAGGGGGTTAAAATGTACTATCAGGTCCAAAGCTTTATGAGCGCCCAGCTCATGCTTGTGTGTAACAATGTATTAGAGCACCTTGGCATCCCTAGCTCCCACAGCAGCACATTGTGATTGTACCTCTCTCCACCCACCCACTCACCCAATTATAAAACTGAAGACCCCTGGCCTTAGTATGATACAACAGACAGGCCACCTATGCTCTTTGACTTGTGAAGACCATCTCTTGAGTTACGGAATAATAAAATCATACTGTTGGAACTAAATAATCTAGTGGATCCAGCCCCCTTTCCTGACATGAAATTATTTATGTTTAAAGTGTTCTTAACAATTGCCTGTACAACTGTTTTCAAAAAGTGTTGAAGAGCGGGGGTTCTACAACCCCAGATACTCTATTCTGATGACGTTGCTCTTTATATTTATGAAATTCTTCGTGTTTAATCCATATCAAATTTATTATAATGCAAAAGGACAGAGGAATAGGGTAAATTATTGTCCCTTCCCTCTTTTGCAATACTCTAAAATATTTGAAAATTGTCAGCATATCTCCCACTACTGCTCCTTTCTGGAGCTGAAAGACAACCCAAATCTTTCAGCCTGACCTCATAGGATGTCCCTTCCAGTCCTCGTTTCCAGAATTATCACCTTTGTAGCTTACTTCTGAATCCTTTGACTCCTTTCCAGCTTGTCAGCATTCTCCGTGAACTATGGTGCCTACAGCAGAGCATAGAAGACTTCATCACAATAGAGCGATGATGATATGTCTTAGAACTAATGCTTTTATTTACACATCTTAAAATTGTATTGGCCTTGAGAGCCATCACCTTGCATTGTTGTACACTGCATTTCCTGAATCTTGTGTATCTGAGATGTATTCATTATAGCAAGTTATAGGTGTGTTACACAACAGTGTTCTTACTCATACCTTCGAGGATTTTTTTGCTTTCATTGAACTGTTAGCTGTTGATGGAATGTATGGGGTTAGGCTGGGAGCTAACTGAAACACATTTTTAGGGATTCCTATACATTGCCAACCTGCCACTCCTTATTTTGCTTTTGATTGTAGGAAGTGAAAATAACTCTCTCTACCTGTACTACAAAGGCCTCTCAAAGACACTGCTAACCTTCAAATTTGACACTGTCAAAAGTGTCCTGGACAAGGACCGTAAGGAGGATGACACAAACGAATTTGTCAGTGCTGTATGCTGGAGGGCACTGCCGGATGGGGTAAATGTTTTTTTCTTATTTTCTCTTCCTGTTGTGTCTTAGAAAAATTGTTTTCCTAGTGGAGGTTTGTCAGGCCGTTTGTTTGGGTCAGCCTGAGGCCAGTGGTGAACAGCTACTGAATTGGCATAGACTATGGAAGATTTCCTTTCTGATCAGGAAGCAACCGAGGTTTGAGTTATTTCAGCAGCACGAGAGCTGCTTCCCTATGGAATGCTCAAGGAATGTGTATGGAGGAAACAAAATATTTGGTTGCATGGTGTTACTGGTGTGATATGTGATGGGGTATTACTTTTCACCAAGATGGTAAAACCTGTGTCTGGGTTTTGCCATTTCAGTCATCATGTCGGGGCTTAGCAGATTTAGCATATCAGGGAGATGGTTCTAGCTTAGTCTTCACCCTGACAGTCTAGTTTTCTATGTGAAAGGAATTGGGATTGGATTATTTCTTCATTTATTTTTGTATGGAGTATTTTATCCTGTACTAGCTGATATGCCCAGTGATGCTTGGGTCCATGAATAATGTTTATAACATTTATTTGATAAATAATACATTTCTCTGCAACTTATTCATCTTTAGGTTGCTTGATTATTTTAGTTTGGTTGAGTTAGTACATTTCTACCCAGCGTTGCTTGGGTCCCCTAGGATATATATGTCTGTGAGGTAATCATCTTAACCTTTAAAAAATTTAAATTCATTTCTTTTCACCCCCCTCTCTTACCCTCACAACAGCTCTGCAAGGTAGGCCAGTCCTAGGCCTGTGAGGTTACTTTAAAACAAATTAAATTAGTTCCCTCTCTCTCTCCTTCAACGCCTGGCCAGCCCTGCCTTGAAGTCGCGCTGTTGTTTCTAGTTATGATTTTAAAACCACACATGGCAGGTGGGAGGAGGCACTGCAAATGGATACAGCCCATTTATGTGAGTTCTTTTCTTTTATGTGGAATTGGGTTGACTGACTTTAGGAATCACAATGGCCGCCAAAGGCCAGTAAGTCTGGCCTCCCCCCAAGGCATGCTGGGAGTTCCACCCAAGGCATGCTGGGAGTTGTAGGCATAAACCCAGGTTTTTATTGAATTCTTTAAAAATACTTAAACCCCCAAAATTCATGTTTTGGGTTTTTTTCTGATCCATGTACACAAAGACTTGTCTGGGTGAACAGTATTAAGGCAGTGCCATATGTGGAAGTGGGTAAATATTTTGGGGCACACACTTTCCACTTTATAGGTAAAACTATCCATCATTTTGAAATGATACTGCCCTAGAACAGGTTTATCACCTCAATGAAGACTAAACCTGGGTCGCAGGGAAACAGCTGCTATGCCTCTACACAATATATATAAATTGGTTCATACTACTTACTAAGTTAATGGCAATTTGTGTAAATGAAATGATATAAAGTGTTTTAAAACAGACTTAATACAGTGCAATGACTGTGATTTTAAGTGTTTTGATGGTCTTGATCATTCCAATAAATGCACGTGTGAACAGCCATAATTTCAACAATACCTTCCTTCCTCCCACAGATATACCCATCCTGGAAGTAAATTAGGAAGCAATTGCCCCCCATTTATTCCTGAGTTTCTTTCTCTCTAGCAACCATCCTTTCATTGCTACTTCTCTTTTCTCCATCCTTCATTCTTGTTCCATGCTCACTTGCCAATAAAATACATCCTGGATTTAGGTCCTCCCGTGTCTCAGTGGGGAAGTAGCCCTTTAAGACCTTGAAAAGGAAAGGAGAAACTAGGCACTTGTTCCAACATTGCCCTTCCTATCTAGCCTGCTCCCTGGAAGGTTTGAGCTGAGCAAGAAGGCATGTTGTTGTTTTCTTTCCAATTGACTGATTGTTCTGTGAATTGCCTTGAGGGCTCTTGTAGACAAAGATGGGATATTTTAAAATAACAATACAAATAAATAAAATAAATTGGGTTGGACCTTGGAAAGCTGTCTCCTTTCCCTTCAGCATGTATTATGCAGTGAAGATGCTGGACAAAAAAGCTGTTCAAACCCAAGACATGCAGAGGAAATGAGGCTGCTGCCACACCCTTGCACAGTTTAGGCTGCAACTGCCTTCTTCCTTGCCTTGTCACTGGTTGTAAAGGAGATACTGGGTAGGAAATATCCTTCCCCAACCAAGAGGTATAGCCAGTAGGAAATAAAAGCTCTACCGTAGCCCCTTCCCCTAGAGCAGTGGTTCCCAAACTTTTTCAGGTCACCGCCCCTTGGTTCCACATACTCATGCTCAGCGCCCCCTACCCTACACTATAAAAATCATTATTCAGAATAGCGGTTTTCAACGACCCACTAAGGAAGATAAGAACAACAAAATTCAAAACAGTAACAATTAATTGAATATTTTATTTATTTATTTATTACATTTCTATACCGCCCAATAGCTGAAGCTCTCTGGGCGGTTCACAAAAATATTTATTCAAAATCCAAAGCACCCACCACAGGTTTGCCGAGGGAGGGAGGGAAAAGAGAGCGAACGCCTCTGTTTTGCAGCCGACGTGGCGGGGCATACCAAGCAGGGTATGTCTCTTCATTAGGGTTTTGGTGCTTTTGAAACATTTCAATTCACCGTTAAAAGGACTCTTCTTAAACGTTATTAATACATGTGTGGATTCTTCCCCTATATGGCTTGGGACCAAACTACCTTCTCCCATAAAAATGTCCCAGGGTTTTAAGACCTTCTAGAGAGGCGCTTCTTGGAAAAGGCCATCTCGAGCACCCCCCTGCCGCCCCTTTGCCTCTTAGTGCCCCCCCCTGCCACCTCCTTGCCTCTTAACGCCCCCCTATGCAATCCCAGTACCGCCCACTTTGGGAACCACTGCCCTAGAGGAACCCAAGGAAGATCCTTGGCCTGGATGCAGAACTTCCATAGGTTGGATGAAGCCCATCGGTCCAGACAATCCACATCCCTGACGAATACAGAACGAATGGTATCACAAAGGTTGCCCAGGAAGCACTTTAACCAGCTGATTTATCTTGGGGTGATGATGCTTCAGGATTGAGCTATGTTTCCTGCCAAGGCTCTAGATAGGCCAGTTTTAAGGTACCCTAGTGGGTTGTCTGCCTGGGGCAGTGACCTGATATCACATAGGATTTGGAGGTCACAAGTTTTCACACTGCAGCAGGGCATATTCTTTTAAGTTATAATAGAGAGGGAACACACAAGTCAACTACGTGTTCGTTCCCATCTTACCATACATTTCTCATTCTTGGCAGCCTTCAAGCCTCTTGCTCTTTCTGCCTTTCCCAGAACAAAACAGATTTTTAGCCAAGGGACTAGGATGATGCCAACAAAATAATAAACACAAACTACATGTGTACATAAAGCCATCATGGCTGAGCTTCTCTGTAAGAACCGTGAAGCCTGGGGATATTTAGAAGTGAGCAAGAGTACTAGCTTTGCCTCGTGCTCTTTTTGAGAATACTATTGTTATTGGGGCAGGGGGTGTTGATTGCTGTCTTACTGGTTTACCTGGCAACCTGTTAAGTTATTCTTTTTTAGTTTTCCTATGACAACCAGCATACCTTCTTTCAGCCTGTGGAGAAAAATAGACTCTAAGAAGCTTTGTTTGATTCAGGAAAAGGCTGTCCTGTTATTTCAACTCTGTTGTTGCCTCTAATTATAGCAGCCACATTCCTCTTCTGCATATTACACTAGCGACACTCCATGACTCACCCAGCAACATGTGTTACATCTTTGCCACCAAGCCACAAACATACCTATTTTTAATAATGCTTCTATTTGCCACGGAGCCCAAGAGTGATGTTCCAGCCCCATTCTCTTGAAATGCTCATTTTAAAATGCATTTCACTTGTCATTTGGAAGAAAATCCTGCACACAAACAGTGGCTTTCAAATGGAGACCACCCTCCTAAATATGGGTTGGGGGACTGGAAATGAGTCATTGGCTTGCTTACTTCCCCTTCCTCCTTTCCTCTCATGTACGTCGTTTCTTTCACTTACAAGTTTAGTGCTTACTCTCAGATCATCAGCCAAGGCCTCTCTTTCATGGAGATGAAACAGATTGGGGTGACCATATTTTGGAAACCAAAAAGGAGGAAAACATGGCCGCCCCCAAGGGTGCATGCCCACCAACATGTCCAGCCCCCAAAGGGGCATGCTCACTCAAACATGGCCTTGGTCACAAGTCTGATTTCACAGCACACAATTAACACAAACCTGCTCTACATAACATCTTAATGTTAAAATCTCTGGAATAAAGAACAAGTGAGACGTTCAATGTATCTGAAATTAACTTCACTCGTTCAGACATCAATACACACACACATTGCCAGCACACGTACGCGCATGCACACACAAACACACACACACAGAGACTCAAGATCAACCACTCCAAAACACACGCATGCACACATCCATTCACTCAAACACCCCATGCACCCTATTCACCCATACACTCTCTCTCTCACACACCCACCTCAGTCTTACCTCCTATTTGCTTCTTCTTTTCCTCCACCTGCTGCTGCTTGCTTCTTGTTGCTTCTTCTTCTTGTTTCTTGCTGCTGCTGCTGCTGCTGCTGCTGCTCCTCCTCCTCCTCCTCCTCCTCCTCGGCTGGCGATGGCGCCAGCCCAGGAGAGGGCTAGATCGGTGCTGTGGGGAGGGGAACTGAAGGACAGAATGTGTCCTCTCTTCCTCCCCCCCTCCCCCCAGACGATGCAGGCCTTTTCCTGGGCCAGGCCGATTGCGCCAGCACAGGAGAAGGGCTAGATCAGCCCGGGGGCGCAGGGACTGGAGGACACGTTCCCGGAAATCTGGGAATGAGTCCTCCTGCCCCCAGCACCAATCTAACCTGCCCTGGTTGCCCCGGAGACCTCCATTTTTCTGGAGGTCCCCGGGGTTTCCCGGTCATCTGGTCACCCTAAAACGGATGAAAAATAGGGGACCTTTTCAGCTACAGCACCCTATCTATTGAATATCCTCTCTCAGTCTTTTATTTATAATTCACCTCCCACAGCATAATAAAAATAGCATAATATAAATGAAAATTGGCTGCATAAAATGTATATACTTACATAGAATAAGTAAAAATCCTACTTGGTTGCAAACACTGTTTTCTTATAGGTGTCATATAACTTCTTATTTTCTCTGGTTTTAAGTTTTAGGCATTTAAAATCTTGCCAGTAGCTATGTTTTATCTGCAAGTTTGTTTTGTTGTGTGCCTTTATTGTTTTGATATTTTAATTGTGTAAACCTCCCTAGTACCGATTTCAGTGAAAGGGCATATAATAAATAACCATCATTTACTG